>NC_135647.1:21727500-22447442 GCF_053574225.1 Canis aureus
AAGCTTTGTGGTGTATTCACCAGGTCTCGGCCCACCCTCTCCCCCGGGGGTCGGCAGCTTGCATTCCCAAGGCGGGCCCTGGGTCCCGGGGCGGACGGAGCAGAGCAGACTTTTCTCGGAAATTACTGTGTAGGTTATGTTCTAACCAGACAGGGCGGGCTACCTAAAGGAGTGACACAGGATGTCTGAACTTAGGCCAGAAAAGTGGTGGTCATTGCTCATAAACACCGCAAGGTAACGCAACACCATACACACCCAGGGCGCATGCAACAAACTCCCCCAAAAAGTGTAGGAAAAAAAAGCTGGGGGAGAGAAATCAATATACTCAAAAGTATTGTAAGTGGGGAGATGGAAAGCCATGCACGTGCCCAAGGAAAGATGCGTGCTCAGAAAAGACCCAAGAAGACCTTTAGTTTTCACTTCAGTGCAAACCTATCTAAGTGCTGAAGGAGTGCCCTGTCACAGAGCCAACATGCAAAGACTAGGAGCGGTGGTGTTTTGTCTGAAAACAAAGCTCTCTGGTAAAGGCATATATATAAGCCAGTATTACTGGTTTTTGGGGTGGAAATCTACTTTTATTTCACACATGATTTATTTTTTTTTCTTTTTTTTTTCACACATGATTTAAAAGACAAATGTAAAACAAACCCCAACTATAAATCTATTATTAGCAACACAATGAATAAAGATATAATTCATGACACCAACATAGAGGGGGCTGAGAAAGCTATACAGAGGCAGACATCTGTACGCTACTGAAGTTGGTAGGAAATCAAGCTACACTGCTACAAATTTAGAATGTTAAATGTAATCCTCATGAAAAACACAAAGAAAATACCTAAAAAGTATATACACAAAAGGGAATGAGAAGAGTATCAAAATCGTTCACTACAAAAATCAACTAATCACACAAAGCAATAATCAAAGAAATGAAAGACAAAAGAAGCGTAAGACATACAGAACACAGCAACATGGAAGAATTAAGCCCTCCTTTAGCATATATTTTAGTGTAAACTTTCCTATTAAAAGGCAAAGTGGCAAAATGGATATAAAAACATGATCCAACTGTAAGTTATTTACAAAAGACTCATTTTAGATCCAAGGACACAAAAAAGGCTGAAAATGAAAAAAAAATAGGAAAGGATATTATATACAAATAGTAGTCAGGTAGCTATGAAATATCAGATAAAATGTATTTTAAGTCCAAACTGTTCACAAAAGACTTAGGGACACTGGCAAAAAAGGATAATTCATTGAGATGATACAACAATGAAAACAATTCTACATATCTCTGCCTCAAACAACAGGGCACCAAAATACATGAAGCAAACATCAACAGAAGAGCTAGACAATTTTACAATAATAATTGGAGACTTCAATACACCACTTTTCAGAAAGAACATCCGACCACGAGACCAGTAAGGAAACAGGACTTGAACAACACTGTAAACAAACTAGACCTAAGAGACATTTACAGAACACCACCTAACAGCAAAACACACCCTCTTTTCAAGTGCCAATACAGATCATATACCGGACCTCAACACAGCCTCACATTTTAAAAGATCAAAGTCATACAAACCATCCCCTGGAATGAAGCTAGAAACGTAAAAGGTAAACTAGACAATTCACAAATATGTGGAAGTTAAATAAAAGAAACAACTGAAAGGGTCAGAAAGATCACAAGGAAATTAGAAGTTACTTAAGGACAAATGAAATCAAAATCACAATATATGTTGTGATGTTATCAGATGCAGTGAATGTAGTACCTAGAAGTTTAGGGCTTTAAAAACTTACATCAAAAAAGGAGAAAAATCTCAAATCAGTAACCTAACTTTACACTCTGAGAAAATGAAGAAACAGTGAACTAAACCCAAAGGTGGCGTAAGAATGAAAAAGATATTAGAGCAGAGAGAAATAAAATGAAGGACAGAAAAACAATAGAGAAAAACCAATAAAACCAAGAGATGGTTCTTTATAAAGAGTCAATAAAATAAACCTTTAGCTGGACTGACAAAAAAGAGAAAGATTCAAATAATTAAGATCAGAAATGAAAGTGGGGACATTTTACTACCAATCTTACAGAAATCAAGAATATTTTAAGGGAAAATTATGATCAGTTATATACCAACAAATGGATACCCTAGATGGAACAAATTCCTAGAACCACACACAAATTAACTAAACTGCTCAAGAAGAAATAGAATATCTCCATCAACAGACCTGTAACAAGAGACTGAATCAGCAATCAAAACCTCCTAACAAAGAGAAGTCCAAGACCAGGCAGCTTCACTACCAAATATTAGGAGAAGGGGATCCCTGGGTGGCTCAGCGGTTTAGCGCCTGCCTTTGGCCCAGGGCACGATCCTGGAGACCTGGGATTGAGCCCAGCATGGAGCCTGCTTCTCCCTCCTCCTGTGTCTCTGCCTCTCTCTCTCTCTATGTCTATCATAAACAAACAAACAAACAAATAAATCTTAAAAAATATATATATATTAGAAGAAGAATTAGCAACAAACCTTCTCAAATTCTTCCCAAAAATAAAAGAAGAAGCACTTTCTAGCTCACTCTGTGAGGCCTGCATTATCTGATTCTAAAGCCAGGTAAAAAATATGACAAGAAAAAAAAAATCACAGGTCAATCTCTCTTATGAATATAGATGCAAAAATCCTCAACAAAATACAATAGAAACCAATATTCACAGTAGTTATGTTTTATAAAGATGCTGCAAATACTGAATCACTGTTCCTACAGAGGTATAAACACCCTGCACATAGATTATAATCTTTTTTTTTTAGATTATAATCTTAAATCAAAAATAACTTATACCTACAGATTTTTATTTTACCAAAGAGAAAGGGAGGTTGCGAAGTGTTAAGTAACTTACCTGAGACTACCCCACCCAAGTGCCAGAGTCAGGACTCAAACTCCCATCAACTGGCCCAGAGCCACAGCCTCTTACATTATGTTGCACTGCCCCCTACTGTTTCCATCCCCTGGTCATCTCTGTGAGAGCCAAAGTAAGAAGGCACCGTCTCCTTAGTCAGTTTCAAGCAGGAAGGTGCAAATGTAGGCATATTCATGAATAATCATGACAATGCCCTATATTCATTTTGGGGTTACAAATAAACTCTATCAACATGTAGGAATTCACAAATATGGAATCCACAAAGGAGGACTGATAGTACTAGCAGCAAACTGAATCTAACAGCGTATTAAAGGGATTATGTACCATGACCCAATGTGATTGTCCCAGAAATGCAAAGGTGGTTTAACAGAAGAAAATCAATGTAATACGTCACATTAACAGAACAAAGAAAAAACATAGGATCATCTCAATGCAGAAAAGGCACTGACAAGATTCAATACCCTTTCATGAAAAGCATTCAACAAACTAGAAACACAAGGGAATTTCCTCAACGATAAAAGGTATTTATGAAAAACCCACAGCTAACATCATACTCAGTGGGTTAGACTAAAACTTTCAAGAACAAGACAAGGATGCCCCACTTTCAGCATTGCTATTCAACACTGTACTGGAAGTTCCAGCCACAACAATTAGACAAGAAAAAGAAATAAAAGGCATCCGATTAGAAAGGAATTAATAAAGCCATCATGATTCACAGATGACATGATCTTGTGTAAAGAAAACAGATGTAAAGTATTCACAAGAAAGCTGCTTGACCTAATAAATTTAGCAAAATTGGAGGACACAAGATACACACACACAAATCAACGTGTTTCTATACAACAGCAATAGATACTGATCAAAGTGACCTATAGATTGAATGCAATCTCTATCAAAATTTCAATAGCTGTTTTTATTCCAGAAACGGAAAAGCTGATCCTCGAACTCATATGGAACTGCAAAGGGCCGAGAGCCAAAACAATGTTGAAAAGAACAAAGTTAGAAGGCTCAAGCTTCCCAATTGCAAAACTTACTATAATGCTATAGTAATCAAAACAGTGTAGTCCTGACATAAGGGTAAGCACATAGACCAATGGAACAGAACTGAGGCTCCAGAAATAAATCTATATATCTATGGCCAGCTGACTTCTGATATGGGTGCCAACCTCCATTCAATAGGGGAAAGAACAGTCTTTTCAACAAATGGTTCTGGGACAACTGGAAATGCACAAGTAAAAGAATGCAGTTGGAACCCAATCTCACACCATATACAAGATGTAATTTAAAATGGATCAATAATTTTAACATCTAAGAGCAAAACCCAAAAACCTCTTAGAAGAAAACGTATAGATAAATCTTCACAACACTGGATTTTGGCAATGGATTCTTAGCTAGGACAACAAAAACTTGGGCAGTAGGGAAAAAATAGAGGTACTGGACTTCATCTATTTTAAAACTGTTGTGTTTCAGAGGACATTATCAAGAATAAAAAGACATCCTATAGAATACAAATATCTGCAAATCACATTTGGGTTAAGAGTTTAATATTCAGAATATTATAAGTTTAATATTCAGAATATACAAAGAACTACAATAACGACAAGCAAAGCAATAAAAAAATGGGCAAAGGACTAGACATTTCTTCAAAGATACACAAACGGATAACAAACATAAAAAGATACTCAACATCGTTTGTCTTTGGGAAAATGTAAATCAAAACCACAATAAGATACCACTTCATACTTATCAGGATGACTATAATTTTACAAAAGGGAAAACAAGCGTTCTTGATGGAAATGTAAACTGGTGTTGCCACTGTGTAGAACAGTTTAATGGTTCCTCAAAAAGTTAAACACAGAATTATCATATGACCCAACAATGATCCACCAGACAACCCTTATGATCCACTCCTAGATATACAACCTAAGTAACTGGAAACAGGGACTCAAATATATATATTAACATTAACTGAAACATTACTGACAACAGCCCAAATAGGTAATCAACTTACATGACCACTAAGAGATGAATGACTAAATAAAATGTGGAATATACACACAACGGACTATTATTTAGCCATAAAAAGGAATGTGATTCTTACACATGCTACAACATGGAAGAACTTTGAAACTAGTTAGTGAAGGACGTCATCAACAAAAGGACAATTATTATACAATTCCACTTATATAAAATATCCAGAATAGGCAAACGCATTGAGACAAAAAATAGAACACAGGTTTCTAGGGACTGTGGGAAGAGGAGAATAGGGAGTTATTACTGAGTGGTTAGAGTTTCTGTTGGGGTGATGACAAGTTTTGGAAATGGTATAACCGTGTGAATGCCACTGAACTGTACTTAAAATGATTATAGTGGCAGAGGCACCTGGGTGGCTCAGTCAGTTAAGTTAAGTGTCTGACTCCTGATCTCAGCTCAGGTCTCAAGTCAGAGTTGAGTTCAACATGCTGGGCACAAAGCCCCATACTGGGCATGGAGCCTACTTAAAAAAGAAAAAAAAAATGCTTATAGTGACAACTTCTGTGTTATATATTTTATCACAAGAAAGGGGGAAAAAAGTACAGATAGAAGGGACATTATGCCCAAAGGCCAACCAAGACTTCTGAACACTGAATCTCAATGTATCAATGCACTCATCACTGATAGACCAAAAGTTTGTCTTAGTTGGCAGTACTTTATCATACAAATATACATAATTGGGAAATGGGAGTTGGGACTGTTCTCTGAATTTCTCTTCTTTCTGTTAAACTTATCATAAGATTAAGTAATTAAAAAGAGTCTTAAAGGTCATGATGGAAATATGGACACTTGTGGGAACTTATAAAATCTATTCCCTGTTTAGACAGAGAAGTAAACTCAAAATGTTACCATATATTAAGGAAAGATGCTAAATCCTCCTGCCTCCACTTCCCACAGAGATAGGGAGTGAGTCGGACTGCCATTTAATCCTGAAACTCCAAAGCTTTGAAGGTCTACACTACTATACTCCTTGCAGGAAGAGATTCTCACTCTGATGGACAGATTATGTCCATGTCAGGGCATAGGAGCAAATAAGCAAAACTTCACGAATCATCATACCCTGCAAAGACATTGGCTCATTTTAAGTCACCTGGATTTATCTTTACATAAGTAGTAGTCTACATGCAAGATGAAATGAATTCCATTATGAGGACAAAAGTAGAACTTTGGGACTAGGGACTGATAAAAGTATATGAGGGTCTTTTGTTATCTGCATGACCTAGAGATAAACTGATTTAAAAGACCTACAGACAGAGGGGATCCCTGGGTGGCTCAGTGGTTTAGCGCCTGCCTTCGGCTCAGGGCATGATCCTGGAGTCCTGTGATGGAATCCCACATCGGGCTCCTTGCATGGGGCCTGCTTCCCTCTTTGCCTGTGTCTCTGCCTCTCCCTTCCTGTCTCTCTCATGAATAAATGACCTACGGAAAATATTTTACATATTAAGAAAACCTGAAAGACCTAAGGGTTTCATTTGCCATACCAAAATGGCAACAATGAGTGGCTATGGGACCCCCTTCCATTGTCTCACTACTAATTGGAAAACTCAACACATTCAGACTGTATTATGGAGGATGGCTTCTTGCAGCTCCTTAAAGGCAAGGTCGCTTTCATCATCTATATTAGAAATTCCTGGTATTCAAACACTATCAAATAAAATAGTTAAATATCTTTTGTACTTTCAATCATGTACATGTGAACTGGCTCTCAATGTGGCTGACAAAATTATAAAACTATTAATCGATCATTCAATCAGTAGTATTACATAAAACATCTCATTTTTGCCTTCACTAGGGAGTATTAAACATTCTTATCCCTTTATTATTGACTGATTATGAAACAACTACATTCCCACTGATAAAAAAAAAAAAAACATTTTCAGGGATACATTTTTGTAAATCAATTTGCTGTGGTTATTGTATTTTTCCCCCAAACTAATATTATTGCTTTGTTTTTGGTTTTTTATACCTCTACTTAAGCTAAATGACCCTAGCAAGTATGGCAGTGAGAAAGTTTGCCTTTAAAAAGGAAAGTAAGCTGATTTAAAGAAAAAATTCACCTTGTTGATGGTACACATGCAATGCAGAAACCAGTTAACAAGTAAAATTTGGGGAATTATGATTTGGCTGTGATCATCTAATGTATGATCTAGATGCATATTTTAATCTACATGATCCCAAAAGAGGGTGCTTTATTAAGTTTTGTAAATCACGCATTTTAAGAACACATGAAAACCCAAGGAGCACTTTTATAGAAACAATTACTCTATGATAGAGATCACCCCCTCCCCTCCGGGATTTGCATTTTGTGCTTCTGAACCTTCACTTGGCCCACAAAGGCACTACAACTCAGTAAGATGAAAAGGTGAGAAAGAGATGAATAGTGATAATGTAACATGAAAATCTACATTCCATCATTAATAAGATTAATACAATCAAAGCAAGATAAGAAAATTTTAAAATTCAACCGCTAATATTAAACCGCTATTATCAACTTAATATCTATTCTGTGCCAAGAACTGAACAGTTCTCACTATGGACCTTACATTCTGGATGTGAGGTAAGATCTTAGATTTTTTTTCCTTCCTTGCTCCCTCCACAAATTTTGGGATGTTTCATTATTCTAAGTCATTTGGCATATGCTAAGCCTGCCTCTGTACTTTTACTTTCACGGGTGTTTGGGAAGACGATCTCCATCCATGCAAGTAAGCTCAGCCATCCTGTGGACGTGGTTTCTTATCACCAGGGAACTAGCGCTTTAATTTGATCTTGCCTTCCTTGATCTAGCTCCGGAGAGTCTCCCCGTCTACACAGCCTCTTCTTAAATACAACGCGAGCGGGGAAACCACGCACGGCCCTGGACGAAGGACTGCAGCGAGTGCCGAACACCTGTTCCTCCCTGGGGACGCCTCCCCGAAGGCCCAGGGCCTCTCTCAGCACCCTGAGAAGTCGGACGCTACCAGAAAGAGAAGAGAAAAGGGAACAGCAGACTACACCCACCAGAGGAACCGCTTTCACGGCCACCGTGAGGACTGGGTTTAGAATGCTGGATCGCTAGTAAGCGCTAAGGCAGCCGCGGAACGCACAGGCCGCAGAGCTGTGGGAGGGAAGGACCTTGGTGTGGGAGCCGACCCGACCGTCGCTGAGATTTTGTCTTTTACCATCTGTTATTTGACCCCCGCCCCAATCCCGCATCACAGAAGCATATGCAGGGCCCTGAAACCATGGGGAAGGTGCTGCCACTTGAAAGCTTCTCATCTACTTCTGTACTCCGGGGAAATACCCAGGGCTTCCACGGGCTACGGGGTTAGGGACGCGTGTCGTAGGACCTTCCTGGGACCAGGAGGATTGCGGGCCAACCGCCACGGAGCGTACGACGGAGGCAGGAACAATCGGTCGCCCATCCCACCCCTGCTCCCCTCGACAGTCCCTTCTCCTCAGTCCCCCCGACCACCGCCTGTCCTCCCCGCCTCACCTCGGGCCCGGCCACCCCACCGCTGACCTCGGCCCCCAGCACCACGGGCCTACTGGGCCGGGGACTCCTTTACTGTGGGGCGTGTCCTCTGCACTGTCCGATGTTTTTTTGTTTTTTTTTTTTTACTTATTTATTTATGATAGTCACACAGAGAGAGAGAGAGGCAGAGACACAGGCAGAGGGAGAAGCAGGCTCCATGCACCGGGAGCCCGACGTGGGACTCGATCCCAGGTCTCCAGGATCACGCCCTGGGCCAAAGGCAGGCGCCAAACCGCTGCGCCACCCAGGGATCCCTGCACTGTCCGATGTTAAACAGCACCCCTGGCTTCCACCCACTGGGTGCCAGGAGCACACGGCCCCAGCCCAGTCAGGACCATCAAAGATGTCTCCAGACGTTATCAAATGTCCTCCGGAGAACACACATGATCTGCCTCCCTCCTCGGAAAAGCACTGCCATAAACACTTGCTACCAGATCACATACGGAAAGGGGAGGAGCGAGAAGCATCACAAGTTAGCTCTCGGACACTCCTCTATAAACTGTGTCCACCTCAAACCTCATGACATCGTCGTCCTGATGATATCTTTAAAGTGAGGAGCCCCACTACATGGAGGTTATCAATTAAGCGGAAAGACAAAGGCCAGGAGCCAGCACCATCCGGTAGACAGGTCGTTGGGTGGATATCAGAGTAGCTGGACTCAAGTCCCAGCCTGACCAGTGTGACTCTGGGCAAACCCCGCAACCTCTGGACCTCCAATCCTTCCCTCTGTCCAATGGTGAAATCTCAGAAGATCACATCATCTTCCAGCTTGAACTGACATTATCTATGCTGAGGACATCTTAGCTAAGGAAGCTCCAGACCCAATAATTTAAAAATATAAATAATTCTATGTATTTCTTTTAATTGACCGTAAACAAAACATTACCAAATCTCAAAATAAGACTGAGATTATAGAACACTAAATCCAACACACATGAATAAATCCAACACACATGAGTAACTCCCCCAATCAGAAAAAAACTCTGAAGATATCTACAAACACAAAAACCAGAACACCTTAACAAAAAAAATCCAGGTAGTATTATGATTATCAATGTAAATACAGAATTAGATTTCAGGACAATAGCCAAATTTCCAACACTCATTTTTGTAGGGGTTGCATTCCCAACTCATAGGGACCTACACAGTTACACAGCACTTGTGTTAATTTTCACAACAGACACTTGGTCTTAAAAGTAGGAGGGGATCAATCCCTAGAAAACAAAAACCAAAAACCAAACATAGTCCTGGGGCCCCTCCCCTGCTCCAGCCACCTGATAAAAGAATAACACTCAAGTTAATATGATTTTTTAAATCTGTGATTTTTATTTTTTAATTTCTTAAAAAAATTTTATTTATTTATTCATGAGACACACAGAAAGAGAGAGAGAGAGAGAGAGAGAGAGAGAGAGAGAGAGAGAAACAGGCAGAGGGAGAAGCAGGCTCCATGCAGGGAGCCCGATGTGAGACTTGATTCCGGGACCCCAGGATCACGCCCTGGGCCAAAGGCAGGCGCTAATCCGCTGAGCCACCCAGGGATCTCCCTAAATCTGTGATTTAAATGCTAAAAAGCCTGTGGTAAGAGTTCACTTTTATCATCTTTCCAGTTTAGTGTTTTTACTAAAGAATACATTGGCTTTCTTCCTCTTGAAGAACAGAAGTTAATATGATGATAAAAGCCCCCAGATACAGTAGGCTGGGCAGACCATGAGTAGGAAAACCGGGCACCAACAAAAGAAAGATCCGTTTGCTCGTGGAAGACAAATAAATTCCGGCTGAAGGTCAGTAAACCCTGTAAGTCTATTGAACACATGTCCAGCCTCAGACTTACACTAGAGAAAGAAGTACCACCCCCACTAACCATACAATCCACTAGGGCAAAAGACTGCAACTCTAATTCACCTGCACACCATCCATAAGCTATACAATATACACAGGGAGGAAGGTCTCAGACAGTCCTTTAAAATTCCCTTCCTTTCCTAAAACAAATGATCTTTCCTAGAAAGGTTTATCAATATCACTCTTATTACCCACACCCTTTCCTGGCATTTCCTGTTTTAAATTTTAATACTCTAATTAATGTTAATAGTTTCCTGTTTTAAATTTAATACTCAAAGATACAAAGGCTAAGAAAATGTAACATTGGTGGCTACGCAGACATTAAACAAGAATTACCAATGTTTAAATAAACATTTCAAATATTAAAAATATATTTTTTCAAAGTTCCTTTAGAGAAATGCTTTGTCCCAAGAAATGAGATGGGCAGATAGATTCATCTACATTTGACTTAGCAAATCAGTCCAAAGCAGATTCTAGTACACACGGAAGCTTCAACTTCTGGTAAATGGGCAAGATGAGTCATAAATAATACTGGAAATACTGCCTAATTGACTGAGAATTAGACCATCAAGACACAACACAGGGCAAAATAAATTCCAGATAAATTATAAACTTAAAGTTTTAAAACTTGGAGCGCCTGACTGGCTCAGTCAGTGGAGCATGTGACTCTTAATCTTGGGGTTGTGCACTGGAGCCCCATCCTGGGGTAGAGATTACTTAAAAATAAATAAAGGTTTAAAATGATAAAGATACTGAATTTACACTTGGGAACGAACTGTTCAATGTCATATTATAAAGAGAAAGACCAATGGACCTGCCTACATTTTAAAGAGTAAAACTCAGATAATAAAAAGCACAGAAGTATAAAGAAAATAAATTGAGAAAATACATTTGCCACAAAAGGTGGATGTCCTTAATATAGTTAGTTAATAGAGAAATGATTTTGAAAAAATCTAACTATAAAAGGACTGCCAGAAATTTCAAAACCATTTAGCTTCTAGTCATTGAGAAATACAAATAAAAAGGTAACATTTCTATCAGGTAAACTAAATTTTTTATTTGATTTTTTTAAAAAAGATTTTATTTATTTATTCATGAGACACACTGAGAGAGGGAGAGACACAGGTGGAGGGAGAAGCAGGCTCCCTGTGGGGAGCCCGATGTGGGACTCGATCCCAGGACCCTGGGGTCACGACCTGGGCCGAAGGCAGACGCTCAACCACTGAGCCACCCAGGCGCCCTTGAATTGATCTGATGTGTAACACCCAACACTGGCAAGGAAATGCTGGGATACCCTTTCAGGTACCGCTGGTGGGAGTGAATGCTTGACTCCGACAAAAGCTTACAATGTTCACAGCTTCCAAACCAGTAATTTCACTGTATTAAAACAAACAAAAACTCTCTCTTAAAAGGGGGAGGACAACCAGAGAATAGGTCACAGTACTGTAACTGTGTAGCTTTAATTAAGACTTTTAGGGGCTGCCCGGGTGGCTCAGTGGTTTAGCACCTGCCTTCGGCCCAGGGCGTGATCCTGGAGACCCAGGATCGAGTCCCACATTGGGCTCCTTGCATGGAGACTGCTTCTCCCTCTGCCTGTGTCTCTGCCTCTCTCTCTCTCTATCTTCTCTCTCATGAATAAATAAAACCTTAAAAAAAAAAAAAAAAAAGACTTTTAGGAGAAGAGCACACCGTTCCATGCACGACTATTAGGCTCTCATTGAAATCAGGTTGTTCCCAGGTGTGCCCATGATTATTATACTTCAGTGTGACCTACTCTTTTGCATGTATCAAAATTATGAAAGAAAAACGCAATTAAAAGATAAATAAATCACCTGTAAGGGTTAGGTAGATTTTGAAACAATATAAGATATAAAACAGTTATTGGTTACATTTATAAAACTGTTTTGATAATATGGGGAAATGCTCCTAATTTACAGAAAGCAGCACATAAATACATAACACCCTTAATACATAAATCACGTTAAATGTGAGTGTACAAAAATTAGGTGCGCACATGGAGGAAATAAGTCTGGAATTTTGGTTGGTGCATCTCAGACCCATACTTATATACTATCTCTACTGTCTCTACTAAAATATATAGTTGTTGGCTTGTTAATGTTTTCTTATTACAGTCATTCCATCAGGCTAACTTTCTGCTTACTGAGAAATGAAGGTTGTAAGTGCTTTTCCTGTAACAGTATTTGCAAAGCACTTAAACAATATCCAGCACACTGGAAAATAGAAATAAATCTTGGGTAAGTGCTAATTTCTCAAGGAGCTTTGTATTTTGTCTTTGTAAAATGAGGCCCCTTTACTAGTTATAAAATCCAGAATAAAACTTTTTTTTTTTTTAAAGATTTTATTTATTTGAGAGTGACAGGGTGGGGATGTGGGGAGAAGCAGACTCCCCACTGAGCGGGGAGCCAGACGTGGGGCTCAATCCCAGAGCCCTGAGATCATGACCTGAGCCAAAAGCAGATGCTTAACCAACTAAGCCACCCAGGAACCCCATTCAAAATTAAACTCTTAAAACGAATCCACATACACATACAAAAATACCCAAAAGAATTTTGACTGAAAGGAGCAAAATTGAGGGAAACTTACATACAAGATTATCAAAACATACTGCGCAACTCCAGTAGTCAGAAGTCTGTGACACTGCAGAAGAGATCAATTATTCAATGGAGCTGAATAGAAACTTCAGAAATTTATGGAAACTTAATATATGCTAAGTGGTAGCATTTTCAAACAGCAGAAATTCAATAAAATAGCGGGAAACTGGCTATTTCATACAGTAAAATTTTAAGTTCAATCCTATGTCCCCAAACTGTAAATATTATTTTTCCAATACAATAAACTAACTAAAAGAAAACTATAAAAATATAAAAAAATACAGGAGGGTGTTTATCATGTTGCTGTAGGAAAAGGACTTCTTGATCAAGGCACAAGTCAGTAGTAATAAAGAAAGAAGACAGTTAACTATCAAAATAAAAACATTCTGTAGAGCAAAAGATACATATATTTAAAAGTTATGGCAGGTAGTAGGGTTAGGAAAAAACACTGCCAACACGGGACTACGATTTATAACATGCCTGATTAAGAGAATCACAAAGCATATTTTGTCCATTCGATTAACGAAACTTAAAGACTGGTAATAAATAATCAAAATTGATCTACCTACAGGAAAACAGGTATTCCATTTGAGGGCGCACAGCTCAACTATTTGGAAGGTCATCTAGTGCGAGAAAGAATTTTTAAGTACGTATATTTCCGGACCCAGTAGTCCTGTCTACACACACGCATGTGCAAGTATGCTGTGAAAGTTCAGGAGGGAGGAGGAGAAAACAGATGTCCCCTTTTCCGTCTGCAATTATTTATTATTACTAGCCTAAGAGCAGGTGCCACCCAAACTGGAGCTCCTACTCATGGCTTAAAAGAGTGATTTTGACATTGAAGACTGGGCCGCTGGGCAGTGACAAAGAGGGTAAACTAGGGGTGTCTGTGAAGCAGGGTACTGGGATCTGAGACCAGGGACTCAGCTGCTCTCTTCATTGTCTCCCCCTTTTCAAATGGATTCCACCTCAAAGCCGCAACAAGCTGACACCAACCCCACTTGGCAGGTCTGCAGGACCTGTTCCCAGGCCTCAGTCCGCCTGTCCGCCCTACTCCTCTCCTAGGAAATCCTCAGTTAGTTGAAGTAGAATTTCCTTGAATTCTAAATTCCTTCGCCTTCTCTGGTTGGCCCTGTCTGTATACTCCATAGGACAGTAAAACTTCCGTTCAGTTTCATTTTCTAACAGGTTCAAGTCAATTACTTAATGGTTCTTTTTTCCACCTAATTATTTCAACTCTAAAATAATTCACTAAGCATAAAAAAAGAGTTGCTTACACAAAGTTTAAGAAAATGTATTACTCCAATATTTTCAGGAAATGCTGTTTTATTCCGAAAGCTTTGCTGAGAAAAATTTTAAATGTGGAAATAAAGATAATTTGAATGCCACACAGACCTGCCAAAAGCTAATGTTCACTGTTATTAGAAATAAAAATACTTAACAAATCATAGCACCAACAATCCTGTTCACAAGAAATGTTGACAAATTCTACCAAAAGGTCAAAAATCAAATTATTACATTCTATTAACATCTGATATCAAACCAAACCCAAATAACACAAGGAAAAAAAAATGTGTGGGTCAATCTCACTTGTATTTCTTTTCTTTTTTTTTTCTTTGAAGATTTTATTTCTTTATTCATGAGAGACATACAGAGAGAAAGAGGCAGAGACATAGGCAGAGGGAGAAACAGGCTCCCTGCGGGGACTCGATCCCAGGACCCCAGGATCGCACCCTGAGCCAAAGGCAGACGCTCAACTGCTGAGCCACCCAGGTGTCCCTCTCACTTGTATTTCTAAACAAATAATTTAGCAAACAGAATCCATACACTGGCAAAAGACTAAATGGTGACCAAGTAGAGTGTGCCCTAGGAATACCACGATAATTCGACATTAGAAAATCTATCACTACCATCAAAAAGCAGGAGAAAAAACTATCAGTGGATGCTGAAAAGCATACCATCAAATTAAAAACCCACTCATGATTTTAAAAAGTAATAAACGCCTTTTACCCAGAAAATCTGGATGGAAAAATATCTACTACAAAGTATTTTTGGAAACTATCATACTTTAATGGTGAATTATCAGAAGTACTCCCCGTAAGTGAAGAAGATGACAGCAATGTTATCATACTACTATTTATTCAACACTGTCCTGGAAGTTCTCAGCCTACATTAGATGAGAAAATGAAATGGATGTATGAATACTAGGAAGAAAGTATAAAACCACAATTAATTAGAGGGCATATGATTGCCTACTCAGAAAATCCTAGAGCTCTAACAGATAATTAAAACTATTAGCGTCCAGCAGAAGCAGGTACCAGATTAACACGCCAAAAAAAAAAAAAAAAAAACACAGATATACTAAGAATCCATTAAAAATCAATCTTTTCAGGGGGATAAAAGGTACAGCACAGGGAATACAGTCAATGGTAATATAATGGCATTGCATGTGACAGACGTTAGCTACACTTGGGGTGAGCACAGCCTAACAGACTTGTTGAATCACTATGCCATACATCTGAAACTAATACAACATTGTCAACTATACTTCAATAAAAATATACATAATAAAAATAGACAAACAGATTTTCAAAAATGCCACTCATAATAGCTAGAAAAATTAGCGAAAAATAAACCTAACAGAAAATAAGTAAAACTATAATGCAACCCACACATACATAAATACATCCATATATGCAACCAGCAATAAAGCTTTACTGAATGACTTAAGGCTGAAATAAATTGAGAGAAATACCATGTTCAGGAATAAATATCAGAAGGCTTGACTTCTCCACCCAAATTAATCTAGAAATTCAATACAATCTCTTGCCATGAAAACCCTAAGAGATTTTTTTTCACAGAACCTGACAAACTATTTTAAATTTCCTACAGAAGACAAATGTAAAATTTCTTTAAAAGTCGATATAATTTAAAATTACCGCGAAGAGGGAAATTGGGCAACTTGATAAAGCTGCAGTAATCAAAACAATTCTATAAAGAATTAAAAATATGCAAATTGATCCATGAACAAAAGAAGAGTCAAACTGATACAGCCACTTTGGAGGGCAAATTCAGCAGCATCATTAAAACGTTCACACCCCTCCATCTAGTTATTTCACTGACACGTGCACACAAGATATGCCCTGGAGAGTTCACTGCCAAACTGGAGGTCTCAAAAAAACCAAAAAGCTGCCAACAGCCTTAACGTCCCTCACTGGGGAAATGACTGGCCATTTAACAACAGTCCAGAAGGGAGTGGGGCGGCTGCGAGGGAAAGGAGGAGCCGGGCCTAGGGAACGCCAGCAGGACGGACAGTCTCCAGGGCAGCTTGTTGGTGGAAATACACAGCATCAGGCCACAGGCGGAAATTTCCAACACACGCCGGCAGCATTAATACACGTACACAAAACCACGTACGTACGAAAACCTAAGGACGCTGTAAACGGTAGATTCTGGTTGACAAATGTACGTAGTCCTGTATATCTGCCGCAGAGGCAGTCCTTTGCTGGATATACCACGTTCCAGCTGCTTCTAGGGTTTTTTTGCTATTACAAGTGAAGCTGTTATGAACTTCTATGTTTAAACAAAAAAAAATGCAGATTCCGGCTCTCAACAGGTTGGCAGTGGTACCTGGGCTTCTGCATTTCTAACCAGCGCCCAACGAGACCCTGGCACTGCTGGTGTGCGGACCACACAGAGGAGAGGGAGGTGCACAGGCGACCCAGAGGCTCCAGGGGAGCTGGACACCAAGGAGGACCGAAGCGGGACGGGGTGGCAGGGAGACCATCCGACCATCCGCAGGACTAAAAGGGGGCTTCAGCCTTACTTAACAGCGTTTTTATTTAACAAGAATAATGCGGTCATGTACTGTGCATTAAAAGCTAGTTTTAAAAAACCCATACAGACCATTTTTGAGTATACAGTTACTGAATTCTAGGAATTGCATGGCGCCAAGTACACAGAGAGGGTCAATTAACACTGGCCACCTCTGCTCCTCAAATAATACTCAGTAATTGGCCAGAAGAGAAGAGCAGCTGAGGGAAATTAATTGATGACCTGGTGGTGACAGCCCACAGCTACAGCAGAGGTACTTTTTTCAAAAACACTAGTTTAAATCAGGTGTTCTAGTCTTAAATTTTTTAAACCTAATAAGTTTATTAAAAATAAACAAGTGCTATTTCTACCTTTAAGTAGCATCTATGCAACATAGTTCGGGCGTTTTTCACCTGGCCTACTAGGCTTCATCTCTACCACATATACTTGCTAATTAATCCTTCCAGAGGAAATCCTTCTTAACTACTAAAGAATTAACAAGCATGCAGAAGTGTCCCTTCTGTAATGACAACTATGAAAAAGTCTCCAGGCCTGGCCCCTGCCAGAGAGAGGACCTGAAGCTGAAGCTTCATTAGCTCCCAGTAAATTGGCCTCTCTGTGGCTGCCCTGACAGGAGATGGTAGGCACTGACCAGCCATTTCACTGTTTATTGAAGGAGCTGTCTGCGGTAATTGAATGTACAGAAATGGCCACTCAAGTTAACAGCGAGACTTATACATTTTATTATATGCCAGGGCAGAAAAGGATTTTGGTGGAAACACATTCATGAAGTCATAATAAATTGGGAAAACAAAGTCGCAAATCTAGCAGCGAATCATTCCATACAGGCATGGCAATGATGAAATCTGAAAGGAACTCTTAGTTAACTAGTACTAGTCACATAATCACAGAGAATCATCAAACCATCAAATATGAGGATCAAATAACTATGAAAAGCAGCATCCTCTGAGGAAGCAGAAGATAATTTCTTTCTTTAACCCATTCTAGTTGAGGAATCATTTGGAAGGCAATGCTTGACTTGTCTTTGGTAGGAAGTACATTGCAAACAGGGAATAGCAAAGGGTTAGCAATGGTGCATTTAGAGAACTGTGTATTAATTAGAACCTCACTCCCTAGGCAAGAGGGAGTCATTAAGGTAAAAATAAATGCCATAATCAAAGTTGAAAGACAATGTGTGTTGGGGGAGAGGTGTAGTTGACAAAAAAAAAAAAATCACCAACAGCTGACGTACAGAAGAACGTAAAAGTCAGAGGATACAGAGAACCAAAATCTGATAGAAAAATTGGAAGAACAGATGAACAGGCAATTCATGTAAAAAGATATTTAAAATATTAATGTACATATTTTAAAGTCACTAAAAGATAAAAAACAAGTCAAACGTGAAAAATTACTGAAACTCTTTAGAAAAATTCAAGTTAAAAACACTGAGATAACACCAGTAAAATAGTAAGAAAAAAGCAGGACAATACATTCTGCTGGAGAGGCTGCAGGGAAACAGGCCCTCTCACACCTTGATGCTAAATGCAAAGTGGGGCAACCTCCTCGAAGGGAATTTGGCAACAGCTAACAAAACCACATCTGCACTTAGCTTGCTTTCTTTCTTTATTTTTTTTTAAGATTTTATTTATTTATTCATGAGAGACACAGAGAGAGAGAGGCAGAGACACAGGCAGAGGGAGAAGCAGGCTCCACGCAGGGAGCCCGATGTGGGACTTGATCCATGGACTGCAGGATCACGCCCTGGGCCGAAGGCACTCTAAACCGCTGAGCCATCCAGGAATCCCCTGCACTTAGCTTTCAACCCAGTGATTCCTCTTCTAGGAACTTATACTGAGGGCAGGCCCCCAACCATATG
Organism: Canis aureus; assembly: GCF_053574225.1. Taxonomy (NCBI): domain Eukaryota; kingdom Metazoa; phylum Chordata; class Mammalia; order Carnivora; family Canidae; genus Canis; species Canis aureus. The sequence continues at coordinate 21,746,094 of NC_135647.1, forward strand.
AAAGTACACACACAAAGGTTATTCACTACAGCACTGTACGTAACTGCAAAATGTCAGAAACATTCCACATGCCATACACAGGAAGGTGGCTGACTCACCTATGGAACATTCACACAACGGAGCTCCTACGCAGGTACTCTAAAAAAGTGGGGATGATCTCTATGAACTGTTTGTGGAGTGATTTCCAAGACATCCGCTAAGGGAAAAAAGCAAGGCACAGGAGTATCTACAACAGGCTACTCTTCTTGTAAGAAAGAAGATATAAGGAAATACATATGTATCTGCTAATTTGTACAGAAGATATACATGAAGGAAAGTCAGAAATTAAAGAGGATGGTGACCCACAGAGGGTGGGTGGGAAAAGAGGGCAGCATGGCGGAATGGGAAGGGGGTAGTAGGAACGAGGTGGGGAGGGCCATTTCTCATCACCCCCTTTTGCACAGCTCCCACTCCTAAAGCGGAAATAGTGTTTCACATACCCCAAAATAAACAATTACAATCCACCAGGATACTGGAGAACTCACAATGGAACACACACAGTGATACATGAATCTAATTGTATGACAAACTATTAATCTACAGCTTTAGTTACTACACAGAAAGAGATAAAGGGAAAAATAAGTTTGGAAAACAGTTATTTTTACTAGGATACCAAAAGGCCAAAGACAAAAGGAACTGTGTACAAAATCCATACTCTACAGTTTAGGAATCAGCAAGCTTTTTCTATCAAGAGCCAGACAATAAATATTTTCAGCTTTGCAGCCCATATGCTCTCTTTTGCCACTGTAGTGAGGAAAAACTATAGACGATATATAAACAAATGGGCGACTGTATCCCAATAAAATTTTATTTACAAAAACAGGAAGTGTGCTGGATTTGGCCCATGGGCCACACTCTGGTTTAGTTAGTAAAGCTCTTTCTCACCTAGCTTGGGTTAGCAAGTCCAAACTCCTAAAGTTGAGTGAATATATGATAAATAATGAGGACCAGGTTTCTCACTTTCGGGGCAAGAAGCTACAAATAAGGAGAGGAGAATAGTTACAGTGAGTGGTAAGATGCTGGCTGAGAAATGGAGGTTTATCAGCTTGAACTCTTTTCAATACAGACCCAGACAGATCCACGACAAGATGTGTGGGTCTGTGGGCCAGTATACATACACACATACAGCTCTGTCCACCAGGAGGGTCTAGACACAATGACACCCCAGTAGCAACAAGCACACCTTGCGCCCAGATCAGGGTTTTTAAACGTCATTCTCCAATGAAACGAATCACGGCTGTTTGGAGAAGTGGCTGATTCCTGTGCTGGGGCAAGGAAACTTCAAGTCGAGTCCCGAGCACCTTGTGGTAGCTGAGGGAAATGCTCAAAAAAAGGGAGGGAGGGAAAGTGACCAAAGGACACAGAAGCCACACGCAGGAACTTTCAGCGGCCAAAAGCAGAACAACGGGACAACAGAAGGAGAGTCCAGGATTATAACCCAGGGAATGTTTAAAGTAGGGGATTCCATAAAGACAGGTGTGACTGAATGAATGTATACGGGGGGGGGGGGGAAGCAACAGCTCTTCCCAGAAAATTTCCCAACTAATAAATGGGAAAGAGAGGTAAGGGCAACAGAAATCCCCGTTAGGTAGTCAGCAAGGAAAAACCACCGCAGGCCAGAGCCACCGCTGGAGCGTTCTAGTCCGCGGGCCGCGATGTTCCATCTGCCTTGTCTCAAGGCGACCTCCCCCCACATATGTATTAATTACAAGGCACAAAGAGTTACTTACCTGGCAGACACAGCTTACCCAGCCATCGATTTTACCGCCACCGGTAGTAAGACGACGGCATCCTATACCCTCCTCCTGATGTGATGCACTGGAAAGGGGACACGGGCTGGACTGTGTGTCCGCCCCCCCCCCCCCCCCCGCCCTCCCCAAGTCACTATATTGAAGTCCTAACGCCAGAACCACAGAAAATGACTGTTTAGAGACAGGGTCTTTGAGAGAGGTCACTAAGTTAGAATGAGGCTGTCAGGACGGGCCCCAGTGCAACCCGACGGGTGTCCTCAGAGGAGCGGGAAGTGTGGGCCCACAAGAAGCCAGGCACACACGTATGCAGAAGCCGGAGCGGAGGCAGCCGAGGGCAAGCCCAGGAGAGAAGCCGCAGAAGAAACCAAACCTGCCGATCAGCACTTCAGCCTTCAGAGCTCTGAGGGAGAGAGAGCGTCTGTGGCCTAAGCCCCCGCGGCCCTATTGTTAGGGTAGCTCCGGCAGGCTGGGGCGGGGGACGCGCACTCTTCGCGCCCAACCCTGCCCCAGGATGCGGGAACCCGAATTTAACTGCGAAAAAACACAGAGGAAACTGGAATTTAGGGACGCTCTACGAAGTAACTTACAAATACTCTTCAAAGATGACAAGGTCAAGAAAGGAAAGACTGCCACAGATTAAAGAGAGCTGACGACGAAACACAATGGTGAATCCTAACAGAAAAAGGACATTAAGAGGAAAACTGGCAAAATCTGAATAAAGTCCGTAGTCTGTCGACGACTGCTAACTGTGCTGGGGTTATGTGGCTATGGAAGATGCTAAGATTCAGGAAGTCGGGTGAAGGGTACATGAGCACTCCGGATCACTTTCTGTAACTCTCCCGGAGTCTAAAGTAACTCCAGAATAAAAAGTTAAAAAGACTCTTTAAAAAAATGTTGAGCCAGTAAGATATTTGGGTAGGGGAATGCTAGGAACGGTTTTTAAATTTTAGAAAGATCACTCGGGAGCAACGTGGAGGAGTTACTAATTTACTGTCACTCGGTTCCAAACTCTGCTTAGTCCTGTCTTTGTGACACAGGAGCAGGACAAGGCACACATTCCTCCTCTGCCGACAGAGGGTGCTGCAGGGCCACTGCCAGAAGGGACCCTCCCTCTTCCTACCTCCTCCTCCAGCGGTGGGGGCGGCGCCAGCTGGGGGGGGGGGGGTTGGGGGCCTTCGTGCACCACTCCCCCAAAGGTGGGGGTCAGGCGAAGCTCCTTTCATGCCCCCCCCCAGGGGTTTCCCTGGGCCTGAGTCTTCTCCATCCCCAGCTCTCACCTCTCACTGATGGGACCCCCTCAGATTACCTGTGTGGCTTCAGAGTCCTGACTGGACTATGCCTGACTCAAGTCCTAGCACCACTTCCCCTGGCCATGACACCAATTACATTCCTTTCTCCTTTAACCAACCACATACCTTACCCTAAAGGAGCAGAATAGATCTGTGCTGCCACCACAGCTGGATTAACAGGAACATCACGCTAGGTTTTAGAAATTCAGAAAGTAAGCAAAACTCACTCATCACTTTGAAGGGAAAAAAGTTAACTCACTCGTCAATTAGCATATTAATAGCCTTAGTATCTTGTGATACACATTAGTTTACATACATTATTCCCAGTCGAAAGCACTTTCTAGTCTACTTTTTTTGTGGGCAGTTTGACATTTTGATTAAAATCTTTATTCCAGCTAAAACCATTGTTAACTAAGAAGCCACTATGAACAACTTCTCTCTTTAATATTCAAAACAGAACTTAATGTGCAATCCAATGTCAAATGCGTAGAGACTACCTTCAAAATAGTCAAGGAAAATCTCTGTATCATCTCTTCTAAAAGGAAACCAAAAAAAAAAAAAAAGAAGAAGAAGAAGAAGAAGAAAGAAAAAGAGTATGAAGAGTAACCTGGATCACACGATAAAACATAGAAATGTGACAACTATATATGCTAAACAGGCCAATAGTTCTAAAACATTTTTCAATTTTATGTTTTCATTTAAGTGATGAACTAAAAAATAATCCAATTATTAAGTCTAATTACTCTTCTGGAGGGTTAATTTGCCACTGAAAGACATTTTCTCAAAGAACTAGGAATTTCTATAATTAGTATGGGATAGAGAATATATCTAGAGATGAGCATAAGAATTTCTTCCTTTACTAGGCTTTTGGATGTTAGTCAAGTCTGAGAAACAGTGCCAGAAAAAGATCAGAGGAAGTGAGTGCGATCTGTCGTTAACAGGGATGGGGAGAGAGTGATAGGTAGGTCCCACTAAGATTAATCATGGGAGGTATATTTTAAATTTACTAAAAATCTGAGCAAATCAAGCAGCATGACCCATCACCTTCTTGGGGTTGAGTACCCCTAATGGGGTACTATAGGTCAGAAGAATGGGGTCAGAGGTCTCTGAGATCTGAACTGTAATTCTATTTCAATACTTGACTCTGCTTCAGCTCTAAACGGGGGTGATTAACATCTGCCTTGCAGTGATGTAATAAGGAACATGAGTTACCTTCCTAGAGTTTTGCACTTCATCATAATTCAGTAATTAGCTTCTCAGTGTCAGTTATGGTATCCTTGCGTATGAAAGTGAAAGAGGTGGATGAGGCAAGATTATTGCCAAAGGACTTTTCTCGCTATAATATTCTACAAACTTGTGAAATGTGGGGAGTGACCTCTGTCACCCAGATCTAATAACATCAGTGTTACACTTCTCTCCTTTTATCCTTACTGGCTAGTCTGTAAGTGACCCAAATCCCAAGCTTGGGGAAAATTACAGATCGTGCATTGGTTTCTTGAGGGGGAAGACAGCAAACTTTGAAAACAATGGTATTTCAAAAACCACAAAGTTTAAGAGAGCAAAGCATGCTAAGCAATCAGACAAAACACAGAAAAAGACAAATTTCAAGAAAAAAAAACATGAAATTTTCACATTTTCACCAATATGGTAGCAAAATACCTTAAAAAGGCCTCCTAGAACAATAAACACACAAGTAGAAAACTAAGATATTTTAAAAATACTTTTTGAAATGCATCACTCACAAGTTGGCAAGAAGGGAAATCTTCAAGAACATAAAGATAAGAATCCAAAAATCCAGAAAGGTGAGCCAAATAGGAAGCCAGAGAATAGCCCCAAGGGCATCCACTGATGCTTGGTGATCTAGAGATCAGGAGACAGCCTGTGGGACGTAGAAAGTGATCTCAGAGACCCACAAACACAGGCAAGATCGCAAGCTACTCTCTCAAGTGAGTGACAAGGGGACAGAACAAGGAAACGCGTTTTTAGCAATCTCAGCTAGAAGAGGAAGTTGGTGAGAGGAGTCTCACCCGCATTCCAGACTTCAGAGCAGGATAAAAGCCCTGCTCCACCTCAAGAAAGGAGGAATGATGGGAGAATGAGGACAGCAGGCTCTCAATATCCCCATTGCCTTAATAAAAACCAAAAATCTTCAGTTATTAGCCAAAAGAAAACAATGCACCCCACAAACTACAGAATACTATTGAGAAGGCACAAATCACTGGAAGCTACAAGACGGAGATGTACCAGGGTCTGTGCAGGAAGGAGAGGGAAGCAACAGGGCACCTGACTGAGGCAAACAGAAGAACCACAACATTATCAACAGGTACCCGCTGGAAAACACTGAGCCCTGGTGAGAACAACAATCAGAAGTGGAAGGAACTTCTGCACAAGGGAACTAGTCAGGTCCGAGGGGACTAGGGTTGTCTAGGCTGAAAAGCTCTTGAAATCAGCCAACTCAGGTTCCCTTTATGAAGAAAACCTGCTGAGAACAGAATACAAATTGGGGAGGACAGGGACACTGGGGAAAATGGGCAGAGAAGGGCCAGATGACAGTGGAGGGGTAGGGACAGCAGGACAGAGCCGGATCTCAGGAAGCACCATGCCATATTTTCAAATACGACAGAAGAGGGAGCTCTGGAGCTGTGACTTCAGAAACCTTTCCTGACCCATCCCCCCTCCTAAAGTACAGAATGACTAATTTCAAATAAGATTGAACAATAGAAAAAGGATAGTAGTCGAACTTCATACAAACATACTATAAGAAAAAAAGAAAAAAAAAGAATGAGGACTAGGACGACGCTACCAGCCACAAAAGCACAGCAGGAAGACATGCTCATAAATCAGATAAACCGTATCCTAGTATTTCAAAACAAATGAAAATTGCCAATTTTCTATAATAGGCAGGAAGAATGAAGAGATCATATGAATACCCATAGATAACAATAAAAAAGGGGGAATTTAAAAAATCTAAAGACAATGTTTACAAAAGCTAGGGAAAGAGTAAGTCTTAAATGCTATAACCGGGTAAGAACTATTGAGTATAGAGTATGTGGTTTCTTGAGAGCACCGCAAACCCCAGAGCTATGGCTGCAAAACTGGTGGCAGAAAAAAAAAAAAAACAAAGCCTTACCAGCTAAAGGTGCCAGGTATCAGAGTTTAGAGTTGGGGAAGCAACCAGAAATTCAGAGCTTTCTGACAGCACAAGAACTGTAGAAATGACACTCAAATTCGGAGCATAAAATGCTAAAATCCCCGGCTGACAGCTGAATTACATATGCTCAGAGGAAACCACAAACAGCATGCCGAAAAAGCAGTCAGGGACCAGAAAGAAATCTTCTTTTGAAAGAGTAATATGGAGCCAAATCTGTGAATCTGATGCTTTTTCCCAATTGTGCTTAGCTAGGGTAGTAGAAAGCTTGAAATACCAGGATGGTGCCCAGAGCTGATAGGCCAGTTAGACACTAGGGAAATCCCCCAAAGAAGGACAACCTCAGAGACTAAGTCCATCTCTACGCACATGCTTCCTGACTTCTGAATCTTACAGGCAGAGGAGACCTAAAGGACGTCAGACTAAAGAAACATAAGCAGAAAGACCTAGAAACAGATTTAAGTAGCTGCATAACACAGTGAAAACTAAACTTACAGTTTGACTCCAAGCAAGTTAACTGTCTGTATAATGAAACCCAATAATCCTCAGAAGAACACAGAAGAGTTCAGAGTCACCACATTATCTAATTTTCAACTAAACAAGGAAAACAAGAAGAAAGTATGACCCGTGAGCAGGTAAGAAGACAATCAATAAAAACTGATTGCAAGACAGCCTGGATGTTGTATTTAACAGACTTTGAAGCAGCTACCATAAATATTTCAAAATATTGTAAAAATGTCATCAAGGAATTGAAGGGCAATGTGGTATCAATGAGTAAACAGGGCAATATCAACAGAAAAACAAATAAACATTTACTAAAATGAACTCACTAGATTGGCTAAACAGATTGATCTGCCATCTGTAACGAAACTTGTATATAGAAGAATCTGAATAAAATAAAAAGAGATGGATGAAAAATAAGTAGAATTCAAAACCATAAGTGACAATAGAGATGAGCACAATAACTGGAAGCCCAGGAGAGAAAGGAGAAAAAAGTAACTGAGATGTAACCTTTGAGAAATCTCCCCAAAGCTCAATGTACTAAAAGTGAAATAAACACAAATAAAACTACTAACCTGCATCTTAGCCATTCTGCTAAAATACAAAGATAATCTTGAAAGCAGCTAAAGAAAACTGACATGTTATACACAAGAAATATGACAAATGATAAGAATGTGGACTGACTTCTCACTGGGAACTATGGAAGTTTGAAGACACTGGGACCACATATTCAAATTGCCAAACGGGGAGAAGAATCCTGTCAACAAAGAATCTAATATCCAGTAAAAAAAAAAAAAAAAAAAAAGATTTTTAAAGATAAAGGTGAAACAAGGACATTTTCAAATAAAAAACAATTTATCACCAGATCTGTACTACAAGAGATGCTAAAGAAAGTTCTCTATTCCAAATGGAAATTACACTAGATGGCAACTTGGATCTACAAGAAAAAAGGAAGAAAGCCAGAAATGGTAATTATGTGGGCATATATAACATGTAATTTTTTAGTGTCTATAAAAGAGACAGCTTAAAGCAAAAATTATAACATTATTGTCAGGTTAACGAGGTATACTGACATAACACATATGACAATACTGAGGACGGGGGGAAAAATGGAAATGTGTTACTGAACTAAGTATTCAGATATAATACAGTATTAGAACAATAATATGAAGAGTAAGAAGAAAGTAGAGATATAATGTTTGAAAAACTCTGTGTTTTACTCAAGATGATTCAATATTAACTCTAAATAGATTGAGATATAGCTAAGAGGCAAACTGTAATCCCTAGAGAGCAACACACACCACCCCTTCAAAAAAAGCAAAGAAAACCAACAGACGAATTAAAATAGAATTTAAACACTTTAATACAAAAACCAAAAAAAGAACGAATAATGACAAAACTCTCTCCCTGAAAAAGCACAAATGAAAGACCTAAGTACAACCATAGCAGTAACTATTTTAAATGTAAATGTACTAAACATTCTCATCAAAGGCAGAGATGTCAGATTGGATTTTAAAAAGTGCAAACTCCAATTATATTCTAGTTTCCAAAAAATCCTTTAAATATAAAGAAAGAAACAAACTAGGAAACTGAATAAATATATACCAAGGTTGCAATAAATATATTAATGCAAAACAAAATAGGGGCACCTAGATGGATCAGTCGGTCAGGTGTCCAACTTGTGATTTCAGCTCAGGTCATGATCTCAGGGTTGTAGGATCGAGCCCTGTGTGGGGCTCTTTACATAGCAGAGAGGGCAAAAAGAGACATTTCATGACTTAAAAGATTAATAGAATGGCAGATCTGCCAACGTTATAACTATACACACATCTAATGACAGCTTCAAAATATGTGAAACAAAACCAGAAGTAAAGAAACAAAGAGGCAAATGCACTTCTGTGGTTGGAGATTTTCTCAGTAATTGATAAAACTGGACAAAACCAGTACAGCTAAAGCAGATCTAAATAATAACATCAACCTTAATTAGCTGGTATCTATAAAACACTCTGCCAGCAACTGAAGAATTACATAACCTTTTCAAGGGCACATAGAACATTCAACCAGGATGGTCTATATTCTGGGCCATTACACTTTATAAGATTCCAAAAGACTAACATCTTACAGAAAATGTTCTCTGACTACAACAGAATATCAAAAAATCAAAAGTAAAACATCTAGTACATCCCCAAATATCTATAAAGTAAACAACCTAATTCTAAACAACCGAAGGACCAAAGAAAAAAAAAATCACAAGGGAAATTAAAAACTATTTTGAACTAAACTGAAATGAAAGCATAGCAAATTTCACAGGATACATACAGCAGCAGGGCTTTAGGGAAATGTACAGCATTCAATGTTAATTTTAGAAAATAAAGAAAGTCTTAAAACAATGGCCTGAACTTTCACCTTATAAAATTAAAAAGAAAAGCAAATTACATCAAAAGTGGAAGATGAATAATAATAAAGAGTGGAAACTATTCATTAATAAGTTCAATACTTTAGATAAAGTAAATTCCTTAAAAGACGTAACACCAAAACTCAATAGAAAGTTTGAATAGCTTTATATGTTATTCAAGATAGTTAATATATAGTCTAATTAACCAACAAGAAAATTTCAGTACTACATGGTTTCACTGATAAATTCTATAATTCTATAAACATAATAAATGTTTATAGAATTTTATAAATGTTTATAGAATAATAAATGTAATAAATAACATGTAATAAATAATGTAAATAAATAATGTAATAAATAATAAATGTAATAAATAATAAATAAAAATAAATGTTTATAGAATGTCTATAAATTCTATAAACATAGATAAACATAGATAAATTCTATGTAAGAATCAAAAGCAACTTCAGGAAATAACCAATTCCAGAAAATAAAAGAATGCTTCCTAACTCTTCTTATGACATCAGCATAACTTTGACATGAAACAAGGAGAGAAAGTTACAGACCCGTGTATCTTCTGAACATTGACAACAATTCCTCAAGGCATTAACATTAAAAGGACTAAACATACTCAGATCTAAAGTATATCACATCTACTCTTAGACCCACTGTAATAAAACTGCAGAACTATCAAAGGTACGAGATCTTAAACTACTGGAAACTCAGATGACCTATAAATAGGGAAATATTTCTCATCAGCTACAAAACTAATAAAACTTACACTGAGCTAAAAAGCCAACAAAATTTACAACAGAAAGATTATCTACAGGCACATAAATACCAAGAGTTTACTATCCCAAATTTTCATTAAAATAATTAGAAGTTGTGGTTTGTTTTACTCCTAGCTATACACTCAAGAGAACTGAAAGCATTATGTCCATATAACTTCTACATGAATGTTCACTGCATGCAGCATTATTCATAACAGACAAAAATAGAAACAATTCAAATATGTATCAACAGATGAGTGGATAACCAAAATGTGCTATATCCAAAAAACAGAATATTATTCAGCCATAAAAAGAAATGATGTGCTGGTATACTCTACAATATGGATGAACCATGAACACATTATGTTAGCTTATTAGCATGTTATGAAAGAAGTCAGACAGAAAAGACTACATACTATATGATTCCATTTATGTGAAATGTCGAAACCTGTAAAGACAGAAAGTAAATTAATGGTGGTCAGGGGTACGAGGTGGGAGTGGGAATGGGGACTGACAGCTAATGAAAATGTTCTGAAATTAGACAATGGTAATGGTTTTATAGCTCTGAATATACTAAAAATTACTGAACTGTACATTCAAAGGAGAACTCTATGGTATGTGAATTATATCTTTAAAAAAAAAAAAAGGAAAGAAAGAATAAAATAAAATTCAGGGGAAAAAAGCCCACAAAGAAGGGATAAACAAAACAGTATTCAAATATAATGTTAAAAATTTAAATAGCCTGAGATTTATAAAAAAAAATTATTAGTGTATTTTTGAAGGATAGAATAAATACAAGACAGTATTAATCTAGTGGAGGTAAAATTGGAGATTTCAATAGTAGTGTGTTGTGTCCCTGCTATATTCTCATGGAAGATAGACTAACTTAACTATTAGATACAGATCTCACTTTTGAGTACATTGAAAAAAAAAACAAACACTTAAAGTTCTGGATGAGCAGAAAATGAGTAGACATATTCCCAAGGTAAAGAATGCTGACATTCTTGTCACATTTCAGAAGATGAGAAGTTATTGAATAATTTGATTATTCAGGAAAAGTTAAGCAGAGTTTAAAGAAATTAATGGCAACCACAAGGTCAAAGAATCTGTATATTCCAAACCAGTAAAGGAATAAACAGCAAATCCACACAGAATATTCTCTTAAACCAACAGCTGAAAAGAAAAAAATATGCAAAGGATATACAGCAAAATTAACAAGTCCAAATATTTCATAAATCCTAACAAAAATATTAAACTCATAAAAGACATCAATCAAAGTTTTTAAACTTACTATGCGTTGCTTACAAGACAGTTCTAGACAAAACCAGAGACTTTTTTAAAGAGGAAAAGATATGACTAGTAAATACAACCCAGGTAATATAACAATATAACTAAAGCAAGTGTATACAACATATAGAAACAAATTTTAAGAGAATAATTCGTTAATAGAGGAGTACTACATATTGAACAGTATAGTCAATATTTAATAAATTTTCATATACATGTATATAATATTTGAGCCCTGAATCAATTATTGAACTCTAACCCCAAAATAAAACTTCTTACAAGATCACAAAAGGAAACCTCCTCCATGATTTTCAAGGATTCATAAAAACCATTTTCTGACCACAATGCACTTTAGTTCAAAACCCATATTTCACCTTTAAAATATTTAATACATTTAAGTACTCAAATATACACAAAAATCTTCCTGGCTAACTTCTTAAAATAATTTTTTGGCTTTTAAAACATATGAATAAATAGGTTAATAAAAATGTTTTAATAAACACAAGGGAAAATCTAGAGACTTCAGATTGAAAAACAATTTATCAAACTTGAAAGAAGTGGCCAAAGCTGTACTTATAGGTCATTTTATAGCCTCATTAAAGAACAAATGAGCTAAGTGTTCAATTCAATAACCCAGGAAGAGAATCCGATAACCTAAATAGGCAGAAGGAAATAAAGAGCAATAAATAAAGTAGATGACAGAGATAGAAAGAGCCAATAAAACTAAAAAGTGGTTCTGAAGGTATATAATCACAGATTCAGTAAGATTTTTTAAAGGTCCGAAGAATATTCTAATATAAAAAACTTTAGACCACAATTGACTTAACAAATGGAAAGCATTACTAATCGATGAGAGCTGATTTTTTAATGGATAATCAAATGGTTCCTCTCCTATCTTAAAAGTCAACAGAAGCCCAGATGATTTTATAGGCAAGTAAGCCCAAATCCTCAAAACAAAAAGTTCAAAGATCCTGCAAATCTTTCAGAATAGAAAAAAAAAAAAAAAGTGAAATTGGTTACCTCTCCTTCCAATGACTATTCCAACACTGATTCTGAAAAGAATTTAACAATGTACATAATATAATACACTGTGACTATGCAAGGTTTAAACCAGAAAGGCAAGGGATAGCTCAACATCAGAAAAGATATTAATATATTTTATCAAAATAGTAAAATGGGGTAAAAATGACAACTTCTAACAAATGCAGAGAACACATTTCAATACAATTCATTAACCATTCACGATTAAAAACTCATAAACTATAAGTAAAAAGAACTTTAAACAAATTTTTAAAAAGAGTATCTAGCAATTATCTACAGCTTTTACTTAATAAAATTGTATAGGACTTTCAGAATTAGAAATAAAATAAGAATATTGTTAACTTTTTATTTAACCCTCTACTGGATGGTCCTGTCGAATGTAATAAAAGAAAAAGGATAGGCATGAAGGTGAAAACAAAAAAAAATGTAACTATCCCTATGCATTAAGATAGGATTACATGTGAATCTAAAAGAACCTACCAATTTTCAAATAATAAGATAGTTGAACGAGGTAAACAGACCTAAAAAGCAGGTATAAATAAATAACCTTTCTGTGCAAGAGTAATAACTAATTTGAAAATATAACTTTAAAAAGTATGCCTTCTAGGAATAAATCCAAGAAAGTCTGTGCAAAACTTTAAAAAAGTCCATAGCATTACTGAAGAACTCGGTGCTCTTGGATCAGATCCCCTCTTGCAGACTTGCGTGAAGCATTCCAGTTAGTGCCTTCCCTCCTGCTTCTGATCCGTTAATTCCCCATTCCTATTAGCTCTTTCCCATCATCACACAACACACTCTAATTTCCCCTATCTTAAAATTAAAAGCAAACTAACTCTGGGGCCCACCTCGCCCTCCTGGTTCCCTTTTCACAAAACTGGTCATGAGAGCTGCCGACAATCATCAATCCCTCCTCTCTCCTCTTCCCTCGTGAGCCCAGGCCAGCCCCTCATCCCCAGGACTCCACCAAAACAGATAGTGTCAAATCCCAACCAATCCTCAGTCCTCAGCTGCAGCATAGAACACACGGGGTCACGCCCTCCTTCTTGAAATGCTCTTCACCTGGCTCCCACCTACTCCCGTTTCTCCTCCCTTCCCGGCCACCCCACTTCTTGGTCTCCTTCCACTGTACCTTCATCTCCCCCAAGCTCTACACACGAATGCTCCCAAGACTGAAGCCTCGCATCTCTTCTCTACCTACACTCTAACACTTGGAGATTCAAAACCATGTATATACACTGGTGTCTCCCCATATCATCCACCCCCAAGCATATGCCCTCACCTCTAAGCTTGTAGAGCCTGCTGCCGCTCAAGCCATCCTCCACCTGCACGTCTATAAGGCATCTCAAACTTAACATGTCTAAACTCCAATTCCCATTTATCCACCACCAGCCCTCACTTCCAATAAAACCAAAGGTGCACCTTATGTGGTGACACCTGCCTGAATAAATGGCAAATCAAGCCTAAAAACTTGGGTTCTTTCCATTTTTCTTGTCATTCCCTCATATTCAATGTCCAATTCAGGAGTAAATCCTGCTCAGTTCTACCTCCAAAACATGCCCCCAATGCAATCACTGTTCACTTACCCCACCTCCAAGCATTATCCCAGCACCTGGGCTTCAAACTACCATCATCTTTTGCCTGAATCATTCTACCAACCTCCTAAGCAATCTCCCTGCTTCCTACCTGGTCCCCCTACAGTTTCTTCCTTATATAGCATCCAGCACAACCTCTTAAAATTTCTCATTTGATTACATTATTCCTCCAATGGCTTCCCCACCTTAGTAAAACAAAAATAAAACTCAGAACCTTTAGAATACCTACAAAGAGCCTGCACGGATCCCCCCACCACTCTGCCCTCATCTACCATTCTCTCCCACAGTGGCCTCCTGGTCGCCCAGCTCAAACTTCCTAAGCACAAGCCAACAAGGGGGGAGGGGGGGGATTCCTTTGCTTTCAAGACCCTAGTGTCACCATATCAATGAGGCTTTCTCTAACAATTTACATAAAAATAACACACGCCCCAAGCCACCAGCAGTATCCTAATCAGTCTGCCGCCGCCACCACTAGAATATAAGGCCCTTGGGGCAGGGACTTTATCTTTTAGGCCCACTGCTGTATCTCCACTGCCACATATGAATCCACAGGCACGATGCAGCATCAATCCCAACCCCAACATGGTTTCCTGTGTAATTCAACACAATGATTCCAATGTTTAGGTGGAAGAGCACACCATCAAGAGGGACTAAGAAATTTTTCAGAAAAACAGAACAAGATAAAAATATCTGGTAGGGCAAGTTTCCAAGACTTACTATAAACCCATAGTAATCACAACCGTGTGGTGTAATCAAGAAAAGATAAATACGAACTGAAGAAACTGACCCACACGTAAATGAAGCCTTTACATTATGGCAAAGGTGGCAAATGAGTGGGGGAGGGATGGACTATCTAATAGAAGGTGACAATAGATTATCCACATTTTAAAAAGAAATCAGATCGCAATTTCATATCACACATAAAAACAGATGGACCAAAGTTCATCCGACAAATCAGTAAGAAAAGGGCAAACGAAAAATGGACAAATAAGGAAAAAAAGTTTATATAAAATTCTACAATTCTTTCCTGTTACTTTCTGTCTTCTATTAAACAGCAGGCACATCAATTCTATTTTCATGGAATAATTGTTATCTGTATAATCCATTCTTCTAACTGTACTTATGCATAGAGATGGCCGCAATGGTGGTCCTCTATGGTTCATGGTAGCTGATCTAGGGAAGCAGAGCAAAGAATTTTCTTTCCCTCTTAGACTTCTCTCCCCTCCTTTTCTCAGTAAACATGCATAAGGCCTTCACACACAAACCACAAGTAAGGTTAGGAGACCATGTAAATTCTGACACTATGAAATTCAAAGGACCTGTCTGCCAAGCGGATGTCAGCTGGTTCAAGTACTGACTTTAAAGGCCAAACTCTTATTTCAAAGAGGCAGTTAACACAAAACATTCCCAGAACTTTCTCCTGGTCTAGGACTGCCCTCAGACACAGTCTTTTGAATATCCTCTGTGGCGCCCAATCTTTACTGCCTAAGGGAGAAATGAATTTTGGAATGAACATAATTCAGAACTGTAAGTCTAGTGACTTACATTGCTGATATGCTGTAAATCAAAAGTGGTTGCTCACAAACAGTATGAAGCATCCTAATAAAGAAACCCATCACTCAAGCCTCGGGTGTGTTCCTTCTGCATCTCATGACTCTCCACTTTCTAATTTCCACATACTAAATCTATGTGGGTCCCTACGGAATCAGTTATACAATGATCAGTGCCACTGGTGACAAAAACCTCACGCTGATTTGACACTGCTCCTTTCTTGTTTCCTGGGAATGTTAATGCTTGCCACCATGCAGGAGTCTTTTAAAGTTTACACTGGACATGTCTTAATACACTATCCAAACCCATCACTTTGCTCTCTTTCTTTAAAAAAGTATCATAGGAAATGTTAAATCATCATTGTTTGTATTCAGCATCTTTGAGGTAACTTCCAAACTCTCTTCCAAAGTGAATACCTGCTTATTTTTTGTGGACAACAATACGGGACAAATGGAATCTCTGATCTTTTCTGTTTTCATCAATGTTTTGTGCTTCACTTGAAATCTTTGAGAACACTCAAAAATTGCTATCCATGATGGAGCATTAAGTTCATTCTCCTTGCAAATTTGTTTAATCTCGTTCAAAGCTTATTCATTTTCTACCCTATATAATTATTATTATTAGGCCCATACAGAAGATTTTCATGCTGCTGGGCATGGGGAACCTACTGGATGACTTTGAAATTACAGGTAATAGTTGAGTTTTCCTGTTATGCTTCCGCAAACTACATCAGAAAATGCCATTCCTTTAGTCACATATGCTCTACATTCTGCTTAATGACCTCGAGTATGGTGACCATGGAAGAAAAGGCAGATTAAGATACTGATGAGGATCCTGTCTATCTTTTATTATGGAGCTACTACCATCATCTGTTAATTTATACTACAAAAAGAGCTTAAGAAACCCTTATAACTTTAGTCCTCATAGCAAGGAAAATGAATGAGTTTTTGTTGGTTAAGGTACAGATGTATGATTTCTTATAGGACGGTAACATCAACAACTTAAAGTAAACCCGAACCACAGAGGTAATGCCTCCTGGACTCAGAGAAGTTTCTATATAGCGTGCTAATGCAAAAGGCCCCCTACACATGCTTAGAGTACTGAGTCACGTTATTAGATGCTCATTAAAATTTATTAAGTAAAAGATCTTTTAATTTATGCACTCTTCCTATTTATTTATTTATTTATTTATTTAAAGATTTATTTATTTATTCATTCAGAGAGAGAGAGAGACAGGCAGAGACACAGGCAGAGGGAGAAGCGGGCTCCATGCAGGGAGCCTGATGCGGGACTCGATCCCGGGTCTCTAGGATCACACCCTGGGCCAAAGGCAGGCGCTAAACCGCTGAGCCACCGGGGCTGCCCGCAATCTTCCTATTTAAAAGGTTTCAAGAGTATTATTTATAAACTCTCTTGAAGAAATCTTTCAAATGCCACTTTTAACAAACACACATCATTTAATGATGTTTACTAGTTTTTTGCCAACATAGACTCAAAAGAGATAAGGAGGGTGAAGACATCTTTCTACATGTTTGTTGCTCTTCTAGTGTCTTTACTGATGCTTTATATATGATAGATAAGCAAAAACTTGACTGGATGGCATGTCCTAAATTGATAATGATGTACAGCAGGAGTGAAAAATCCATTTTCAAACAAACCACAGGGAAAGGGGGGGGGCAAGTAAAGAGAAGCTGAGTCATTTGAAAGTTTATTGTTTTAGAAAGACAGGATTGTACTGTTCACTTGCTTGTTGTTTTTCATTAAGAACAGGAAACTAAACTTTTCTGAAAAGTTCGATTCCACATTATATGGAGTGCAACAGGGTAGTGCTCTCCAACAGGAGGCTGGGTGAGGACAGAGAGGGTGGGCAGGGGGTAGAGATGGCAACTCGCAGTCTCATGCCCTTGTCCCAGAGGTAGAAAAGGCCAAAAATGCAACAGGGGCTAAAGAAAAAAGACAAAGCAATTTGGAAACAAATCTTGGATGGTTAATCGATCCTATCACCATGCTCAATGATAGGAGCTTCTGATCCACATCTCCCGTCAAAGCTGAGAAACCACTGCACATGGCCCTCGGCCACTCTTTCTCTGTAGCTACGAGGTATGGCAGTGTGAACCACTAGAGCTCCCGGCCACAGTGACTCAGAGACGTGCGTGGACCGGGAGGGGGCCAGACCAGGGCTGGCCCAGCAACAAAGTCTGTGGTGCGAGGGTGGATGGCGAGCACAGGCCGCTCTGCCCCCAGATCCCTCCCCTTACCAGGGGAGCTACCCAGGAGGGAAGTACAAGGGAAAAGCAAAAATTCCTGTGCCAAGGTGAGGGCTCTAGCTGACCTCATGTCACCTGGGGAATTATGGGAAGTGGTTCCACTCGATTCAGGGAAGGACAGGAGGACATCCGTCCCCCCAAGGAGCAGAGCAGATAGTCAGCCGTGGCCCTAACAGGCGAGATCTCCTGTGTGTGTGGTAGAAGGACTCTGGAGAAATAGGGCTCACGCTTCTGAGTGTGGAAGGTAGTGCAAAAGCACGTGAAGGATGGAAACGTCCACCCTACTTGTCGTTCCCACCCCAGTCACCGGGGTGTGAGGGGCATCCTGCCTACCACCTCAGAGGGGAAGCAAAGTTCTCAAAGCCTTGGTCACATTAATGTCCTCACTTGCTCCAATCATGTCCCCTTCTCAAGCTCGAAGAACACTCTTCCTCAAGGGGAGGCGTGATCCACGATAGCAAAGGCTTTTTAAGAGCTTACCAACTTCTAAGGCACGTCCCTCTACTGCAACAGAAATCAGTCAAGACAAGGACTCCGGAGTTTCACCTTCTTCGAGTGGGATTATGCATAAAAGAGGCTTGAATTTGAGAACAATCCTTTCTCCACATCTGATCCTTCACTTCATGGTTTTGGTCTCTCTCCCAGGCCATTGTTTGACAAAAGTAGGCCTGCGGCATTGCCGTAAAGCTGTCCACTCGTGACCACAATCTCTTTTCTGTTGGCTTTGATCAGGTTCCTGGGTAAACTGAAATGTGTCTGGTCTTAACACATAACTCCCTCCTGCCAAGGTGGACCGACATACCTTGACAAGATCTCATTCCACAATCTTTTATTTATTTGTTTAAATATTAATTTAGTTCAGTAATCTCTACACCCAATGTGGGGCTCAAACTCACAACCCTAAGAAATGAAGAGTTTCATGCTCCTCCGACTGAGCCAACCAGGAGCCCCTCATTCCACAATCTTTTAAACCCATTCTACAAGATCATTGCAACCTCATCATTTTTAAGCAGTCCTAACCTACAGTTACTTAGGATCATTTCCCTTAGGAATACATTTTTAGATATGTATCTATCTATTTAATCAAGACACTCTCAAAAAGCTCAGTTATCAGCTGAAGCTAGTGGTGTTGAATGATGGCATATAAAATAATTCTGGAGAAAATTTTACTCATGTATACTCTGAGGGAAGAGTACTACAAATCATATTCTAGTTAGCACCCTCTGCCACATACACATGACTCTCCATCCTTAAAAATGATAATAAAATAATCATTTCCCTCTTGCTTTAAGCTCAAAAGCTCATCTGCATCCAAGAGGGAAGTTAGAGCCTGCTTCTCCCTCTGCCTAGGTCTCTGCCTCATCTGTGTGTCTCTCGTGAAAAAATTAAAAATATCTTAAAAATTAAAAAAAAAAAAAACCTTCAGTGGTAGGAATGACTGAAATGAGATTTAAATTTTTTGATTACTCCATTCAAATATTCTCATTTGCATATCACCAAACCAGCTAATAATTCTTCTACCTGGCGTCATCATGAAAGAGAACACAGCAAGCCCTTGCTCCTATGTTGGGTACACACAGCCAGAGGGAGATCAAGAGTTGTATGAAGCAGTAACTGATGATGGCTCATCTCCCCAAAACACCAACCTGATCCAAAATTTTATGGTGAAGTACATACCGGTAAATATGTTTAAGGGACTTAATATCATACCATTTTCTACGGCACACACTGTTAAATTCACAAAGGCTTCAGGTAACATGAGAATTCGAAAACAGGCCAGGCCTGCAGCAGGCAGGCCATTCAATCCCCAACTTCCACCTCCATCTCTTTACTAGGCTATCTGATCTCTTGCTTCTGCTGTTAGGAACACTTGAGTGGAATCTCTGGAAAACATACCATAAAAGTAAACTGAATGTTGCCACTTACATGCCAAAACTTTTAAAAATAATTTTTGACAGCCCTTTTCAACATATGCCTTTCTTTTCATAAGCATGCCTTTCACATGCTCTGGGGACTCAGGAGCTACTTGCTATCCATGACCTGGAGGTGCCATCACCAGCTCAGCTCACAAACAATTTTATTAATGTCAACTCACCTGCCTTAGACAGCTCTTTCCCTTACCAAATATCTGTCCCTAACTTGATAAGGAAGCCAGTGAAGTCCAAGCATATCATGCCTCAAATAAAACAGTCTCCAAGAGAGGCCCAGAGCTGTTTAATGTGTAGGGGGTGTGACACCTTTTTACAGGCCAAGAAGGCTTTTATCTGGTCCTGTTTTCACATATTCTAAATAGCTGAGGCAACCAAATTAGTTACATGTTAAAATAGGAAATGCTTCTGTATGCAGCTCTGTGATTCCCTAAAATTCTAAAT
Source organism: Canis aureus (assembly GCF_053574225.1). Classification (NCBI taxonomy): domain Eukaryota; kingdom Metazoa; phylum Chordata; class Mammalia; order Carnivora; family Canidae; genus Canis; species Canis aureus. The sequence continues at coordinate 21,766,097 of NC_135647.1, forward strand.
ACTAAACTACTGATGAAAAATGGGTACATTTTAACCACAGATATTCATATACGCAATCAACATCATTGAGCTTTATCAACAAACACTAGGAAAATATCAACCTCTTAAAAACTTCACACTGCAGAGCCCATTATAAATGAAAATAAGACAAAAAACAAAGGCATTTCCTAAATATATTGTGGTTAACTTCTCCAACTGGAGAGTATTTTTAGACATCTCCCCCATTCCCCAACACTTTTCATCAACAGCTAAACACAAACAGTATGATGAACATTTCAAATGCTCTTTCTAGGAACACAATTTTCTTCCAAATTATTTGTATCAAATTTAGAAATAATTTTCCTACAAAACACAGTGTAGAGTTTTTGTTAAAAAGATCACTAAATGCATAATTTTTACATATATGGTATAATTTCAAACAATGTAACTCCAGACACTGTAATACTTGTATTTTAGCTAAACGTTGGTAATCACTGACTGCTCACCACATTCAGGTCTTCAGATTGAGCACTGCAACAAACCAAAAAATTGCCAAATATAGGGGAAAATATACATACTATTCAATACCTACAGAAAGTAACACTTAAAGTCCAAATTAATAATCAATAGTGCAAAAGAAATGAGTAAATTAGTTACACAGAGTTTGGAGGGGAGGATTCTTGCCAGGTGTGAACTCTAATGAGGTCCTGAATGAAGACTGACACTGAAGCTAGCAAGCTGGAGGACTCACCTATGGGAAAAATGACAACACTAAGGTAGGAAAGGATGGGCTGTGCAGGTGTGGACAAAATAAGCCAACAACTATGGCTTCAGTAGCTCAGACCCACTGAGCAGGCCAATCTCAGGTAAAGAGAAGTTAGAGAAAATATGCTTATAAATCAAGGCTGACAGAACAAAGATGCCTTAGAAGCATTAGTTCTGAAGCTATTACATCAATTTTCATATGTTTTCAGTCCCCTTGAAATCTAGTTTATACTTTATCTGCATTTTCAATATCTTTACGTAAATCTCAAGTGTTGGCTCTAGCCCAATTCATATTACCACAAATTCAAAATCAATAAGGTTTCTTCCAATTCTGGCAAAAAAAAAAAACCAAAAAAACAAAACAAAAAAAAAAAACAGGATTCCAAAAGGGCATTCTCACTACAACATAACTAGATCTTCAATACAGTATATTTCTTAATGTTTAATTGAACTTGCAAGAGGGAAAATACCTGAGTGCCCCATAATTCTCCCCAACCCAACCATAAAGAATGCTTCAATCATAAACGTAGACAAACACCAAAGACTAAGAAAGCAAGCTACAAACTGGGGGTGGAGAGCCCCAGATGATCAGAAGTAAAAAATATAATTGTTGAAATTAAAAACTCAATAGGTGGGTTAAATAAGGCACAGTTCATTAATGAACTAGAAGTCAGATGCAAGGAAAAACCCAGAATGCAAACAAAACTAAAACAAGATTGAAATGAGAGGGTTCTTACCCTTTGACAGGGCGGAGAAAATGAAAAGACCTTATAAATACCTACTTGGTGAAATTTCAGAAGTGTATAAAAGAACAGCAGTATTTTATGATAAAATGAATATTTTTAGAACTAATACAGCATAAATTGACAAAAGAAACACAACATATATAAATCTTATTAACAGAAAGTCTCACAGAGAGACACTGCAATAAGTCTAGAGAACACCAAAGTCAAAGAGAGGATCTCAAAAGCAACCAGAGACAGAAGACAGATCTCTTAAATAACTACACCTAGGCTGACAACAACCTCGCCATCATAATGGGAAAGCCAGAAAAGAATGGGATACTATCTTCAAAATGCTTAAAGAAATTAACCAATTAATTGGTTTTATTTAGAATCAATTCTGTTTTCCTAAAATGAAGGAGAATGAAGACATGTCCAGACAAAAAAACTAGACATTTCCACCAATGACCCTTTACTAAAGAAATCTCTAAAGGCTATACCTAAGAAAGGAAAAACTAGTCCCACAAGGAAGTTCCGTAATATAAGAATGATGATCGAAGAAGCTGGTAAAAATACAGGTAAATCTAAACAAATATTGTCTGTACACAATAATAATGTCCTATTTTGTAAGGTTTTGTCTTTTAACAGATGATAATAAACACTGGAAAATAACAGCATGTAAATAAATCTGGAGGGAGGGAATCAAAGTTAAGGGATTCTAAAGTCCTTATGCTGTCAGAAGCGAAGCTAAATTACTGCTTCACTTTTTTTTTAAACCGAAATACAGTTAACACATAATGGTACATAAGTTTCAGGTGTACAACATAGTGAGTGGAGAAGTCTACACATCATGCTATGCTTACCCCCAAGCATAGATGGCTATCATCTGTCCCCATACAATGCTGTTACATTACCATTGACTATATTCTCTATTCTAGATCTTTCAGCCCCATGACTCATTCATTCCATAACTTGAAGCTTGTATTTCCCACTCCCCTTTGGATTGATTTTAGACTTCATATATGTATAATTTTGAGAACAGCCACTTAAAGAAATAGCACACAACTTCCAAACCCAGTCAAGTTTTTAATATGATTTTACTGTGGACTCTTGTTGAAGCAGAACTGAGTTTGGCAAAAATAACATCAGAGTAGTCAATGAAGGACAGTGAAAGTCAAGTCTTAGGCTCAAAGATCTCAAGAACAATTTCAATACTTGCTTTGGGTCACAGCTCCCTCTGAGAAACAGATGAAAGCTACTGATTCTCTCCCTGAGAAAAACTCTCATAGAGACTTGTACAAATTTTCATACAAATGAGAAAGACTTTTTCCAGACTCCCCAGAGAACACAGGTTCTCCAAGCCTTGCACAGCTTAAAAAGCTAAAGAGAATTAAGTTTGTGTGGGAAACAGTAAAGTTAGAAGTTCTCCTATCCAAGAGTTGAAACCACATATGCAGAGGAGGAACTAAGGCATAATGTTTGGGGGAGGGAGATTCTGGAGGGAGGGGGTCCAGAATGGAGAGTCATTCCTATAATCTACTCTTTGATTAAACCATATTTCAACCATTGTGCTATTCCAATATTTAAACTTTGGAAAAGAACGACCAGAAAAAAAAAAAAAAAAGCCTAGGTTTTAATATTGTAAGCACCAGCCCAACAACCTGATGGACAGGTATGCCATACATTGAAGACAGAAAGCAGACATTACAGCACCCTTAGCTAGCTACTGAGTGTTTTTAGAATCCTTCCTGGGATGACTCCGTTAAGACCAGCAACAAAGAGCCTGCAAAAAGGCCTAGTATGGTCCGTGTGGAGTTCTTCTGCTAAGGCAGATTCCCAACCCTTCCCAACCTCAACACGCTGCTGTCTCAGTGTCAGAAACACAGACCACTGCAAACCAAAGGCCCCTACTACATCCGCCTGCGTTCCATAAAGAAGCTTTTTGGAAAGACAGGTTCTAGTTTCCACCCAAACATTGAACACTACACTCTCATGGTTTGGGCCCAAGAATCTGTACTTTAAAAGGACCCGAGATGACTCTGTTGCCTCTACAGAACACACACAATATGAAAACTACATCCTGTTCACAAAAATTTGACTCATATTGGCTTTGTGCATCACAGATATACAAAACTGTGAATCAGGACACTGCAAATAAAGTATTTCCTATATACCACTGAAATACCTTTGATGGTTAAAAATCATTACAGAGTATGAAGAACAATGGAATGATTCTTAGATATTATAGCAAAAACAAACAAAAAAAAAAAGATTTATTCTAGTATGCAGGAATTGAAAGCAAATTTGGAGGAAAAGCACATGGGCTGTCTCCACACTGTTGCTTAGGCAAATAAATAAATAGATAAATAATATTCTTTGCAATTCACATTCAAGATGTTAATTTTCAAAATACACATTTGACTTCATTGTCCCACAATCAACTCCAAAAATCAAAACGCTTTTTTCTTATCTCGGTCAATCTTTTAAGAGCCAGCACACCACACAACTGATGCGGGTTTATCTTGACCAACATCCACTGAAGGTCTCTTGATCTTTGTGACTTCCACTTGAATGACCCAAGCAGATTTTATTTATAACTGTGCTTTTGGTCAATGTTCATAAAATTCTTGTGATGCAGAGGCAACAGGAGCAATCATTTCCAAAGTAATAAAAAGAATTCAAAAAGACTTACCTTTCCCTCAAATCCTGATTATCCTTCCAAGCTAATCAACTTTAAGACATTTTCTTATAAGCCAGGTGCAATTTCATCCTTAAAAATTTACTTCCATTTATGATGGACCAGAATATGCATGTATTAGATAAGTTTCTCAAAAGGCCAGGACTAGATCACTGAGATCTTACTAAAATTTAAATTAGCAATTTTAATAGTTCCCAAGGGAAAAGCCCCATATCCACTGAGAAAAAAGGAATTAATATATGCATATAAGGAGAATGCATCTCCATTTTACTACAGCGTGTATTCCTTATTCAGTCCCACATGAACAAAGTCTTATGCTGGTTATGTGACCAGTAGATAAAGTCCTCTTGATTTCAGTTTTCTTTGGTAATAATCCATTTACTTGATGTTCTGAAATACCAAGTATCAAAGGAAAACAGGTTTGGTTTCACGGTTTGAGAGTTTGGTAGCTTTTAAGAATGGAAGAAGATAAAGAAGTTTCCTAGAATAACATAATCACTTAACACTTGGGTATAGAACTTTATCAACTATAAATTGCACTTACGTGCTAATGTCATTCAAGCTTCACGTTTTACTGAAGAGGAGGTTCAGGAGAGAGAGTTACCGAAGACAGAGTTACTCCCTTCACTATACAGAAGAAAAGAGTGGACCCCACTCTAGACCTGGGATTGGAGCTGGAAGGACTTTCATGACTCCACACTCCACCTCCATTCGCCTCAACCTGAGTTCCTGAGTAGCTGGTCATCTAAAGCAGAGGTGAGGAAACAAAGTCCAGCCCATAGATTTTGTGGAACCCGTGGGCTGAGAACGATTTTTACATTTTTAAGTGATTTGATGGGGGGGGGGGGGGAGACAAGAATATTTTAGGACATGTAAAAATCACACGAAATTAGAATTTTACTGTCCATCGGCAGTTTTATTGGAAAATGGCACTCATTCGTTTAGGTATCGCCTATGGTTGCTTCTGCGCTAGGACAGCAGAGCTGGGGAGTTGCAACAAAGACCGCGTGGACCAAGGAGTCTAAAATATCAACTGTCTGGCCCTTGACATAAAGTCCGTGGACCCCTGATCAACAGGATGCTTGTCTTTTTGTGAAAGTTGAAGTAGTCAGCAGGAGTAAGTAAAAGATCCATCTTTCCTAATCCTAGCTGCTAGAGATACAGGGAGTGAATCCATTCTATCACCAACAGAATGCTCTTCCAATTTTGTAAGGCTGATGCTCCATCCCAGCTCGTTTCCTTATTTTTTATTCACAAACAGAGCTATGCTAGCCACTTTACACATTTCCTAAGGACCTATTACCATACACAGGCACCATGCTAAGTACTAGATCTTATTTCTTTTAGGTGACAAAACAGAGGCTTAGCAATCAGATTAATTCACACAGCTACTGCAAACCTGTGTTTTTACTATACCAGGTTACATGAAGAAGCAAGACTTTGAACTTCCTCCTTTGTCAATACATCCCTACAGAATTGTAGAGTTTGAGGCCAAATATGAAACTTGTCTTCTGATTTAGACCGAACCAAACAAAACAAGGCAACTGATGTCCCTGACCTTATTACTAATGTACCTTAGTGTTCTCCCCAGCTTTGTTCAAACAGCCTGTTAGACTGTAGTGTTTATTTACAAACACACATCATTTCCACCTCACAAGTAATACTGCCTCGACTAAAACAATACAATTCTCTATCTTTAGAAACAAAACCAGGCCTCAGGGAGGTGTGTTAGAGTGGTTAAAATATAACAATAACCATCACCTACTGAGTAGTCATTATGGGAACTGTGGAGTATGCTTTATATATGTATTTTTTCATCTAACCTTCACAGTTCTGGGAGGTAAGCACTGATTCCAATTTTGCAGATGAGGAAACCGAGCTCTCAAGGTGATCTACCCAAGGTGACAGGGCTGGAATTCAACAACTAGGTTTTCTGACTCCCAACTTCAGGCTCTCAACCACTATGCAGAACTTTCAAGTATCAACTTTGAATTGTAATAGAGTCACAGAGTCGCAGTGCTGTCTACAAGTAAAGGAGAAGAAGAGAACTTATCCCGGAGAATACGTTATTTACCATCACTTCAGCTCCACTCCTATAACGCTTTTTTTCAAAACTAACCCCAAACCCAGAATCTAAAGGTCAATTGTGCAAGTGTATCATCATTTCTTTGCCATGTACTTATCTCTTCCCCAATCAATGACGAGTACAGGAAGCATCCTCATACCTTCCACCTTCTTATCTCCCTATGGCACCTCTGTAGGGCAGACATTCAACAGGCAGGCTGAATGTGCACAATTTCCAACAAAATATAACTTCTACATGAATCCCGCCAAGCCTCCAGTGACCAGGAAACCTGAAGATATGACTAAAGAAAGAAAGAAATGTAGTTCATACCGCACTGGTGGTAAATGTACGGTCTTCAGGGTCACGTTTATAAACCCTAAGATACAACTCACGTATAAGTTTCTGCCTTCACCCAACTTTCCCTAATGAGATGACCTACACGACTGTGTGTTTATAATCACAAAAATTAAGAAAGAGTGAGTACTCAGACCTGAACACCAGCACGGAACACCAGCACGGAATAACCTGAGGCAGAAACCAGAACCCCTCACATGCATCTCCCCAACCGTATGTCAGCCAGAAAGACCAGCATCTATCTCAGCTACCAGCCTCTGCTTGCGGACCTTTCCCATGCACGACACTTTCCCTCCTAGAAGGGAAACTTCTTGAGGACAGGGGAGGGAGTTTTTCCCCCCCCCTTCACATACCCAAACGACCCAAGATAGTATCTTGAATACACCAGTGCACAGCTAATGTGCAAAATGGCTGCAGTGAATAGAACATTCTCAAGCACCAGCTAAGGTACACTGACCACGTACAATGTAAGGGGAGGCAACAATCTTACCATTATGTCTACAGAAAGCAGCCTCCTCCTGAGAACTTTTGCAAACACTTGCTTCCAAAAAGCAACAAAAAGTTGCTAGAAGGCGATCACTGTGGGCAATAGCGTGCCATTCTGTGCCAACAGCAACAGCAACGACACCTACTAGGGCTTGACAGGGACCACGGGGCTCTATTGCTTACAGACGCTTACTTAAGCCCCCCCCCCCCGCAGACACCCAGGTCTCTAAACGCATCATAGAGGCGAATCCACGGAGTGCCCACAAGTTCTTAAAGCCCCTTCTGGAGATGCATCCAGACACACCCATAGACAGAAGAGAGAGAGAGAGAGAGCCTCCCAAAGCTTAACTCTCAGCAAGTCTACTTTGAAAGACGTCGAGAAGTTAGCACCGAGGCAGCCAAATTTTGTCTAGAGATCCCGACAGATAACTCCAAAACTTGCAAGTTAGAGAGCTGGCGAGCCCATCGTCCTAAGTTAGAGAGCTGTGTGTGTGCGTGTGCGTGCCCGTGTGCCCTTTCTTACTTGCAACGCATCTGCGGGCGCAAATGAATGACGGTGTATCAGCGTTAAATTTAAATTTCCTGGCTCGGGCCACGATGCTAACCTAATTAAAGCATGCGGTCAGCGCTCAGCCCTTGCGGTGCGTTATTTTGCATCGCGACGGAGCCCGGCCAGACAGTTGCACTCTTCCTCTCCGTCCCCCCGTCCCCCCCCCCACCCCGCAGCCCGCCCCGGGGTCGCCGCGCCCCGGAGGCACACGCTCCCCCAACGCGCTTCAGTACCCGGGCAGGAGAGCCGCCCCCGCACGGCCCGCAGCCCACGCCCCGGGTGCGGGGGGGACCCCGGGGCTTCACGCCCGCCGCCCCCGCCAGCTGCACTTGGGGCTCCGCGGGAGCCGGGGCGCCGGTGCCGGAGCTGCACCCCCCGCCCCCGCCCGCCGCCCGCGGGCGCCCCGGCACTCCGGGAGCCCCCCCTGCCCTGCCCCCCGGGGCGGCGCGGCCCGGGCTCCCTCGGCGCACATTTCCCGTCCAGCAAACTGCGGCCGCGGAGGGGGAGGGGAGGGGCAGGGGCAGGGGCAGGGGCAGGGGGAGGGGGCGAGGCGGGCGCCCGCGGCGGAGCGGGCCGTCGGGCTGGACGCGGGCGGGGGCGCGGGCGCGGGCGGGGGCGGCCCGAGGGTCCGGGGGGAGGGGGGAGGGGAGGTACCTCGTACAGCTCCTCGGAAGCCATGGTGGGCGGCGGAGTTGCGGGCGCGCGGGAGGGGCAGGGTCGGGGCGAGGCGCCGCCGCCGCCGCCGGGCGGCCGACACTTTGTTTCAGTTGGGTCCCTGCGTGGCCTGCGCTTCCTGCTCCCGCGCCCGGCGCCCGGAGCTCAGCGCAGGACGAGCCTCTCGCACTCGCGGCCGGTGCGGGCCGGCGGCGGCGGCGGCGGCGGGGTTGTGCGCAGGAGCAGCTGCGCAACGCGCCCTCCGCGCCCCGCGCTCACTCCCCGGCGGGCCGGCTGGGGCTCGGGCTCATCGCGCCCCGCCGCGGGGCCGGGCCGGGCTGGGGCGGGCGCGGCGGCGGTGCACGGCGGCGCGGCTGGCTCCGTGGCTCCCCCTCTCCGGTGTAGTGCAGAAAGCTTCCTACTTGCGACCAAAAAACCTGCCCCGGCTACTGAGCATGCCCAGTGCGGCCGCCCGGGCCCGGCGGAGCCGCGCTCCCGCGCTCCGGGTTTTCGGACCGTCCGCGCGGGCGGGGCGGGGCGGCGGGCGGGGCGCGGCGGCCGCGGGGAGCGGCGGGCTCGGCTCCGGGGCCTGGCGGGCGGGCGGGCGGGCGGGCGGCCGCGGGGAGCCGGGCGGCAGGAAGGGGCGGAGCCGGGCGGGGGCGGGGCCGAGGCGCGGGGGGCGGGGCCGGGGCGGGGGCGGGCGCCCGCGGCCCGCGCTGCCCGCCGGCGCGCCCCGACGTGGGAGCGGGGGGCCTCGAGGGTCGCCGAGGACGGCGGCAGTGCCCGGCGGGGCGGGCCCCAAGTTGGGCCGGAGGTCGTGGGGGCGCCGCGCCGGCCTGCAGAGCCCGCCGCCCCGACGGCAGGGGCGCCCCCCGCTCCCCGCTCCCCGCTCCCCGCTCCCGGGCGGCGCGGAGCTCCCGCCCCCAGACGCGCGTCCCGGGCCAGGTGGGTCCCCCGCCCTCACACGTGCCCGCCTCCCCCGCGGCGGCCGCCAAGACCCGGAGCCCGAAGCCCGCGCCCCGCCGTGCGGCCCGGAGCGCTCGGGACACGCTCGCCGGGCGGGAGGCCGGGGGTGGGAGCCGGGGCGGTGCGAGGGCGCGGCCGCCGCCTCCCCGCCCGCAGCTTCCCCCACGCCGGGCCTCCCTGTTCCTCTCGGACGGGGAGCGGGGAGGAGGGGCCAGCATCTGGGCTCCCGGGAGGTCTGGGTTCTAATGGAACGAAGCTGTCAGTGGGGGTTCTTCTTGGGGCGGGGGGGGGGCAGGCCAGGCCCTCCAGTCCGAGCCGGGCGAGGGGCTGGCCCTTGCTCCACTACAGAGGAGAGATGCGCAACGTGGGGCGGCCCGCCCGGCCACCTGCCAGGGCACACCTGCCGGGCCCGGACGGCTCCCCAGCGGCGCGGAGCCAGCCCGCCCCCCCCCGCCCCCGCCCCCGCCCCCACAGCCGACAGCGCCAGGCCGCCCTCCCCGACTTCTCCCCGGACACTACGTGCACCTCGTTGCGCGAGCGCGGCCACCCCCGCACCGGGAAGCCACCCCCAGAGCCCACATCTCCCCGAAGGGGGCCTCGGCCGGCACCGCGTTCCCGGGGCTCTATCCCGCGCGGGTCCCTAACCGGCCCTCCACCCTGCAGGCTCCTCCCACTACTCTTCTCCCCGTAACCCAATTCGATTGGGCCCCAGACCTACAGTTTGCAGCCGCAGGGCTTCCACAGACCCCGCTGAATTTCCTGCCCTCCCCGCTCCCGGGACGAGCACGAGCGCTTGCCCTTAAGCCACTTAAAGTCGAGTCGCCATCCTCGTCCCGCCCGGCGCCTCGCCTGCGATCCCCTCCGCCCGGAATGCTCCCTCGCAACCCTAAACTGCAGCTCCGACGTCACCTCCAAAGCGTAACCTTCTGACCTCCAGGGCAGAAATCAGCTGCTCCCTCTCCAGGGGCTCCCGGGGCCCTCGGGCGTGCCCCCCTCGAAGGGCCCATCCATCTCTGCCTGTTTTAACCGTTTCGTCCACTCTGCTCTCCCACCCCCCACTTCTAGACCGTGACCTTCTTTCAGACTTCATCTGCAAATTGGACTCTCCAGCCCCAGCACCATTCTCTCTGCATAAAAAAAAAAAAAGTTTTTATTCAATGAGTTGGAATTCTCGTGTTCACGGTGAAGTCTGACATCCAGACGTCCAGCTTCCGTTATCAAATGCTTTGACAACAGAACCACAAATGGCCCACCTCCTCTACCAAATAAGGAACTCTCAAGCTCTGCCCCTTTTTTCTGATGGCTCAAATTCTGCCTCCCCCAAATACTTGCTCCTCTTCCCCGCTTGACGTTGTCATTATTAGGCTCCATCTAATCACGTCTAATCATGTGGCTGTGTCTCTCCAGCCACACAAATAACATCAATGAAAGTTGTAAGCTCCCTGAAGGCAAGGACTAGGACTTCATATATAATCTGTGAAGTCTCAAAGCAATTAGCTCACCTACTTACTCCAAGCGCCCAGATGGTTAAAAGTCACACAAGTGTAAGAAAATATAAATTAAAAAGGGATCCTCAATCTAAAATGAACAGACACAGCTCACACGTAGAAACCCATATGCAATAGGTTGATACAAATATAAACATTTCTTCTTCCTGCCAGGCCACCACCCTAATTACTTGCCACTCTTAGAACAAAATTTGTGAAGCATTCACCAGTGGTCCACCATGTTCTTAATGGTCTGTAATGTTAAATACAGTGTCCCTAAGGTCTCCAGCACTACCACTGTTGCCAAGGGGAAAGGAGAAAGAAACAAGGACAGAAAGACAGCCATACTCAGATATTGAGCTAGTACCCTTGTGTGTATACAACAATCCTAGTGCTAAGGTGACTTCCGTCAATGTGGAGAAAAAGAGCAAGGGGGAGTTACAGATTTTAAAAAGGTAACTCCAAAAAGCCAATTTACAGGGACCTTTAATCCTGGTGACCTGGATTATTTATGCTGCTATGACTAGTCCACGACAGTAAAAGAACAACCACTGGGTAGAGGTCACCCCCATAACGAAGCGGGGGTAAGCCACTCTCCTAAGCTCAGCTCCAGCTCCCTCTCTCCCAACAATCAGTGGCTTTCCACTGTGAGCAGTACTGAGATACCCAACCAGTGACCGAGAACTTGAGCAAGTTTTCAACTGTCCACTTTGTTACTACTTCTCATCTGCCCTCGGCAGGAAACACCCAACCAGTTTATGGAGTACCATTTTGTTTATGTATGTATTTTACCTCAATTAATTCAAACTGTCTTACTTTTAAGCAAATCTTGCTTTCTTCCTTCATTTTTTTTCAAATCATCAACACTTATCGGTGCTCATAAGAGAAGCAAATACGTCCAAGACCATAGAATGTCTTTGAATTTATACCACCTTTTATGAAATAGTGAAGTCTTACAGTAGTTACCATGACCACGTGTGTGGGTGCTGTGAAAGCACTTTCTCGGTGAATTGAGAATAAAAGTGGAATCACATCCCCAAAACTCATCAAGGGAGATATCGGCATTGTACCAAAAACACATGCAGCCCAATGGGATGTATTAGTAAAATATGTAAACCTTAAGGATTATGGGGGTGGTCAACAAGTGAGCTGACGTACACACAGGATTAAAACACACATCTACCGGCAGTAAGCTTCAGCTCTTACCTGACTCGAGCCAGTGGTGGAGACCAACACAAGCCAGTTTACTCCTTTTCCAAATTTATCTGAACAATTGGTAATAGACTATCAGCCCCACTCCAGTGAAGACTCTTCAGATCCAGAGTCGAAGCCATTCCCCGCCTCAGCCGAACAATGGAAAATCTCAAATTGGAGAGTCTCCTCTTTTCCCATTCAACCAACCAACCAACCAACCAACCAATCACTCCTTCCCTTCTCCCAAGAATCTGCATTTCATCTACATTTGAATTCCAAGGCTACGGAGAACCGGTGGGGGTGGGGCTGGAAAGACAAAAGAAGCCAAAATCTAGCAGCTACTACCCTCAGCCTGAGGCAGGTTGGGTAGCTGTGGAAAAGCTGCTGCTAATGATTCCCTTCATTTATTTTGTAACCCAAAAACATAATCTATCTTGGGTACCTCCTCCAAAACCCCAAACTGAACTGCGTTTTTCATGAAGAAGTGACCTAAGTTTGTTTGTCTGTGCACACTGCAGCCAAAGAAAAATTAAATACCATTCTTGTTATAGAACATTCATTCCACAAAACTTCGGGAAATCCCTATCTCAATCACCTACTCAAAAGAAAGTAAGAAATTTCAAGCCGGAGAAGCAAAAGAGAGAAACAGAGAGAACCAGTCTTAAGATGAATTCAGATGCTAGGCCCTTTTGTGAACTTGGAGCCAAGCAGTTCTTCCTTCTCTAAAAACTTAAATTGGATACCAGTGCCCTTTGTCTTTTCTGGACAACCAGTAATCTCTGATTCCTGGTTTCAGCTCCTGCTTCCTCCCCTAGCCAAACAGTCAATATCCCTATTTCAACGGGCAGCCTCTCCCTCCCTACATCCATCTTGGTCCCGGGTATTATTCTCTCTGGTATCTAATCCAGCTGCCACACTGCTATTTCTTGGCCCAATGCCACCATTTATTTGATCTCTGCCCTAGCGATATCAATCCTGAGACTTCTTCACATTTGATTTCACCAGTTTCCTCTTAGGCTGAGGTACCACCATTGCCCAAACCTCATCAATTCACAATTAAGGGTCATTTTCTTTCTCAACTAGATTTAGTTTCTAACTGCTGTTTGTTTTTCTATTTAGTTAATGGTGATTCTACCCAAAGAATCCTTGTAGTACGTATTTGTTGAACCATCTTTTGATTGAATTAATCAAGATTGAGAAAGTATTCATTCATAACATTACACATTACCCCACCTTCTGGAAACAGAAAATAACCAAAAGTCATAGAGAGTAAATAGCCTTGAGGTCCTGGCATGACATTCTGGTTGACTTTTTACCAGAGCAGTAACTAATTCATTTTGGATTCTTCAAAATAAGCATCAAATGTGAATGTTCCTTGAATCATTGTGATGAATAATTATGTTTGTCACTCAACCGAGACCATCCCAATAACCTCATTACCTTCTGGACTTTTCTGAAGAGAGAGATTATCAATAAGAGAGAGCCACTAAGCAGGAGATGAGTGTGGACTTTCTGGCTCATAAGGGAAATAGAAACACCAGGCCCACCAAAATCAGTGGAATCCAGAATAAGCCCAGGACCAGAACAGGTAGGGATTGAATCTAAAGCAGAGATAAGAGGTTCAAAATGAATTAAAAAATAAAGCTGGTACCACGAAGCATATGGAACCATGTACTCATGCTTGCCTTTTTTCAATCACTAGTATTATCTAATGCAAAGGTTTTCAAATTGTGGTCCCCAGACCAGTAGCAACAGACTTACTCTCCACTTGTTAGAAGCACAAATTTTCTACCTACCACCCACCAACAGGCACCCAGAAATCTCTTTAATAAGTCCTCAGGTGATCTTGATGCATGCTAAAGTTTGAGAGGCAGTGGTTTAGAACAGTATTGTTTATTTCTTTGTGGTTATTGTTTTTATCAAGCTACAGATTTGAAAACATTAGTGGATATTTAGATCATTTTAGGAAATCTTGAATAGCATTTTTTAAATGAGACAAAATGGAATGGATAGAATGGAGTGGACTTGAAAAAAGAATCAGAATGCATTCATTACTCCGCTAGGGTGACTATTATTTCCATTATACACACACTTATTTATATATATACATATAAAAATATATGTATATATATACACCTATAAAATATATATACAAATATGTGCATACACATACACACATATACATGCATATTATCACATACTAGATCGTAATGTAAAATTCGTTGCTACATTTTGATTCCAGATCAAAAATTTTGAAAACTAATGTTTGGGAGATGGGTCCCAATTTATGGGCCCCCCACATAATTTTCTCATGGTTGGATTGCTAATAATATATTAATGGTATTGCCAAAGTGCTCTAAAACTATTTTCTTAAATGGTTTAATGATCCCTTTTTTATAGTACAATTTTTTTCTCCATAAATACTACAAAGGTGTTTGGACCAGGTTCTTTTCTGAATTATCACATATTCTAAGAGTAATATATTTTGAACTAATGAGGATTTATAGTATGTATTTTAGGCATTTTCTTTCCAAAGACTATGCATGCATTTCCAAAGACTATTGCTAACAGACTGTGCAAAGTGAATACAGCTTAATTTGGCCAACAGCAACATTAAAAAAATAAATAAACACAAACAAGAAGCTGGGAACTATTATAAGTACTTTACAAATGTTAACCTTTTTAATCCAACGAGCACCTAATAAAAATTATAGCTCATTTGCAAAGAACCCTAAGCATGCCCATCCATTCATAATGTACTTTTTGGAATAGGCACTATTATTGGCCTGATTCCTAGTAAGTGGAGAAACTGAAATTTATACTCAGGCCCAGGTAACTCCAGGGCCTGAGCTTTGAATCATTAAATTAAAGTCATTCATTCACCCTATAAAAATATTTACTGACCACTTATTGTGTGCCAGGCCCCTTGCTAAGCAAGATATACACAATCATCCCTGCTCTCAGGCAGCTAGTAATCTACTGGGATGGATAGACATTAAATTGTCAGGTAGAGGGACCCCTGGGTGGCTCAGCAGTTGAAGATCTACTTTCAGTTTAGGGCGTGATCCCAAGGTCAGGGATTGAGCCCCGCGTCAGACTCCCTGTGAGGAGCCTGCGTCTCATCTCCCTCTGCCTTTGTCTCTGTGTCTCTCATGAATAAATATATAAAATCTTTAAAAAAAAAATCATCAGATAGAAAGTCTCAATTATAAATCAAGAAAAATGGCAGGGAGCTGTGAGCCCCTGTTACCTGGAGATGAGTCTGGTCTGCTGCTTCCCCAAAGACAGTGTCCATCACTCCCTGGGTACTCTAGAGATATTTGGATACCAACAAAGCAGGATCATTGAAAAATTATTGTCCAATCATTTGATGCCTTAAGAAAAAGCCATCTAAGTAGCCATTATAGGAGAATCAACAATTCAACTGTCATGTAATTGCTTTATAATTTAGCATTTAAAAAAAAATGAAGTATTAAACTTTCAAACTGGCATTAGAGAATACAACAGAAGTCTGTGTACCCACTCCCCAGTTTAAGAAAAATGTTTCTATATTCAAGCCAATACTTGGCAGACTTTTTTGAATAATTTATGGAAGGTAGAAAGTATACTATATTGCATTCAGTATTTAGGGTTTATTTCTTTGTGGTTTTTGTAAACTTTTAAAAATAAATGACTTAGATTTACCGAAAAATTACAAAAATGGTATAGAGACTTCCCAAACACCCCACACTGTTTCCTCTGCTGTTAACCTCTTACATTAGTATGGTACATTTGTCACAATTAATGAGGCCAATACTGATACATTACTATTAACTAAAGTCCTTTATTCAGATTTCCATGCTTTTTACTTGAGGTCTGTTTTCTGGAATCTCATTCAGGATACTCTATTACATTTAGTGATTGTATCTCCTCAGGTTCCTCTTGGCTATGGCAGTTTCTCAGATTTTCCTGTTTTTGATGACCTTGACAGTTTTGACAAGTACTGATTGAATATTTTGTAGACTGACCCTCAACTGGGATTTGCCTGATGTTTTTCTCGACTGGGGTTAGATGTTTTTGAGAGGAAGACCACAGAGGTAAAATGCCTTTCTCATCACATCATATTGAAGGTATGTACTATCAACATGACTTATCACTGTTGATGTTGACCTTGTTTGCCTGGCTAAAGTAGTGTTTGGCAAGTTTCTCCACTGTAAAGTTACTCTCCCCTACCCTCCTTTCTACTCTATACTCTTTGGGTGGGAGTTACAATGGAAAGCCTATATTAAGGAATGAGGAACTATCCTCCTCTTCCTCTTCCTCCTCCTCCTCTTCCTCCTCCTCCTCCTTCCTGAGGGCAGGGTATCTACAAAAATTATTTGGAATTCTGTGCAGGAGATTTGTCAGTTTGTTAATTTATTCAATCATTTCTATTAATATGGACTCATGGAAATTTATTTTATACTTAGGATTACAAACCATACTTCTTTATTTCCTGTGTTACTTTGACTATTCTAGCTTTGGCCATTAGGAGCTCTTTCAGTTGGCTTCTGTGCCCCTTTGACATATTCAGATCACGGGGTTGGGGTGTTAAGTATGTGTGCCTGACCAATTCCTTACTTTCTGACATTATTAGATGCTCCAGGTTCATCTTGTAGATTTTCTGGCCCAGCCATATCTTCAAGTAGCTCTGTTTCCTTTTACTAAAGAATCATCTTAGAAAGCAAGATGTGGTGCTAATGTGCTGATGGCTACTGTGACATCTTAGGTTTTTATTAGATTATCCCTAAACTGGTGAGGTAAAGTCTGAACAAAGAACTAGGTAAAAGAATGGTAGAGATGGTCTCAGCCTGGGATAAGAGCCTGTGGAAAGGTCTAGATGTGTAAGATGCCCATCTTGGAGAATCTGAGAAAAGCTGGTGGGATTGGAATGCAGAGAAGAGGAAGAGGGACATAAAATATGATTAAGAATCAGGTGAGGTTGGTGAGTCATGGCAGTGTCCTTAGTGTCTTAAGTAATAATCAGATCAGTATTTTTAAAAAGCATGGCTCTATGAAGAACAAGTGGTTGGGGCAGACCAGTTAAGGAATTATTGCAGTATTGCATTAATTTTGATACTTTTTTAAGACATCAGATTATTTCAAAATAAATTTCTCATGAATACTTTGCTGATGCTAGGCATGTATTCAGCAGGCCCATAAGGTTATGGACACTGCCTTTAAGATCTACAATGCAACATTAAACAGAAATGGTGAGAGTGGGCATCTTTTCCTGATTTTTATTATAAAGGGAAAGCTTTTACCATTAGAAATGATAACTGCTACAGTGATTTTGTATTCATATTTAACCAGATTAAAGAAGTTCCTTTCTAACACTAATTTTTGAAAAATTTTATTAAATCATGAATGGATATTGAATTTTGTCATCTATTGAAATGATCATAGATTTTATTCCTTCATTTTGTAAACATGTTGACTTACATTACTTATTTTATTATTATTTATTTATTTGTTTGTTTGTTTATTTTTGTCATTTTTAAAATTTTAAACCAATTTTCCTTTTCTGGAATAAGCCACATTTGGTTTTGATGCATTATCCTTTTTATAAATTGTAATATTTGTTATGATAATATTGTGTTTAGGATGCTTATGAGAAATGTTGGCCTGAAATTTTCCTTTTTTATGCCTTTGTTGGGTTTTGATATCAAGTTTTACATGTCTCATAAAAGGAATTGGTATATACTTCCTCCTTTTCAATTTTTAGTTTGTATGTGAATGCCATTATTTCTTCCTGTATTCTATATGCTTTTGCTTATTTAAGAAAAAAATTTTTTTTTTTTTTTTTTTTTTTTTTGCTTTTGCTTATAAAACCATCTGGACCTGGAGCACTCTTGTTGGAAGGCTTTAAATTATACATTCAATTTTTTTCTTTTTTTTAACTGAAGCATAATTAACATACTATGTTATATTAGTTTCAGGTGTACAGTATAATAATTCAGGAATTCTGTACATTATTTAGTGCTTATCACAATAAGTGTACTCTTTAATCCTCTTTTATAGATTCAAAATTTTAATGAACAAATAGGTTTCTTTCTATGTCAATTCATCCATTTCATCTAAAGTAATCAAATCTAATGGCATAAAATTATTCAGAAATTTTAGTATGGGTAGGGTCTGTAGTAATGTCCCATTTCTATTTTTCAAATTATGTGTGATTTTTCTTCTTTTTCCTTATCAGTCTTGCCAGAGCTGTATTAATCTATCAGTCTTTTGAAAAAAGCAATTTTGGACATTTTGGTTTTCTGTTTTGCAAGTGTCTTTTATTTCATTATGCTCCTACCATTATTATTTCTTTTTTACTTTGGGTTTTAGGTATTGTTATTTTTCTAATTTCTTTACATGACTTTATTGACTTGATCTTTCTTTTCAAATGTATGTATTTAAATCTATAAATTACTCTATATCCCTCACCTCTTGATATTTTCCATTTTCATTATCATTTCTTCAAAATATATTTCTATTTCATTTTGATTTCTTCTATGACCTGTTATTTGATTTCTGGCTTAATTGCATTTTAGTTAAAGAACATGATCTGTAGAAGTTCAGTTCTTTGAAATTTGTTAAGACTTATTTTATGTCCCAGATATCCTAATTTTCTATATGGTACTTCAAAAGACTATATTTTGCAGTTGTTACGTGCAGTGTCATTTATATATAAAAAATATATAATTTATTACATAAGTTATATGATAATCTATAAATTATATATTATTTATATAACACTATATATACATTATATATAATAGTAATATAATAATATAGTATATGTAATAGTAATGTAGTATAGTAATAATAAATTTATACATATGAATATACACTATATTTTTATATATGGAGATATATATCCATATATATATTTCAGTTTAATATTTATCCTGTTCTACTATTTATGTTGTTCAAATCATCTGTCAGTTACTGGAACAGATGTGTTAAAAATTCCCAATATAATTGTGAATTTATTTAAGTCTTTTTAGTTCAGTTAGGTTTTACTTTATATATTTTGAAGCTAATAAGTACATACAAGTTTAAACTGTTATATCTATCTGCTAAGTGAGGCATCTTGTCATTATAAAGATACTAATAATATTAATATATTAATACTAGTATATCAATTAATGCTAGCGTTATTAACACTAGTAGACTTGAAGCCTACTATCTGATATTAAAATATTTATAACTAACTTTCTTTTGATTTGTGTTTTTATGATAGATAAATCTTTTTCTATCTTTGTGTTTTCAAAGTTTCTGGATCATTATGTTTTTTATATGTCTCTTATAAACAGCAATTTTTAAAAATCCAGTATGACAATTTTTGCATTTTAATTGAAGTATAGTCAATTTACATTTAAGGTAGTTACTGATAATGTGTAGTAGTAGTATTGTAGTATCAAATTACTCAGTATTTTCTATTTATCTTGCTTATCCTAGGTTTCTTTTTCCCCCTGTCATCAGTTTGTTTCAGATTGATTGAGAACTTTAAGAAAATATTGTCATTTTTTCATTATCTTGGAGGTCATATGTTCTCTTACAATATATATAATTGTAACCCTAGAAATAATGATATTCATCTTTCTCTTAACTAAGTGTAATAGCAATACTTTTTAACTTTTTCTGCATAACACAATAATCTAAGAATATACCATTTATTCCGTATCCTACTGACCCATTACTCACCCTAATTGTAGTTTTGTATTTTAATTCTCTATTTCAAATACCAAAAATGACTATAATTATTGATTTATGTAGCCAGTATTTATTTAGATTCACACACATAATTATTTTTATTGCTGCTCTTTTTTTTTTTTAACTGTAGTTCCAATCTATCTGGAATCATTTCCTGCTTGAAAAACAACTAGTATTTTCTTTAGTGCAGATTGCTGATGATGAATTCTCTCATTTTTGTTGGTCTGAAAATGTCTATTTTACTTTTTTATGGAAGGCTATGTCACTTGGTATAGAATTCCAGGTTGGCAGTTTTTCTTTTTTATATAAAATCATCAAGATTTTTTTCTTCTAGCTTGATTAAAATATAATTGACATTGTGTAAGTTTAAGGTGTACATTATGATGATTTGATATATATATATATTACAAAATTATTACCACTGTAAGGTTAGTTAATGCCTTCACCACCTCACATAAATACAATTTTTTCATGATGAGAATATTTAAAATCTACTTTTAGTTACTTTAAGAAACACCGTGCTGTATGTTATATACCCAAAACTTATTCGTCTTATAACTGGAAGTCTAGATCATTAAGATGATCAATGAGAAGATCTCATTGAGATGATGTTATAATTTAGTTTGGAAAGGAAAGATTACAAACACTTGGCCATTAATAGGTAGATGATGGGGATCCCGGGGGGCTCAGCAGTTTAGCGCTGCCTGAGCAGCCTGGAGACTGGAGACTCGGGATTGAGGCTCCATGCAGGAAGCCTGCATGGAGGTTGCTTCTCCCTCTGCCTGTGTCTGTGCCTCTCTCTCTCTGTGTCTCTCATGAATAAATAAATAAAATCTTTAAAAAAAAAAGAAAAATGTGTAGATGAAGTTCATAAGTCATATGTATGACTTACACATGTGTGCTCAGTATTAGGAATGTATAAAACAGAAACTGGTCTATTGTTATATAAGAGGTCCTTAAGAGACCTGATTTATTGGACAGATTAGAATGATTGGTAATTAGTAAATTGTCTTAAATGGTTCCTTTTATTTATTTATTTTTTAATTTTTATTTATTTATGATAGAGAGAGAGAGAGGCAGAGACATAGGCAGAGGGAGAAGCAGGCTCCATGCACCGGGAGCCTGACATGGGACTCGATCCCAGGTCTCCAGGATCACGCCCTGGGCCAAAGGCAGGCGCTAAACCGCTGCGCCACCCAGGGATCCCCAAATGGTTCCTTTTAAATTATTAAAGGATGTGTTCAAGTATCACAAGAACTTGATAAATTGGAGCCCAGTTAATGAAAACTCTCAGATTGTTTGGGGCTTTATTTTTAGGAGTGTGGGAATAAATCAAAAGACCACTCAAATGAGAACAGTTCAGAGCTGCTATAGCAAAGAAGTCAGCCACAATCACTTGTATGGGGAAGAAACTCAAAGGCAGTCAGAGGAATATGAAAGCCAATCGTGAGAAAATGGGAAGTAGTCAGGTGTCTCCGATTAGAAGTTGTTGGCATGAGGAAGCTGGAAATGGGCTAACTAGAAGCAAGGCATCTTATGTGATTTGATTGGTTTGGAAATATATTTGGCTTTTCCTGGTTGTTCCTGAGTTGGAAGCGGGGGGCAAAATGCAGGGATCTGGCAGTCCAAATTCTGACTATTCATAGACAAATGTTGCAGAAAACACAATTTGGCTTGGATTGGCTGTTTGTGAGAGTGTTTATTTCTCTTAGTATTTTACATATTTTTTGTCTTCTGATTTCTGTTGTTTCCACTGAGGAATCTGCTTTATTTTTGTTCTTTTGACAGTAATCTGTCTTCTATTATTATCTTAAAATCTTTCTCTTTGTCTTTGGTTTCCAATAGTGTATCTAAGGATTTATTTATTTTTCTTAGAGTTCATAGGATTCATTGAATCTATGGGTTGACATCTTTCACCAATTTGGGAAATTCTCTCAATCATTATCTTTTAACAATTGCTACTGCCACAGTCTCTTTCTTTCTTGAAATTCAGTGAACATATGTTAGAATTTTTCACTGTAGTTCTATATCTCTTGCTTTTTTTTTTTTTCCTGATTTTTATATTCTTTTTTTGTCTACTTCATTCTGGACACTCTTCTGACTTATCTTTCAGTTTACTAATTCTCTCTTCAGTTGTGTCTGATCTGCTCTTAAACTTTTTGTTGTTGTATTTATTTATTAGTTTCTTTGTTCTTGGCTAAAATCTTCAATCTTGTTTGATTTGTAAAAATCTCCTTGACCTTAATATTACGGTTACTTTGAAGTTAGTCTCTCAAATTCATATTTGTAGCTTCTGTGAATCTGTCTCTATTATCTGCTGTTTCTATCAATTTTAGTTCATATTATTTTACTCCTTACATGTTTTTTTTTTATTATGGGCTAGATATGGTATTTACAAAATTCTAGAAATGTTTGAAGTCCAGAATAATGCTATCTTTCTCCAAAGAGGATTTATGTTTGCTTCTGCCACCAACCTAAGTGCTTTTAGCACTTATACTCAAAGGTCACCCAAAACCAGTATCATGGATTGAGATAATTCAAACCTGAACTGAAGTCTCCAGTAGTGATTTTTCTGCATTATGATTTTTCTGCATTAGTGATTTCTGCTTTTTCCTAAAGTCACTTTGAACATCTCTATAATAGAGAGTTCTAGCTTAATATTGTAACACGTATTTGGAAATATAGCCAGAAGAGTGAGCTGGATCCTGCAATTGCATAACACTTTACATCAAATTGAGAACATGTTACATTTCCACATCAAGGAATGACACAAGGCCAAGGACTTTATTTATGAAGGATAGGATGGGGCTGGGAATTGGCTTGGTTGGGAGAGAATTAGAGCGAAAAGCGTAAAGTGAAGTTGCTTTTCTGAAAGTTGGGCTTATATTTGATATTTCCATTTATGGTAAAGCCATATTTTCCCTTGTTTACTGTAGATCTTTTAACCAGGTATTTTCCATTCTTGCCAGATTTCTTTTTTTTTTAATTTTTATTTATTTATGATAGTCACACACACACAGAAAGAGAAAGAGGCAGAGACATAGGCAGAGGGAGAAGCAGGCTCCATGCACCGGGAGCCCGACATGGGATTCGATCCCGGGTCTCCAGGATCGCGCCCTGGGCCAAAGGCAGGCGCTAAACCGCTGCACCACCCAGGGATCCCGCCAGATTTCTTTTTAGTCCCTTTGTGCTAATATTGTCATAGCTTAGGTTCAGATTTCTCACCCTGCATAGCTCAATTTCTCATATACCTTCCTCTATGCTAGAAATGGATGGCCTGTACCCTATTTTGCTGAGGCTTCTCCTTTCTTTATGCATTGTCATGAATATTCTTCTCAATGAAGCAAACTTTTTTTCTGACCAATCCACGAGGAACCAATGTCATCAGCATTTAGCACTAAGCCCATCGACACTGCATGGTCCTCTGAAAGCAGCATAAACATTTATTCTTGGTATGTTTACTACTTGGATAATCTTTCTTTTTTTATTAATTACCATGCTGTTTTTCATGTCCTTTTCATGTCCTTGCTGATGTTTGAATCCATCTCTTCTCTCTGCCTTAGGGAGAGAGAGCTCTAAACAAAGTTTTAGCCAACAATATGTGAACCCATGAGCTCCCAGGATATAGGATGCAGTGATCATATTGAGGTCAAAATGGCATCAACTCTACTGGTACATTCCTTTCTTTTTAGTTTGTTTTATTGAGGTATGATTGACATACAAAATGGTAAGATATTCAAAGCATATACAATGGTGATTTGATATATGTATTTGATACGCATACATGTACATTGTGAAGGACTCTCCCACTCAAGTTAATTAACACATCCACTACTTCACAAATTTATCTTCTAAAAATTTTTGTGGGAATATTTGTGTTCTATTCTCTCAGCAAATTTCAATATTATACAATACAGTGTTATCAACTATATTCACCATTTTTTTTTTACATTAGATCTCAGTCTTTGTTCATCTTAAAGTGAAAAGTTTGTTCTACTGCTGCATTCTGATAGTAGGTTCTTTATGGTGCACTGAAGGGGGCCAATATTCTTTCTTGAGAGAATATGAGTGTATTCAGCTGAAATCAGCTCATGTAAATAAAAGATTGTTTCAATCCCAGACTGATTGACCAGCTTCAGTTGAAGAAACAATATATTTGTTTTTGGGACTAGAAGTAAAATAAAACTAATCGGTTTAAGGAAAGTTATAACTAAGGCCTTATAATTTATAAAGTAAAAATATCAATGGATTCATTTAGTTTAAGCTATAGGATCTGAAATTTTACTAAAAATAAAGTATGAAAACAATTTTAATGTGTAATATATAAGCATGACTAAATAAATTATGGCATATCTACAAAATAAAACAATATATAGCACTTAAAAATAATTTTTTAATGGGGAAATGCTTATGTCTTAATATGGAGTGAAAGAACCTGAGCATAAGCATAAAATATCTCTAAAAGAATACACATACCAAAAATTTTAAAAACTGGAAATGTTATTTTTTTGTTAAGTAGGAGAAGTAGGTGACAGCAAGTTAGGTCAGAAGAGAATATTCACTCTATATTCTTTGTACTTTCTGAGCTTGAAACAATGTGAATGTATTACTTATATTTTAAATTTTGAAATAATTAAAATGAAGAACCCAGAAATAGAAATATTTCATATTTCTATTTATAGTATAATTTCAACTATGCAAACATATATGTAGAAAAATATGTAGCGCCTAGGTGGTTCAGTTGGTTGAATGTCTGACTCTTGATTTCAGGTCAGGTCATGATCTCAGGGTTGTGAGATCAAGCTCTGCTTCATGCTCCCAGCTTATCAGGGAGTCTGCTTCTCTCCTTTTTCCTCCCCTCTGCTACTCCCCCCAATTGCAGGTTTTCTCTCTCTCCCTCTTTTTCAAAAAAAAAAAAAAATAAATAAATAAATAAATAAATAAATAAATAAATAAATCTTTTTAAAAAAGAAAAATATATAGCAGGAATTATGCTCAAATATCAACATGATTCTCTCTGGAATAATATGGTTCTTATTCCTCCTTCCTTTATTTCTGTATTTTCCATAGTTTTTAAGTAAGAAAATTAGTTTTGTTTGAAACTAAATGGAAAATATGAAATTTTAAAAACTTGGGAAACTATTTTAAATATCCTTTAAGGGTTTATAGCTTATTATTGTTTCCAGTTAGGGATAAAGTCATCCTTTGGAATAAATAAGTTTATTATAAATGAATAAAATGTATACAATGCACTTTCTTCAAGAGTCAAATGGAAAATAGCTTCCCATTTCTATTAGTAGAAAAGATCAATTTTCACTTAAAGGATGATGTACATTCTGAGAGTTTAGAGAGTTGAATTCTCATAGTAGGTCTGCAGTAGTTTTGTGAGCTTGAACAAGTAATATAACTTCTGTAGGTCAAATAATTTTCCACTCTGAAACAAAGAGCTTGGGCTAGGTTAGGGTTTTAGGCATTTGGGGTAATGTGGACCTGTAACCTTTTTAAAAATACTGTGGAAATTATCATCCATTTGCCAATTTTCTGTTTCATCAAGGAAAGTCATATCGGTTACCACAAAACTCACAACTACTACCCTCTACTATGTATCATCAACATTGTTTCATAAAACAAAGGAATTTTAACATGTACACAATGTAGGAGAATCATAATCACAATATGTAGAGTAATATTTTAAATTATATTATTTAGTGTCACAAAAAAAAGATCATTATAAAAATGTTTTTCTCAGGGTGCCTGGGTGGCTCAGGCGGTTAGGTGTCTGCCTTTGGTTCAGGTCATGATCTCAGGGTCCTTGGATCGAGCACTGTGTTGGGTTCAGTGTTGTGTTTGCTCAGTGGGGAGTCTGCTTCTCCCTCTCCCAATGCCCCTCTTCCTGCTCATGCTCTTTCTCTCTCAAGTAAATAAATAAAATCTTTAAAAATAATATTTTTCTCATTTTCTTGCAGACCTGTGTTGGGGAATCATGATTTAGATGAGAACCATTTCCACTCTAAAATAGTATGATTCAAAGAACAGAAATATGCAACTATTTTATTTTATTTTATTTTATTTTATTTTTACCATAAAAAATAATTGGCTTTATTACAGATAGAGAAACTGCATGTTTAATGACAAAAGATCTGATTCACCAGGAAGGTCATTAGATGCATAAAGTTATGCATCTAGTTCTATACCCTCAAAATATAAAAAGCAAGAATGGAAAGAGCTGCAGGGGAAAACTGACTAGTCGTTCATTTTGGTGGGCATATTTCTTTCTTTCTTTTTTTTTTTTTTTTTTTTGGTGGGCATATTTCTATGTAAGTTCCTATTAACAGATGAAGCAAACAAAGCAACAAACTTATTTTAAATAGGCTGAGTGTATATTCTATACATTTATTCATGTCAGTCAACTATAGACACAGTGGTGGCCCAAACTAATCATTTATGATCACATAGAGCTTAAAAAGACAATAACTCTCTTCAGTTATCAAATAACCATAATAATTTCATTTTTCAGTATAATTGATGGCAGGTACTGGCCTACATGCTCTGTACTTCACTGACTATCACAATAAGCTATGAGGTAGACAGAAGTAACTTCATGTTATTAAAGAATTTGAAGTGACTAAATTTGCACAGTTGATTGAAAGGGAATTCAGGTATTATAAATTCTAAAACCCATGTTCTTTTCATTTCTTCTATCAAAGTAATTTGCTTTCCTTGAATATTATTTGTAGATGATTTATATTATAACTCATTTCAAACCTCCAAAGGATACAGAAGGTGTTTGAAATCCATCCCTGACCTCTAGGAATTTAAAATCTGACCAAGGAGGCATAATACACATACACACATACACACACATACAATTTTCCTTACAACACAAGGCAACATATAATTGTGCTGAATAAGTAATAATAAATACAACGGGTAAACTTTTGACAAAGGTAAAAACCACAAAACCAACTCTGAGGCTTGAGATGAGCATTTTAAGGCAAGAAGTGGGAGAAGGATATTTATTTCAAAAGAGAGAAAATTGTGTGAACAAAAGTTTAGAAGGACAATTAAATGCCATTTCAGGGAGAATGAAGAGAGTGGAAAATTGAAATGGAGGTAAAGTGAAGGCCGACAAAACTGTAAAAATCAGTTGAATTGTAGAAGTCCTATACTGTTGGGCTAAGGGCCTTAAGACAATGTGGTCATATGAAGGCTTCTTTTGACCAGCTAATGGCAAGGCAAAGGCTGCCCTATGGAAGGTTCAACAGTCATGAATCAGGGAAGGAAAGCATGCAGGAGAGCTAGAGGCAGAAAGAGAGGAAAAAAATTTATTAGAGACATTAATGAATAAGTATGAAGTAGAGAAAGGAAGAAAGAAAAATTAGAAAGAAGCAACATGGCAGGCCTTGGTGATGGATTTGAATAAGAAGAATAAAGAGAGGGAGGACCAAATAAGTAACCAAAGTTTTAAGCTTCTATATTTAATAGGAGAATTACGGTACCATAGGCAAAAATAGGAACATCACAAAAGTTTATTTTGGAAAAAAAAAAGAGAATTTAATTTTAGATATAAGTTTGGGAGGCAGCTTAATGTGACAGACTGGAGTTCAAATTTTATTTTTGTAATGTTGAAAAAAACGTGGGCAAGTTTCTATTATCTCTTTCATTCCCAATTTCCTAATAGATAAAGTGAAGGTCACAAAATCCAGGATGGTTTAGAGGATGGAATGAAATTTGTTTTTAAAGCACCTATTGTAACATGTAGTATATACAATCAATAAAAAATTTTTGTGTGTGATTGCTAAGTGTTATGATAGCACTAACAAGGTTGACAGTATTTACTAATGGCTGACCCAATGAATTGAGGTGTCCGTGAAAGTATCTAGTAAATAATTTGAGCTGAGAAGTTGGAACTCAAGTGAATATTCAGATCAGAGAATCAGCTGTTAGGAGTGATAGTTGATGCTTTAAGAAGGATTCATTACCCTAGCAAGTGTGAAGAGGGAAGTGGTCAGACTGAGCACTAAACTTGGAAAATGCCTCCAGTCCAAGGGTGTGAGGAGGAAGAGAAGACGCTCGGTAAGACAAAGACTTAATCAGAGAGGGAAGAAGAGAAGAAAGTGGATGCAATATTACGGAATTCGAGAAAGGGGGGATTTCAACAGAAAGTGAACATCTCCCAAATGTTGCAGAAAAAGCACCTACCATGTATTACTTAAATTTTAGAGCAATTACAAGAGCTGGCATGATTGTCAAGACCATATATATTAGAAATGTTTTGGATATTTTTCAAGAGTGCATATTTATTACCATCAATATTAGACTTTCTAATTTGAGTAATCAATTATTAATTTAGTAAATAGGAAAGGTTTGTAATCAGCATATCAAAGTACTAGCCAGCTCAATGCTCTATTATGAAGGTAATTTAATGGCATTTTAATATGCATGTAGGAATAAAAGTAGTTGGGAAATAATTCTTTAATATTCAAATATTCTTTCTTACAAATTACATTCTTCATTTGTTTAATGTATCCAGAAGACAAAGAGTAAACTTCAACCAGTCTTTCTCCAGATTGTCACAAAATCCAAAAATACAGTCCGATAGAAATTTACTATTTTGCATGTTGATGAGGCCAAGAGCTAAATGTCAAAGGCCATTTATTTAACCTTAAATATCTGATTGTAAGTTCAAGAGATCTTATGGAGCTAACTACATCTTCTGATATAAAAATCTGTCAACTTCATGGTCTTGGAAACGTGATCTATTTACATTCATGACTTGCATATGCCTCTAAAAAATCATAGCTGAGCATCATTTCCAATGCCCAGCTGCTGCAAGTACCCAGCATAAACACTGAGCTCAGGCAATTCAATCCAACTGAAATTTACAAAGTTACCACAATGGGTTTATAAAAATGAGTTGGTTTAGGGGCACCTGGGCACTAGATTGAGACTGAGCCCCAAGGCAGGTTTCACACTCAGCAATAAGTCTGCTTGAAGTTCTTTTCCTCTCCCTCTGCCCTTCCCCGGTGTGCTCTCCTTCTCAAACAAATAGTCTTTAAAAAAATGAGTTGGTTTACAAAACATAAGCAATACAAAGAGATAAAAGAAATTGTCAAAGGGAAAAGAGGGTAAGGAAGTCAAAGCAAGAGTAAAATTATTATGGAGCAATGTATTCCACTTGCTAAATAAATTTGGCTCTAAGTTTTCTAGCGGCCAGAGCAATGAAAGCACTCCTTGTTATGAGGTTGGTGCTGCTGTTTATAAGATAAATGGATGTTTAGTAAAAGCCATGATTCTCCTAAAGCTGCAACTCCAGGGGAATTTCTCCTATGGATCCTCGTAAAGAGGAATCTGGCCATGTAGCAGACTGGGTTATCAACAAAATCTCTGTTAGATACAGTGATACATTTCTTAGGGTTGGATCTGAGAGTAGCCCTCTATGTACGCACAGTCCATCTAAGTCCATTCTACTAGGAGGCAAATACCTGTGATCTAAGCACACAAGTACCCTGACAATCATGTCTGGTCCTAAGATAAATTGTAGGGTATCCAGCCGAATGGCTAATTTGCATACCCTTCAGGGTATTCCCACAAACATTACTTTTCAAAAATCAGTATTTGCTAACAGACTGGACAGTAGGAAGTTCAAGGTTGTATTCTCCAGTGACAGCCCTGAGCGCAAGTATCCTGTATGATCTAGGGCAAGCACAGGTGCTTTGACCACTGGCAGATCAAGGGGAAGGACAAGTTCTTTTGTGAAAACGATCTAGTCCAGTTGAGCTCACAGGTGGGTGAGCACCTCTAAAGGAACTCATGGCCTAGCAGCTGTGGACAAGTCACCATTTGACTCCTTTGAGCCTGTTTTTCTCAGTTTAAAATAACAACGAAAGGGGCGCCTGGGTGGCACAGTCGGTTGAGCATCCGACTCTTGGTTTTGGCTAAGGTCACGATCTCAGGGTCATGGTATTGAGGCCCGAATCCGGCTCCCTGCTCAGGATGGAGTCTGCTTGAGTTTCCTCTCTCCCTCTGCCTCCACTCTCCCCACCACTTGAGCTCTCTCTCTTTCTCTCTCAAATAAATAAATAAGGCTTTAAAAATATTAAAATAATAATCAAGATCACTAAATATATGTATTATTTTGGTTTGCAGAGTTTCAAAGTAGTCTCCCATTTTGTTTGACGTGGTCCTTACTGTAATATGATGAGGCGGGTTAGGTACAGACCTCATTTTATAGACAATTCCCTTGAAAAAAAGAGGGGAGTTCTAAAGATCTTTCAGAGCGAAGACTCCATGATTTTCACTATGAAATATCCTGTCTACATGACCTTTCGGGATGGCGGCCTCGACTGTTGAAGATTCATCTATGCTTTTTGAAACATAAAATTCTAGTCGGCAGGTAATGGCTTATGATAGGAGAGCACCATGAAGTCCTTAGTCGGTATCACCCGATTTGAGCCCACACCATATACTTAAACCTTCCCTGTTCTAATTCTTCTTCACCGAAGTTAGGATGAAAGCCTGCTTAACTGCAAGTTCAGAAATGTACATTTTCAAAGTTGTCATGCCAGCAGGCAAAAGAGACTATGACTGAGTGACTTACAGTTTTAAAGGGCCATAAAAGATCTTTATTTGGAGGCATTCCCAACCCCCTCAACTGCCCTTCACAACAATCATCTTGGGCAGGAAGGAAACTGAGCTCTCTCCCCTTGGTTCCCAGCCTCAGGGATGGTAATGGGCCATGAGTGGATTTCTCAGAAGCACCCCGCCCAGGATGCATTGCAAATATCAACACGGGCAAGAGGTGGCTAGGAAGGCCCCGTGTCCCTGAGCTAATTGCCCTGCCCATTATTGTTGCTTCATTCTACAGGGGATTCATCGGGTCACATGTACAACAACACATGCTGGAGATCGGAGAAATTATTTAATGGCTGCAAAAATAGAGATGCCACACAGGCCGGCACACAGCTGTGGCCTTGTCCGGTATTACCAAATTCACACTGGGCCTGGAGCCAACAGAACAGTCACAGGAAAGATGAGCAAGCCACCTCCGAAGTGTGTGAATATTCCTTCAACTTATGAAAAGATAAAACCTCTGTGAAGCATTTACAATGAATGAAAGTGAAGATTTCCTAGATTCGTTTGCATTTCCAAGGATGCCTCCTTCCTCTTCTCTCCTTTCCCCCCCTCTTACTGAGAGAAGGTTTAAAACCAAAATTGGTTGAGTGGAGTTAAAGCTGGTCTGCACCAAAGTGGAGAAGCTTATCTTGCGAATGTGAATGCTTCCCATCCTCAGCCCTGGGCAGAGAGTGCATTTGTGGGACGAAGGGTATTTCTATCCAGTTTTCCTGTTCTTTTTGTAAACAAAGAGTCCTCCTCGTTATCATCATTAAAGTTCCAGACACTGACATGGCTGAAAAGCAAAAGGAAGTGCACTTTGAAGACATTTTAGAAGGGGGAGCAGGAGCAAAGAAAGAAGAGTACATTCCAATGTTTAAAGAAATGTTATTCTTTGGAAGAATCCATGTGCTATAGACCAATACTTCTCAGCTGTGATGTGCCCCCGGATCGTCCCAGGACCTCATTAATAGGTAGAGTCTGTGGATCTGGGGTGGGGCTGGAGACTCTGCATTTCTTTTTTTTTTTTTTTAAAGATTTATTTATTTATTTATTTATTTATTTATTTATTTATTTATTTATTTATTTATTTATAATAGACACAGAGAGAGAGAGGCAGAGACACAGGCAGAGGGAGAAGCAGACTCCATGCAGGGAGCCCAATGCGGGACTCAATCCCGGAACTCTAGGATCGCGCCCTGGGCCCAAGGCAGGTGCCAAATCGCTGAGCCACCCAGGGATCCCCTACTCTGCATTTCTAACACATTCCCACGGGATGCCAGCGCTGCTGGCCCATCAACCACACTTTACATAGGAAGGGTATAAACCTACCCTTGTTAACAACTCTTCTGTCATTAAAAACACATTTCTAGACTCTCCTCATTAGACCATTAAAAAGGGCATTTTGCTCATTGTGCATCTGTAATTTAAAATGCTAGGAGGACAGTTTGATTTTCTCTCATGAGATAGCAAACTCATCTCCATAAACTTAAACATTTTTTTAATTTTTTTTAATTTTTATTTATTTATGATAGTTACAGAGAGAGAGAGAGGCAGAGACATAGGCAGAGGGAGAAGCAGGCTCCATGCACCGGGAGCCCGACATGGGATTTGATCCCAGGTCTCCAGGATCGCGCCCTGGGCCAAAGGCAGGCGCTAAACCACTGCGCCACCCAGGGATCCCCACAAACTTAAACATTTACAAAATCTCCATTTAATTCTTTCTCTAGCCTCTATCACTTACACGCATCTTTCACAGCCATCTAGTGTATCATACTTATTCATTTGAAGAAGACTAAGTAGTAGCCTCCCTTCATTCTCAAAAGGATCCCAGTTTATTTGTTTTTATTTATTCATGAGAGACACACACAGAGAGGCAGAGACCTAGGCAGAGGGAGAAGCAGACTCTCTGAGAAGAGCCCGATGTGGGGGGCTTGATCCAAGGACCCCGGGATCATGACCTGAGCCGAAGGCAGATGCTCAACCACTGAGCCACTCAGGGCCCCAAAAGGGTCCCAGTTTAGGAAATAAGTCATAGAATCACGCTATTTATAGCCCACACCTGCTTGTAGAGTTACCTGGCTCTTAGCATGCTGTTGTTCTGTATTGCTTACTACTTACACTTGTGTCCACATCTTGGGACTTCGATGAGATTATACCTTATCTGAGGGCAGCCCATTGATTCACTTTATCAATATATATGGAGTGTTCTTTAAAACAACTTGGGGTCATTGTTCCATATACAATTGGAAGTTGGATTCAGACAGCTCTTAAGATCCGAAAATGTAAGTCTATTCAATAAATACCTGGGTAGCAGTGGCAGCCCTGATAGGACACATTCATCCGTCCATCTATCCATCCACCTGTCTATCTGCCCATGCATCCAGCCATCCATCTAAACCCTATTTAAAATCACTCTGCCAGGTGCTGTGCTAGGTCCTAGAAGTATAGTAACAATCAAAACACAGGCTCTTCCTCCTAGATCTCTTGTTTATTTCTTCACATAGAAATGTATATTGACTCATTTAAAAAAAAAAAACAACAAAGTTTTTTCTTTCACTTTATTCAGATGACAGAGATGTCCTCCGTTGAGAGACATAGGAACAGGAAATGAGTATCTATTGGAATAAGCACGGATCTGGAAATATACAGACGGTGGTTTTGTCTTAGGCTTCAAAATGGCCCAACCCTGGGGGGAAGTAACTTCCATCCCCTGGGCCTCAATTTCCTCATCTGTAGACTAAAGGTTCTCCATGATTGCTAAGATCTCTTCTAGTCTTACAATTCTATTAGAGAAGTTTGAACGTTTTCTCCTTTCCTGTTAAAGACTTCTACAAAGAGAAGAATTTTAGAAAGCTTTGAATAGCAGGACTAAAACTGTAGAAACCTTTAGGGATGGTTCATTGTAAGTGACTTTCTGGCTTTTGGCACATTTTCCTTTTTACCTTTCTCAACTCCATCATCAGTTCACAGTTTACTAAATTCACATATTTGCCATTAATCTCTCCCATCCAACCACAAACTTTTTCTTTCCTGGCTCCCAATCCTGTGCTCATTCATATTCATTCTCTTGGCTTTCTTCCCTTACATCTCTTAATTCCATCATACCTCCATTTTGCTTCTAAATTCTTTTTTATTAAATGTATTGAGGTCAAGCTGACTTAAAATATTATTTTATTTTCAGGTATACAGCACAGCATGTATGTATACAGCATGATTTGATGTTTGTATACATTGTGAAATGGTCACCACTAAGCCTAGTTTATTTATTTCATGTGTTGTGATCAACTTCCATTTTTGTTCACTCAATTCTCTCTTTCTCACACTCCACCAGAAGCCATCTGATATTTGTCACACAACCTGTTATTAGCACACATTCTCCACACTTTTTTCCAGTGGAAGATGGAATGGTAGAAATCCTCTATGTCCTGGAAAATTTGCCCATGTGATTTGGTGTATCAAGGAATTACCTGATACTCAGTGGTTGAGCATCTGCCTTTAGCTCAGATCATGATCCTGGGGTTCTGGGATTGAGTCCTGCATCAGGCTCCCCACAGAGAGCCTGCTTCTCCCTCTGCCTATGTCTCTGTGCCTCTCTCTGTGTCTCTCCTGAATATATAAATAAAATCTTAAAAAAATAAGTTACCTGACATGCTCTGAATGGCTTATTTTTTTTTTAAGATTTATTTATTTATTTATTTGATAGAGAGTGTGTGTTGGGGGTAGGGAGGCAGAAAGAGGGAGAAAGAGAGAATCTCAGATAGACTTCCTGGGCTGAGCACAGAGACCAATGTAGGACTCGATCTCACTACAGGTGCCCCTCAACAGATACATATATTAAGCACCTGCTATAAACAGCATGTGTCAAAGCACAGGGACAGGGAGTGAAAAGAAGGACAAGGTATGATTTTTCTCTTCCTGAGAAATAAAATATAAGAAGAAAAACTTGTAAACAAAAGAATTCCAATGCAGTATGACAAATGAGATGAGAACATGGGGTTGGAGCCCCTAATGATTGCTGTGCCAAAGCTTCTCTGGGGCATTGCATTTGATTTCCAAAACACCATGGTTTCTTCTCTGCCACCCCCTACAGCGTCTCTAACCTATGGGCCTTGCATTGGTGGGAAATAGCTGCATGTTCTGATTGTGTTTTGGCAATGCCAGGCACTAAAATAGCCATAACCTGATTTGCTATTTTGTTAAATAAATGCATAAGTGCTTGTAGAGGTTCTCTTTGACAAAAAGGATCAGGATTTGGGAAGGCAACTTATACCTATGCTTTCAAAGCAAAAAACCCAAATACTCAATTTTTGGCACATCCATGGTTGAGGAAATGGGAGTTATAGTGACAGTGGGGGTTCCTAAGGGCAGTTCACCTCAGTAATAACCTACAACTCAAAAATAAAGAGAGAAAGAAGAAGAAAGGAAGAAAAGTTTCTGAGATTTCTGTGAATTCAAATCCTATTGGTTCTCTTCAGTTAAAATTCAGAAATGTTTCAGGTAATAATCCATTAATGTCAATGAGTTTTTACCATTAAATAACTTATTATAATAACTAGGAGAGAGATCCTGAGACAAAGAATCTAATTTTAGATACAGATTAGAGCAACTATCCTAGAATGGGGTAAGACCCCAAAGAGTAGTCTGAGTGGGGGGCCACCACAGTGGAAAGACCTAGGTGGTGTGAGTATAGCACAAAGTAAGAAAGACCTGTGACATCTGTGCAGGGAAGAAGGCCCACTTTGCTCCCTGCATAAGCTCCCCCTGTCCCTGGCTCTAATTATGGCAGGTGCACAACCATACACCTTCTTTTCCAGGCCAGATCTCTCTGGTGAACTCTACACTCCTATGACTCCTATTAGATATCAACCTGTCTTCAGAGCTGCTCCTCTTCTTCTGTCTCTGGTCCCCCTCACCCACCTAATTTTCCAAGTGGAACCAGATGTGGAGCTGGACTCTTCCTTGTCGCTCACCTGCCACTCGTAAGCAGGCATTAAGTCTGCTGTCTTCGCCTCCACAGCAGCACTTTGGTCTGTCCACTGCTGCCTGTTGTTACACCTGAGACCTGACCGTCAACATCTCAACACTACATCAGCTTGATCGATCACCCCCTAATTTCTCCACTTAACATCATGTTTCAAACTGTCCTCTACCCTGAAACTAGAGTGAACTCTCTAGAGCACAAATTAGATATATCTCTCTTGTGCTCAACATTCCATTAGCCTCAAGATACAACCCACACTGGTTAGTGTGGCACAACCAGGACCTTCAGGATTTGAATCCAGCCTCAGGCTGACTCTTCTCCCATCCCTACTCATGACCTCCAAATTCTAGTTATACCCACCAGTTCCCTAGATATATGCTTTTTCTTGCTTCTGGGGCTTTACTCATGTTGTCTCCTTGGTTAGGGTGGCCTTCCTGCCTGCCAGGACTTGGCTAATGTCTATTTATCCTTCTAAATAGACATTTAGACACCTTTGGACACCTTTTCCTAGACGAAGGCTTTTGTCCTCCCATAGCCCCCTAAGACTGGGCATGGCATGCTTCTTATATGCTTATGCAGTGCCTGACCTCACCCCTCCCAGCACTTAATGCCCTGTTCTGTGAGTAGAGTGGAGCATTGAGCCTGGTGACATTTCCAGTCATAAGTGCATTAACTGGCACAGAAAGGACACTTAATATTTGATGAGAAAAGAGTAAAGGGAGAAAAGAGGTTTCTGAGAGTAGGTTGAAAGGTGTTCAAATCATACTTGGCCTATTTATCCTTTCTCCTACCCCCCTTCCAGCTCATTAAGACCATAATACATGGTTTTAAAATTTCAATTAGTAATCTAGAGCTGGAGTGACTTTCCTCCTAATGAAAACAGATTGATTATATAGGTGATGAAGAACTGTCTAGTACTGACAAATTAGCATGGCTAAGAGTCATTCCTTTCAGAAAAAACTCCCAAACTTCAAAATCCATCCATCTTTTGACCACCATAGTGGTCAAAGTGTACCTTTGATCTCTGAAGTCTTGGCTCTGCCATTTGCTATGACCTTTGGTAAATTATTTAACCTAAGTCACAGTATCCTTATCTGTAAAGTGGTCATCACAGGAGTATCATAAGTTTTTGAAAATTAACAGAGGCACATAAAGAACTTAATACATTGCCATTTACTACACAGTGTCAAAAAATGTTGGTTATTATAATAACCAGTGGCAGCAGGACTCTGAAAGACTCTGATTTATTTCAATCCCTCTCTTTCTCTCTTTTTCTCTCAAAATTTAGCAATTTATAGTCAGATTCTGAGCTGATGAGTCCCAGTCACCTCTCTTCTTTTCCTTCCATGTTCCCCTTACAATACCCATCTGACCTTTGTGCTAGGCATCAGTGACGACATCTCTAATCCTTTCATGGCCAATCTTTGATATTCTGAGTCAGGATTAGTCTACGTAATCATGAAATCTTTGGAGTCCTCCTTATGAGGAATATCATCTCAAATCCTATTCCAACTTGAGAAAAGACTTAAAAATTATATATAGGAAAAAGTTTTATCTAAGTTATTAACTCTCAGATTAATGTTATTTCTAGGAACTGTTCTAATTAATAAATATTTCCTATATCCTATATATGTCTAGTCACATCTTTGGGTGTAGCATCTTCTTCTGTAAGTCACTTTTATCTTGTATCTTAGTATTTGATAACAACTAAACTTCATCCTTATCAATATGAGATTTGGCACCTGGGAACTGAGTGATGTAAACAATAAAATCCAACAGTGTCATTGCCTTAGTGGAGAAGTTCAGATATTGAGTAGTGATGAAACAGATAATGTTGGTTAGAAAGTTAGGGACTCTTGTTATGCTGTAGCAAATCATCTGATCCAACTGTCATCTGCTGAATTATGTAAATAAAGCGGCGAACTGAGGGTGTGGGTAGGGGAAAAGGTAGGAAAAGTAAAATTTTGGTTTGTATTGTTTGCTTCTTGTGGCTTTTATCCAACTACCACAATAAAGATGTGAACACAGGCTCGAGCTATCCTGCCTGCCAACAGAAATGGAAGGGAATACAGCTTTGCTAAAGGATTGTCTCTGCCTATGATCTAAATTGATTATGAGTCCTATAACTGGGAGTCTTGCTGGGGTGAAAAATCCAATTACTTTTTAGCCCATACTGAAGCAGTAGTAAGAAGCAACTGCAAGTGCATCCAGCCTTGGCAGGAGATAAGAACGTGGCCCCAAGCCCTTTTCAAGCATCTTCCCTATATATTCAGTGCTAGACAATGGAAACAAGTCTGGTCATAAAGACAGATGAAGAGTGTTGCCATCCCACCCAAGTTTTTCATTCTTTGCTTCAAAAGGTCTCAAGAATAGTCAACTTCAATTTGAGAAGCAAGAGATTGGCAGAGCATAAAGACCTATAAATAAAAGATCAGAATTTTCAGGCATAGAGTTTCCAGACACAGTTTTAGGCTGTGGTAGCTCACACTTGGAACTGACTAGGAAGCAAATATGTTGGAAGCTTACTCCATTTGGACAGAAATCTCTAGCTTGGCTTGCAAAAACTTCTAATTATTCAATTCTTATAAGAATCCCTGGGTCCCTGCACCTGCACAAGAGGGAAATGGCTGTGGAAACCATA
Source organism: Canis aureus (assembly GCF_053574225.1). Lineage (NCBI taxonomy): Eukaryota > Metazoa > Chordata > Mammalia > Carnivora > Canidae > Canis > Canis aureus. Next base: position 21,803,978 of record NC_135647.1, read on the forward strand.
CAGCTCCAAAGAATATCGTTTCTTCCACTGTCTATGGCTCAAATGCAGCCATGGAGGAAAATGGACGAGGAAGAGTGTCCCAAGGGGCAAAGCCAGAGGTCACGGTGGACAATGGACAAAGGAGTTCCTCCAAGGCATCAGCAACCAGAGGAAACAATCAAGGCATGTACTCCACTGCCAGGAAGGGAGTGTTTGCCATTCTTATCTAGTAGGATTCAATAATTGCTGTAGACCATACCTGCAGTATTTCCTTTTCCTACCTTTTTGATGGGAGTTTTATTGTGGTTATTCCACTCCCACTTCAGCAATTATATTGCATGTAAATGCAGATAATTTATTTTTTGGTTTGTGAATTACCAGACCATGAGGAGCCACATCTGGTCGTGCTGGGAATGACATTACCCGGAGATTCTGGATTTTGAGTGAAATGCAATAACTGAATGAAACTTTGGAATTTCATCTAGTTATTGCATTTGGGGTCATCTCTTTTGCAGACAGAGATACATGTGTCTACGTAGGGGGAAAAGCATATGCATGATTATTTGGGAAGCCAAATTGCTAGCTGCCTTCCAAATCCACTCTTCTCTTCTTTAATGAAAGAATCCTGATTTTTAACTAGGCACATCATTGCCCAGCTAGAAATCTTTGTATCCCTGCCTCCCTTACTATTTAGGTATAACCAAGTATTTAAGTTCTGACCAGTAAGATAAAAAGTAGTTGAGTTGCAAGGAACCCTCTGGAAGTCTCTTACAAGGGAAGGGCCTTGCCTATCTCCCTTCTCTTCCATCCTGCTGATTCGAAGGTGGACGTTCTAGTTGGATCTTCAGCGGCCATTTGGACTTTGAGAATGAGGGCCACAGACAGTTCAAAGAAGCATGATGATGTCATGGAACTAGCAAATTAGCCCTGAATTGCCTTACCTCTAGATCTTTTAAATGAGAAAGAAATAAAGTTCTATCTTATTTAAGCTAATGTATTTTTGCAATTTTGACCTATGAAGCAGAATCTAATTATGATTGATAGACTATGTCTGATTTGGCCAGGTGAACTTTAATATAAAGTAGTTGGTTTAGTGTTGTGGGCTTGAGGTCTGGTCCACTGACCAGCTAAACTATTTCCTGGGCAGTTGAAAAGAAATGCCTATGTTGTTTCATCTTGGAAGCAGCCAGTGTTGGACTGCATTAGGATGCAAGACTGATAAATTTTTAGTATTGGAAAAAATTCTGTAATGTTTTGCCCAATTAAAATTATTATAGAGAGTACACTCCCTCTGGCAGATCACATCTTGCCTACTGAGGAAAAAGAGAAAAAAAAACCAAGGGTTATGGACTGGGTGGGAGCAGCTCTGGTACCCATGCTCTCTGCTCTAGCCTTAGTATCCAGTATTAGAAAGAAGGAATAGTTTCAGAGGTCTGATAATTTAGAAAAATAGAAAACAAAACAACTCATCAGAAAAGTAGTTAAATTTTATATATTAGATTCAGTTCAATGGATATTTATTTTTTCTATGAGCTTACATAGGGTTTCTCAACCTTGGCACTATTGACATTTTATACCAGATAGTTCTTTGCTGTGCAGGGGGCTCCCCTACACATTGTAGGATGTTCATCAGCATCCCTCGTCTCAATCCTCTACATTCTAGTTGCAATGCTCCGCATTCCAGTTGTGACAACCAAAATATCTCCAGACATCGTCAAGTGTCTCTTGTGAGTCAACATTGCCCCCAGTTGAGAACCACTGGATTAACACTAATTTCATGTTGTTTTACAAAACATGGAGCCTATCATTAGCTGGTGTACTGGGTGGGTAAAGGCTACCAGCTTCCTGTAGCTGGGACATGGGATTGAAGTACACTTTAGTTACCTGTAGTTGATAGAAAATTTCAAAAATAGCTATAATTTAACAAATACCTAATAAAGGTCATGCACTCTCCTTAGTACTTCCCATTTGCTATTTTCTTTGGGAAAAATGTTTTAAAAATATAGGAAAATACAACAGAGCAAAACCTGGCGCATATAGATACAGGAAAGAGGTTGGTGGTTGCCAGAGCTGGGGGATGGAGCATGGGCAAAATGAGTCAAAGGGCTAAAAGGTACAAACTTTTAGTTATAAAATAAATAGGTCATGGTGATGTGATATATAGCATGGTGACTATAGTTAATAAGACTGTTTTGCATATTTGAATGTTGCAAGAGAGTAGATCTCCAAAGTTCTCAACATAACAAAAAAATTTTAATAGAAAAAAATCTTTTTAAATTGTATGTGGTGATGGCTATTAACTAGACTTACAGTGATCATTTTGCAATATACCCAAATATCAAATTATTATGTTGTACATCTGAAACTACTGTAATGTTATATATCAATTATACCTCAATTTAAAAAGTGCAGTATAATAACAATTTTTCTATATTTCCTGCCCAATTTCCTTTCCATTAGAAATTTGGTATGTACCCCGTCCATATTTTTTAAAAAGATTTTATTTATTTGAGAGAGAGAGAGACAGCACAAGCAGAGGGAGAGAGGGAGAGGAAGAGAAAGATCTCAAGCAGGCTCTGTGCTGAGCATGGACCCCAATGTGGGGCTGGATCTCATGACCCTGAGATCACGTCCTGAGCTGAAAGCAAGAGTTGGACACTGAGCCCTTCAGGTGCCCCAAGTTCATATTTTTGTATGTGTCTAGCTCTAAACAATATTCAGTGTTGCTTTGGGTATTTAAGGATATTTACATGAATGGTATCAGAGCATATGTAGTTATATTTTTTGTGATTCCTTATTCTACATATAAATCTGGTTGATTTATTTTAACTTGTGTATAGTATTCCACTGTATGCATGTACTGCAATTTATTCATCCATCCTTCTACAGATGGACATTTGAGTTGGTTCTAGTAAATCTCCATTATAAAACAAGACTACAGTAAACATCTTTATATGTCTGTGCACACATGCAACATCTGCAGGGGTTTCTTCAGAAGTAGGATTGTTGGATCAGAGGCTGTGACTATTTTTAACTTTACTGGATAATGCCAAGTTGTTCTCCAAAGTGATTGAATCAATTTACATTCCCACTAGCAGTGCATGAAAATCCCCGATTCCCCACGATCCTCTCCAGTGCCTGATTTTATCAGAATCTGAAAGTTTTTCTAACCTCACGGGAGTGAAATGTCTCACTCTGGATTTATTTGCATGGTCATGTTTTTGGTGAAAGTGTACATCTTTTCCTATATTTGTTGGCTAGAGTGATTTCTTCTGTGAGTTATTTTTCGTGTCCTTTGCTCATTTTTTTCTATTGGGTTTGCATTAAAATGTTTTAGAAGAATTTTAGTGTGTCCCATAATAATGCTTTGCTTATTTTATAAATTACAAATATCTTCTTCCAGGTTTTTGTTTGTCTTCACTTTTTAAAAGATATCTCTTTTTTTGCGTTGAGTTTTTAAACCTCAGTGTAGTCCAATTCATACATATTTTTCTTTTATCATTTGTCTTTTTTTCAGACCTTACTTAAGAAATCCTTTCCAAAGGGGAGGTGGGCGGGGGGTGGGGGTGACGGGCACTGAGGGGGGCACTTGATGGGATGAGCATTGGGTGTTATTCTATATGTTGGCAAATTGAACACCAATAAAAAATAAATTTACAAAAAAAAATTCCTTTCCAAGAAATCCTTCCAATTCATTCCAAGGTCATGAAGATATTAGCCTGTATTTCAAAGAGTTTTCATGTTTTATTTAAACATTTATCTCTTTGAACCTTCTGGAATCTTTTTGTGTCTACGCCATGAACTAAGGATCTCACATACTATCTCTCAACCTTACAACAACCCTATGAGGTAGCCATGATTACCATTTCACAGATGGGAAAACCAAGATTTAGATAAGCGACTTGGCCAAGTTTCATAGATGGTATAAGGCAGCAGCGCCAGGACTTGAATCCGTTAGTTTGGTCTCCAAAGGCCATTCCATCATGCATGTGGCCCATGCATGTTCCAGGAGGCCAGTGCAAATAAACATCGCATTTTATTTCTTGAGAAATTTTCTTGCATTTTTATTGGAAGAGTATCACCTATCTCTAGGTATGTCTTAGATGGGAGATCAGGAGATCAACTTATTTCCCCTCCCACAGAGAAGTTCAGGTCCACTGGTCCAAGGTCCTCCAAACCTTATGTAGTTTGAAGCACCAGTGGTCAGTAACCAAATCTTGGACTGAAGTGGGGATGAAAGAGAAGTGGAAGTGGCCTCAGCCACCAAGGAATCTGAGATTTCATCTATATATTTAGGATTCTCTGTAGGTGAATATGGTGGAATTAGGGCGGAAAGAAGAAAGAGTACTGAAAAGTCCGGAACAGCTGTTTATAGCACGTGACTGTTTTTTCCATTGGTCCCTAAGATGGTTTCATAGGATAAGACCGTTAGCTCCTTTTCTGTAAGTTTTGTTGAAGATATCAAGTTTTTTTCTTTTAGTTTATGATATCATTACACTTTGCCTTATCTTTGTGTGTCATCAACCCTATCATCTTCCCCATCATTTTCTTATTATTGTATGCTTGGAAAGTCCTCACCAGCTTTAGATCAGTTAAAATCACAACTAGTTTCCTTTAGAAAAACTTTCAAAGTTTTCTTTAAAGTCAGTTTTCATCATATAAACAAAATATTTTAAACTTTTTTTAGATAGTACTAAACAGCTTCATGTGAAAAGTCATTCCCTTCTCTTCATCCCAACCTCTCCCTCTACTCCCTGGAGATATTTACCCTTAACAGCTTCTTGGGTACCAATTCCATAAACAGCAGCAGCATCAGGTCATGCAGTGGACTTTTTCATGTTGATTCAGTTATGTGTCCCAAAGCTGATGACTATTGGATTTAATTTTCTCCAGTCTTATAGGAGCTGCAAACCTCACCAAGAGGCCACCAAACTGGCCCTGCAGCCACCTCCCCTTTATCCTCTCTGACCTATATAAGCAGAAGCAGGAAGCCTGTGGGAGGAGGGTTCTCTGGAGCAGGAGACCTCATCTAGAGCAAGGTTTTTTGATCTGGGGTCCTTGGGGATTTGTGGATAGGATTGAGGGGGTTTATGAAGATGCATGGGGAAAAGGGCCCATCCTTATTTTTACTATCTTCTGGCTGAAATTTAGTATTTCCTTCCATTATGAATGTAGGCAGTAAACCACAGTAGTGTTAGCAACAAATGTAACTGTCACCAGAAGAAACCATAGGTGTTTTCATATTACGGTTGTTGCAGATACCTCAAATTATCATTCATGTTCATCACCACTTAAAATCACAGCTAGAACTTGTCACATAATGTGTTAATAAAGCAGCACACATACTAGAGTACAACTTTTAAAAAATGCTTTTGCCAGCTGCATCTAAAACATTTCCTTTGTACTACGGCCTACCTTATGTTATAAATTTAAAAACATTATTCTAAGAGGGGTCTGTAAACCTTTTGACATAAGACTACCAAAAGAATCCATGCGTAACCAAGATCTAGAAAGAGAGGGAGTGGCTTGGGGTGCTTCTCTTACTGTCACTCACAGCCCAATGAGAAGCTTCAAAGTTGTCCTAGTAGAAACTGAGGTATACCATCTTGCTGGTGCCTCACCCAAGGTGGCTGGCTGGGGAGGACACTCCTATCCCCCACCCTTAGGCTGTGATGGACATAGCAGGATGGGAGCCTGGGGGTGAGACTGTGAGGAGAGATGACACTGAATGCCTCCCGGGTCAGACAGCAGTGCTACGGTGAGACTCCCGAGGGCCTCCAGGAGAATTCACGCAGGTGGGCCTTCTAGACCCAAGAGCACAACTACCAAGATAGGAGGAGTTTGCAAGAGTCAAGTGAAAGTCGTTTTGCCCTATTCTTCTCACTCTCCATCCCCCCAACTCCATAGGGGGAAGCATCGGGGCGAGGGAGACAAGGGGAGAATCATGCAAAAGCAGAACTCCCCCTCCTTCCCAGATGGACTCTGGGGCCAGAAGTCCAGCCCGGGAGGGTTGGAGGGGAAAAGTCTTTGGATGTGAAATTAATCTTTGGCTTGGCCTGGCCTTTAATAAATGAAATGGAATCTTAACAACCTGAATGAGGCTGTTCTTAAAGCTGCACGACTAAAGAGCTGTGTGTTGAGTCCAAGGAGTCAAGAAGAGACTGGAGAGGAAGCCATGAAGGCAGAGATTGAGGAAAAAAAAAAAAAAAAGCCATTTCATGGTTTACACCATAAAGTCTGGACTGTCCATTGCACCGGTCTCATGCACTTGTTTATCTATCTCGTTTTTTTTTTTTTTTAACCTTACTTATCTGAGTCACATACATTTTTATGGTTGCACTTTTTGAAGACATGTAATTCTTTAACTCAAGTGGAATTTTGCCACACTGGGGGTTGAGGGGGCGGGTGGGGAGGGCGTGGAGGTGGGGCTGCATGACTTTTGCCCTGAAGTTAGGAGTCCCATTGTGACCAAGAAAGCCCTGGGTAGTCTGCACACCCACCTGGCAGGTTTCGCTGGAAAGATGTTGCCATTCCTCCTGAGGCTTGCAGGGCTCTTGCTGATTATAGGTTGGCAGGCTGCCGCTCAGGCCCTGGGGGGAGAGGAGGACAGCAGGTGGGTCACGTGGGGGCCACCTCCCGCCTCCGCAGCAGAGCTGAGGGGAGGCCTGGTGGCGGCCCCGGCAGGACGCGGGCCTCAGTGCCTCCTGACTGCGGACCGTGGTCCAGATGCCAGGAGGACGCTGACCACCTCGGACGGCGGGGCCGGGGCCAAGGGGACCTGGAGTCCCAGGCACCCTCCCCCGCTCCCGACCCCCATCTCCTCCAGCAGTGGCTACCTGGCCGCCTGCACCTGCTCCTGTCTGGTCCTCTCCGGGCCCAGCAGCCCACAAAGCCTCCTTCCCACCCCACGGGGCGCCTGGCTGCCCAGCTTCTCTGCTTCTCTCTTTTTTCTCACTTTCATTCTTTCATTTACCTTCTCCACCTTAAATCTTTTTATCTTCCCCTCATTTTGCTTATTTAATGCCTTCTCTTTCATTTTTCTCCATTACCGCTTTTTTTTTTAAACCTCATGCTGAGGGAATATTGAGAATTTCCTTCCTGTTTTAAAGCAACCCCAGATAGACCTTTTAAACCACTGTATATTTAAGATTTTTGTCATGAAGCACTACATACATACAAGAGGTTCTAAAATAAAATGATCTCTTTGCATTTGACACCCCAAATAAATATTGCAACCTCCCCCTTTCCCCTGTACACGTTACCGCTATGCTGAATTTTTAAACATATTCTTTATTTTTTTATTTTTATTTTTATTTTTTTACATATTCCAAGGAATATGATGGAAGGATGGGAGGTGGAGGGAGCAAAGGGCAAAATGCCCTTTTCTTGCTCACAAAGCATATGTCTTACACTGAGGCCTGGCACAGACCCTGCGTTCTCATAGCTTGAGTTAGATCTCGGCGGCCCCCCTTAGAAGGTATCCTGGCAATCTAACACATCAGCACCCCTTACTCCCCAAGGAAGGACTTCTATCTTAACCTCCCCTAAAGATGGAGAGAGGATGAGAGACTCATGATTTAGCAGCACCTCATGCGAAACCTAGAGGCTTTTGTTAACTACAAGATTTATTTATTTATTTTTAACGATTTTATTCATTCATGAGCGACACAGATTGAGAGAGAGAGAGAGAGAGAGGCAGAGCCACAAGCAGAGAGAGAAGCAGGCTCCCTGCAGGGAGCCCGGTGGGGTCTGGATCCCAGCACCCCGGGATGAGGCCCTGAGCCAGAGGCAGATGCTCAACCTCTGAGCCCCCCAGGCGCCCCTCACTCTAAGATTTAAATCAGCCACAAGTGTTAAGTGGCTTTGAGAGAGAGGAGCACAGTGGCAGCTTGTGTTACAAGCTGTGCAAGGTTGCAAACACAGGAGGCCTCCGCACTCACAGTGGTCACACTCCAGCCGGAAGGTCACCCGCGATGCTCAGCATCCAGACGGCCTGATCCGAGTGGACTTGCTCCGGGCCCAGCCTCCCAGGACGTCTGCCCGGCGGCACCCTCAGCCTGGTCCCCAGGCGCCGTCTGCTTCGCTTGCACCCTGGAGGGCACATCTCACCATCCTGGCTCCTAGGGGGCCAGGGCCAGACTGACCTCCCTTGCCTTCTGTCTTCACGGAGGTCTGATTTCATTCATTCATTGATGCATGCATGCATGCAGCCATTCATTCTCCAGCGTCAGATTCAAATGCTACCTCCTATTTCCTTGCCCAAGTCCCTGGCTCAGCTGGCACTCGTTCCTCCGCTCTCAGCAGTTTGCCTTCAACACAGGCTTGGATTTGCACGTTTGTCTGGGTGTTAAGCCCCTTAAGGTCAGGGAGTCTGTGAGACCTATATTTACATGACATATATGTATAATATTTATTTAAATAGAAATATATATACACTATGCTATATATTTTATATTTTTAACGTATAAATTTTTATATAGTGTATATATAAAAATATTTTTTGCAGCGTCTCTCCTCCGTCTGAGGACAGATGCGCTATGAATGGGCGTGGGCTGCTTTGACTGCCTGCTGGAGGACAGCGCCTGCAGGGAACACATGGATGTCTCATTGACTTTACTTCGGCCCCCATAGTCCACTCCAGCGTAATCCTGAACAAGACTTAAAATGGACTTGCTGGGCAAGAAGACAATTGGTGCCAGTGCTGAAGCCATTCAGCTTTGTGTCCCGAAGAATTTCCTTCCCTCACTTGGGAGCACGTAAGTTACGTTATCTGGACACAGTTTTGGAAAAACACAGAATTGAGTCTCCTTTCTCAATTCTATGGTTTACCTTCAGCAGATGCTTTGTATCTCATGCTGGTTTCACTGTGCCACCCAGAATTTGCCTTGATCATTTTGCAGACTACCTGTGGTTGTAGACACTTATTCTAATAACATTTCAATCCAAACATCATCAGGAAACTATATTTGCTGGAAGAAAATCGGCTGATGCTTTCAGACCAGAAAAGCTTTTGGAGTTTTGGGTGTTTCAGGTTACCTGTACTTCCAGCTCCACGTTTTAACCCTCATAGTCAAAAGATGGTTGGGTCCTGTTGCTATAAATCTTTTTTTTTTTTTTAATTTTTATTTATTTATGATAGTCACAGAGAGAGAGAGAGAGAGGCAGAGGCATAGGCAGAGGGAGAAGCAGGCTCCATGCACCGGGAGCCTGACGTGGGATTAGATCCTGGATCTCCAGGATCGCGCCCTGGGCCAAAGGCAGGCGCCAAACCGCTGCGCCACCCAGGGATCCCCCTGTTGCTGTAACAGGGCTGGTTGGATCTACGTGTTGGTGTGACATGTATTCCCTCCTCCAAAACAGTGAACAGACTGAGTAACCCCGTGTCTGGACTATGGCTATACAGGAGGTCTGAGAACAGTCTGGAAATATGGATATGGATTCTGTATTCTCAGCATGACTTGTTGATTCTGGTGTGTATATTTGTGTGTGAGTGTGTGAACGTGTGTGAACGTGTGTGTGAGCATGCATGACTGCACCCACGCAAAATGGAGTTTCACAGAAAGTAGATTCACACAAAGCTTGAAGGAAAACTGAGCAAACGAGGCAGCAGGGCCTCTTTGAGATCTTTGAGGCAGGCTGTGTGCCAGCAGGAGGGAGAGTCTGGTTTGGGGAGATTCCAGGGGCGGATGGAATCTACATCTAGAAGGATGCTACAGAGGTGGAGTTCATGTGTTTGGAGAAGAAGGAATTTCGTCCCACTTTTTTCACTGTGATCACTCTGTGTTGTAATTTATGACTTTATGTCGCTGGCTACCATGCTGGCACACAGTAGATGGTTAAAAAAGTTAATTTTTCAATTGACTTGATACTTAGAGGGAGATTGGGATACTTAGGAGGAAAAGAAGAGCTCTGGGAAGGTTCACAGCTGGGACCGGGCTTGAGAAGCAGAACTGAGACCTGGTCCAGGCCTGTGTACATACGGGTTTGTCCTAAATAAATGGAACAGTGTGGTTTGCAAGTAGCTTAAGTTACCTCTAGATTGTCCCCAAGCCTGCTTTGGATTGGAGAAAACCATTTTTTTTCCACTTCAAATGGTCACCTGACCTTGTTATTTTGGAGCAGACAAGATGTGAAGTGCACAGAAAGGGTCCTGAACCCATGGCACGTCTTTGAAAGTGAATAGCTCTTGGATCTTTTTACAGCTGGAAGCAGACAGCTATCTCAGTGGCCAAAGTCTTCTGTCCAAGGGCTTGCTGGGACTCCTAACAAGTCTTTAGTTGAAGTGTACTTCCTTTGCCTTTATAAGCAAGAGTCCGCATCAGGAGTAGAGTGGAAACGGTCCTTCCTCAGATCTTTGGGTGCAGCCATTTTTTTTAGTTCAGCCAATAGTCCAGATCAGGACCTTGAAGCAGAAATAACTGGAGGTTTCCTGGAACTATGAGGGATAAGGAGGAAGGTGGTGTAAGGAGACGGAAGTCAACTGAAGGAAGCCTCGGTGACTGAGACATGCAAAGATGATTGTCTTTGAGAGCTTCCATCCACTACAGCTAGGGAGGGGACTCTGAGATGGGAAAGGTGACATATTAGGTGCTGAGCTTGAGCCAGAGTCCATCATACCAGTGAAGCCACTGGGATGTTTAGAGAGCAAATGTGACTCAGATGTGGACCAGTCTCTGGCTAATCATATAGGCACAAGCCTAATTTTACTGGGTGTGACTGGAGATAAAAGAAGGAGCAGTCAAGGGCCATCGCACGCGAGGTGGAGTGATAACAACCTAATGAAGAAACATTTTTTAGCTAGTTGAAAAAGAAAACCCTTAAAAAAATAAATGTAAATTCAGATCCATGGACTAACTGTAAAATCAGTCCTTGCCAATAGTCTAAAATATGAACCTTCTACTCCACAAATGGCTTCTGTCAACAGCACGGAGCTTGCTGCCAGAACCCTGAAGGGGAGGCAGTAACAGACTTTAAATGTGGAAAAGGTTGGTCACACGGAAGCAAGGCTGAAACCAGCGAGTCCTAAACCACAAACACCAGAAAAAAACGTCAACATACCATTTGTCACCATTTCACCACCAGCCTGCTTAAATAGCCTTCATTGAGTGCGCTGAGCCCCCAGGTGGCAGCTGAAATCCTCAACAAACACTGCATTTTATTGTGGTGGTTGTTCCACCCGAGGGGCAGCTGGAAGCAGTTTGTCAGTGAAAATTCAAGAAGGAGAATCCATGACTACCGAGGGCTGACACTGAACACAATATCAAATGGAGGTACTTGAAAATTTTAATTTCTTTCGGTGGGGGTGGGGGAATTGGATGGAATGGAGAGAGAGGAGGAGAAAAGAAACACCAGGCTTTGAAAGGAAAAAACAAACAAAAAAAAAGCTATTTGACCAGAGGGATGACTTGACCATTTTTCTCATTGTCCTGTATTGATTCATGTTCTCCACAGCAGGTGAGCTTGAGTCTCTGAAGGGATGTGCATTGCCAATCTACCTCACATATGGACAAGAATGTGTCTGAGAGGACCCCTTAAATTTTCTTCTCAATAAATATGCAAGATTTCTACCCTTTCCCCTCACCTGAATGCATGTTGCTGAGCTAAACTTCATTTCTTACTGATTTGGATGACCTCAAGTGGGTTAAAACAAAGAAAGCTCATACTTCTCTGAAAACCCTTTGTTCAATGGAATGCCATACTTGTCTCAACTCATCCCACATATTTGCCGATGGCTACTCAGTGTCCAGGAGCAGAGATGAGCAGATACGTTCAGAGATTCTATGGCATACATTTCTTAAGTTATTCAAATATAAAGTTACTAGAACTATATATCTAAATGTATATGTAATATATGGGAGGGTAAGTCACAGTGTCTGTGGACATCAGTTTTGGGCCTACTTCTTGTCAGATAGTCTCTGAAATTACGTTACATCTTAATCCTTACGACAGTCAATGAGTTACCCATTAGTTCCCTCATTTTATGAAGGAAGGAACGGAATCTCAGAGTAACTCATTCACAATCACTTTAAAGATAATAAGCATCTTGTACATGAAAAGTTGAGGTCTTTTCGAGAGACATGATCAGCCATGATGCTGTGATTCTGTGAGGAATTTCAGCGGCTTGAATGCTTTCAGAATGAGAGCTAACTTTATGATACATTCACTGGTATTTTAAAGATTTTACTAATTTATTTGAGAGAGAGCACACGCAGAGGGAGGGGCAGAGGGAGCCCGAGAGGCAGACTGACTCAAATTGGGGCCTCAATCCCAGGAACTTGGGATCATGACCTGAGCTGAAGGCAGATGCTTAACCAACTGAGCCACCCAGGTGCCCCCATTCATTGGTGCTTTAACCTCTAGAAATTGGACTAATGATGGCAGAGGTGATAATACTAGGGAAGGATTTTGGGGATCACATTGGCAATGATTTCCTGTCACGTGTCTTCTGTAAATCTTAAGTGGCCGTGGAGCAAACAGTGCTTGCGTTACTGGGTGACCTGCCCATTTATTTTCAGCTTTGACAGGAACGGACACACTTTGGGAAAGCATGAAGACTCTCATTTTCGATATGAGTGGGTTGCTTCTGAGTAAAAATGTTGGCAGAGTGCTGTCGAGTAAATCCAACGGTGTAACTCAGTGCCACCCAAGAGATACCCTCAAATTATTTTGTTGGAGTTATTAAGGGAGTGAGTACATGCACGACTCTAACTCAGGCCTAATCATGAAAGTAGCAGAGGTAAATACTTTAAGATTTATACAAATGCCTCTTTAACTCTCAGGTTCATTCATTTTGAGTTGACTAAAGACAGACCAGGCCCAGAGGCATAAAGAAACTCGATTTCTATTTACTGCAGCAAAGACTAGTTAGCAAGACTCAGTTTTTTGGTACTAGCAAGTTATCTCAGGGAAACTATGTGTGTGTCTAAAGTAATGCTTTAAGGGGCACCTGGGCACTTCAGTTGGTTAAGCATCTGACTCATGGTTCTGGCTCAGGTCATGACCTCAGGGTCATGGGATTGAACCCTGTGTTGGGCTTGGGCTCCCCACTTAGCAGAGAGTCTGCTTGTCTCCTGCTCCCTCTGCCCCTCCTTCCTCTCTCTCTCACACACACTCTCTAAGAAATAAATAAATCTTTAAAAATAAAATAAGATAAAATAATGCTTTAAGGGGTACCTGGCTGGCTCAGTTGGTAGAACATGAGATTCTTAATCTCAGGGTCATGAGTTCAAGCCCCACACTAGGTGTGAAGCCTATTTATAATAAAATTCAGCAAAAAACAATGCTTTAAGATTTCTCCCATATTTTAAATAGCTAGGGATCCCTGGGTTGCTCAGTGGTCTAGCACCTGCCTTTGGCCCAGGGCGTGATCCTGGAGTCTCGGGATCGAGTCACACATCGGGCTTTCTGCATGGAGCCTGCTTCTCCCTCTGCCTGTGTCTCTGCCTCTCTGTGTGTCTCTCATGAATAAATAAATAAAATATTAAAAAAAAATAAATTGCTAAAAGCAGAGACCAGGCTTAAGTCTCTTTGGGCCTCTGCAGACCCAGTCTCTGTGCTGCTCCATGGCCTGGGATGTTGACATATGAGAATTCCATCAACAGACTTCCTTCCTCTGCCTTCTAGTTGGATTCAGACAAGGAGAGGCATCGATGCAAATCTGGAGAGTGGGATGAGAGAGAGAGATCTAGGTTCTCTTCCTCCTGAGCTGTGTCACCATTCAGGAGGACTGCCCTCATTGAACAGTTGCCTTGGATTCTGATAATTATTCCCTCCCCTCCCCGGCTGCTGCTAGCCCAGGATCCTGCCTGACATCTTATTGAGTTCCCTAACTCTGCCCATACCTCTGTACGTAACATCTTCGTGAAACTCTCCTCAAATTACCCTGTTGGGCTGTGCCATCTTGTTCTTGCCTGAACCCTGCCAGACACCTGTTGAGCACAGTGCTTTACGCATGGCAGGACACTCAATAAAGCCTTTTTAAATTTAATGAAAAAGAGTGGTCTGACAGTTCTAATATCTGCACTCAAAGATCGTTTATATTAGGGTGACCAGTTGTGCTGGTTTCCTTGGGTCTGAGGGGAGCTCCCATGATGTGGGACTTTTTGTTTTCAAATTGGGACAGTTTTAGGCAAACCAGATGAGTTGGTCACCTGTAGCCTATACTCTTTTAAGGTTTCCCATTGGTTTAGAAAAAGATTATCCTATCTTTGAAAAGATTTCTAGGATCATATTTAAGCTAAAGTTATTTTGCTCAATAGAGTCTTTCCTACTAAGGAGAAAATGTGTGTCTGAAATGCTTCTCTGAAGGCACATTGGTGTAATGTGAACACAGGATGCATTATTTTGTCTGTTCAACTCTGTTTACTCTCCAGAGGAAGTCACCCAAGGAGCTAGTGAGGCATCGGGAGTGATGCATAAATGCTTACCAAGAAGTTTTGAGTGAATAGAGTGACCAAGTACATTGCAATGAAAAATGGGGCTGCTTGAATATGGTTTTCTGATTAAAAAAAAAAAAAAACAACACTTTGGGGCATTTTAAGTGACAGTTTTCTGTATCCCAGTCCTTCCAGTGTGCTGTTATCTTGAGAACATGGGAAGATATTTGCATATTGTGAAAAACGTATTTTATTGCTTTGTGTAACTAATTTCATTTGTTGGTAATTTTAATTCCTATGAGAATTAAGGAAGAGAATTCCTAAGAAAAGCAACTACCTCAAACAAAGCTAACATTTTAAGAAGAAATCTTTATTTACATGTTGAATATAGTTGGATTATTTTATTTTATTTTTTTCCCCAACAGAAACATGTTTATCAAATGACAATATTAACAGCCATCACACTGCTTTAGTAAATAGACTACCTGGGAGGAGGAAATTTAATAGGGTTAGAAATCCACCACAATCTAAATGCTTTTCAATTCAAGATATTATTTTCTGGTAGGAGAGCTTTTGAATATTCACCACGGGAAGCCAGAATTGCAAATATGTATCCCTTTACCCCTGCCATTTACTCTCAATTTTCTTGATCTACTTGTTCTCCAAATCATTGTTCCCTTCTAAAAGTTGGACAAGTTATTTAAAACAAATTGGTAATATTGGCTAGCTAAATGAGAATTTAATAATTTACCTCCGGTATCTCAAGAGAGCTCCCTTTGGTATTATCTCTGCACTGAAATGGCTGTTGTCAATGTGGTTTTCCAACCATAAACTACTATAGGGAATGTGTGAAAGATATTGATCTAAGTGTCTTAGCTTCAGTTTGTTGTATAAACATTTATTGAATGCCTACTATGTGTAAGAAGATAATAGAAAATCAAATTTCACAATAGGAAGGTACTAACTGAAACATCAAACTAATGGAGAGAAAAAAATTAGTAGTCACTCATTTTGGTTAGGTTTTAAAACATTACATTTAAAAAAATATATAGGTATTTTTAGGCTGAATTTTCAAGATTGGATTCCCTTTTTCTTTTGTAATGTGAAATTTGTAAGAGTTTAACTAAGTGTTTATAAGTAACATTTTTTTTTTTTTTTCAGAGAAATGTGAGAACATGAAATGAGATCCTAGAGTCCCACAGTAAATTTTCCATGGCCTCCCTGGCTTGCCCACAGATGTGCTTTGCAAGATTAGGATGTGATGCTTGTGGCTGATAATGCAGTGGAATTTGTTACTGGACTTAGTAATTATTGGTCATAATCCTGAGTTGTTATTACCATTGAGATGGGCTGCAGAAATGAACACAAAGGCCAAGGGACCTGTGCCTCTATTGAACAGAGAGGGGAAGGTGGGATCCAAAACCAAATTTTCTTTGGTGGCAATTTTCTTTCTCCATAAAGGCAATAGAAGGTATGTTGGAGAAATGACAAAAGATCTTAAAAATGGAAATGTTGGTGATCATGTCAGTGCAGAAATTGTGCTGATGAAAGATCAAGAAAATCTCACATTGCAAATGGACCAATTATCTGATCTTAAAATGCCTCATCCTGGCTAATAATGGTGTGCTTTGAGGTTTATCAGTCAGGGGTTCAGACCATAAGAGTTCTCTGGTCCTTGTTTTCTTCATTATAGCTTTATTCCTTTGGCTCCAGACACCATTTTTATGTTCAGGAAAATGGGTCATTAATAGCCATAAAAAGCAAATATCTTATTGATTAAAGCAGTTAGGTAATAGTCAGCCCAGGTCTTGTAAGAATGGAGATCAAGATTGATGTACGGTTGAGGAGGGAGTACCACCTGATGTGTGAGGAGTTCTTCAAGGAGAGGAAGATGAGGCAAAGTTTAAACTATTTGATGTTAAATTTTGTCCAAGGACAATGTGTATTAATCCAGTGAAACATATCTTTTGGCCCTGGAATTCCACTTTAAAAAATTTATATTAAGGAAAAAAAGCCAAAATACTTGTGCAGAAGTGTACACACAACGATGTTTATCACAGTATCATTTAAGAGCAGTTTAAAAGTGAAAGTAACCTAAATACCTATCAATAGGGGTTGGAATTCTCTGCCCTGAACCCAAAATGATGATGTAGATGTGTATGTCAAGGAAGGCCATGGCATATTATTCACAGAGTTAAAGAGAAAATAATTCCAAAGGTTATGTCTAACATAACCCAATTGTTGTTTTTAAAAAATATTAAAGTAAAAAATGGAATTAATATGTAGATATTAACTTGCATTATTTATGTTGCAAAGCTTGTTACTATATATTATTTCTGGGTAATAGGAATATGAATGACTTTTTTTTTTTAACTTGTTTGAAACTTTGTGCAGGTATTACCGTAAAAATCTGAAAAACAACAAAAACAAAAAACTTTCAGTTTTAAAAACTGAAGTACAACTTTGCCTAAGCAGAAGTCCTTTTGACTCTAGGTCCTGGGTGCGTCAGCTGCAGCAGGAAGTCTCTTTGCTAGGAAATGAAAAGCCCCATCTATACATGGGGTCTGGAAGCTGTAGCAGTAAAAGCACCTCAGTAGTCCAACCTGAGTCAGGGAACTGAGTAAAAACACTTTCAAACATAAGTTTGGACTCTACTTCTCATCTGCCCTTCTCTTCCTAATTTCTTTTTTTTTTTTTTTCTTCCTAATTTCTGACCCATGTTCCTGCCACCCGCTATTACTTGCCTCTGAATTTCCCACCGATTTCAAACTTAACATTCCTAAAACTGACTGGGATCTCCACCAGGTCTCTGATGGGATGCAATCTGTCCCCCATTTGACCTTCCATAGTTCTTTGTAACCTCTACTGGGACACCTGTCTCCTGGGACACCTGTGTCCTGCGACCTGTATCATATTGATTTGGACATCTGTCTTATTCTTCTTGCAGAATGAAAGCTCCTTAAGGCAGTGTTTTTGCCTTACTCTTGGCTATTTCCCCCCAAAGCACCAAATTCTGTGCTCTTCTGATGGGAGGCACCAAAACCACATACAGGAAATCACTGAGAGAATGGACAGATGACTTCTGCAGGTTGCTAGCTCTCATGACATCTGGGCTTGCTTGTTATTTCTTAGCAATGTAGAAAACCACTTTCTCACTCTCTTTTGCCCTGTTGAAAATCCAGGCATGCCTTAGTAGAGATAAGGCAGAGAGAATTAGTGCTGCCCTTCTCTGATACTTGTAAACACAGGGTGTAGGATGTGCTATCATTTGAGGAAGTGGAAAATGGTACCCAGCCAACTATTTCTTGGGTCATTAAAAGTTATTAAAGAAAGCAATAAGAGACATGAAAGTAACCATTGCAATAAAGTGGAAGCTCTAGCTCAAAAAAAAAAAATTAATTTAGAGAAGCCAGATGGGAGAAGATTTGGAGAATACAAGGAGAATGCAGGAGAGGAGGAGTCATCAGAACAGTTCCAGAATGACGGCTATGGAATAACCAGAATGCTCCTGTTGAATCATGTCTGCATAGGTACCAGTAAAATGAGTACTTTTCAATAAAAGGGGTCCCTCTAAGAATTCTTCCCTACTGCGTCAGAACCAGTCTGGGTGCTGGAAGGTCTTTCTTACCATTGTTTCACTTCAGAGATCTCTGCCTCGTAGTACTACTCTCTGGATTGCCAGTTCTTATTCCTGCTTTCCCCCAGGCCGGTCTGTGTCCTGCCTGGAATGCCATAAAATTCTTCTGGGGTCTCTGCGTTCTCTGATCACCACCTGCAATTACAATCCCCCCAAGAGGAATTTACTAACGTCATTGGAAAACGAAGTCTCACAGCATTTAACTACTTTCCCAAGGTCCACGTTGAATTTGAGAGTGAGCCAGCATTTTGTGCTTGTGCGGTAGAAGCAATAAATACCATTCAGCACCGCTTCCAAGTAGCAATGCATTTAAAATGATAAAGGATAAAAAACAGTTTTCAAAATCGTCAGTCCTGCTCTGCACCACAGCGGATGTTAACATCTTGCTTACCTGCCATGTATAATTGCAATATAGTGAAGAGTTTGTGAGCCAAGGGGCCTGATGTTCATTGTGAGGGTCAGAAGGCTACTATTTGCGGTTATGAACATTTGTTGGCCTCCTACCTTGAGGACCAACTTGGTGCTTCTTTTTACCACTAAGAGACTAGTGGACGTAACGATGACAAGGAGGTGGCCCCTGTCCTCCAGTGTAGTAGGATGACAAAGACGCAGCTGAACATCTCATACAAAAGATGTGAAAACGAAGTAATGTGGGGTTCACGTGGAGGGTGGAAAGTGATTCATTTGGAGGCAGGGAGAGCAGGAGCAAAGGCACAGAGGCCCTGGCAGGAAGGTTGTGTTTTCAGAGCAGGGGGTGGATTGACAGGCTTGTGTAAGAGGATGTATGGAAACATGTAGTCAGAGCTGGAGTTGGAAAGCCCATACCTTTTGGAATTGGTTTTGGATAAATAGAAAAACCTGAGGCCATTCCCCTTGGCTTTTAAGACACTCATCTTGAAAAGTCTTTTAATTCATGTTGTATAGAGCTGAGCAGAACCCTAACTAGGTTGGTACATCGTCACTGCTGCCGACACAGGGAATTGGGAGAAATGAGGTTTCCCTAAACCAGTAAGAAGGCTTAAGGCATTCAGGGATGGCCAGCGCCGCCCCACACTCCTGGCTGGGGAATGTGTGACATGACCCTCTTGGGCTGATAGCATCCCCAGCTTGTCCAGCTGTCCTGACTGGGCTCCATATGAATGGCAGCTCTCTTTTACATCATAGTTTAATTTGAGATCAAATTGTGCTTTTCTTGGAAGCTGCCTTTATGCTTTAAGTCAGGGAATGTTTAGCTTTCAGCTGCAGAAGCTAATGGCTAGGGAGCATGACCCCCACCCCCTCACCGCCCGGGTTGACCAGCAGCAAAGCTATAAAGGGGCCTTTGACCTCTTGAACCATAATGATAATATATTTATTGAGATCTTAGTATATACCAGGCATGGCATTGAGCATTGCAGATGTATTCTCTAATTTAATCTTCATAACGGCTCTGTGAGCAAGATTCTTTAATTCTTATTTGACAGATGAGGAATTGTAGCTTATAAAAGTGAACTTCAAAAAAAAAAAAAAGTGAACTTCCTTGAAGTCATGCTGTTAGTGGTGAAGTTGGGACTTGAACCCAGGCACTGTGATGTTCTTACTTTTATCCCCTTCCACCGTTTGAAATCTGATTTTTAGAAAAGGCATTAGAGATGTACGGATGCCAAGTGTAAATACCTATGGAGAGGCAATGTGGGTAGGAGTTAGGGATATGGACCGTGTAGTCGACCTGACCTGAGTGTGCATATTGGCTCCATACCTTGCCCGTGTGACCAGACAAAAGACCTAACCTTACTGCAGCTTTCAGAGTCCACGCCTGTAAGATGCTACTGACAGCTGCACATCGATTGTCCAAAGTGTAAAAATGCAATAGTATACACGACTGCGTGGCCCGTGGTATGCTCTCAATAAATGTGAGCTCTTGTTGTTATCCATAAGGAGTTATGTATGCATTGTCCACCACTGGGATATTTGTGTTTTACTAATCAAATACCACTTAAGCCAAAAGAAATTAATCTAATGGAAGAACTTGTAAGAATCTGTACTCAATTATTTTTTAATTAAATAATATGCAAATATCAGGGCACCTGAGTGGCTCAGTTGGCTAAGTGTCTGCCTTCAGCTTAGGTCATGATCTCAGGGTCCTGGGATGGAGCCCCGCAGCGGGCTCTCTGCTCAGCACGGAGTCTGCTTTTCTCTTTCTTTCCCTCTACCCCTCCCCTCTGCTCATGTGCTTGCTATCTCTCTCTCTCTCTCCCTCAGATAAATAAATAACATCTTTTTTAAAAAAAGATAATATGCAAATACTCAATGGCTAGAAGCCCAAGTAATACAGATGACCAAATTGTCTTTAATCACCCACTTGGTAGAATCTGGCTCTTCCTCAATTCTGTGGGGGAGCCCCCTGAAGGGGGCAGAGGGGTCCTTCCTTGGCATCTGGAAGTGATGCTTGCAGGCCACCTTCTTCGGGGGCTGGCTTTCCTCCAGCCTTATTGTTCAAGGCTCCTACTCTCACTGCTCTTATTAAAAGCACAGCTGGGGATCATGTATGTAAGGAATGGAGGTGTCTAGTAGGCAGAGAAAGATTCAAGGAGGCAGTTCTAGCCCTGCTCTGTCCCTAACTGGCTGTGTGATCTGAGCCCTCACCTCTTGACTATAGAATGAGGGTTTGAAGTTAGAGTCATCAGTCCTGTCTCCAGGGCCATTTTGCTCTACGTCTGCACATGATAAATGCAGGAGTGATGAAGCACTTCCATGCTAACAGAGTTGCCCACAGTCGCATACTTCCTGAGTGGTGGAGCTAAGACTAGAAAGAACCCCTCACGCCTAGTCCTCAGGGCTTGCATAGCTGTAGTAAATACTCACTTAAATGCTCTGTTTAATGCTTTGTAAATGCTTTGTTTGTTGACTGTTCTCTCATCCAAGTTCTCATAAACAGGAGTCATTTCCATTTCTATAATCCTCTGGCCCTATCATTCTAAATCTTCTCTTTTTCTCTCTGAGACTAGCAGAGTTGTCCCAGGATTTCAATAAATCAAGTGTCTTTCTGCCCTAGCTTGGAAGATCCCAGTGTGATAGAACACAGGGCACAAGAGAGCCCACCTTCAAGCAGCTGCCCTGTTCCTGAGTGCCCCTTCAGCTGTGCCTGGGAAGGTGGCTTTACTCCCCAACAGGTGTCCTGCGTCTCTAATCAAAACCATCAACTGCTGAGAATGGGGAGAGCAGCCACTTGTATAGACCCAACCCTTCCTGTCTTCTTCACTCCCCTTATTACACTATTTCTACCTTCATCCGAGACCCTGCCAACAGCTTTGACCAGGAAGAAATTCAGAGGAATTTCTGGCATCTCTGCCACCCCCCCAGGAATGAAAATTACTTCAATGTCTGCCAATGACTTGGGATAACAGAGCTATTATTGCTCAAGTGCAGAATTCTGGTTCTCTTGCTGCCACATGCTCCCGGCCTGAAATCCTTCAGCTTGATGGCAGCAGGGTCTATTTCTACTAAAATGTTGTTTTGAAATTTTCTACTGCAGTGATGCCCTGTCCTCCTGTAGCCTCTGGTGAAGCCTCTCACTGGGCCAGCTCAGATATGTACTTTCTCCGTCCACCCAGAAGACAAACCCACATACACACAAAAAAATGATCATCAAGGAAGATTTTCAGAAAATAGCTTCAATTACCCTGAGCACTGTGGTTCTGGGCTGGTCTCTGGGCTCTGTTACCAAATCCGCCCAGTGAATGACCCACCCCTGGGAAAGACAGCTCATAAGGCAAAGTCGGAGAAGTGACAAGAGGGCTTTCTGCTCTCCTCAAGGAGAAATCTGAGGAGATTCCAGTGTGGCAAGGACCCAGCAAGGAGGGAACCCATGAAGACGGAAGAAGGAAAGTCATGATTAAGCAACCAGACAACAAGAGCTACAGGTCTCAGTAGACTTAAGTAATTTTTATCTTGACTCTCCCATTCACTAGGTGTGGGACCTCCAATAAATCACTTTCGTCATATCCTTATCTGTAACAGGGTTGGATTAAAGCAGCCCTTCTGGAGAAAGCATTCAGTTAGCACACTATCTCTTCTCCACACTGGTGAGGGGCTAGGTGGAGGGAGGAGGGGAGAGAATCTTCAGCTGTGGTTCTTGGCCCTGGGGAGTTGGTGATCTTGTCGGGAGACCAGGACATGGACTAGTGGTGGTGATAAATTTGTTGTGTGGGATTTTGTGCTGAATCCCAAGGCTTTTTTTCCACTACAGGAATTTAGAATGGGGCAAGAGCAGAGGACTGGGAAAGCTTCTTGGAGGAGATAAAATACAGGAAGGGCCATGAAGGGTGGTTAGAATGTTAGGAGGGAAGAGGAAAAAGGAAATTTCCAGGTGAGAAGAGCAAAGAACAAAGACCGGAACAGGGTGCATCTGTGGAATTGGGAGAGTTGCCTGATGGAGGAAGTGGCTGAATAAAGTTTGTAGATGGGGCCCATTATGTAAGCCTTGAAAGCCATTGGATTTTTTTTCCTTTCTTCCTTCCTTCCTGTTTGTGTATCTATTACATAAGTCATCTAGAAGTCTTTGGCTGGGGAGATTTGGGAGTAAGTAGTGCATGAGAGTTGTGTTTTTAAAAGATTTGTTTCTGGTATCAAGATTTAGGAGTAAACTTGATTAAATTAAGAGGGACCAAACAGGCAGTGGTTCTTAACCCTGGTGGCGCACTGAGAAATTATGGATACCTTGGCCCCTTCTCTAGATATTCTGATTCATTTGGTCTGGGGAGAAAGTCTGAGCATAGTCTCTTCTTTTCGTTTTTCTCCCTCCCTCCCACCCTCCCTCTTTTCTCTCTCTTTCTGCAGCTATTTGGATGTGAGGAGGATAAGGCCCTGAAATAAAACAGTTGCAATTGAAATGGAGAATTAAGATAAAGAGACATTATAAGGGTAAAAGTGCCAGGTGCCTTGCTAATGAGACATAGGGAATGAAAGAGAGATTCCATTTATTTCTTTGAAATATTTGTTGAGTACTTACCATATGCCTCTAGATCAGAAGCTATAAGAAATTCAGATGGCAAGACCCTGGTCCTGTCTTTAAGGAGCCAATGTCTAGTAGATGACAAAGAAAATAACTATAACACGAGGAGAATATGGAAACTGGTGTAGAGATACACAGAAAGGAGAGCGGTGGAAGGTTCCTCTAAGAGACAAGGTGAAGAAAGTTCTCCACAGAGGTCCCGTTTAGTGACAGCTAGAAGCATCAGCAGGTGAGCTTGGGGGAAGGGCCCCCCCAGGGTGAGTTAGAGTGAAGGGAAAAGTGTGGAGGCAGCTGGGTGTAATGAAGGACAGAATTAATGCATGATGAACAGCCTGATCCCTAAAAAAGCAGGTGGTATGTGGAAGGCTTGGTGAGAAAGATAGATTACTGCCAGAAAAGGCTAGATTTTTTTGTGTGTTCCCTCTTGATTTTTAAATGTTGGCAATGTTTATTTATTTTATTTTTTTATTTTTATTTTTTTGACAATGTTTTATTTCTCGAACTTAGTCATGGTTAAATGAGTATTCATTTTATAAGTATTTCTTTAAATGTACACAAAAGTGTATAAGCTTTTTGCTTGTATATTATTTTATAGCTTTAAATGTTTAATTAAAGAATGGTAGATATAAACAGTGTGACATACATGCACCTAATAGTACAATCTTATGAACTTTATCAAATAAATAAACAGAAAAATATACATGAATTAACAACTGTAGTTGGAAATGTTATAATATGCATCTCTAAGAACCATGAGTCAAATAGAAATAAGAACACTATGAAACAAAAAAGAACACTATGATATGAATGAACTGAAAATACAATTAAATAGTACACATACATAAAAAAAAGAAAACATATTCTTTTTAAATATACATGGCACATTTACAACAGGAGACATGTATCAGGCCATAAGTTCCAAAGAATCAATCCCATTTGGACAATGAGATTATGGGATTCTTATTTTTTAAAAGATAGCTAAAATAAAATCCTACATATTTAGAAACTAGGTGACATATTATCAAGTGACATTTGGTTTAAAAAAGTAAATATTTAGAACTAAATAAAACACTAATGATAGAATTTGTGTAACACAGCTAAAGTAGTACTTAGAGGCAAACTTATAGCTTTCAATAAATACACTAATGAATAAGAAAGTTTGGAAACAAGTGAGTTATCACTTTACACCCATTAGGATGACTACTGTCAAAAAAGCAAAATAACAAATGTTGCGAGCATAATATTAACTTTTCAAAACAAAACAAACAAACCAAAAAAAAAAAAAACAAAAAACTTTTCAATTAAGGTATCATTTGTATACAATAAAATTCACACATTTTAGAAGTCAGGTTTTTTTAAGGTCTCAAGTGACCAGGTAAGGAATTCAAATGGGCAGAGCTCATATGGTGCAATAAAAAATCCAATAGACTTGGCATTGAATTATATTGACAAGTATGTGACTTTAGACAAACTACTTGAGTCTCAGGGTCTCATTTTCTCATCTTCAATCATGACAGGACTATATCTCCAGGGAAATGTGAAAAGGATAAAATAGTGTATGTACAGTGCTTGACATATAATAAGGATGTAAGAGGTATTAGTTCACTCTATTTTACTCATCAGAATCTTCAGGGGTGAGACCATAATCCCTGCATATTTGAAAAATACCTTAGTTGGTTCTGATGTACAGTTAAAGTTTCAAATCATTGGTATAGGCAGCAGGGGCCATGGCAGGCTTTTGATGGGGGAAATGGCATGATTAGAGCTCTACATTAGGGCTATAGGGTGAGTCTATAGTGGCACTCACTGGGCCTGGAAGCCTGGGAAAATGTGGAAAGGGAGAGTGTGGAGAGCAGATGGAAGATTAGATCTGGAGGGGACAGTGATGAGCTTGGTTTTAGTTAATATTTATTTATTTATCAACAAGCAAACATTGGTTCAGGCCTACTTTGAGTGAGCCCCTGTATTTCATACAGAGATAAATGCATCTTCACTTCCCTGACTCATCATTTAAGGAACAATTCTTGGAAGGCTTTCTGTGGCCTCTTTCTTCTGCCTCATCCTCTAGCTGACTCAGGTGGTGATACTGGTAGCAGAGGTTTAGGAAAGGTAGGGGTTTCCAGTTGACTGGGGTACAGAGCTCTCAGCCACAGATATTTCACTGGGGCAGAGGCTGGTAGGATAAATAGTGGCTTTCATCTTTCTTTTAGGATCTTTGAGCCTGGGACCCATAACCACTTCCTAGTCTAGATCCCATTCTTGATACAAATTCCTAGATCAGGTGCTGATTATTCTCCTCCTCCTCCTCCTCCTCCTCCTCCTCCTCCTCCTCCTCCTCCTTCTTTTATAACACTAGGAACTGCCAGGCAAGTAGAATAAACATGAAACCATGATATCATTCATCTAGCATGATTAGGTAGCTGTAACAATGGTCACCAGAATGGGCTACACAGTCCCTGCTCATGTTTCCTGGACAGTTTCTTGAGGCAAATACATGTCACCAGAGGACTTATGCCGGCTACCTATCATGTTATCACAAGAAGGTAACTGTCACCAGACCTTGAAAGAAGGAACGAAATATCCCTTGTATCTTGTTTTGTTCTCAATAGGCCCACATATCCCTGTTTTGTCTTGACTTCAGGTACATGGTCCCATGATAGGGGGAACTAAATTAGGCAAGGTGGTCAGAGAGGGTCCTAAGGAAAAGATTATTGATGTCATATTGGGAGGAAGAATGGAAGCTAACCCTGGCAGGGTTAGGGGTTGGGGATTGCAAGGCAGCTGGAGTGTTCAGCCTTATGAGCATGGAAATACTCAAAACATAACGAGCCACTGTGTAAAAGGAGATTGGAGAGGTAGTTAAGGAATGGAATAAAGCATCTAGCTGGCATAATTTTGTCTTTGCCCTAAGATCAATAAGATGGCACTGAAAACTTTTTAAAGCAGGGAGGTAAAATAAATCAGATTTTCATGTTGAAAAGATTGTGTGGCTGCTGTGTAAAGACAAGATTAGAGAAAGGCCTGAGTACTTTTGGGAGTAGTTCAGGTGAGCTATGACGATAGCTTGGGCTATGTGATGTACTAGAGATAGAAGTAAACCAAAGATTTAGGAAGCAGATTTGATAGTCCTTGGCGATGAACTAGAAATGATGATATGAATCAATGGAAGGGAAGATTAACTGTCTCTAAGTGGTGACCCTTGTGTCCTGTTGCCGTTCAACTCTATAGACCTAAAACAGGCCGCCTCATCTTTTCTCTGCAAATCTCTATCTGGCTTGCTGTGGATGGAATATTTGTTTCTCCAAAATTCATATTTTGAAACCTAACCCCTAAATGGTGTTAGGAGGTGAGACTTTTGGGAGGTGATTAGGTCATAATGGTGGAGCCTCATGAAAGGGATTAGTGCCTTTATAGAAGAGCCTCCAGGGAGCTTCCTTGCACCTTCCACCATGGGAGGACACAGTGAGCAGAAGCTGTGATCTGGGAAGTGAGCTCTTTCCAGACACCGAATCTGCCAGGACCCTGATCTTAGACTTGCCAGCCTCCAGGATTGTGAGACATAGACGTCTGTTGTGTAAGCTGCCCAGCCTATGGTATTCTGTTATAGTGGCCCAAGGGACCTAAGACATGGCTTATTGTTAACCACCCATAATCATTTTTCCAGTCTTTTGATCTAAAATCTGGACATAATTATGGACTTCTACCTTTATCTCCAAACCTATGACGAATTGTCATAAAGTCCAGAATTTTCTCCTTTTGAAATGTTTCTTTCATTTCTCTCTCTCTTTTTTAGAATTCCAGTTCGGGCCCTTATAAAATACCTGGCATTTGGTGCCTACATTTTATCTCCCAGTTCTGGTCTCCATCCTGAACACTGTAACCCAGTGAGTCTCTTTTAAACATTGCTTTCACCATTCCCTTCCTGCCACAGAACTCTGCAGGGATTCCTCATTGGCCTGAAGTGAAAATCTCAATGCCTTGGTTTAGACTTCACGGCTTTCTGCAGTCTGTCTCCGATCCGCTTTGCCACTCTCTGCTTCCCTACAGTAGTAGTTTTACAACTCTTTTAAAGTTACTGAACCCTTTGTTCAAATGGAATCCTTTGTTCAAAAACATGGCAGCTCCATATGTACAGCATGTGAGTGGAGCTTTTGGTTGAAGTAGGGATGGGGATTGATTTCCTCTCCCTCCTCCCATTGCCTCCTTTCCTTCCCTACCTGCTTTGTCCCCTGAGATGAGTCTGCTCAGAATGTTGTTTGAAGTCCATAGCCTTCCAGGAATGCTCTTAGGTAGAAATAGGTGTTCACCTCAAGGAACAACTGGGTCACTGAATCCAACATATGTTTCCCTCCACTGAGCCTCTAGTCGGCCTCTCTGGTTGTTTCCTCATCAGGCAGGGGCTCTGCCTCATAAAAGGCCCCCTCTGTGATGTAACATGAGCATCTTTACCACACCTCTGTAGTGAGTGCAAGAGGAGTTTTGACATACTGCTTGTTACAGCGTCCTTCAAGAAGTTAAGACCATCACAACAAACACAGCCCCATAGAAGCAATTTTATAGGGACTGTCCAATGTGCTACCAGCACTCCTCGGGTCTGATTTGATTTAGAAAATGTTATATTGAGATCAGTGGTTTCCAAATGTGGGGGTGGGGCCCTGGAATTTGTGTTTATAAATAGCCCCCTGAGTTAAGAACCAATAAACCGAGTACTAGGAGCAGTGAAGTAGGATGGAGATTCTAAGCTGAGTCTGTGGGGATATTCAGTGATAATACTATGATAGTGCTCTATGTGGATATGATAATTCGCAATATATTTTTTCTCATGAAGAAACAGAAGAGTTAGAAGAGCAGAAGAAGAACAGGTTTGCAGGGGATCATCTTTCAATTTTGAGCAGATGGAATTTAAAACACCTGTGAGCCATCTAGGGGCAGATTTCCAGCAGGTAGTTGAAAATTTGGGTCCACGACTCAAGAACGAGGCTAGGGCTAGACTGAGGTGAGTTTGAGAGTCATCTTTACAGGGGAGATATAGGTAGGGCTGTGAAGGCAGGTGAGATTTTAATTTTTTTTAGAAGACTGATCACACAAATAATACTTTATTCCGACTTTGAATTCTATGGTCCTGCTAAGAAAGAACATACTTCTTAGGAAAAAAATGCTTCTATGTGCCAATATAAAAAAAAATAAAATCCAGGATAATATGTTCATGTGAAAAGAGCAATGCAAGACTCATAAAATATTATCTTTTGCCTAAAGAGGTTGAGAGAGGGGTAAAAAATATTTATCTCTCTGCATAAAGGAGCCACAAAAATACTAAGAAATCGGTAACAGGTAGGTGGGGTGCCAGGGAGACCATTTGCTTTTCCCTTCTTGATTTTTTAATTGTTTAACAATGCGAATTATTATCCATATAAAAATTAACTTACAACCTGATAAAAATGGAGGGGAGATTGTAGGAGTCCTGCCATATTTACATTTTCCTGAGCGATGAAATAAAAAAACAACAACAACCCTACCATTTATTATAACTATTACATCATAAAAGAAAAGAAAGGGCATCTTGAAACAAAAAAAAGCAAGAAAGAATACCATTTTTAAAGAAAGTCTTTTACTTGATACAATATTGTTGTCTCTTTTGCGCTTTGCTGTAGACCGATGACCACTTCATCACCACCTGGCTGTGGCCTGAAGAAGTCGTGGACACCACTAGTTAGTTAGTAAACTAGTAAATACAATTTTCTTTTTCTTTTTTCTTTCTTTTAAAAACTGAAGTATAATTAACATATGGTGTTATATTAATTCCGGGTGTACACTCTAATGACACAACAGCTCTATATATTACTCAGTGCTCATCCTACGTGTCCTCTTTAATCCCCATCCCCTCTCTCACCCATCCTCCCACCTCCCCCATCAGTTTGCCTTCTATAGCTAAAAGTCTGTTTCTTGGTTTCTCTCTCTCTTTCTTTTCCTTTGCTTGTTTGTTTTGTTTCTTAAGTTCCACATATGATTGAAATCATATGGTATTTGTTTTTCTCAGACTTATTTCATTCACCTAGCATTATACTCTCTAGATCCATTTACGTTTATTGCAAATGTCAAGATTTCATTATTTTTTAATGGCTGAGTTATATTCCCCTGTGTATGTCTGCCACAAAAGGGGTAAGCCTTTTTTTTATTTATTTTTTTATTTATGATAGTCACACACAGAGAGAGAGAGAGAGGCAGAGACACGGGCAGAGGGAGGAGCAGGCTCCATGCACCGGGAGCCCGACGTGGGATTCGATCCCGGGTCTCCAGGATCGCGCCCTGGGCCAAAGGCAGGTGCCAAACCGCTGCGCCACCCAGGGATCCCAGGGGTAAGCCTTTTAAGAAGGAGGAGAGTGAGTCTGTGAAATGCCTTTAGTAGGCCTTGGGAGGAAGGGGACAGGGTGAGTAAAGGAGGTGGAAGATGTGGCCAGAGAGAGAGGATAGAGACTTGCATCTGTTCAAGTGCAGTCTCATGGAAGGAAGAGCTTCGGGAAGGAGGGAGTGGGTGGTGGATGAGGCTGATACTGTCAGCTGCAGCTACTGAGAAGGATACAGGGTAAGCAGAGGCCAGGGACTTTGGAATTCAGGATTATCCTGCAATTTTTGTAGGGCTATGTGTCCAGGGGGGAATTGTTTTTGCTGGCCTGAGCACTGATGGGAAGTGAGAGGTCCCCTTTTCCCTTCAAGGACTTCACAGAGAGAATTCCATCCGAAAGCCTCCTGTCCATCTTCCGCCTGCCTTAGAAAGAAAATGTTAGTTTTGAAGGAATCCAATTACTTAACAAAGATTGGTGAAACCCAGAAATACTGATTATTGTGGATGATTCTGAGAGTTGAGGTCCTTCAAAGGGGCGATTCAACTCCTTTTTTGGGGAAAAAAATTTAACTTGGAGCAGAGATCTTTCAACCTTTCAACCTTACATATAATCAGGGTTCAGAACCCTTCATTGCGAAACTTCTGTGGGGAACTTACTTCTGAACCTTTCAGCAGGTACTTTCAAAGTATCATCCCTTTTGATGTGTACTTACCGGCAAGTGAAGGAGAGTTGCCAGGAGGCTCAGAATCTGGTTGGCTGATCCCAAACCACCCAGAAAGACTTGAAACAATGGATTCGGAGTGAGGTGTTTCTGTGAAAGGAATGTGAAAATAGGTCTGTTTAGGAGCTGATTTCATTTTCTGACTATTGATAACTTGGCCTTTTTTTCATTCTTTCTGTACTTACTACATATATCTATGCCGAGAGCCTCCTTTCCAGGACAAATTTTATCCTCATATTAAAAATGTTGTGTATATGTATGTGTCAAATATTTATTTAACTGAATAATTGTTGAACATATTACTTTAGCATTTTTCATTATTTTTTTGCACTCTTATCCCTCCTTTTAAGTATTTTTTATTATAAAACATTTCAAATAATACAGAAAAGCAGAAAGAAGTGTCCAGCAAATACACGTGTAATCTATCCTTAGATTTAACAATTTTTGGTATTTGTCCATATTTGCTTTATATGCAAACATTTTATATGTACATGCACATATGTAATATTTCTCAAAACTATTTAAAAGTTAAGTTACATCCACCCAGAAGCTTCACCTCTAAATACTTCATACCTCTCTAAAAACAACGTTCTCCCATATATGCACGATACCAATATCACATCTAACTAAACTAACAATTCTCCACTCTATATTTAAATTTCCCCAGCTGTCCCCCAAATGTCTTGTGTATCTGGCTGTTCAAAGCAGGAGCCAACCAAGAACATTTCTAGAACCATCTTTTTTTCTAGAACCATCTTTTCTAGAACCATCGTTCCTCCCCCTTCTCCCAAGTTATATTGATGGACTGAAGCGACTGGACCACTTCTCTTAAAAATGTCCCATTGTGGATTGGTCTGATGGTTTCCTTGTAGTACTGTTGAGCTTGTCCCTCTGTTCTCCGTATTTCCTGTATCTGGAAATTATAAAGAACAAACGCTTGATTGGATTAAAATTAAACATGTTTGTCAAGAACACTTCATGGGTGGTGCTGTGCAACTTCCTATTGTTCCCATCTTCAGAACAACACACTTCCAATACCTCTGAAGCCTCTGTTTCCCTTTCCAATGCCACCGCTCCCTCTTCCCACCAGAGGCAGCGATTATCCTGAATTCTCTATTGACCACTTCCTGTGTTTTCTTTGCAGTTCTATCACAGACCTGTGTATCTCCAAATAATACATTGTTTAGTTTTAAGCTTGTGTAAGTGAAATAATACTGGATATATATTTTTTGTGAGTCATGCAGTGCTAAAATTGCAATTTATCCACGTCGAGAAGCGAAGCTATAGGTCACTCATCTTCATATCTGTGTGGTATTCTCTTGTATGACTACACCACAACTAATTTATTCATTTTGCTCTTGATAGACATCAGATTGCTCTAGTTTTTTTGTTATTAGAAGCAATGCAGCAGTAAATCTCCTCATGCATATTTGTAGTCTACCTATCCAAGACTTTCTCCAGGGTATATATACCTAGGGGTGCAATTGCAGGGATGTATGGTATATGCAAGTTCAGCTTTGCTAGGTACAGTTCAGGGTACAGTTACAAAGAACACGAACCATCCCATCTGTTCATTAAAACAGAAAGGGATTTACTGTGTTATTGATCATTTACAGAATTGTTAGGAGGGTAGAAGGAACAGATTCTAGGCTGAGCTTTTAGGAATGATTTCCTAAGCTACCCCAAAAAACTGGGCCACCAAGAAAGCTACAGCTTATCCCATCAACAGGAAGCTATGTTTTGAATTGAGAGCTGCCAATATAGTTCTGGCTGCAAAGCCGCACTGCCTTAGGTACAATTAGGAAGCCACTTCAGCTAAATCAGGAAGCCACTGTTGGAACTGCTGGCTGCAAAACCAAGCTGCCTCTGCTCTGAAACCACCTTTTAAAACTGAGAAACCACCATTATAATTTCTGCCAGCAAAATAAGTGCCCTGAGGCCCATCTTCCCCCACAGAATTCTGTTCAGGTCTCACTGAGCACATTGGACACGTCAAGCCTCAGTTGTATCTGGAATTCCAGCTATAGGGGTGTCCTGGAAATGTAGATTTTAGTTTTCTGACCTTTGGAATGTAAGATGGCCACGCAAAGGAGGTTGGAACAATGGTTGAGCAAACTAGTCCACAGTCCTGTCAAAACGCTCTCTCCTCTGATGGAGTCAGCCTGTGCCCCTGCCAGCGGCACATGAGAACACTTGTGCTTCTACATCCTTGCCAGTGCTGGCTTTGTTGGGTGTTTGTGTTTGAAAAGCTATTTTATTGTATCTTCATTTGCAGTTCCACGGTTAATTACGAGGTTGAGCACGTCTTCATGTATATATTCATATGTATTGGCCATTCATGTTTCCTTTTCACAGATATGTCTGTTTATGTCTTCTGTATATTTCCTGTTCTTTTTGTTTCTTATTCATTAGGATTCTTCACATATTCTGGATAATAATTCTTTGTTGATCATATTCTACAATTGAAGCTTGTCTTTTCACTTTTCAAATGGTGATTGTATTGAAAAGAAGTCCTTATTATTTGTCAATTTTGTTAAATTTTTTTCTTGAAGGTTTGTGCTTTTCTTGCTTGTTTTAAAAATCTTTCCCTACTCAAGATCATCAGGATAGTTGTTTGTATTGTTTTAAAAAGTTTCGGTTTTACTTTTCCTGTTTAGTTCCCGATCCACATGGGATTGGTTTGTATGGACGGTGTGAGGCAGGAATCCATTTTCATTTGTAGGAAAAGCCTTCTGATCTGCAATGCCAAGATTTATCATAGATCCTGTGATATATTTATATTTAATTATAATATATTTATTATAAATATTGTAATTTAATTATAATATTTATATTTAATTTAAATATAGATTAGTTCCTGGGCTCTCTCTATTCCATTGGTCTGTTCTTCATCCTTGTATTATTAAACTCATAATCCTGATTATTGAAACTATAATACATCTTGATTCTGGTGGAACCCATTCACCCGTCTCAGGTATACTAGGCTTTTGGCTCTTCTTTATATATTTTATTTTAGTTTAGTTTTATTTATTTTTATTTTTTTCTTCTTTATATATTTTAGAATTAGATTATAAAATTCTATAAAACATCTTCGTAGAATTTTTACTGGAATTTCATTGAATCTATAGAACAGTTTGGAGTGAAATGAGATCTTTAAGATAATCTTCCTATCCATGGAAAAATTAGGTCATTCTGTTTATTTAGGTCTTTTTTGTTTGTTTGTTTATTTAGGTCTTATTTAATATCTTTCGCCAAAGTTTTATGTCTTTCTCCCAAAAGTTCTTACAGATTTTTTGTCAGACTTATTCTCTAGTACCTTATTTCATTGTTGCTATTGTAAATATTTTTAAAAATTGCATTTCTTGACTTTTTTTGCTAGGATGTAGAAATGCAGTTACTCACATTGATCTTATACCTAGCAAACTTACTAAATTCTGTAACTAATGCTAATAATCTATAGATACTTGAAATTTGCTATGTAGAACATAATATCTGCAAATGATGACAATCTGGTTCTTATTTTTTTGAATCCATATTCTTTTCCTTATTCTTGCCTTAGCACACAGGTTAGGATTCTAATACAGAGTTGAGTAGAAGTAGGAACAGTGTGTAACCTTCTATTATTCCTAATCTTAAGGAGTATCTGTTAGTATTTCACAATTTTTAAAAAAAGATTTTATTTACTCATGAGAGACACACAGAGAGAGGCAGAGACATAGGCAGGAGGGAGAAGCAGGCTCCCTGTGGGGAGACTGATGCGGGGATCATGCCCTGAGCTGAAGGCAGATAGATGCTCAACCACTGAGCCACCCAGACATCCCAGTATTTCACAATTGAGAACAAGGTTTGCTCATGTTAGTTTGAAGACATCTTTTTTCATATTAAGGACATTTCTTCCTCTTTCTAGTTTATAAAGGTTTTTTGTTACTATTATTTGCTTTTTGTCTTATGAATGCTCCTTTGAATTTTATCAAGTGCTTATGTTACATCAATTTAGATCACAACATGACTTTTTCTCCTACTAATGATACAAATTACTTTAATCTGTATTCTAGTGTTGATCTAACCTTTTGCTCCTGGAATAAACTCTATTTGGTCATGACTTTTTTCATTTTTTAAATTGTTGGATTGCTTGCTAATATTTTGTTCAGGATTTTTTTCATTCACAATCATGAATGAAATTGATCTTCAATTTTCCTTTCCAATAGTGTCCTTCTCTGAATTTTTGTATCAAGCATGCACTAGCACATAAAATCAGTCTGAGAAGTGTTCCCCTTTTTTCTGTTCTCTAAAGAGTTTGTATCACTGGGTTTTTAAAGAGGCTAAAGGCAGCCAATTTGGAGGAGAGACCAGTCCTTGGAGTCAGAGACATGTTTGAGCTCTCATCTTTACCATTTAGTAGTTGAGAGCTCTTGGGCTGGTGACTTATATCTCTGAGGTTCAGTTTCCTCATCAGTCAAGTGGAAGTAGTAATACACACTCTCCTTGCCCTAAAGGGTTGTTGTACTATCATGAGAATTAAATAGGATACTTTATGTAAAAATGCAGTATAAATCCTATAAGTAAGATAACCTCTGCAAAGCTGGCCTTAGGGAAAACATTGTCCAGTGAATTGCTTCCAAAACAGTCTCTGATACTGCAAGTCAGATAGAGGGAGCAGACATGCTCTCAGGGACTTCCTCTCCTTATAACGTTGGAGTGAGAAGCATGACAATGTACTTTCAGAGGAGATGGTGTTGGAAGTTTCCAAAGTCAAATTTGTAGCCTTTCCTTCAGAGCCTTGGAGAGGGCCCAAGTCACTGAATCATTGAATGTCATGGCTGTTCTCATAGATCATCCAATCGATGGGGAACGGCAGCCAAGAAGGTATTTAACTTATATCTGGGGATTTATGATCTCAATTTTTAATAGCACATTAATTTTTGCATGTGTATTTTGATTCACAAAAATAATACCTTCTCATGGTAATGGTACAAGAGAGATTTTAAAAGATGTGAAAGAGATAAATGAAAAGTCAAAAATTTCCTTCTTCTCTAGTCACTTCATCCTGTTCTCCTTAGAGACAACTTTTTAAACTATCTCCTTTTACCCTTTTGGAGAGTCACTGCCACATTCTAAGTGATATGAATTTACCCTCTATTTCTTGATTTATAAGTTTTTAGACAGTATCTGTTGTCTCCCCACCATAACAGTGATGAATTTATCTTTCTTTCCTTTATTCTTCTTTACTTTCTGTTAGTCACATTTTATTTTTAGTTTCTCTTGATTACTACTATAATTATCTTTAATAATGTTAATAATATTTAATACACAAAATCTTTAAATAATGTGAACTTTATATCTCGACCTATCAATTTTAGCATTTCCTCTGAATTCTCATTACATGAGATGAGAAAATTAGTTCCTTTGCATTTCCCTTCCACCTCCTCATACCTTCTGACCCCTGCCATCTGTAAAGTTACATTTTGAAGTCGTGGTTTATAACATACATTCTGTTCTGTAACCATATATGTCCTTTATGCTTTGTGTATAGGTTGATCCTAGAAACCAAAAGCCAATATCTAAAGTTTATAATATTAAGATTACATAAATATGTGTTTGATAAAGACCATGTATGTGATTACAAAACTAGAGAAGGAATTGAGATCCTAGTTTAAGTGTGAGCTCCTGAAGGAGAAGAAAACTCAAAAATCAGCAGGAAAAGTAATTTCCAGGAGAGGGGAAGAGGGACAGCCTATTGTAACTACTTATTTTTATTATTACTTTATGCGTCTGTCTTGTAATTGTCCAACGTTTAAATTACACCATTTGTTTCAGAGAATCCATCTTCTTTATGAATACACTTTTTATAGCTTGCTGAATTTTTCTCATTTTCCTAGGTTCTAATTTAGACCTATAGCTTTCTAGACCTGTTGCACAACCATCATCCTGGGGTTTCTTTTCACTGTCTTTGAGGTTGAGACTACTGTTCTGTGCATACTGTGTTACTATCTTGCATTCCTTTCTTGTTTTACCATAACGTATACTTGAGTAATGCTTTCAGAGATGATAACTGTGTGATAAATATCTGAGTCCTTCCATAGCTATTAATTTCCAGATTTTATTTTTATTTGTGATTGATAACTCAGTAAGATACAAAATTTTATATTTATAATAAAATTTCCTCAAAACCTAAAGATGATACTCCATGCTCTTATGCCATTGAATGTTGATGATAAGAAATCTGATAACAATATGATTCTGGTTCACTTGTAGAAGACTCGATCTCGATCATTTTTTCTGGAAACTTTATGTTTGGCATTTCAAGATGATGGCTTATGGTGTGTGTATGTGTGTGTGTGTGTGTGTGGTGTTTTAATTCATCCTTTTCATGACTTGGTGATGTCTTTAGAGTGGCATCTTTCTTTTGCTCTGAAAAATTTTTAAATAATTTTCTATCTTGCATGTTTTCTGTTCTCCTTTTCTTGAATATCTATTAGGTGAATAATAAACTTTCTGAATTGATTCTCATAAGTCTCTACCATTTTTAAAAAGATTTTATTTATTTATTCATGAGAGACACACACAGAGAGGGAGAGAGAGGCAGAGACACAGGCAGAGGGAGAAGCAGGCTCCATGCAGGGAGCCCGATGTGGGACTCGATCCCATGCCCTGGGCTGAAGGCAGCACTAAACCACTGAGCCACCGGGGTTGCCCAGTCTCTTTACCTTTTAATTGTGTTTTTCCGTAAATCTCTGCACTTTTTAAAAACGATTTATTTATTTTAGAGACAGAGCGAGCAAGACTGGGAGGGACAGAGGGAGAGGAAGAGAGAATCTCAAGCAGACTCCATGCTGATTATGGAGCTTGAGTGGGGATTGACCTCAGGATCTGAGGTGATGACCTGAGTCAAAATCAAGAGTTGGATGCTTAACCAACTGCACCACCCAGGCACCTAAATCTATGAATTTTTAATTTATAATCTGAGAAACCAATGCTTTTCCTCTAGGTTTTCTATTGAACATGTTATTTTATCAATTAAATCTTTTAAATTCAAGAATATTTTGTGTTATCCAGTATTTTGGGTGAGCATCCTGTGTTTTTGTCCTCCTCCTCTTCCTTTTCCTTCTGTATAAACTATAGAAATGTATAATCTATTACTTTTCTCTTAGATACTGATAGAAAGTTTTGAAGGTCTCTTCTGTTGCCTGTATTGTCTGTTTCCTCTAGGATATTTTGTTTTCTTTTGTCTTATTCTTTCTTGGGCTATTCTTTTCTTCTAATTATCAGTTACTTGATTAAAATAAAATTTGTTTATTTATTTATTTTAAAGATTAAAAAAATCATTTGTGCACAAGAGAGATAGAGAGAGCACAAGTGGGGAAATAGGCAGAGAGAGAGGGAGAAGCAGACTCACTGCTGAGCAGGAAGCGGCTCGGGGCTCAATCCTAGGACTCTGAGATCATGACCTGAGCCAAAGGCAGACAGCTGACCATCTGAGCCACCCAGGTGCCCCCAAAATAATTTTTATTTAGTTCTCGCTCTGAGCCAGATGCTGAGCAAGACTAACCAGGCCTCCATCCTCAGGGAGATTGCACTATGGTCGGGGGAGGGGGGGGGGCGGTGATTTTCAATGATCAAGTAAATAAATGGATAAACAAGAATTTCTGTTTGTAGTAAGTGTCATGAAAGAAATAAAGTGGGGTGATCTGAGAGTGAGTGATGAGGTGGGGTCTTGTAGAGTAAGTGATTAGGAAGGCCTCTTTTAGAATGGGACAGCTGACCTGACACCAGCAACATGACAGCGGTGGGGGTGATCAATGGGAGAAGGGTCAGATTATATAGCACCTTTGGGTAGGCTCTGGCATAAGACTTTAATTTAACTGTGGCAGGAAATTATTGGAGCATTTTAGGAGGAAGGTGATTATCTGATTTATGTTTTTAATGATCAACTCTAGCTGCTGAGGGGAGAGTGAGGGGGAAGGATATGCAAGAATGCCGGCAGGAAACCATGAGGACACTTGCAGGGTCTAAGCAAGGAGGATTAGTAGGGTGATGGTCAAGAATGGCCACCAGGAGAAAGTACCGTGAGGGCAGGACAGAAAGTGTTCCAAGGAGAGAATGGTCCATTGTGTTAACTGCTGCTGTAATGTCTCAGAAAGTTAGGATAGAGCAGTGAGCATTGTACTTGGCAAGCAAAGATTATCAGTGACTTAGCGGTCTAGGAGATGGTGAAGGGGAAACTCAGATGGAGTGTTTGCAGGGTCTGGACCTCGTAACTGGGTAAGTTACTGCAGTAGTGGACTTATTACTTTCTGCTGGTAGCTTGGAATTGAAAATTCCTTTTATATTTGTTCCTAACCCAAAACACTTTGTAGAACCGTCCATATTTCTCCCAAAGCCCTCCCCTTTTCTGAATATTTCCCTCTTATGATTAGATCAGAAATCATCTCTGGTGAGGAACAAATGGTTTTAATTTACGTTTATTTTTTTTAAAAAATTATTTATTTATTCATATCACACACACACACACACATACACACACACACACACACACACACACAGGCAGAGACACACAGGTAGAGGGAGAAGCAGGCTCCCTGTGGGGAATCCAGTGCTGGACTTGATCCCAGGACCCGAGGATCACGCCCTGAGCTGAAGGCAGACACTCAACTGCTGAGCCACAAGTGGTTTTTAAAATCTCTATTTACTTCCATGTAGTTCGTGATTATTTACAGCCACAAAGGGCTCTTAAATTTCACTTTGTTAATGGGGTATGTGTGCAGACTGGGCTCCTTTTAGGCTGCTGCTGTTGAAGCCAGAGAAAACTGAGGCTAGAGCAAGTGGTAGGGAATTATCAGGAAATGGATGAAGTTATTGAAGTTATGATATACTGTTCGGGTGCACTCAATATCTAAAATCCAGAAATCAAACCATGAATCTGTAAACTTTCCTTTAAAACCTAAAACCAAAAAGCATGGATTTATTTCCATAGTGCCTAACAAACTCATTTTCTTTTCTCAAATTCCAAACTCTTTGAAGGTAGTGATCAGATCCAACTGGTGGAGGGTGTGTAAGAAATATCAAAGTGACTAATATGTGCCTGCAGTTCTAAAGATATGATCTCATTTAATCCCATCAACAGCCTTAGGTGATAGATTATTTTAATTTCTATTTTACAGATGAGGCAATTGAGCCCTGGAGAGCGACTAACCATGGTCACACAGCTAATGACAAACATATGTGATAGTTAAACCCACTTCTGATTTCAAAGCTCATGTTCATCCATTCCTTTTTCTTTTTCTTTTATTTTTTCTCTTTTAGCTTTTATTTTTATTAAAGATACAGATGCATAGACTATAAATACAGAAATAATTCTACATGGGTGATTAGAAAATATTGCAGTTCCTTGTCCTATCTCCAGAAGCATCCACTTGCAATGCTTACCTCTCTTGACATTCATTTCTAAATTTGTAAGTAATCTATTTCTTTGTTATTTAAAAAAAATTGGAAATTAAGTATTTACCTCACACATGGAATACAAGGACTTTGTTCTGTATTACCTATCTGTTCCCCAGCACACAATTCATCTTCTCCATTCTTCCACTATAATTAAATTCTAATTTTGGTTAGCTCATTATTCAGAGTTTATTAAGACAATGGATGCTGAATCATGCAATACACAATTACTACTTTATTTCTGTTATATCTTTCTGTTTTCCTGAGAGTTAATAATTGTCTTCTTGTTTCATTTACTTAGTTTTCTATATATGTGTCACTAATTCAATGCCAACTCTCCTGATATATTCAGTTTCATCTTCTCAAAGGAATCTCCTCTGGTTCTGATTATCTCCAAACTGGACTGATTGCTCTGTACATCAGTGATATATCTGCCATCCTGAGTTCACCTATTATCTTGATTAATTCTCTCACCTCTTCCTTATAAGTCTGAGAAAGTCTTTATTTTACCATCTATCTAGTTGACAGCTGAATATAAAACTCTAGGTTTCAAAACATTTTACTTCAGAAATTTGGAGGCTTTGTTTCATAATCTTCTGGCTTGTTAAATGAAATCTGTGGGATTTTTTTCCCCTTCTCCTCTCAAGTTTGTAAGGTCTACTCTCTGTTCCTAGTATACTGAAATAGCACAATGATGTGTTTTGTTGTGGATCTATTGTGCTTCCTCCTTGGAGACTTGGTGGGTCCTTTTAATCTAGAAGCTTTGGTCTTTCAGTTCTGGGAGATTTTTCTTTAATTATTTTGCTGGTGACTTCTCTGTTTTCCCTTTTTAAAAAAAAATCATGGACCAATTTTCAATTTTTTTCTTCCCTATTTCTTTCTCTTTTGTTTTTCTTTCTGTGAATTTTTATTATCTTAAATTTTTATCTTAAGCTATATTATCTTAATTTCTTAGAATTATTTGAATGTTCTTTTTTCATAGATTTAAAAAAAACCAGAATACTGTTTTCCACTATCTCTCTAAGATATTGATGATGATGTGGGGAGACATTTTCTCTTTCTCCTTGCTTTTCTTAGTTTCTTTTGGTCTCTGTATTTTCAAATCAACATATTTTATTGACTCCAAGACCCTTCAGGCTAGTGCATTCTTGACATTACAAGATGTCCCTGAAATTATTTGGTATATAGTTTATTATGACTGCCTCCTAGCTGACAGTTATGCAATACCATCAATTTGTAGGCTCTATCTGGACTTAAAAAATGTTCATTCAGAAATGTCAAGCATTTGCATCTTAGAATAACTGAAACAGGATAAATATTCTTCACACAGTTGGGGATCCTTGCCACTCTGCCCATAGTTTAAGAGTGTGCTTCAGAAATCCGCTTGAAGTCATCTCCCTGTGATGGTGATGATGGTGGTAGCGGTGGATGGAAGGCTTTACTGACAGTGGGCCTTATTGTAAGGTGATTCAGCTTGGCTATTCCATTAGGAAACCCTGTGATGATTATTTTCTCTTGGGCCAATAGGATTCTCAAGAGAAGGGTTTTGAATCTTCTGCATGCTTGGCTGCCAGTCTTCTGAGAGTCAAAAAGAGAAGGAAGGGGGCACGTGGGTGGCTCAGTCTTTTGGATACCTGACTCCTGGTTTTGGCTCATGTCATGATCTCAGGGTCATGAGATCAAGCCCCACATTGTGCTCTGGGTTCAGCAGGGGAGTCTGCTTGGGATTCTCTCTCTCTCGCCCTATGCCCCTCCCGTCACTGGTGGATGCACTCTCTCTTTCTTTGTCTCTAAAACAAATAAGTAAAATCTTAAAAAAAAAAAAAAAAAAGAAGAAGAAGAAGATAAGGAAGGCTAGGGTCCCAGGTATCAAGTATGTACACATGTGCTTTAGTTGTGCTCTTCCATACAGTTTCCCTGCCCTCACTTCAGCTTGGTATTCTTTAGTCCAGAGATGTTCAGTTATACCCCTCCAGTGAGAAATCACCTCCAGGTCCTTTTCCTCTGTGGAGTTAGGGAGGAAAGCTGGTAGCGTCTAAGTGCTTTTCAGACAAACTCTCAACCAAACCTTCTGTTGTTAGTCCTGTCTTTTTTCTGTCTTTAAAGAAAACTGGTTCTGCTAATTCCTGAGCCTTTTGAAGGTGTGTGATGTGAATCAACCTGTACTTTGCTTTCCTTACTGTTGGCTAGGGTTAGCTAACCCCCCCCTGCCATTTTTTTCTATCCTTTTGGGTATATCCCTTAAAAATCACCTTACTGTTACTTTATTTTGGTTTTGGGAGGAAATGGAGGTACACATTAACGTTCAATCTGCCATCTTTAACTGAAAGTCCTCATTTACTTTTTAACTCGACCTAAAAGATGTAAGCCAATTCAGAACACTTGGAAAACAATGAAAAAGAACAAAGGGACAGATAAAACCCATAATCTTATCAGCAGAGATGACCACAGTTAACATCTTTGCACATAAGTCTAAATATATGTGATAAATTCTTAATTTTGGAAATCATGCATCAAGTAGTATGCAGACATTAAGGACTTTTGATAAAAGAGTAGAAGAATTATTTCCATGTACAATTCAACCAGTACATACAACACCTATTTTTTTCAATATTGTCATCAAAATAATCAGTTCTTTTTAAGCTTTTGCCAAACTTGTTTTAATTTTTTTTTTAATTTGCCTTTCTTAAATCTTAGTGACTTTAGGTCTTATAACACATATAGTCCTACAAAATCTGATATGAATTGTCAATTTGTACTTCTTCTTTTATGAATTACATTTTTCATTTCCTTTGCCTGTTACCAATTTATGCTTTTATCTTATTGATTCACAAGAGCTCTATATATCAAGGTTATTTATTCAGTACTTAAATAATTTTCCATTTGTCTTTCAATTTTCTAAAGGTATTTTTCATCTTGTGCTGTTAAACAATTGATGCTTCTTTTTATACCTATGTTTTTATTATTCTGTGTTTACCTACATGGTCTTCTAGTTCTTATATGGTTCAATACGGCATAAAATAAGGCTCTAACTTTAATTTCTCCTTATATTACCAATTGTCTCAGCAATGTTTACTTAAAATATATTGT
Source organism: Canis aureus (assembly GCF_053574225.1). Taxonomy (NCBI): domain Eukaryota; kingdom Metazoa; phylum Chordata; class Mammalia; order Carnivora; family Canidae; genus Canis; species Canis aureus. The sequence continues at coordinate 21,846,555 of NC_135647.1, forward strand.
CACATGATCTGCAAAGCTAGAGGCATCACAATCCCAGACTTCAAATTGTATTACAAAGCTGTAGTGATCAAAACACTATGGCACTGGCACAAAGATAGACAATAGATCAGAGGAATAGAATAGAAAATCCAGATATGAACCCACAACTATATAGTCAATTAATCTTTGGTAAAGCAGGAAAGAATATCCAATTGGAAAGGACAGTCTTTTCAATAGACAGTGTTGGGAAAACTTGACAGTAACACGCAAAAGAATAAAACTGGACCACTTTCTTACACCAAATGCAAAAATAAATTCAAAATGTATTAAAGACCTAAATGTGAGACCTGGAACTATTGAAATCCTAGAGGAGAACACAGGCACACAGCAGAAAACTCTTTGACACTGGCCATAGCAATTTCTGTCTAGGTATGTCTTCTGAGGTAAGGGAAACAAAACCAAACTAAACTATTTTATTAAAGATTGTATTTATTTATTAATGAGAAACACACACAGAGAGAGGCAGAGATGTAGGCAGAGGAAGAAGCAGGCTCCCTGCAGGGAGCTTGATGCAGGACTCAATCTCAGGACCCTGGGATCATGACCTGAGCCAAAGGCAAGTACTAAGTGAGCCACCTAAGTGCCCCAGCAAAAATAAGTTGTTGAGACTCATCAAAATAAAAAAAGCTTCTCTACAGTAAAGGAAACAAAACTAAAATGCAATCTATGGAATGGGAGAAGATAATTGCAAATGACATATCTGATAAATGGTTAGTATCCAAAATATATAAAGAACTTATAAAACTCAATGTCCAAAAAATGAGTAATTCAATTAAAAAGTGGGAAGAAGACAAGAATAAATATTTTTCCAAAGAAGACAAACAGATGGCCAACAGATACATGAAAAGATGCTCAACATCACTGATGACCAGGGAAATAAAAGTCAAAACTACAATGAAATATTACCTCATACCTGTCAGAATGGCTAAAATCAACAACACAAGAAACAAGGGGTGTTGATGAGGATGTGGATAAAGGGGATCTTCTGATCCCCTTTGAAGGAATGCAAATGAGGGAATGCAAACTGATGCAGCTACTCTGGAAAACAGTATGGCGTTTCCTCAAAAAGTTAGAAATAGAACTGCCCTAGATCTAGCAATTGTACTACTAGGTATTTACCCAAAGAACACAAAAATATTAATTCAAGGGATAAATAAATGCACCCCAATGTTTACAGCAGCATTTTGTACAATAGCCAAATCATAGAAACAGCCCAGGTGTCTATCAACTGATGAATGGATAAAGAAGATGTGATGTATATACACAACGGAGTATTAATCAGCCATAAAAAAGAACAACATCTTGCCATTTGCAATGACATGAATGGAGCAAGAGAGTCTTATGTTAAGCGAAATAAGTCAGTCAGAAAGAGACAAATACCAAATGATTTCACTCACATATGGAATTTAAGAAACAAGACAAATGAGCAAAGGAAAAAAAGAGGAGAGGCAAACCAAGAGTCTCTTAACTCTAGAGAACAAATGGGTGGTTACCAGAGGGGAGGTGTGTGGAGGGAATGGGTGAAATCATTGATGGGATTAAGGACGGGACTTGGGCATTACATGCAAGTGTTGAATCACAATATTGTACTCCTGAAACTAATATTGCAGTGTATGTAAAATCACTGGAATTTAAATAAAAACTTAAAAAATATATTGTCACATTGATTTGAAATGTCTCTTCTATTTGGATCTGTTTTAAAACAAAGACCATAAACCTTCCAGAACTCCATGCTCCCCCTTCAGAAGAGGTGAATTCTTTTTTCTTTCTGAGTCTCTATTTCTTCATCTGCCAATGATGTCAAGTAACTGCGTTATTCTTGCTGTTGCTGCTTTGTGGCCAGATATGCTCTTATTCATTAACTTCACAAACGTATATGGACCTGCTACAGTGCTGGTATGTGTGCCAGGCACGGGAATGCAAAAGAAAATTAGGCAAGCCCCCTGTGGTGGTCACTGCCATAAGCCAAAGACAGAGTTGTCTAGGTGTAACTCTGCTGTCCTTGGACAGCTCTTGGCAATGCAGGAAAATGCAGGGTTACAGAGCTTCTGGAAGACATTGAGCAAAACGGTAATGGTAGTTGTTTCTGGGAGTGTGATTGGAGTTGAATTTTGATTTCTTCTTTCTTCTTTTCTGTTTTGCTTCTAGTTTCTACAAGCATACACATTAGTCTTGTGAAACCATTAGTGTTTTCGTTAAACGAACCTCAGTTGTATTGAGTTGGCTTCCTTGTCATCCTTGGTTCATAATGCTCTCTGGGGGTCCCACATTCTCTTTATGAAAAGAAAACAAGGAGAAGGGATCTTCAGAGGTTAGTGCAGACCCAAGGGAGGGAGAGTTTCTCGAGAAGGTGATGGGAGGGTGCTCCTGGGGTAGACACACTGGGGGCCATGTGAGGGTCCAAGGTACAGCAGCCTGGAACAATGTGGCCTTTGGAGAACTACGATAATTTACCTTGTCAGGAGCTGGGGTCCTAAACAGGAGTGACCATGTGTTTTATCTGGTGTATGTAGAGAACGGTGGAAACGAATATTTTGAGGCTGTGAGCATTTGCATGTCTAAGGATCTCATATGTCCAATTAAGGCAGTCCTTTGGGGCATTTTCTCACAAATGGAGAATTAGAGAGTCATCTTATTAAAAAGTGTAACTTTTAAATATATCTCTGGCATTATACTAGCACCGGAAAAGTAGCCTCTAAGCTAAAGAATCCTTAGGTGAAAAAAACAGTATAAATAAATGCGTCTTTTCACAAATTATTAACAAAAGGAAAACTTTTACAAAGACCACCTTTCTATCCGCATCATCAGGTTCTCCCTCTCTACCACATTCTTCCCAGGGACCACCGAAATGTCCTGGACTCTTCTTTTGCCTCCATGCCTCTCTATTTACCAATTCATTGCTCTGCTCTCTTTCCCAGAAAAATGACAATTCTCCTGAATCCTCTCGATCAGGTTTTCCATCCCACTGTACCACTGACACTGTTGTTACCAAAGGTAACAAAGACCTATGTCTTGCCCATGGTCCCATGGTCCATTGGCAGCCTCTTTTTGCTGTGTCTTTTGGGAATATTTGGCAAAATTGACCACTCCTTCCTTTTGGAAACTTTTCTCTGAGCTTTCCTTCCATTCCATTCTTCTAGATTTCCTGCCACCTCACCAGCTCCTCCTTCCCAGTATATTCCACTCTAACTGTTGGAATATTCTGAGACTCAGCTCTGGATCCCCCTCCCAGCCCTGCTGCTGACACATATTCCTATTTTCTCCCTAACGTTCTCATTTGCAGCCTTGGCTTTCAATATCATCTATATATCGAAGACTCTCAATAGCTTGATTTCCCCCTGGATCTTGAGATTCCTAAACAACAAGCTAAGCACCCGCTAGCTTGACATGCCCACTTAGCTCTTTATTAAGCATCTCAGGCTTATGTGGCCAGGACAGAGCTTTTGCTCTTCTACTTCCTCATGGCAGCTTCTCCCAAGATTTTTCTGCCTCAGTAAATGGCACCACCATCTCACCCACTCTCTGGGACCTCAAACACAGAAATCATTCTTAGATGCATCTCTTTCTACTGCTCCTTACATTTATCACGTGTCTCGGCAGATTTATTCTGCAAGTGTATCCCAAATCGGACCACTTCTCCTGGACGCCACCACTCACATCCTAGTCTCAGCCACTGTCTTCCCTCAACTGGGTTATTCTAATAGTCTCTGCCTGGCACTGCTGCTCCTCTTCCTACTGCTTTCTGGTCATTTCTCTGCAAAGTGGACAGAGTGATCATTGTGAACTGCATACATCTACTAATGGCTTTGGATGTCAATGGCAATGGATCCAAACCCTTCCTGAAGCCTACAGGACTCCATCTGATGCTCAGGCTCCATCTGCCTCACTGTCCATGTTCTATATGTTACCGTCTCCTTCATTTTTTGCCTCCCAAACACACTAACCTTGTTCCTGCCCTTGGACATCGGAGCTCACTCTTCCCTCTGCCTAAAATGCTCTTTCCCAAGATCTTCACATGACAGGTCTCTGCTTAATTACCACCTCCTTGAAAAAGCCTCCCTGGAGTCACCTAGACCATCTCTAAACCACAGTGTTTTAAAAAATTCTCAGAGTAGAACTTATTCCTATCTGATATTTTTCTCTTATTTTTTGCTTTCCTGAACAGAACAAAAGCTCTGAGAGAGCAAGAACCTTGTAGGACATGTTTAGAGCTATATCTCTGACACCTAGGACAGTGCCTGGCACTTGATAAGTATTCATTGAATGGGAATGTGATAGCTTGCTACACCTGCCCTGTGACAAAGATATTATTGTCCTCAGTTTGTAGGTGGGGAAATGACATCAAAGAGGCTAATGAGTTTGTCTGAGGTCCGGTAGCTGTTAAGAATATAAGTGTTGGGATCCAATTCCAGAACCTTTGATTTTAATCCTCAATGACATTGCCTGCAAAATCTATCCTTCTGGAATCCAGAACTTATTTTATAAAAATGAGGAAGGATTCCTAAAATGTCTATAAACAGATGAGTTAACTTTTTATACCTGGGGAAGGAAACACAAGGGAAACTAAGTTTAATAAAAGTGTTAAAAACTATTTTTATCTTCAGAACTAATAGGATTGAAACAAAATTACTTTTTTTAACCTGTAATTAACACATAGTGTCATTTCTGTTAGAACCTGTACCTTGGACACAGATCCTAATATTGAGTGCACAGAACTCTAGAAAGAAGACCAACGGATTGCATTACATTCAGCTTTGGCTTGTCCCACGAAGTTCTGAATGTCTTTCCATAAATTTTGCCCCAAAATATGTGCGTGAATGATTTTGCACACAAGAACCCTCAAAGTGTTTCAGAGTAAGATAGTTATGTATTTGCACCTGTAAATACCTGATTGTACCTCTTTTCCTCACCCTCCCAGGACCCAGGGTCTTGAGGCAGCCCATTCTAAGTATGTCCTAAGATCCATGGACTTTGTGGCCCATGTGGAGTCCCCGAGGGTCTACAGTGGGTGTTGCTGGCTCTTCAGTCAAGGTGTGCTCTCTGATCTGTTGGCACCTCATATAATGGGGACAGAGAAGGGGCTCTTTTCCAATAAGGTGGGATCTTCTGGAGTCAACACTACGCTTCCCCCAGTCCTACCTACATGGCTCTAGGACATCTTCCTTACACACTCCAAAAATGTCCCCTTGACCTTTGGCTCTGCTTAGAGAATGATGGGTGAGGTGCAGGTAGGGAGGAAGAGACGTTCCAGCTGAAGTCCAAAGGCAAGAACTCTTGTTTTTCTACTTTGATTCTCCAAAAGAATCCAACTGGAGAAAGACACTTTTCAGACAATTGGGGAAAATCCAACCCGAAATCTGTATTAGATGTTGTTGATATTGTTGGGGACAATGGTGTTATGGCCATATTTCGAAAGTCCTATCGATTAGAGATACATCCTGAAATATTTACAGGGACAAGAACATGATGGCTGAGATTTGCTTTAAGCTACAGAAAAAAGTATCTATGTATGTTTGTGGAGCGGGAGCATATAAAGCAGGTAAATGTTGACAGCCGTTGAAATTGGGTACTGGAGGATTCTTCATGTTCATCTCTCTAGTTCTGTATGAAACTTCTTGAAACTTCCTCCATAAAATGGCTTTTAAAAAACCATTGTTACTATCCCTGATTATCCTGGCAAGTTTGTAAACTACCTTTTTTAGATAACCTAAAGAGCTTAGTGCTGCAGAGGGTCGTTTAAGGAGTTTATATAGGAGTGTCAACAAAGATCCTAAGGCATGTATACTCTTTGGCCCAGTACTCACAATTGGCCTTAAAATGATATATTTTAATGACAATGAGCTTTCTATGTAAGTATCTATGGTGGTTAACTTTGGGTGTCAACTTGGCTAGACTGTGATATCTAGTTTGGTCAGAACAAACTAGAACAGAACAACAGTTTGGAAGATAGTTTGGAAGATAGTTGTTGTTTGGAAGATAGTTGTTGTTTGGAAGATAGTTTTTGTTTGGAAGATAGTTTTTAGATAGAGTTGATATTTTAGTCTCTAGGATTTGAGTAAAGCAGATCATCCTCCCTGATGTGAGTGGGCCCTATCCAATCAGTTGAAGGCCTGAAGAGAAAAGACTGAGTTCCCCTGAAGAAGAAGGAATTCTGCTTTCAGATGGTCTTCAGACTTGAGCTGCCATATCAGCTCTTCCCCGGGTCTCTAACCTGCCCACCTGCCCTGCAGATTTCGGGCTTGCCAGCCTCCATAATTGTGTGGGCCAATTCTTTAAAAAAAAAAAAAAAAGAAAAAAATCAACCTTTCTTGCTTTCCATATATACATATCCTATTGGCTCTTTTTCTCTGGAGAACCCTAATTATTAGACTATCCTGATTGAGTTCTCTGGTCAAGTTTCAACTCTTTGGTGCAAGTCTTTCTAAAGCATAGCACCCTTTTGGGTTATAAGAACTAGATCCCACTGACCCTGGCTGAAACATTCTTGGATGATTCATGGTACTGCTGAGTTTCTGGGTCACACTAGGGGTAGGTACTATGGATGAGATCCGTACAGGACTGTGGAGAGGCATAAATTTCGGGGGTTGCTAAGTGCTTAGCATGTAGCTGGTGCTCAGTGAACTTGTCATGGTGGCCTTACCTGAAGGGTGCCTCACTAGGGCTTATACTTTGGGACTGTTTTTCCTTCTTTGGTGAAGGAGATGGCAACTGCTTCAAGGTCTAGGCAGGATGGAAGATCAGACCATCCTTGTTCTGGGAAGATTTGTTGACAGGGCGTCCCCTGCAAGGACAGGGTAGGTAGGCCACATCACGTTAGGGATTTGAATGGTCTAAAAAGCTGCTTTACCTCTGGAGGGGGGTGTCTTCAGGCAGGAAAAAGAAGAGGGGCTTCCAGGTCTATGAGTTGGACCTGGTTTTTCTTCAGTCTTGGGAGCTGCAGGATGCCTCGGAGGGGAGTTTAAATTAATGTGGGGTTTCTTACCCTCAGTACTACTGACATTTTGGGCTTAATAACCCTATAGTTGTAGTGCTGGCCCCGGCATTGTAGGACTTTAGCGGTATCCTTGGCCTCTACCCACTAGATGTTAGAAGCACCCCTTTCCTACCTGTGACAATCAAAATGTCTCTGGATGTTGACAAATGTCCTTTAGGGAGCAAAATTCCCTGTGGCTGGGGATGGCCATGCTAATGGGAGAGGCCCACTTACAAGATCTGCTTCCTTCATAGCTCAGGCCTGTTAAGTCTTGCAACTCAGCATGAAGTGGGATCCCTGTTCCCAGGAAGAAGCCAAGAGCCCCTCCTAAAGGTTGGGTCCCAGTCCCCAAGGGAGGGAAGCAGAGGCACCAGGCTTCACATTAGCATTTCGAATAGACTTGCAGAAGCGAGTGCTGCCTGGGTGGGCCAAATGTCGTCTGGGTCAGTGTCACACTGCTGCTGGAGGGGCTCCAGCCCTGAGGTTCCCTGGGCTCCTGGACACAGCTTGGAAGCCCGACCACCATAGCACCACAGGCCAAAAGTCTGGAATTCCCTCCTTTCCCCAGGGTGGCCGGGAGGCCCTCTGCTCAGGCCCTCCCATGCCCGGGGAGCCCACGACTCCTCCCTGCTGTGGATGCCCCTCTCTGTGTCTGTCACCCCAGGGTGGTCGCCTACCCACTGAGCTCTAGACCCCACCTGCCAAAGTGAATGGCAGACAAAGCGCTGAGACGACTGAGCTGGACACAACCCCATTCGTGGCACAGTTTTGCACCGGAGCGCTGCTGGTTGCCTAGTGCAGGAGGCGTTAGAGCTCGTGACATTACTGTCTTCCATTCCTTCTTCTCCCTTCGCACGCACTTGCTCGCCTGATGTGATTTTCCACGCAAACATTGCCTCCTCCCTCCCCTGCGCTGTGGGGCTGATGATGATGAGGCCGGTGGTTGCCCAACGGTCACATGGCCTCGGGGTTGCTGGCCCGGGCTGTGAAGGCCTGATGAGGCATTGTAGATAAGGCTCAGTAAATGCAAGGATTTGGATCTCGTTACCCACGAAGCCAGGGAACAAGATCAGAAGGAACTGGCCCACCCTGGGGGTGTCAGGTAATGTGGTGGTTTTGGAGCATTTCCACAAATTCTCTGGCACTTCTCTATCAAAAGGCGGGCTCTAATTCCCCTCTCTTTGAATGTGGGCCGGCTCCAGGGGCTCACTGCAGAGGAAGAGAATATGGCAGACGTGGCACCGGAGGACTTTGGAAAGCTGGTTTCAAAGGGAATACAATTTCTGCCTCACTCTCTCTCTCTTTCTCGCCATCTCTCCCTGGCTCTCTGTCTCTTTCTCTCCATCTCTGGCTCTCTCTTTCTTGGGACGCTTGCCCCTGCTTCTAGGCAGCATGGAAAGAACCACGTGGGCGCTCCAGTCATGGCCTGGGCCAAGGTGACACCTGACAGGTGAGGGCCCCAGCTTCCAGCTGCTTTCAGCCAGCAGCTTCCAGCCTCGCTAGCTGACGCCTAATGGGGCGGAGATGAGCTGTCCCTGCCGAGACCTGTCCAGATGCCAGATTCGGGAGCCACAAAAATGCCTTGATTGTTTTAAGCCACTACGTTTTGGGTAATTTGTTATGCAGCTATAGGCAAGGGGAAGAGATGATCACATTTGCAGGAGGAAAGCTGCTGCTCACGAGCACTCACCGTGTGTTCAGATCCACGCTGAGCATTTTACACCATCATCTCCTTCTAGCCTCAGAGCAACACTGTAAGGTAAGGTGAGTACTAGGTTTTTAACCCCACTTCAGAAATGAAGAAAATGAGACCCAGAGAGGTTGAGTAACTTGCCCAGGGTCGTGCGGCTGGTGAGAAGCAGAGTCGGGACTCAAGGCCAGAGCCTGCCTTCCACGGGCGATGTCATGACCAGCTGGCAGTGTTGGCAGAGGGGCGCATGCCACAGTGGCCCAGGCTGGCAGAGGCATCCGGGTGTAGCTGCTTCGGGCTGCCTGGAAGCCTCTGCTGCATTTCAGGCTCCAACAGCTCGGCTTCACCTGCTGGGTCCTGCCCTGCCCAGACACCCCAGCTACTCTCTGCTCGGCGCCCTCGTCCTTCTGTCCAGCCAGCAGGGCTTCCCAATGCACTTGATGCCTCCAGGGCAGGCTCGCTGCAGGAGCATCTCTGGAGGTGGGGCCCAGGGACCTGGCTCTTCAACACACTCTCCATGTGATTCTCGTGCAGAAGACATGTGGGGCTCCATGCCTTCGGGGACACCTGCAAAGCCCCAGGACTAGTACATACCCTGGCACTCCATCCAGCCTGGAGAAGGAAGGCTCTGACGCAGGCCGCAGCACGGGTGAGCCTTGTGGGCATGGTGCTCAGGGACAGGAGCCCACCACAGAAGGACGGTTCCACATACACGAGGCTCCCAGGGTGGCCAAGTTCATAGAAACAGACAGTAGAAGGGGGGGTTGCCAGGGGGTCAGTGGAGGGGGGACGGCGACTTGTTTAATGGGTACAGAGCTGCAGTTCGGGAAGACGGGTGGTGGTGATGGTTGCACAGCACTGAGAGTGTATTTTATGCCACTGAGCTGTATACACTTTAAAAATGGTACGTTTTAGACATATTTTGCCACAATTATAAAACAAATCGCAAGGCAATCCAGAGGGGAGCCTGCATGCCTCGGGCTGCTTTCCCCCTTGGTCCCCCTTTGAGAAGCGATCGCAGAGCCCCAGGGACTTGCAGCCGAGGCCCTGCACACCGACAGGCAAGTGATTGCCCCCCCGCTTGTGACTGGTAGGACTGACAGGGTTTGCCACGACTCCGTTTTCTGATGGGCTGAAGAGTATGCAAGGTCCCGGGGGAGGTTTGCGGGAGACGTGCTTCCAAAGTACTGGGGGTGTCTTGCCCCCCTTGACCTGGACACCCTTTGTGGGCTCATGCTTGGCCTCACCCGGCCCTCAGTCGAGGGGGCGGCGACCGTAAAGCTCCCTAGTCCCGCCGAATGTGTGCAGAGCCTTGGCCGCAGGTGTGCCAGGCTGACAGCTCTCCTGAAATGCAGCATTTTGAAGTGAAAAGGCTTCGATGCGGCACATGCGGCCCAGAGGTGAGGCCTGGTTTCCAGGGGGCCCCTCGCGGGACACGGCTGCCAGGGGCAGGCGAGCCTCTCCGTGCCTCCCCTCTGCTCTGCGGCAGGCTTGGTGGCGGCGAACCCGCAGCCCCCGCTCCCCTACGGAGCAAGGCCGAGGAGCGGGGCTGAGGCCCCGGGGTCCCGGGAACCAGGCGCCGGCTCGGCCGGGATGCGAAGGCCGAGGGCCGCGGGGCCTCCTTCGTTGCGTGGCCACTGGCGCTGCAGAGGGCGTGCAGCGGGCGCAGATGGGGAGACGGGCTCGTCTGCAAGGTGTCTGCAGACTGGCGGGGGGGAGCAGGGGTGTCCATGCCAAAGGGGACAACGCAGAGGTACCAGGGGGAAAAGTTATTCATCTGTTATGAACAGGCGGCATCCTGGAGCTGGGGTGGGTGCTGAGGGGAGGCCGGTGGAGGAGTCTCGGATTGCCTCTGAAGGGTGGGCGGGCCTCAGTCCAGTGGGCTCCAGTGGGGGGACTGGAGTGAGCCCCTCCAGGGGCTGCCCAGGACACCAGCTTGGCGGCTGGCCCAGGGGGGCAGGAGAGGCCGCCTCCTGAAACCGTGCATCCTCGCTGCTTCCCTGGGCGTAGCCTGGGCCCTGCGGAGCCACAGGCCGTGCGAAGGAGGAGCGGGGGGGACGAGCTGGACGGCATGGACGCGGTGGCGGGTAGTGAGGGCCCCAGCTGGCGGCACAGCCCCACAGGAGGAGGCTGGCTCGGGACTCAGCTGGAGGGTGGGTGAGAGGCCGCAAGTCAGCGTCTTCGGTCAAGGGCACTGATTCCCAAGCCACGGCAGCCAGTGACCCAAATGAAGTCAGCATTTGGTTTTTGCCCATTAGTGATGGGGGTCTGGTTCTGCGTTTCCCTTCTTTGGGAAGTTTTGGTCTTCGGCCTTGGACACCATCCAGTGAGGCCAGGTATGGAATAGAGAGGAATGTCCCCTCCTGGGGGACGCTGCGGCCAGCGATGTGTGTTCTGGGGCGTGGGGTGTGTGGAGGTGGGCCCTGGGCTTCAGACGGCCAGTCTTTGGGCATCTGCCCTGTGTTCTGCTGCGCATGTTGAGGTTGCAGGCATCACCCACGTGGCGTCTGAGCCCTCTGCACTTTCTTTCTGAAAAACCCAGTCATTAGCTGCCTTTCCAAACTAGTAGAACAGGTGCAAGAGGATCTTCTCCACCCTGGAAGCTGTTACCTACCACATGGTGGCTCCCAGAGTGAGCTCCGCAGACCTCCTCCGCTGGGCAGTGGGGGAGTGTAGTGACCAAGGCCTCAGCTGGGCCACCAAGTCCTGAGCTGGGTTAGTGCTGAGGCCGCACCTCCCGCAGGCTGCTCCCTACAATGACCGAGGCTGGCGGGGGCACGAAGGCAGACCCCATGCCTTCCCCGGACTCCTTCCTCTGTCTCTTGACCCGGGCATCTCCCCTCATGAAAGCCTTGCATATTTAGTGCCACCTTGGCCACTGCTCTTTGGAGGATTGGGACTAACTTGTTATTTTATCTTGCAAAAATGGAAAAGAATCTTCAAGGGACCACCCAGGGAGCTTTAGTGACAGAAGGCCTCCACAACTGTCACGGCGACCGGTAGCCACAGGCCTCCTGCTGCCCTATGCGAGGTGGCTCTCGTGCTGGTGCAGGGACCCTTCTGGCTCGTGTGATGCTCAGGGAAGAGGTGAGCCGTCGGCCTCTCGGGCTGTGAAGAAGCTGAAGGTTATGAGTTCCAGCAGGGAAGGTGCCACGGGCCACACTCAGTCCTCCTGTCATCACCTCTCCTGTCCCTGCGGAACCCCGTAGGGGGCAGGCCCTGTAGCCGGGTCAAGGACTCACAGGTACCAGCCTGGCTGAGCCGGAGGGCACTTCACCTGGTCATCGGGGACACTGGGGTCTCTCACCGCCCTTCGGACCTCAGAAGGCCGCTGTGACAAAGCGCAGGAAAGCCCCTGGGAGGTGGAGCAATGCTATAAAGAAGCAAAACACATGTGAGTCATAACTGCTGATCTCCGTGGTTTCTCTTCCCCGGCTCTGCTTTCTTTCTACTTTCTTTCTTGGCAGCTTTCTATTTTGTGAATCTCAGAGTAAGACAAGCCGGAAAACCCACCCTGTGTTTTCCTCGTCGAAATGCACGGATGAGCTGCTGGTCTAAGGCTGAGCCTAAGGCTGGGCCTCGATCTGGTCTCTCCCTGAGGTTTCTGTAGACGGTTCTGCACCGCAGAGGTTAAGGGAGAACTTGAACTTGGCCGACCTGGGAATTCCCGCTGCAAAGGGTACATTGTATGGACCCCGAGTTTCCCGGAGCCCAGTGAAGAGACACCTGAATTACAAGATACCATAGTCGCAGGGTTTTGTGTCGCCTTGAATGAACACAAGTGGTTTCTGTGTTTTAAAAAAAAAATGTGTCTGGGAGAATTGGGTCAATTATTTAGCCACAGACAGTGGGGAAAATCCTTTATGCTAATGTCACACTATTGAAATGCAATCTAGGCGCTCAGGTTGGAATTCACTGCCAAAGATGTTGAGGTTCTGTACCCCATACCCCTTTCTCATCCCCTAAGTTTATTTTATTTTATTTTTTAGAATGTTATTTATTTATTTTTTTCCAAGTTTATTTTAGTAATCGAAAAGCACAATTGCTTAGGCTACAGCATTCCTGGGATTTATAACATGCCCTCCACACCAGCACAGGTAACACAGAGGCCCCTCCGCCGGAGCACATGTGCCTAGCAAGCAGGGGAGGCTGAGAGGGTGTTTTATATTTTTTGGCACACGTCGAAGTTATAAGATCACTTTGCAGGAAGAGATTGGGGTGTGAGGAAATAACTCTGCAAAAGAGAAAAGGCAAGAGACCAGGAGGTTGAAGGGGAAAGCCTACTGGTGTGGGATGCTCTTGATCCCCACCCCTGCCTCCCTCTGGCACCCCCTCCACCTTGCCCCTTGTTCCATTGTCAGATACTCTTTCCTTTTTTTAAAAAAAAATTATTATTATTATTATTATTATTATTTTTACTCTTTCCATCAGTTCCAGAATCTCTGCTCATTTCTACTCCTCTCATTCTTTTTTCCACCTTCAGAAATCTTTGCCTCCTCCCGCGGTGGTGTTTTAGCAAATCCACTGCCCTTATACTGGGTCCCCATCCTTAAGCTTTGCCATTAGTCATTTACTTAGAAATACTAAGTATTTAGTGGGAGAAGGTGTGGGGGAGGCCAGCGGGCTCCGCTGACACTTGTCAGTGCTGCTTTTCTGCCCCTGGTTGCATCGTTCAGCTGACTCAGCATCTTAAGCTCTTCAGGTGCTGTAGAGCGGGACTCGCTGTGACCTTGGTGCGTTATCTGCGCGGCTCCCCGGGACGGGTGGGGTGGCTTGTGTGCAAAGTGCTCCTGGTCTTCTCATCAGGGAAATGACCCTGCCATGCTCTTGCTGACTGCTTCAGACGGGAAGCTTGGAAGCCCCTTGACGACGCTGTGCGGCCCCTTTCCTGCAGTGTGGGTTCACCACCTCCCAGCCGTGTGACATTGGGCAAGTTGCCTGGACTCTCGGAGCTGGGGTTTCCACATCTGTCCAACGGGAGCAGAACTAGATACCGTAGAACAGTGGCAGGGATTTACTGAGTGAATACGTGCAAAACTGCCTCACGCTCACTCTTATTTTCCTTATTGTTTCTAAAAGGAGAGGAGTGGGCTTCCAGGTTGAGGAGTCACAGCAGAGGTGGGCAGGGGACTGCGTCCAGCGGGAGGGCCCGAATCACCTGCTCAAGCTCCTGAACAGAAAGCAACTTTTACACATCTAGTCTTAATGACTTGTTTTCTGAGTCCCGTCTCTGCACCAGCTGTGGCGGAAGACACTTCATGAACTTTCTCTTTAATCTTGATAACCACCCTGCATGACAGACACAATTATCCCCATTTCACAGATAATGAAAGAGCCTTGTCCAAGGTCACCCTGCAGTCGGTGGAAGAGTGGCAACCGATCTGAAAGGTCCTTTGCTTTCCCCTGCATCATACTAACTCCTCCTCTGACCCTGAAGTCAGGACCAGCTGTCCCCAGTCACTCCATGGTCAGATGCCTAGCTCTGAGCCCGTTTGATCTTGCACAGGCAAAAATAATTTCAGAACACGCCATGCCTTGGCTTGGGAAGAGCCTTAAATGTGTTACATGCAGCACATGTATGAATTAGTTCACCAGCAAATGAAGTGTGTCCTCTGGACCTCAAGGCAGTTCTTGGCTTCACAGACTATAACCACAGCGCACATTAGGGTGGGGTGGGGTAGGGTGGGTGGATTAGGGTAGAGAGGATGTAATTTTCCAGAAATTGAAATAAACATCTCAGCTATGTTGGAAATAGATCGACTTGCCAAGGGATTTGGGACCTAAAGTCCTTGGGAGTTTAGCACCGCTTCTTTCTGATGTGTCTAGTGGGTGCTGTGGCTAGACCTCCGAGCAGCCCCAGGACTCTCACTTCCACCCTCGATGGTCTCTCCTGGTCTTTCCTCCCCTCCTTCCTCCAGGCCACTCTTCCCATCTCAAGGCCTCCTGATTCCCTCCATATGGTGGGAGGACGTGTGTGTGTGTGTGTGTGTGTGCGCGTGTGTGTGTGTGTGTGTGTGTGTGATGGGGTGGACCTCTGACAGCCCTCCCCACAGGCCTGGACACAGAAAGCACGTAGGTTAGAAAAGCTTGCAAGTGCCAGATGGCACATGTCCTTTGCCTGTGATCAAAGCAGCACAGGCCATATCCACTCACTCGTACTATCCCCTATTCTTGCTCTTATTCTGAATTGAACCATTTGAATATCATTTTAGAAACCAAGCTTATGTCTGATGACTTCACCTGCCTCTCTCTGCAGCCCTCTCCACCTCCTCCCACGCTAGGCAAGATTTTTACAAAGGCCAACGCCATAGCTACTCTGGACTTTGCAATGGCACGAGTCCCTAGTTGTCCTTCTTTTATTGTGGATGCTCGGACTTAGATTTCTCTGCAACCGGAAGAGACCTTTCCCCTATGATTTAGCGACACTGGAGAGCAATTGATCATTTAAAATCACATAGGAGACTTTTGCATTGTACTTTATGTTCGCAAATGGTGATACCCAACATTTCTAAGAGGTTTTCTATATGCCAGACACTATTTCCAGTCCATTATATAGAATAATCATCACTTGAGTTTTATTACGATCATTCCCATGTACAGAAAGAAAATGGGCCAAAGTGGTTCAGGAATCTGACCGAAGGTATACAGTTAATAAGTGACAGTGTCGGAACAGGAATCCAGGGGTTTGACTCAAAGTCAGCTATACATTAACAGTAAGGACAATCATGGTGTCCTGGGGGTTTCACAATGTAAAGAGGTTTGCCCAAGATCCTATAGCCAGAGACCGACGGAGCCAGGACCTGAACCGGATCCCCTGATCCCGAAGTCCTGCCTCTTGATACCGTGTTGCATAGCCTGGCTTGTAAAAGGCAATATGCTAGCTGCGGGGGTGCTGCAGCAGAGAGGGGGTTCTGGGAGGCATCGGTGCGTAAGGGAGAGCCAGTGTGGCGTGGGACACAGGGAGCTATGAAGCTGCCACAGGGTCCAGGGACAGAGGAGCGAGCCTGAAAGAAAGTGACTCAGTATAGGTGAGATTGGGGAAAGGAGGATGATTTTGGCAGGAGGTGGATGTGGGAAGGCAGGCCCCTGAGGCTGCAGGCAATGGCAGTCAGAGGGCACCCATGGGACACATGTTTGGGCAAAGGGTGGTCGGGGGATTCCAGAAGACCAGAGTGAGCAGAGAACTGAAAGTGTGAGGTAGCGAAAATATGCTAAAGTCTGGGTTTGAGTGAGTCTTTCCCTGAGTAGCTGTGTGAGCTGACCCAGGTCCTCCCCATCCCAGGACCTGTCCCCCGCTGTGACCTGGGAGGGCTCCTGAAGGCCTCCCCCAGCATCTGGCCTCCCCACCTGACTTCCCAAGCTTGCACCCTGGGCCTGTTGGGTGAGGGTCTTGATCGTCTGGCAGGATTTTGATTTGGCTGGACCCTTGTCCTTTCCATTGTGTGTTGGTGTTTTCTTTAAAAAGAGGAAAGGAAAGCAGCCCTCGTGTTAAATGGACAGCTGGCGGTGGCAGCGGAGAGTCTGGCTGCCCTGCACCGTCCTCCGCTGGCTGGCGGTGGCCCACTTCTCTCCCCTCCGGCCGACTCAGGCGGCCTCGTCGCTGGACGAGTTTAGAGATTCCATATCGACATGCAGGAAACATCTGTGCTGATGGCTCCCAGGGACTGTCTGGGGAAAATCTCACCAAAATGATTACGAGTGTTACAAACTTTAAGTTGGAAACGTATATTTCCCTGTGGACGGAGATGAGTGCCTTTGGTCTGGCAGCTAAGTGCAGCCTACTTGATATTCTGCCCAAACCGAGCCTCTGCTTGTGTTCTCCACGTGTTTTCTATTCAAATGTCCACCCAGGGCTTGCACACTCTCCTTCGGTGGCACCGGTTCTGTCCCCAGTCATCGCGACGCACCTACGTGCCACGTCTTCCTCTACAAGCCAGGTCCTTGAGTCCTGGACTGTGTATTTTTCACAACTTGATTCATCGTCTTGGGAAAGGATCGTCTCAGTTCTGTGTTATAAAGATTCCGCCTAGAGAGGGAAGGAGGTTAAATATCTCTGGTATGTACATCCTGTTTCTCCGTGTGTGTTTGAAAGTATGAGTGGGGTCCCCTGATCCATTTCAGGAATGATTTGCCGGAAGGGGAAATTGCAGCCTTTCTGAAGGGAGGAGGCAGCTTGCCATTTTTCTGGGTCTGGGGAAGAGAGAGGCATTAGTTGGCTGGGGCTGCTGTAACGAAGTACCATAGGCTGCAGGCCTGGAACAACAGACATTTGCTCTCAAAGTTCTGAAGGCTGAGAGTCCAAGGTCAAGATGTGGGCGGAGCCTCCCTGGTCTTTCTCCTCAGCTCTTAGATGGTGCCTTCGCCCTGTGTCCTCACGTGATCCGCCCTCTGTGGGTGTCTGTGGCCTGGTCCCCTCTTCTTGCGAGGAGACCGGTCGTGTTGGACTAGGGCTACCCCTTGAAGACTTCATTTTAACTCAATTATCTCTCTAAAGACCCTGTCTCTAAATATGGTCGAGTTCTGGGGATCCCTGGGTGGCGCAGCGGTTTGGCACCTGCCTTTGGCCCAGGGCGCGATCCTGGAGACCCAGGATCAAATCCCACGTCGGGCTCCCGGTGCATGGGGCCTGCTTCTCCCTCTGCCTGTGTCTCTGCCTCTCTCTCTCTCTCTGTGACTATCTTAAATAAGTAAAAATTAAAAATAAATAAATAAATAACTAACTAAATAAATAAATATGGTCGAGTTCTGAGGTACGTTCTGAGGGGGTGAGGACTGTAGCATATGGATTTTTGGTGGGATGCAATGGAGGCCATAGCGATCTTCAACCCATTAGAAATTCAGTAGGGTTAATGATGGCCTTGGAGGGCACTTGTCATTCACGCTTGGGGGTGATTCATCAGTTCGCTTTCCTCCCAAGCATATTAACTACTTTAGGTTTTAGTCTTCTGGAGAGTAAACTTCCGGGAAGGATGTTCCTAGGTCAGGTGTCATCCCTGGGAGTTTAGAAGACCAGGAACGGGACAGTCTGGGCTTGAGTATGACCGCCGAGAAGTTGGTAGTTAGAGCGAAGGTCAGTGGGGCGCGGGGAGGTGGGGCCAGAGGGCAGCATGCCTTGGGTCATGCCTTGGATCAGGATCATCATGCCTTGGATCAGGATCACTATTATGGCCAGAAGTGACCCCTGGAGGTCACTGTCCCCTGCAGATTTCCGGGACTGGAGTCTGTAACATTCTCCTCTTCACAGTGCATGGAGAAGACTCACTTCTCTGGCCTGCGTTCCTGACAGACCACCCGGCAACTGTTAGTCATATTGGATATAAAGGACAGGTCAGGAAAGGCCCGTGCATTGAGGGACATATATTTACAGGGACGTTAATACGGCCAACATCTATCAACTTTATCTGCCCAGTACCCTGTCTCCCTCTCTATTTCCTTGATGCCAGAAATGGGTATGTGACCCAGGATGGGTAAATTATTTCACCAATTTGTTCACAGTGACTGTTCCAAGAGGTATAATCAGGTTGAGTCAAGCTGAATTAACCAGAATTTTCCCTGGGCTTTTTCACACCAGAGCCCAGAGAAAGGCTCTTGCTTTCTGGTTAAAGAGCTGTCAAGGATGAGTCAGAGCTACTGTTGACAAGAATCCGCCCCACGGAGAAGCTGGTTTGGCCAGAAGTCTGCACACCAGAGAAACTGACCTGGGCTCAAATGGTGAGCCCAGTGGGCTCTGAGGTCTTGACCTGAAGTCCTGACGTGGCCCGGCGGCTGTCCACAAGCTCTCTCTGTCCCAGCCTGTCTTCTACCTGTGGCTTGGTCCCATGAACCACTAAGTCCCTCCTTAGCTTGGATTTCTGCCACTTGTGACCAAGAGTCCTGACTGATTCATGTAGAGTGTGGATTGAACTAAAACATTTGACAATATAAAGAGAATGAAAAAGGTTGAAAGTTATGAATGTTATGAAAGTAGGGGGAACGAGGAGGGCAAGGCTTACAACTGGCGGAAATGCCATGATGCCCTTCGATGCCTGAGAACAAGCAAAATTGTTCAAATGATCTTTGACTTCTCCTTTCTGAAAAGGAAACTTCTTCAGATTGGAAAAGTGAAGAGCAACTTGTCTAAGAAGGATTTGAAGCCCGAGGTAGGTGAGGAGACGATAAGAAAGGGCCATCTGCTTTGAGATGCGCTGGTGTCCGAGCCCCGCTGGACCATGTGAGTGGAGTGGACACCTGGCCATGTGATTTGGAGAGAGGTGCCTTCTTGGGAATCAAGACAATGGGATGATAGGCTGTGAAATTGGAATAAGAGGTCAGAATCCCAAAGGGTTGGGATTCAAGGTGGAGCTCTTAGAACTTGGGTGTCCCATCTCGATTCTGGTAAGAGAGTCAAGCCCCTCGTGCCACGCCTGCCTCTGACCCGCTCACCGCTGTTCTCCGACAACCAGAAACGGAGAAGGAGCAGATTCCCTTGGAAGACGGTGAGTCGTGAGAGGCGGTGACAAGAGAATGAATTCTGGTTTAGACAGGTTGTACTTGAGGTGCCTGCGGGACATCTGTGCCGGGCTGTTCACACGGCAAACTGAGCACTTTGATCTGGAGCTCAGAAGAGAAGTGAAGGCGGGTGAGGGAGCTCCAGGGGTCACGGGCCGGAAGGTAGTGGCCAGATGGTGAGTGCGACCCCCCAGGGATTGCGCGCATCTAGAAGAGGAGTGCGGGCTCCACGCCAGAAGCTCCAGAGTGACGGACGGCGAGGATCCGGTGGGGGCAGACGCGTTGATGGAGGGAGAGGGACAGAGGGTGCAGAGGTGGGAAGAGCCCGGGAGGCAGAGAGGGAAGGCAGGTAAGGCAGGCCGGGAGGGGGGGCAGTGGTTCAAGGCGTCAGATGCCCCAGGCTGGCGGTGCGAATGGAGAAAGGATCCTGGACTGAGGACAAGGAGGTGGGTGGCCACCTTCGAGAGATCCGTTTCCGTAACCAGGGGCATAAAAGTTGAGTAGCAAGAAATGAGTGGATGATGAGAAACAGCCCCGGCTTGCCCCTCCCACGTCGCAGCCTTAGCTCCCATCTGGCCTCCCAGCAGCCCTTCGGTGGCCCCTGAGCGAGGCCTCCTGCCATTGTCCACGCCGCCTTCCGCACGGCCACCTGGCTCACCGTCCGAAAGCCGCGCTCCCGGGGGCCCGGGCAGGAGCACGTAACCCCCAAGCCTGGAGTTTCAGTGCACAGATGCCGACTTCAGAGCTCAGCGCTGGGCCCCACGCCGTGCGAGTTCCCTTCTCGCTCGGGAAAAGTCCCCGGGGAGCAGGCTGGTGAGGGAGGTGGCACTGGGCTCTGCATCACACAACCAACCAAGGGGGAGCCGTCTCCACCGGGTGGCTCCAAGTTGGCCATGGGTGCTGACGTCCCACCCGGCACACCGAGCAGGAGCCCCTGGATGGAGGCCCAGCTGCGGCCTCGGGAGGTGGGCCTGCCGCCAGGCCCGAAGCAGAGGGCATTACATCACTTCTGCTCCGTCCTGTTGGCCAGAAGGCAGTCACGTGGCTGGACTCCACTTGAGAGAGGCCGGGGAATGCAGGCTAGCTGAGTCACGGGAGGGAGGAAAAACTTAGCCGGCCTCTGTGGTCCTGGCATTCGAGGTCTTGCAAAATCAGACCAGCCTACTTTTCCAGTCCCGTCTTCTTGGGGTCTGAGCCTCCTCCAAGGCACAGGGGGGCATTACTTACTGTGCCTCCCATACACCACGGACATTCCACTTCTCCTTCCTGAGCAAGAACATTCTTTCTCCTCAATTCCTTCCTACTTCTTGAAATCCTACTTCTGCTCTGAGCTACGGGGATAGGCTGTCTCTTCCGTGGAGTTTTTTTTTTTTTTTTTTTCCCTAAGTTGCAATTATTTCCCCCTTTTGTAATTTGTTTGCCCCAGACCCTGTCACTCTCTCTCTGCTGTTTGGGCTGTGGGTTATTAACAGTTAGAGGAATTCCTCCTTCCTTCCGTAGACGCAGACTGCAAACTCATGCAGGGCAGGGTGACCTCATAATGCTTTTTGCCCACCCCATACTTATAGTAACTCTAGGTTCTGACATCCCAAGCCAGGATGTGTGGTCTGCGAAATCATAGTGCACGTTCTAGGATCAATTGGGTAAAATATTAGATCGTGGCATGCTTCAGGAATGTCCTGGAGTGGGATCCTGGAGACATGATGGAAACTCCATTAATCCTGTCGGCCTGGAGCACCACTGAAGCACTCTTATCACTTGCCAACATGCAAAGCAAGAGAGGGTAACTTAGAGGGACTTTTAAAATTGTAGCACAGCTGGCTTGAGACATTTTCTGGGGCATTAGTTTACCCAACATAATTACTAGCCTCCCAAGGCTCTCTCAGCCAAGCCGAAATGCCCAGACACCTCATTGAAAAAAAAAGTACAAAACTCAAATAAAGCAGAAACGTGGTGTTTTATGGTAGGCGCTTTGTGCTAGCGCATGACCAGTTGAATCTGAGCACGTTCGAAGGCACTCCCGGGTTCTGAGATGATTTTTAAGATGAATGGTTTTATTTGGCGTCTGTTATGGTTCATTCAGAAACTGGAAGCTTGTTTACAGCTTTGTGGCTGAAGGCCTGAGAACCGTTTGTGAATTATTTTGTCAACGAGTCAACCAGGGCTGGCTGGCTGCGCGTCTGCTTACTGGTTGAATCTGACCCTCGATTAAGAATGTTGAATATAAGGAAGACATTCTTTTAATAGTGAAAATGTTTGTGTGTGTATCTGTTCCATTCACGGTTAAGATTTTATTGGCATTAATCTGAGCCGGAGCAAGAAGGAACGGGGGAGCTAGCGGCCAAGTGAAGGCAGCTAGGGCAGGGGGCTGGGCTGACGCCCGGCTCGGTTTTCAGGAGGAGCGGGCTGTCCCCGTCCGTGGGACAGGAGCCACCTCTTGGGGTGCCAGCTCCTCATCCTCCCCCACGAGCCGTGCTGCGGGTGTAGAGAGGAAGGATGGATGGATGAGTCAGGGTGGAAGCAGCTCCAGCCCCCTGCCGCTGTGACTAGAGCCTCTGACGGCTCTAGAACTTGTGACTCTGGCCTGCGAGGGGGCCTGGGCCAGCAAGACAGCCGTGGGTATTTGTTATCCCAAATAACATCCAGCCCAATCTCCTGCTTTTTCCTTTTCCTACAGTTTTGTTTAAATGGCCAATGTTCCCAAGACACACCCTGTGTGCCTTTGCTCGTTCTGTTTTTTTTTTCTGGAATGCCTCTCCTCCCCCAACCTGTCTGACCCAGTTGGAATCCAAAACATTCCTTAATCTATCTTAATGATACTCCCTTTATTTTTCTTTTTGATGGCCCATTTATGAACTTAAAGTCAGGGTTCATCTTTTGTATCTGCCGCTGCCGCTGCCGCCTCTGGCACCCACGGGCCCCGGCAGCAGCTTTCCGTTTGCCCAGCGCTTGGTGCCGGGTGCTCAGCTGCCCAAGGGCAGGGCCCACCGGCTCTGCAGCCCGATCGCCTGGTTCAATTCCGCGCCCTGAGCCGTCAGAGGGAAGATGAGGGGCCCCCGCCTCACCGGGCACTGGCAGGCCTCTGCGGGTGACCAGGGACAGGCCCGCGCTCAGCGCCAGGCGCTGGGCATCCACTGGCCGGGAGCTAGTGTCACACTCATCAGAAGGGGAGCCCACTCTGTGCAAATGGACAGTGGGAGAGGGGAGAGGACCTCAGGCACAGGAGTGGGCAGTGGGAAGCAGGTGGCCCGGGCCGGGGACACCCAGGGAGGCCCCTGGTCCCCCTGTGGTCTCTGGAGGCCGCTGTGGCCAGGGCTTCTGGGTCTCGGGGAGAGCCTCGGCAGGAGCCCGTGGTGGGGTCGTGCTGACGTTGGGCTCAGCTTTGCATAAAGAAATTTCTGGCAGGAGAGCTGCCTGCAGATGGGTCGAGCCTCTTGAGGATGGTAAGTCGTGGGTTGCCCATCACAGGACCTGGCAGGGGCCCGGCCAGAGCTTGGGAGGGAGACTGCGTACCAGTCTGCGTACCACCTCCTGGTTGTCCCAGGGCTGCTGGAAGGCTCTGCGTGCACGCTGTGCGGCTGCATGCAGATGTGACCGTGGGAACGTGGGGAGTATTCGCGCTTGTAGGACTCGTGCCCTCTCCCCTTTTAAGAGCAGGTGTCAGGTATGAGATAGGGAGGAGATCAGATTCTATCTGTTGGAGACTGAGCTAATGGGAGAAGGGGAGAGAGACAAACTGAGGGGGTCTGGGGGTACCCATCACCCTTACCCTCTGAGCTGCTAGAAGAAGGGGAGAAAGACAAACTGAGGGGGCCTGGGGGCACCCATCACCCTCACCCCCTGCAAGGGGCTTCTTAGTGAAGTTTCTTGCCTCAGCATCGAACCTGTGGTCTCCCAGAGCGGCCTGGAGGCCTTCCAATCAGCTCTCACTTGAATAGCTATGGGGCATGACCGGGAGGCCGGGTAGCTGGGGCACAGGTCTGTGAGTCCCACACAGGGTTAGTATTATTATTATCATTATTCTGATGGGGTGGGGTCAGTACAAGGTGGCTGTTGCATGGTAAAAAAACAAAATAAGGCTATGCCAGAGGGGAGCTGGCGGGAGCCTAATCTGGGAGCCCGTTCTTCCGAGAGGCTATTTATAAAGTCAGCACAGCATGTTCAGCTCGGAGGGGCCCCCTTCCTGGGACACGGCAGCCCCAGAGCCCCAGGGAGGCATGTGCAGGACGGCAGGACGCCTGGGCTGGGTTCACAGCAAAGAGAGACACCCGGTCTCACAAACCGACTCAAATGCCACGGTTATCGGTGGCTCTGGCTTATTTTTTGTTGGAAGCCGGGTGGAAGGGGAGGAGGGCAGGGTAGTGGAGTTTGCTCTTACCCGTTTGCTGAAGACATTATTTTGACCAACACTGTGTTCAGAGAGTTGAAAGAGATGCATGGCATAAAGCTGTTTTTGTTGTCAATGAAACTACAGCTTTGAGGTTAACATGGGCTGCTCGTGAAAGCAACCCTAGACAAGTGGCCTGTGAAGACACATTGCAAAGAAGAAAAAAAAAAGTAACAGAGGATAAGGACGTACGGGTAGAAATAAGGTGGGGTCCGAGGGGTGCATCCCACAGACTCTGAGCCAGGAGGCTCCGCAGAGAGGGCAGCGCCCTGGACCACAGGTCAGAGGGTCTGGACTTCGGCCCGGCTCTGTCACCTACCAGCTGTGTGACCTTGGGGCCGGACACTTAACTCCTGCGAGCTTCGATTTTTTTCCATCTGTAAGTTAGCCTCATCGTCCCCCCACTGCCAACCTCGCTGACTCTTAGGCAATAGTGAAAGAGCTTTTATCAAAATGTGCTCCCGGCCCGGCTCTGTGCACGGCCTCTGCTGTACTGTCTGCAAATTGGCTTCTTGCTTCTGCATCACGGCCATCTGAGAAACGCTGTTTCTGCGTCTCCTCAAACTGCCACTTGGGGCTGGTGTCAGGGCCGACCTCAGGAGGGCGGAGGTGAGGCCCTCTTTGCTAACAGGGGTGTAGCTGAATTTCTCTCTCTCTTTCTGCCTCCACCTCCCTCTCTCTCACAGTGCCACCAAGTGAAGTCTAGGCCTGGCCACTCATTTTCTGCAGCCCTCCCCCTTGGTCACCTGATCCCAGCTACACCCCATGGTCTCGCCCCTGCCCTATGGCCTTAACACTTCCTGTGTCCTCTCACTGCCCTGCCCTGTCCCCAGTCAGCAGGATCATATTCTCTACCTCCTTCAGCTCTTCCTCACAGAGGAGGCCTGCCCTGACCCTCCGTGTAAAACGGGGGACTCCTTTCCTATTCATTTGTCTTTCTCGTTTTCTTTGCCTCTACAGCTAACACACTACTTACTGTACTCCCACACTTACCCTGGAATGTCAGTTCCACGAGGGCAGCGGCTTTTCTTCCTTTTATTCACCTGCCCATTCTTCTCTAACATCAACCCTTGTAAAAGGGGTTGGGAAGTAATCTCTCTCTTCCCGTGGTCTGGAATAACTTGTATCCACTCGAGGTCCTTTGAAAGATTCCCTTGAGATCCTTCAAAGTTTGACCTCACCTATAAATCCCTCTGGGCCGGGTACTTTTTGTGTGTGTCCATGCGTGTGGAATAATTTTAGACAGTGTGCCAGTTTCTTTAATAATTATAACACTATTCAAAACTTTTTTTGCTCGAATCAGTAAGTTATATTTTTGCAGGAATTTGTCTAAGTTTTCAAAACTGTTGGCAAGTCATTTTCAGTGAAATGTCTTATTATTTAGTATGTGTACTTTATTGTGTAGTATTCCCCCTTTCATTCATAATATGGCTTATTGGAACTTTTATCTTGATAAATCTTGAGAAATTTATGTATATTGTTACTTTAGCAAAGAACCAACTCTTAGCCTTTTAGCTCCTCTCTATTGTACTTTTGTACAATATTGTATTTTTTTTATTTTGTTGATTCCTGCTTTTACTTTTTTCTGATATTTTTTTCTAATTTGAGTTGGATTTTGTTGTGTTTCCCACCCCCCAAACTTCTTAAGAATAACATGTAGCTCACTAATTTTGAGATGTTCTTCTGTTTGAACTTAAAGCTATAACTTTACTTCAAAGTACATATTGGCTGCATCCCAGAAGTCTTGACATATGGTGTTTTTATTGTCATTCAGTTTTATATACTTAGAAAATTTTCACTTTGCTTATTTCCCTTCCTACCCATGAATTATTTAGCAATACTGCTAAATATGTGGGCATTTTTAATTTATATTTTAAACTTCTAATTTAATTTCATTGTGGTCAGACTTCCCAGGCTACTTTATATTTAAGTTTGAAATCTATTAAGACTTCCTTAATGGGTAAAAACATGATTGTATTTCTACATATATTCCATGTGTGCTTTAAAAGATGTAGACTCTCTATTACTTGGAAGAACTTTAAATGAGATATTATTTCATTGGGTCATAACTTGTTATTGAGTGGTTCATATTTTCTGTATCCTTTCTGATTTTTTTTTTTTTTTTGGTCAACTTGATCTATCAATAACTAAAAAGACCATGATAAATTTACCCGAATTCTATAAGATTTTACGAAATATGTCTGAGGCTATTTTATGTGCCTCATGTACCCGTTTTACACTTATACTTAAAGTTGCTCTTTTATTGGTGAATTAAAACTTTTATTATGTTATGGCAGCCCTTTCAATCCCCTAATGCTTGTGGTCTTAGAGTCTAGTTTAAATGATACTAACATGCTACATATCTTTTGGTTTATTTGCCTAACATGCCATTTTCTATCCTTTCGCTTTCAAACTTTGTGTGTCTTTATAATTAATGGGTGTGTTTTATAAATAGCATATACCTGGATTTAAAATATTTAATCTATTAGTAATTTGAATGGTGAGTTTTGTCTAAATACATTTATTTTTCTTATTGATGTAATTGGATGTGTATATATTCTTTGTCTCAAATTTTCTATATATTTTAAGAGATTTTCTTGCTTTTGAGAAAACGTTATGTCAATATCCTTAATAAGACAAGAACTTTCATCCTTTGTCTCTCCCCAACCTCTGCCAACCCCTATCATATAGTCATTATCTATTCTTTTAGTCTGAGCTATTATGGATATTTTTATCTTTCTCCTTAGTCTTAGGCATTTTTTTAAGACAACGAAAACTATTCCAAGTTATTTGTTTCCCCCTGCTTTATATATCTCTTTCATCATCTCCTATATTTGTCTTTCTTCTTTTTAAAGTATTTTATATAAAACTATTTTTGATGCAGTCTTTGTGGCAAAACATCTGAGGGCTTGTGTGCCTGAGAAATTTTTTTTAAAAGATTTTATTTATTTATTTGAGAGAGAGAGAGCATGGGGGGAGGTGGGGAGGGGCAGAGGGAGAGGGAGAATCAGGCTCCCCACTGAGTAGGGCTCGATCCCAGCACCCTGAGATCATGACCTGAGCCGAAGGCAGACCAACTGAGCCACCCATGTGCCCCAAGTGCCCAAGAAATTTTTTAAAAAATCAAGCCTATATATTTGGATGGAAGTTTAGTTGTTTACAAAATTTTAGGTTTTAAAGTTCTTTTCCTTCAATACTTGAAAAATATAATTCTATTGAGTTATTGCATACATTTCTACTGTTGGAAAATATGATTTCAATCCGAATCTGCTTTTTTCCTTTGGAAACATTTAAAATTACCTTTTTGGAATTCTGTTTTTTGAAAAAAGATTTTATTTATTTATTTGAGAAAGAGAGAAAGCGAGATGGAGCAATAGGGGAAAGAGCAGAGGGAGAGGGAGAAGCAGAGTCCTCGCTGAACAGGGAGCCTGATAAAAGGCTCCATTCCAGGACCCTGAGATCATGATCTGAACTGAAGGCAGATGCTTAACTGACTGAGCCACTCAGGAGCCCCTGGAATTCTTAATTTTTATTACATATCTAGGTGTAAGATTTTTTTTTTTTTTTTGCTAGCCCAGGTCTTTTAAATCTGAGATTCCTGTTTTTTATTTTTTTTTTAATTCAGGGAAATTTAATCTACAATTTTTTGAATTATTCCTCCTCTCCATTTTATTATTTTCTCTTTCTGGGACTTTTGTTACTTATATGTTACTTCTGACCTTCATTATCACCTCACTTTTCTCTTATATTTTCTATTTCTTTGGCTTTTTTTCTTCCTTCTGGGAAAATTGGTCAATCTGATCTTTCAAATTGTTAAATTTGTCCCTTGGTTATTTCTATTTTGCTACTTATGCCGTCTAGAGGGTTCTTTATTTCAAATATTATATTTTTGTACCTATTATTTATATTCTGGTGGAATCTTAAATCCTGTATGTTGTTTTTCTTTTGAAGAGATACTGTTCTTTGACCGTCTTGTTGATTTGGCCCCTGAGCTGGTCTTCTCTGAGGGTTTCAGCATTTCTTCAAGGAGTGTACCAGAACCCAGCCAGAGTGTCAGCTCCAGTGAGCTCAGGAGGAAGGAATGAATGAACCCTGGGTTGCAGAGCACCTCACCCTGAAAAACAACTCCTAAAGTCCAGACTTTAGTTTTGTGTTTCATCAGGAGGCAGCAATAGGACAAGATCTCTCTAAACTGTAATTCCTTAGCTCTAGGGGATCGGAGGAAGAGGGGTAATGTCAAGCAATTATCTGGGGGTTTTTAGTATCAACTTAAATTTTTTTTGAGCTCATCACCTACATCAAACTTCTGCAAAATCTGATTTTAGTTCTGAGGACAAGTGAACTAGAGTTTAGGGGCAGGAGCAGAACCCCAATAGTACTTTCTTCATTTTATCCATTTGCTCCAAGAAACCCACCTTCTCCCACATACACACAAGACCATAAAAGCACCTCCTTTCATCCCAGAGCCTCTTAAGGCCACGTGTAAGTGCATGTCTTCTCCAGTTCATGGGCTACTTTAGTGGAGTTTGTCTGTGGTTGATATTGACAGACTCGATACAAATTACATTAAGCCACTTTCTCTATGTTGAATGTTCCCTTTTTTCTGACCCACACACTTTATTCCAAGCCAAGTTGGCCTCCTAAGGATCACTGTTCTACACCTTTGGGCTGTATAGTTGGACTTTTCTTACTTGACTCCACTTGGTTTTTATCCATCCTTAGCTTTTCCTTTATCCCACAAAATTTTACATTTCACTCAACTCATGATTTGCCTTAGAGTTCTTTCCCAAATTGCAGCAACTCTTGATCTAATTTATCCCACTTTGACACAGATTTCTGCTCCATAGAAGATAAAGGAGGAGGGGGCGGATAGAATGATTCATCTGTAATTGGAGTTTGATGACACCTCCCATGGTACCTATCTCCACCCTGCTCACCAGGTGACAATCTTATTCCTATTATTCTGTTTCAGAGGAAGAATCATTTTTTTTAAATCTGGATTCAGACTCAGGGACACAGACACAGTGGAAGCCAAGGATGAAATTCAAGCTTAAAATAGGAACATTAAGTGAATGTTTGAAAAGTGATGATCAGACCCCCCCCACCAGCCTGCTTTCCTTGCCATGAGAGTAGAATCCTGGGAGCCAGAGCTCCTTTTACTGAAGGATGGAAAATTCATCTTTGGAAGAACTTAAAGTTCCCAGAGAAAACACCTTCAGACATGGTATTTTTCCAAAAGAAAAGTCAGATTTCTACTGCTTGACCATTTTCTGACACCTACAGGCAGCAAGTTCTTTCTATGCCTACAGAATGGACATTCAATCTTAGGATTTTTCATATTTCTAGTTAAATCTGGACCAACAGCTAAGGATCACCACACATTTGAGGACAGTCTCTAATGTGAGAGACTGAAATTGTGGGAATCAGAAGAACAAATGTAGAATTACAATAATGTCCTTGGAGAAAAGGAACAATCTTAGAACAAGAAAGAACTTTTTGAAATTAAAAATATGGAAGCTGAAACAAAGTTTCCAGTAAGACTTGAAAGACAAAGACAAAGAGAATCTCTTAGAAAGTAATAAAAAGACAAAAAGATGGACAGCTGAGAGAGATGAGAAAAATCAAAGACTGTGTTTGAGAAGTCCAATATCCTTCTGGAGTTCTGGGGGAAAAGAACCCCAGAAAGTAGACTAGAGGAATATTTTAAAATAAATCCTATAAGAAAAATTTCTGGAACTGAAGGACACAATTTTCCCATTTGAATAGGCCCACAAAACCTAGCATAGTGTTTGGAAAAATGTGGTTAAAAACTTTCAGGGAGATAAAAAAGTTCATAAAGGATTAGGAATTAAGATTGCATAAGATTGCATATGATTTTTCAGTAACAATGCTTAATATTAGACAATAATATAACATTTTTAAAAATATGCAGAAAATATATTTCAGTAAATATAGAGTTTCTCAAATGATTATCTTGATGGATATATAAAATATTTAAAAGTGAAATAAATCATGTCTCCTGGGTGTGAGGCATGTGGTCCCAAGCTGCTTCCTACATATATTTTTTTAATTTTTATAAAAAGATTTTTTTTATTTATTCATAAGAGACACAGAGAGAAAGAGAGAGAGAGAGAGACAGAGACAGAGACAGAGACACAAGCAGAGAGAAGCAGGCTCCATGCAGGGAGCCCGATGTGGGACTCGATCCCGGGTCTCCAGGATCATGCCCTGGGCTAAAGGCAGGCGCTAAACCACTGAGCCACCTGGGTTGCCCACTTCCTACATATTTTTAATCAGCTTTATTGAGGTATGACTTATGTACAGTAGAATTTAGTAATTTTAAATCTACTGTTTTATGAGTTTTGATTAGTGGTTCTCAACCAGAGGGATTTTACCCCCCAGGATATATTCAGCAATGTCTGAAAACATTGTTGATTGTCACAACTTGGGAGTGGGGGGAGGCTAGCTACTGACCTCTAGCAAGATAAGAGCCCAGGGTTGCTGCTAAACATGCAGGAATGCACAGAACCGCCCTCTACAACAAAAAACTATGTTGCCCAAAATGTCAGTAGCGCTAAGATAGACAAAACCTGGTTTTGAAGATAGTCATGTAATCACCAATTATGATACAGAACATTTTCATCACCTGAGAAAGTTTCTTGAACTTTCTGGACCCTGGTGACCACTGGTTGTTACAGTTTTATCTTTTCTAGAGTTTCATATAAGTGGAATCATACAATACATAATATTTTGGATCTGGCCTCTTTTGTACAGTGTAATTGTTGAGAGATTTATCCATGTTGGTGCATATATCAGTAATTCATGCCTTTTTATTGCTTCGTAGAGTTCTACTCTATGAATGTACCTGAGTTTGCTTTCTATTCACCTACTGAAGGAAATTTGGGGTTGTTTCCAGTTCGGGACAACTATGGATAAGGCTGTTATATTCACACAGGTGATTAGGACTTTATATGGACATAGGTTTTCATTTCTTTTGGGTAGCTGTATAGGAGTGGAGTTGATGGGTTATATGATAAGTATATGTCTAATTATATGAGAAACTGTCAAATAGTTTTCCAAAAACGGCCATACCATTTTAAGTGCCTATGAAAAATAGATGCGTTCCAGTTGCTCCAGATGTTTGCCAATGCTTGGTGTTGTCACTCTTTAATTTTAGCCAATTTAATGGGTGTATTGTGATGTCTCATGTAAGTTTAATTTACCTGTATGTGATGAATAATTTGTTGAGAATCTTTTCACATGTGTATAAACTTTTGTGCATCTTCTTTTATCTAAAGTGTTTGTTCAAATAGATCCCCCATTAAAAACATAAGTTGTTTATGTTACTGAATTACAATATTTCTTTATGTATTTTGGATAGAGTTTTTTTTCTCTCAGATATACATATTATAAATATTTTCTCCCAGTTTGTGGCTTGCTTTATTTTCTTAACAATGTCTTCAGGAAAAAGATGGATTTAATTTTGATAAAACTCCATTTAATAATTTTTTCTTTTATGGTTAGTGCTTATTGTGTCCTGTGTATGAGATCTTTGCTCACCCCAGGATAGCATATATTTTCTCTTAGAAGCTTTATATTTTTAGCTTTTACATTTAGGCATGTGAATTAACATTTGTCTATGGTTTGAGGTAGGGCCATATGGATATTTGGTTGTTTCAACACTATTTGTTTGAAAACCCTGTCCTTTTGACATCGTATTACCTTGTTGATTTTGTTGAAAATCAATTGAGCATTTTTACACATGAGTTTATTTCTAGGCTCCCTAATCTGTCCCATTAAACCATATCGAGTTATCTTGATTAATATAGCTGTTTAGTAAGATTTAAACTCGGGTAGTGTGAATTCCCAAACTTTTTCTTCTTTTGCCAATTGTACTGTTCTAGGTTCTTTGAGTTTCCTTATAAATTTTAGAATTTTAGAATCAGCTTATCAATTTCTATAAAAAAAAAATGCCTGTCTTGAGTCTACAGATAACTTTGGGAACAATGTTGAGCACCTTTTCATGTACCTGGAAGCCATTTGTATGTCTTCTTTAGAGAATGTCTATTCAAGTTCTCTGACCACTTTTTAAATAGTTTTCAATATTTCTATTTTTTTTTTGCTATTGAATTATATGAGTTCCTTATGTATTTTGGATATTAACCCCTTATTAGATATATGGTTTGCAAATATTTTCCCCATTCTGTAGATTGCCTTTTCATTTTGCTGTTTGTTCCTTTTGTTGTATAGAGCTTTTTAGTTTAATATAGTCCCACTTATTGATATTTGTTTTTGTTGTCTTTGTTTTTGGTTCCTATCCAAAATATCATTGCCAAGACCAATGTCAAGGAAATTTCCCCTATGTTTTCTTCTAGGAGTTATATGGCTTCAGGTCTTATGTTTAAGTCCTTAACCCATTTCAAGGTAATTTTTGTGAATTGTATCAGTCAGGGATTCAATTTCATTATTTTGCACGTGGATGTCCAGTTTTCCCAGCACCATTTATTGAACAAAGTATCCTTTCCCATTTGAGTATTCATGGTTCCCATGTCAAATGACCACATATGTGACAATTTCTGATTATTATTATTATTACTATTGTATACTAATAATATATTTCCAGGTTCTCTGTTCTGCTCCATTAATCTATGGGTCTGTTTTTTTTTCCAGTACCATACTGTTTTGATTACTATAGCTTTGTAATATAGTTTGAAATCAGGAAGTGTGATGTCTCCAGCTTTATGATTGCTTTGGCCATTTTAGGCATCTTGTGGTTCCCTATGAATTTTAGGGTTTTTTTTTATATCTGTGAAAAATGACATTGGAATTTTGATAGAGATTGCATTGAATTTAGAGATAGACCTGTGTAATATGGACATTTTAACATTACTCTTCTAATTCATGAGCATGACACTTTTTTTTTCACTTATTGGTGTCTTCAATTTTTTTCACCAATGTCTTATAGTTTTTGGTGTATAGATTTTTCACCTCCTTTATTAGATTTCTAAATATTTCTTATTTTTGATGGTATTGCAAATGGGATATAAAAACTTTTTCAGATCATTAGTAATACTGTTGATTGTTAAAATATTAATCTTGTATTTTGAAACTTTTTAAAAATATTTATTAATTCCAGTAATTCTGCTAGTTTTTTCATATTTTCCTTAGGATTTCCTAAGTAGACAATCACGTCTGCAAGTTAATAGTTTTTCTTCTTTTTTCTAATCTGTATGACTTGTATTTCTTTTTCTTACTTTATTGTACTGGACATGGCTTCCAGTTTAATGTTGGATAGGAGTGATGAGAGCAACTATCCTTGCTGTTCCTGATCTTAGTAAGAAAACAGGCTTTCATCATTAGGAGGATGTTAACTCTAAGTTTTCACAGATGCTCTTTGTCAGGTTGAAGAATTTACCTCTTGGCTGTGAGTTTTCATCATGAATGTTAAATTAAAAAAAAAAAAAGAATGTTAAATTTTATCAAATGCTTTTTCTGTATCTATGGAAATGATCATATGGCTTATTTCTTTCAACCTGTTGATGTGGTGAATTACATCGTTTGACTTTTCAAGTGTCAAACTAACTTTGAATTCCTGGGATAAGTCCTGCTTGAATATGATGGACATGATGTGTTATCCTTTTAAAATATTGTTTGTTTGTTTTGTCAACATATTGTAAAGAATTTTTGTCTTTATTTTCATGAAGAATATTAGTCATAGTTTTATTTTTTATAATGTTTTTTTTGAACCAGGGTAATGTTGGCCTCATAAAATGAGATGGAAATGTTCCTCCTTTTCTATTTTCTGAAAGTATTTGGGTAGGGTTAGTATTATTTCTTTCTTAGATATTTGATAGGATTTGTCAGACCTGAATATTTATTTATATAAAGGTTTTTAAACTACAATGCCATTTCTTTAAGAGATATAAGCCTGTTCATACCTTTTATTTATTTATTTTTTAAAGATTTTATTTATTTATTCATGAGAGACACACACACACACACACAGAGAGAGAGAGAGGCAGAGACACAGGCAGAGGGAGAAGCAGGCCCCACACAGGGAGCCCATACGGGACTTAATCCTGGGACTCCAGGATCACGCCCTGGGCCGAAGGCAGGCGCCAAACCACTGAGCCACCCAGGGATCCCCACCTTTTATTATTTCTTGTATTAGTTTTGGTAATCTGTACTTTTTAATGAATGCAACCAATTACCTGATTTGTCAAGTTTGCTGGCATATAGTTGTTCACACTGTTTCTTTACATGCATTTCATATTTATAGAATCTATAGTAATGTTCCCTTTTTAATTCCTGGTATTGACAATTTGTTGTTTTCTTGGCAGTCTAGTTAGTGTCTTAACAATTTCATTCATCTCAAAGAACTAACTTTTGGTTTCATTATTTTTCTCTATTGTTTGCCATTTTCTGTTTTTTTAAAAGAGAGAAAATAGTAGTCATGGTTTGCTTTTTGTCTTGACAATAGTAGTCATATTAGCTTAATATTGACTCAAAACCACATAATTAAAAATTATTATGGATCCCTATTTGAAAGATAAAGAAAGTGGAGAGATAGTTTATGAAACTTTATCTTAATTTTCATAATAAGAATTCAATAATAGATTAATGTGGATTAGTCAATAAATTGTAGGATAAGCATGTCACTTTGAAATGTGAGAGTAAATACTGGAAGAAAGAGATAAATAATTTGAAAATGGTAGTATTTAGGAGGTGAAAGTGGGGAGTTATGTAGGAGACTATTCACAAAGGGTTTTTTGGATTAAGTTTGACTTTTAAAATATATGCATGCATTATATTGATAAAATAAAAATTAATTTAACACTTTATTATCGAATAGGGAAAAGCATGGCTGGGAAATAACAAGGTTGGAAACACTACTGATCCCCCTCCGCCGCCCCGCCCGCCTTTTTTTTTTTTTTCTCTCCTCCTGCCTTTTTATGACCACTGCTCTTGATGCTGACATCCCGGGTAAAGGCAAAACAGTGTGAATAAGTTGAGGGAAGCAGCTCAGAGTCTCAGGAAGGGGTACAGAACTACTCTCAAGGTGTATAACTCTGACTCAGAATATTGCTAAAACATGCTTTTGATTTCCATTGAAGTTAAAAACAATTCTTCATTTGTTTTTATTCTGATAGACTCATAAAGGTGAAGTTAGAAAGCCTGCTATGATCAAGCTTCTGTTTGCCACATAAATATATCCAAACATAATATTATTAGATAGCTCTTTACAGTTTACAAAGAGAAATTTCATATCCTCATGTTAGCCTCGCCGTGTTATGATAGATAGTATCTTCCCTTTGTAGCTGAGTTTAGGTTAAAGGATTTCTTCAAGGTCACCCTGGTGATAAGTGCCAGAGGGTGGACTCTAAACTTATTACTTCCACTAATAATTCCATAACATATATAGTCACATCACAAAACAATTTTAAGTACGCTGATTTATTTATCTGAGTATTTTCATAACTATAACCTGATTACTTGAATGGTAGGTAGCAGGATGGAACATAGTGATTTTGGTTTGAATAGTTTTGAATACAGACTATGCTACAATTACTTGCTGCATGACCTTGGGAGCATTATTTAATTTATCTGAGCCTCTTTTTCTCTATCTGAAACAGGATATTACTGCCTTCCTCATAGGGCTGTTCTTAAGAGTTAACATATGTAAGATGTTTATTACAGTACCTGGGGGTTAGTATGGACTCAATAATTGCTTAATAGTATGATTGTTTTTGTTAACTATACAAATAACTATGAGATTATTTAATGATTCATGCCTTCTATTTTTTGTATATGAGAACAGCAACATTGGCTCACTATCAAAAATGAGGATGTTAAGCTTTCCTAGTGGAATGCTCAGTTTCAAAAAAAAAAGCATGCATATGTGAACATCGAAGTTAAATTGAAATTACTTAAAAATTAATTTACTTTAGAGATCATCTTTTCAGTGACATGAATCACTAAGAATCAGGCTGCAACTGTATGATCTATATATATCTGTAAAATAGTATAAATGCAGAGAAAAATATCAAGAAATATCTATCAAATAGTTAATGGTGGTCATCACTAAGGGTTGGGATCATGGTGTGAGACATTGACCTATTTATTGATATTTTTAGTGCTTTTTAAAAAATAATGAAGAGATACTACTTTCATAACCTAAAAAAGAATATGATTTTAACATAACTATATGAAAAATAAGCCCTTCTTTATCAAAAGAGTTTGAATGACTTACTCCATGGTGATTTCTAGTGACCATTTCTTCCTAAATCCTCTGAAATCTCCCTTATGGTTGACAGCAGCTCAATGACACGCTTGTGTCCTAAAATTTGCATCTGGTTTCCATACAGAAGGTGTGTTCCTTGGTTTTCTCTGGACCTGGTAGTCAAAGTATTTTTGGATTAGAGAAAATGTGCTCATTTTAAATGACAGATTTCCCTGCTGGTCTTTACAGTCATGAATATGACCTGCTGAGGACATTAGTGCTGTCAAAACCATTTTAATCAAACATATTTATAAATAGAGTTTAAAAAGAGAGTTTGGCTTTATCTCACACCCCAAGATGGCATTGGAGCTTTGCTTTTCAGTTATTCCTAAAGTTATTTCTAAAACCAATGCCGCACTCAATTGTAACCTTTCTCTCCCGTTCTGGCCCATGGGGGCTCTCTCCACAGCTCCCTTCCTGAATTCCACCCCTCCACGTTTTCCCTTTGCCCCTTTCTTTCGGGAGTTCGTGCTTCTTCCCGGAGCTGGGAGGGGGTGGGGAGTGGCTGGCTTTGGCTCCAGCTGCTGCTGGAGCAGCTTGGCTTCCTGCGTCCCCAGGCAGGTTTGCTTCTTCCAAGGACTCTTCCAGTCTGGTGTCCAGCAGCTGCCAGGAGAGGTCCAGAATTTCAAATGCTTTCACATCTCACCTTAGTATGGCCTTAAAAACATCATCATTCTCCCTAAGTTGACAACCTCCGGGCAGAGGAGGATTCTAGGGGATATTAGTTCTATCTGGATGCTCCCTCTGTTAACAGACTGGTCCTTGTGAACGTAAATAAAAGCAATCTAGGTACCAAGTCCTTTCAAGGTGGTGTGCATTAACATCAACAAAATGTGTCTGTGCTGCTGGTTGGCTTTTATTTTAGGATGGACCAGCAAAGTGTGGAACCACCCAGGAGATCCTTTGTCATCTCCAGGGTGAGTTTATGAATACTTCTTGGTTAGGCTCAAGTTTATCACAACTAGTAAGTATTTCATTCTCAACCTTTACACTCACTTGAATGAGAAACTTAAAAGAAATGACTTCTGGGATGACGCCCCTTTTGAAAATAGTTAAGAAAATTTCCAAAAAAAGATGTCATGGGTTGTGTTCTGAGCAAAGGGGAGAGTTGATGAGATTATCTGGTGATTCAGATTCTGGGGGATTAGCTGAGATTTCTGATAGGTTTTCCATTAAATATGTAGATGGGTGGCAGATCCAGTTCCCAAAGGACAACATAGGAGCAAAACTTGTGCGTGTGTTTGGCATCTGACCTCATTCAAAGCTGCTTTTTGGGAAGTGAGATATACGGGTAATTGTGATACAGCCGGTTGTGGCTCAGGCTTTAATTTTCAGAACAAACTTTACCTTGGACATCTGCCTCTGAATACCTGGAGCATGTGTTTCCCATCTCAATCAGCGACCTGTGTTGGTACCGTCTGGCAGAGGTATAAAACCTGGTGGTTAAGAGCATATAACTGGGAGTCCGATAGCCTGAAGTTGGACATTGAGATCTGCCACATACCACGACATTTAATGTGTTTGTTCCTCGGTCTTTCCATCTATAAAATGGGTATAATCATAGTACTTCCACACAGGCTAGTTGTGAAAATTAGTGCATGAAGTACACTGAGCACTTGAGACTGCTCCGTGCTAGTGAGTGGTTCTACAAGGGAGGTGTAGTAGAAGCAGGGGTTGTTTTTCTTGTGACTTATCTTAAATGTTCAGCTCCTGCCAAAGTCCAGCAACAACACTGATCTTTGAGAATAATGATATTAACAATTGCTAGTATTTATTGGGCACTTACTGTGTGTATGGTCTTATATATTTGCTCCTTGCTACAAGTCTGGGAAGAGAAGAAGCCCAGGGTATATTCCACACCTGCCTTCCTCTATTGTAGTCCTGATGCTCGGTCAGAGGAGATGAGCATGAGGCTGCATCCAGAGTAAAAAGTTCTTTCACAGGCTGTGATGTAGCCTTATGTCCCTCCTCTACCTTTATTGAAGATCAATGTGAGGAATAGCCATGTGATGAGCACTGTTGTTGAACATGGTACATTTCATTGCCTAGTGACCTTTAAGAAACCATGTCATAAATTTGCCGCAGAGACAAGAAAAAGATTGTCTTTCTTTTTCTTTTCTTTTTTCACTTTATATACTTTATTTCATTTATTCATTATGACATCCTGGTAATTAACAGTTTAGTTCAGTTCAACATATATATAGTCCTACTATGTGCCACGCTCTAAAAATACAGACATAAATCTGACATTGCTCCTGCCGTCAAATAGCTCACATTCCAGTGGGAAGACACACCTATTAATAGATATTTTCAACAAGAATGGTATTGGGGACTATTTTCTCTGTTTTGCAGATGAGGAACTAGACTCATATTTATTTACTGACTTTGCCCAGGGTCCTGAGGACAGTAAAGGGAACCCTGCTCTGGATAGCTTTGAAGTCAGTGTTTGGTCTCCTGCTCCAGTCAGTTCCCATGATACTTACTGTGGTCCTTTTTATATATCCTTGAGATATATATATATTTCTATATATATATAAAGAAATGCTGGTAGATTTGACTTACCCCCATACTTTGTTTTTAGTTCATTGAAAACAGGTTCCAGTGTTGTGAAGTAGTTTCACAGAGAGAGATCTTGTAAAGAGATGGGGGCTAAAATTTAGGAAGTACCTACTAAGTGCTAGCCTGGTGTTCTGGTTCCAGACCCACTTTCCACCCATTTGCCCCCTTCTCTGTGCTTCCAGAACCCTCCCATCTTCATCTACCCTGGTTCTTCTTCTCATAGTGAATGACTCTTGGTCACTGCCCATTCATTTGTCTATCTCTGTTTTTCCTACTTGAGCAGTTTGGAAAATTCAGAGCTCCACATAGCATGTGAGCTATTATTGTCAGGTGTTGGTAATCCTGAGTTGCATTGACTTGAATTTTCCTTGTTGATTTCTAAATGCTTTCATAGACTTTGCATGTGTCTCTGTAAAAAATTGTCTTTCTTGATGTTTACTCTTAGTAGACAGCTACTTGGGCTTAACACCTAGAGACTCTGATTTAGTAAGTTTGGGTCTGGTCAGATAACCGATTTTTAAAATGCTCCCTCCCTCTGGACAGGGTTAGGAAGTTCTAATGGGGCCCATCAGCTTTCCCTGTGTGCCCCGATTGGTATGATGGAGCAAGGATTTGTGCTTCCTGCTACAGACAGAATGTCTGTGTCCCCAGAACCCATGTGTTGAATGCTAAGCCCAATGCCATGGTATTTGGAGGGGGGGGCCTTTGAGGGGTTAGTAGATCATGAGGGTCTTTGTAAATGGGATTAGTGTCATTATAAAAGAGATCTCAGAGAGCATCCTCATCCCTTCTACCATAGTGAGAAGATGGCCTTCTATCAACCAGGAAGTGGACCTTAAGCAGACACTGAATCTGCAGGTGCCATGATCGTGGACTTCTCTAGCCTTCAAAACTGTAGATAATAAACTTCTGCTGTTTATAAGCCATCTGATCTATGATGTTTTATTATAGCAACCTGT
The DNA here is from genome assembly GCF_053574225.1 of Canis aureus. Lineage (NCBI taxonomy): Eukaryota > Metazoa > Chordata > Mammalia > Carnivora > Canidae > Canis > Canis aureus. Next base: position 21,885,930 of record NC_135647.1, read on the forward strand.
CTGGACTGAGACATTTCCTTTTACCTGGGTTTTCTTAGAGTTTTCGCTCTTTTCATGCCTCATCTCTTGTTCTTAAATATTTTTTATAGTTCACATATCATTTATTGTAAAATATCTCAGATCTGTTTTTGACACACACACAAAAGTTATTGGAAGAATGCGTGTCATTCCACCCAAAGTTTTCAACAGATTTCCCTTAAAACTCTCTTTGTGTTTTCTTTCTATCACTCTTTCCCCTATCTTCATCATTTTTTTTAATTTTTATTTATTTATGATAGGCACACAGTGAGAGAGAGAGAGGCAGAGACACAGGCAGAGGGAGAAGCAGGCTCCATGCACCGGGAGGCCGACGTGGGATTCGATCCCGGGTCTCCAGGATCGCGCCCTGGGCCAAAGGCAGGCGCCAAACCGCTGCGCCACACAGGGATCCCTATCTTCATCATTTTTAATTTGTTTGACAAAGTAAACAATTATATTTATTTACTTTTTAAAAAGCACTAATGTATTCTAAAGGGAGACTGGCTCACTCTCAAATGTCTTGATGCACCATAATTGTGAGGAGGGACTGTGCTAGGTGAAGGAGTTGAACCCAAGATAATGAGATTGGAGAGGACCATAATGAGTTCAAGGAAGGCACTGGAATAAAGGCAGACCCAGAGGATATTAGTGGAGGGTGGAATTTGCCTCATCCCAGGGACCTCCCATCCTGTTCCACTGATGTCGATCCACATGACTCTTTGCCGACAGAATGCCAACGTGCAGCAATTATTTCATGTCTGTTAATGATATGATAGGACATTGTGAAGATGAACTTGGCCTAGGTCGCTGAATACAGCATTTACAATCAGCTTCCCTTGCTCTACAGCGGCCTTCCTCAAATAAAAAGAGGTGATTCCAAAGGTCATCGCAAGATTACAAAATAACAGACTCATAGGCTGTTATGTGTGGGAGGATGACAGACTGGGGCCTGGATGAAATGACATTGGCCTCAATCTGAACTTGAGTCTAGATTAGAACAGCAATACACATGTGACCCAGCTGCAGGCATTCATTTGGTCCGGTCTTCTACATAGGAAAAAAGACTCTTTTTATCATTGAGTGTGAGAACTACTTCAGTACCACCAGACTGTGTTCAATAATCGAACCGATGGACTTGTTTTCAAATTAAATTTTGAGGAATGCTGCTAAAGCTCTTTATTATTTCCTTGGCTGTTGATCAGCATAAGTGACTTACAACTAAGTTTAATCAGTCTTTTTCATCCCAGAGGTGACCATAACCCAACTGTGTCACTCAGGCACCCCTCCCCTGGTCTCCGAGCAATCAATTGTTCCATTTATACTTTTCAAGCACCTGCGCTGTGCACACTTTCACGCCAGATGCTGTTACTGTCCTTTAGAAATTCACCATTGAATTGGGACAACATTATGAATACAATACAAAAATGAAAATGACTGGCAGTACAAAGCAGTGTAAATTAGCTGTGATAAAGGAGGTAGAAACACACATTGCAGGAATTCAGGGGCCGGCATCAGCTCATGGGCCGGTGAGATCAAGGAAGGCTACTCTGTGCACCTCTGAACCTTCCTTTCTCCTTTGCCTTAGCACAGCTTTGCCAATGCCATTCCTCGCGTTCAAAATGTCCAACCTCTTTCTCTGCTTAGCATAACTCTCCTCAAGTTTCCAAACACAGGTTGTAAGGGTCCTCGGATATGTGGCTTAGAAATGTGAACTTCCGGTTAATGAGAATCACTCCGTACTTTTGAGTGAGGTTAGAAAATGTGACCTCAATGGTAAAATGTGAACCAAGGCTGAATTTACGAGAAGAGAATAATTTTCAATCATTCAATATAACAGGCTTATGCCTCCTCTTTATTGTTGTTCCCTAGGACATCTGAGAAGGGCTAAAAATATTTATTGACCCCCCCTCTTATAGGAAGGGGATTAAAGATAAGGCAACCTTAGACAGTGTCCGGAAATCAAAATATCTCTAGACTCTAGATCCCAGAGACAATGTCTGGAGTTACTTTTGGTTGTCACAGTTTGTGGGCAGAGTGCTCCTAGCATCTAGTGAATCAAAGAAGCTGCTAAACATTCTACAGTACACAGGACAGTCTCTCAACAGCAAAGAATGATCTGCACTAAAATGTCAACAGTGCTGAGGTTGAGAAACCCTGCATTGGAGAAACTGAGAAGTTACTGACTGATACCTAGTTAAGAGAAGGTTGCTTGGAAGGATTTACCTCTGAGAAAAGGAAAACAAAATAGCAAATCTGTTCAGCTTACAACGTTTGGACCAGAAAATGAAATAAAAAAAGAGTTCAACTCATTCATTAAAATATCCCATCAACAACCCTTTAATGCCCCGCAGCTGTTCATTCAGCACAAAGCTGACATTTCTGACTTTGACCATACACGTAGCGATGCCAAACAAGTGACTTCAGGGAAACCATACCCCTGACTCATTGCCAAGTAGTATCGTCATCCTTTAATTTGTTTAGTTTCTCCTTGGGTGTGTTAAGAACTCCCACCTTCCCAGGTGTGACCAGGTTAGACAATTCTCTGTTCCCGTTTCTCTCTGAAGGGGAGAGAACGTGTATGGTCAAGGTTAGGGAGGGACAAAGGTCCATGATGAAATCCTGATGGGATACCAGAAAATTCTGTCTGGATTTTCCCTTCGTAAGTTTGCGGTCTTGGCTGAACAGAGGCTGTTGATCGACCTTACCTATTGTTTTGCATGTTTAGAATACATCTTTTTGGGAGACCAGGGCTCAGAGGTTATTTCAACTTTATTTGGATGATTAATCCATACAAGGTATGGACATGTTTTAAAATAGAAATGATTTGCATACATGTCAGGTAAGCATAATTTGTAACCCATGGAAATTAATGAATTAATCCACTAAGTATTTATTGCATGTCAAGTGTGTACAGACATGGTACTAGGTTCCATGTCATGAGGATTCATAGTCTGGTCTGGGAGACAGCCAAGTAAAAAGATAATCACAATCTGGTGTGCTGAGTGTGATGGTGGGGCAATCAGGCAGCACTATGGGAGCACAGTGTAAAGTCCCTTAGCTGAGACCTGAGAATCGAGACTTGAAGGTTGGTAGGAGTTAGCGATTAAAAGAGTATGGAGAAGTGGAGGCAAGGAGTAGGTGATGCGATTTTACCAAAAGTGGTTAGAGTGTGCAAAAGTTCACAAGATAGAAAAAGCATGGAGAGATCAGTGAACTTTAAGATGTTCAGGAGAGCTGTTTTGAAGGGACAGATTTAGGATTTATGAGCATATGCAGGTGAAAAGTTTATTCATGGGTTTGGTCAATTAAGGACGGTATGTAGAACGAGGAGGGCATTGGGCCTAAGAGAAATACAAACAAGAGATGGGCAAAAGAATAAGAACTAAGACTTATGAAATGTGGCAAGAGAAAGTAAAAAGACAAGCCACAGCTGGTAGGAAACATTTGCAATACCATTTTGTTAAGAACTTGGACAAATCAATAAGGAAAAAAATGAACAACCCAACTGATTTATAGGCAAAAGAAATGGAAAAGCATTTCATTAGGAATGAAGAGATCGGGGCACCTGGCTAGCTCAGTTGGTTAAGTTTCTGACTCTTGGTTTCAGCTCAGGCCGTGATCCCAGGGTTGAGGGATGGAGCCCTGTGTTGGGCTCTGTGCTCAGACTGGAATCTGCTTGTCCCTCTCCTTCCCCCCAATTCTCCCCCCCACCCGCCCCTTGATTGTGCATGTATGTGAGCTCTCTCTCTTTCTCTTAAATAAATGAACAAAATCTTAAAGAAAAAGAAATAAAGAGATCCTCAACCTTGTTGACAATCTGGGAAATGTTAATTAGAGCCACAGAAGATACCATTTCTCACCCATGAAATGAACAAATTTAGAAAGATTGACAATACCAAATACTGGCAGAATGTGGAGCAATGAGAACTCTGGTCTGCTGCTGGAGGGGGAGCAAATTAGTGCAATCACTTTGGAAAAGAATTGGCATTAACTTAGCAAATATGGAAATGCATATATTTTACATGATTAAAGGTGGTAGGAGGCGTGTGGCAGTATTGCTTATGACAACAGAAAACCTGAAAATAAGCAAAATATCTGTTAATAGTAGAATAGAAAATACGTTTTCGTCTATTCACATGATAGGATACTATAGAGCAGTGAAAATCAACAAACTACAGCTCTATGTATGTTATGGATTGAATTGTGTTTATAAAATTCCTTGATCTTGAACGTCTAGCTTCTACAACTGTGAAAAAATAGATTTCTGTTGTTTAAGCGACACAGTGTGTGGTCTTTTGTTATGACAGGCCTGCCAAACAATGTGTCAATATGAATGGACTTCAAAAATATAAGGATATAAGGTTGAATCAAATTGAATTGAATTGCAAACTACAGAAGAACACTTAAAATGTGATTCCATTTAGGTAAAGATTAAAAAAAGAACATATATAGTTGAGGTATACACACACACATATAACAATTTTTGCATTTTGATACTCCTTTCAAAAGATAGAGCATAATTCCCCTCCCCTTGAATATGGGTTGAACTTAACAATTCACTTCTAATGAATAGAATTTAGCATAAGTGGTAGTATGTGACTTTTGATGTTAAGTCATAAAAGACAGTGAGGTTTCCTTCTTGCCTTCTCTTGGATCACTTGCTCTAGGAGAATCCACATGCCATGTTCTGAAGACACTCAGATAACCCAATAAAGAGTCCATGTGGCAAGGACCTAATGTCTCTTGCCAACAGCCATGTGGGAGCACCATCTTGAAAATATATCTGCAGCCCCAGTCAAGCCTTCAGATGACCCCCACCTTGGTAGAAGTCTTGACCACCACTTCATGGATTCAGAACCACACAGTGAGGGTTCTCCCAAATTTCTGACCACAGAACCTGTGCAGTAATAAATGTTTATTGTTTTAAGCTGCTAAGTTTTGGGGTAATCTGTTACAGAGCATTAGATAACTATTATAGTCATATTAGATAATATACACTAGAAGAAAAGAAGGGGGATGAAAAACATGAATTTTAGGATAATGGTAATCTCCTGGGTGGAAGGAAGGAGATACAATTAGGGGAACATAGATACCTCAAATATAGTCATGATGTTTTACTTATTTTTAATTTGGGTGGCAAGCACATGCATGTTTATTTTATTATCTTTAAAAACTGTATAGATCTGTGCTATATACACATATGTGTTATATATGCCTATTGGATATGGGAGGTATTTTATTTAAAAAAAATAACAACAGTGGCCAGAGAAATAGAAAAAAATCCAGGTTGTTTCATGGCAGCTAAGATTGAGGACATCTAGAGCAGGTAATGGTGTTTACGAAGTAGGTCTAGCTAGAGAAACACAGGAGGGTTGGCAGACTGTACTGTGCATCCAATTTGAGTTTGCAGACCATTGATGTGGAGTAGCAGCCACCTGTCAGGCTGTGTGGCTTCCCTCCAGTCCTGCCCAGTGTCCCAGATTAAGCATGAAGAACACACATCATAAATAGCTCTGAGAAACAAAGTTTTGCCCTTGCCATGACACCCCAGCTAAAGTCGTCAGATCTCCTGTCCCTATGGTCTGTCCCTTCTTCCGTCCTCGGTTAGGTGGATAATTACTCTTGCGCCTTCACTAAAAAAATGACCGACAATTGTCAACACTTACAACACTCGCCCATGTGCCAGAGCACTGTGTTTAAAAATGGTTCTCTAGCATAACTTCCTTTCATTCATCTTCCCCACCACTCTGTAAATACTCTTATTTTACTCTTATCCCTATTTTTAAAAAGGAGTTATACAATAGCCAGAGTGGGGCCAGGAGTTGTTCACCTCTAAAGCACAAGGCACAACCATGACTGCACACTGCTTCCTCAGTGATGGGTACATACAGAGAGCTCAGCCCATGTTGCAGTTGATGGCAAGGATAGCTTTACTTTTTTTTTTTTTTTTAAGACTTTATTTATTTGAGAGAGAGAGAGAACATGAGCAGGTGGGGGAGAGGGGCAGAGGGAGAGAGATGAGTGGCTCCCCACTGAGCAGGGAGCCTGACAAGGAGCTCGCTCCCAGGACCCTGGGATCATGACTTGAGCCACAGGCAGATGCTTAACAGACTGAGCCACCTGGGCACCCTATGAGCTCTGCCAGATTGTGAGATACTAGGTGGTTCAGGTCTGTCTTAACCCAGTTTTGTGTTCTGGAACCTGCTCAACCAAATGAATGAGTAAATGAATGAGTTCTGGATGATGCTGTGAGATACTTAGAGTTTTCTATTCCTTCTGTAGTAGACCATGTCAATGCTCTTTGCCCATGTTGTGGACTAGATGTTTGTGTCTGTCTCCCACTAACACCCATCACCCTGCCCCAGATGCCTATGTTGAAACCCTGCCTTCCAATGTGATGGCATTTGAAGGTGGAGCCTTTGGGAGGGATTGGGAATACATGAGGTCATGAGGGCGGAGGTCTCAGAATGGGATTAGTGTGCCCTTACAAGTCACTAGAGAGATTGCTTTTCATCTCTACTCTTTGCCATGTGAAGGTAAAAGCAGAAGATGACAATCTACCACCTAGAAAAGGATTTTCACCAGAAATTAACCATGCTGGCACCTTGATCTTAGACTTTTAGCCTCCGGAACTTGGAGAAATAAATTTGTTATTTATAAACCACCCAATCTATGGGACTTTGTTACAGCAGTCGTAATGGATTAAGACAGTCCATATCACCTAGGATTTCTTTTCAGTTTTATATACATCTGTTCCCACATTATTTTCAATTCCAAGGGCCAGCATCTGTGCCTGTCACATACATTATCACAGGGCTGCCCCCACACTGCTTTTCTGCACTCACAGAGAGATAGAAACACTTCTATCTGGATATTTATGTTCTCCTAACGGCAACCTGTGGCCAATGACAAATGAATGTGTGGGTGTAAACAGTCTGGCTCCTTTGCCTCTGACTGGGACAACTCCAAGGTATGGCCTATACTCTCTATGGAGCTCTCATGTGGGACTGAGCCAAAGGCTCCTTCCATGAGCAGGTGGTATTTTCAAAGATGACCACAGCAGTACATCCCATCCCATATGCTCTCCTGCAATCAAGGTTCGAAGTCTAATTCTCCTCTTGCATCTGGGCTCATCTGCTTGTAACCAACAGAATGCAGTTGAATCAATAGATTTTGCCACTGACTTCTGAACTAGGTCAGAAAAAGTCTTATAATACCTTCTGCATTGGTTTTTTGGAACTCTTCTTCTTTAAGACATTACCTCTTGGAATTTCTTGTTCTTTTAAACTCAACATATAGATAAGCCCACTAGTTGACAGGCTCAGCTTCGAGTTATTCCAGCTCAAGAGCCATACATGTGAGTGAAGAAGCTTCCAGACGGTTCCAGCCTAGATTTGCTGAGTCATCCAGATTTAGAGTGATCCCAGGGGAGACCAAGACATCCAAGACAGGGGAACAGTAGCAAGATGTCCCTTTTGCCCTGTCCAAATTCCTGACCCACACAATCTGCAGGCATTTTAAAAACGGCAGTTGATTTATATCACCAAGTTGGCGTGATTTGTCACACAGCAATAGACAGCTGGAACACTAATCTTGCATCCTTGCTTGGCTTGCTTTGTTTCCCTGTCCTCTTTTCTCTGTCTTCCTACCAATAGCTCTTAGGAACAAATCCCAGTGAATCATTTTCATACTAATTTGTATTTCAGGGTTTGCTTCAGGGGAACCTTACCTAAGACACCCCCTACCCTCGTCTAGCCTGGAAGCTGGGGTTGGGAAAAGAAGCTGTCAGAAACCTGAAGGGAGAACATAGACACACCTGTTGCTGCCCGTCATCACGGAGGAAATCTTACCTAGAAAACAAACACCTGGGTGTGTCTTTGGCTGTTGGAACCTGGACATGAGTCAACAGTCTGGAGTCTGTGGTGAGGGTGTGAACATATCTAGTTATGGATTCAAGGGGAGGAAAGGAGTTAGGACTGAAAAGTTTGGAGGACAGAGCAGGGGACTGTTGAAGCCAAGCTGGGCATCTGGATGGAAATGGTCCATGGGAGACATGGTATCATCACAGGGCCAGTGTCCAGGTCAAGACCATGCTGGCAAATTTGAGGTAGGTCATACATTAGGATCAGGTGAGGGCATAAAGAGGTTCAAAAACCCGAAGAACAGAAAAGAACTGAGGACTAGCACCAGGGAACAGCCCAAGGTAGACAGCCAGAAATCTGATGTAGCCGGTTAGAGGAAACAGAACAGCAGCCACACACATGGGGTGCTCTGTGACCTCAGAGGTCTTGTTGGATGAATTTGCATTTTCTCTTCTTGCCTAAAGTCTTTTAGGTGGTTTCTGTGGAAGCAGCCCCCTAAGTCAACCAGGCTGGTCTACACAGAGCAGTTGCTTGGGGTCACCAGCCTAGAGGAGCATGTGTGGACCTGGGCTGGCAGTCACTTTACTAGCTGATCTGTGAGCACAGATGCAGCCTGGGGCACTGGAGCACAGAGGTAAATATAGTCAGGAAGACTTGGCACGTTGGAAGTAGCTGGCAGGCAGGGTACCCTGGCTTGCCCTTCAAAATGCCAGAGAAATTGGTTAAAGGGAAAAGCTTACTTAACTTTTCCAGGAAAGATTAACAAACAGAGAAGAGGGAATAAGAGATGTCAAGGCAATGCGAAGGGGCCAAGTCTCTTGAGTTTGCTTTAAAGCTAGTGTTTTCATCTAGGAGGAATGCTGGTTTACCAGGACTGTCCTTGTGTTCCTCGCCTTGATGAACTTTGGCCTTAAGAGGTTAGTCCTCTGGACTTAACAAGAGGAGAGCCATGCCAGAGAACTCTACTGGGGTAGGAACTCCCCAGGGCAAACGGGAAATTGAGGAAAAAAATGATTTAGTAACCTACTTTAAAAAATACACAAGTGTTTAAGGATAACACAGGCATATGATAAAAAATTCAAGTCCTTTGCTAAATAACACAAAATGAAACATAAATCTCAACCCCACCCAACTTCTTGACCCCCAGTTGCCACCCTAGAAGCAATGACTATTCTCTGCTTCTTATGCATCTTCCGGAGATGCTCTGTGCATTTAGAAGATGATATGGATATGCAACCATGTCCTTGCTTGCACATTTTCCACATATTTGACAGCATACCATATCCAGTGATATGCTAGAGCTGGCCCCATGGGCACATAGGAGCCAACTACTAAATTTCTAGAAATTTTCTGAGCCCGTTGTTAAATATGGCCATTCTTAAAAAATTAAATTATATAATCTTACAATTAAATAAATTATTTTAGAAATAAGAACTCAAAAGTCATGGCTTTCTTAATTATTTTACTACATGTTACTGTTTCTATGTTCTTGAGGTTATTTATGACTACTGTATCTGTCGTGTGGAAATACTATATATAATATAATGGTGTGGTATTCGCATCTCTTTCCAACTGTGCATTCAGTGAAGACATGTTCATGGCTTAGAACCGGTCATGGAGATACTTGTACCTTGGAAATCAGCAAACCCTACAAATCAGAGCTTGACTTGTTGTTTTGCTGGTGGTCTAGACCAGGGGTACACAAGCTTTTTCTGTGAAGGATCAGATAGTAAATATCTTAGGTTTTGTGGGCCACATGATCTCTGTTATAACTACTCAGCTCTGCTGTCATCAGGCAGAAGAAGCCTAGGATGAGAGGTAAATGAATGACGTGTCTGTGTCCTAAATTGTACTTACAGTTTGGCTCGAGGGCTGTCACTTTCCGATGACTGTTCTAGAATTAAGAAAGTGGTGGGGAAATAGTAATAATGCAGGTTCATGTAAAAGTGTGGTGTCTGACTCCATTCCATTGTGAAGAGTATAGAAAAGTGGAGGAAGCACTCTTCCAATACTCCAAAACTGTGATCCGATTCCGCAAAGTTGCTCACGTCAGTGATACACAGGTGAAGTTCCACCATACATATTTGTTGTTTCACTTCCATTTTGTTCATGAATAAAAATGAAATATCAACCAATCATAATGTTTGAACCATGCTCTTTTGTCAGTGATGTGAGTGACTTTTTTGCTGATTGAACAGTAGTGAAGCTTTGTTCACGGTCCAATTTTGAGACATGACTGCTGGTGATAGAATTGTCAAACTGACAATGGATTTCATAAGAAATACCAGGTCACGTTGATGTTAGAGGATGGAAATTTACAAGAATTTATAAGAAGAGTATTACATATTTTTTATTTGTAAATTATGCACTACACATCTTTCATATCAGTAAATTTCGTTTTTGAGAAAGAGAGAATGCTGAGTTGGGGACTAGGAGGGGAGGGAGAAGGGGAGGGAGAGAGAGAATCTCAAGCAGGCTCCTCCACACCCAGCACAGAGCCAGATGTGGGGCTTGATCTCACAACCCTGAGATCATGACCTGAGCCATAGCCAAGAGTCGGTTGCTCAACCGACTGAGCCATCCAGGTGCTCCATATTAGTACAATTTTTAATTGCTTCACTTACATATATACATTCTTATGATTTTCTGGACATTATTAAACATTTAGCAACTCAGTATTGCATGTAACTGTTCAGAACCTTACTTTTGTTTACAATATATTTTGAAGAGTCTTCACACACATACATTGGCCTCATTCTTTTCAGCAACTACCTTCTTTTTAACAATTTATACCATTTTAGGTATCTTCCATATTTGTTTAACCACTCACCTACTGATGGGTCTCTTTGTGGGTTTTAAGTCCTTCACTACTAGAAACAATGTTACAGTAAACACTTACACACACATGCTGTTGCACATAAATACAAATATACCAGTAGCCTAAATTCTTCAGGCAAAATTGCTGGGAGCGCATGCATTTATAGTTGTGATAGATATTGGCAAATTGCTTTTCAAAGAAGTTGAACCAAGCTACACTCTCACCTCAAATGCAAGAGAATATTTGTTTCTTTATACCTTTGCCAAAAGGTATATTATACTTTTTGATTTTGGAAAGCGTGATGGGTGAAAATGGTATCCTATTGAAATTTAACTTGCATTTTATTTGTTATGAGGAAGAGTACACATGTTTTCATATTTAAACACCATTGGTGTTACTAGCTGTGTGAATTATTTATGTTCTCTGTTCATTTAAAAATTTTCTACTAATAATCAAAATAGCTTTACGTCCCTTCCAACAGAATATGAGCTCCACAAGGCTGGGAGTTTTAATTATCTTGAATCCCCCAAAGCTTAGAATGGTGCCTGGCACATAATAGTTGCTCATTAAATATTTGTTAATTAATTAATTGCTAAGGGATTTAGCCCCAGATCTGTCATATATGTTCCCGTACTTTCTTCCAATGTGTCATTCTCCTATTTGACTTTGTTCGATTAAACAAATTTTTTTTTGCCCTTGAAGGAATTTTAAATTTTTATATAGTCAAATCTAGAAATCTTTTCCTTTATGGCTCTGTACCTCTATGTCTTATTTGGAAAGACACTCATTTCCAAAAATAAATAAGTCGGTTCTCCTGTGCTGTCTTTTAAGAATTTGAAGTTGGATTATTTTTATATTTGAAATTTCAAAACATCTGGAAATTATGTTAGCTTAAGTGATAAAGTAGGCACTGAAATTGTGGTTTGTCCACGTGGCTGCCCAGTTGGTCTGATATTCTCATTGATCTCTCTCATTCTCCCAGTGCCTGGAATTCTCTTTATCATACACCAAATTCCCATGTGTGGTTGATCTATTTCTAGCTCCTCTATTTCTCCATCTGTGTATTCATATGCCAGCACCAAGCTGTTTTAATGATTAATGCCTACTCTTTTACGCGGTGTTTATAGCATCTGAGTTATCAAACTCATGTAAATATCAATGTGATGAAGCCATTTTTGGCCTTAGACCTAAACATATAGTTTTTTAAATGTATATATAAAGTGCTTTGGCAGACATCATCTCACTTGATTTTTACAATACCTCCAAGAGGAAAGCAGTCAAAGTGGTTTTGTTGTTGTTGTTGTTGTTGTTGTTGTTGTTGTTGTTGTTGCCCCATTTTACAAACGAAGAAGCTGAGGCTCAGAGGGTCAGGGGCTTTTTGCCCTTGACCATGTTTATCTAGTGTCTAAGAATGTGTGGGATGGGTAGTAAACAAACTCCTACTCTTTCCTGCGACAAAACGTTGCTCATTGGAAAAATGGGTTATGAAAACAACGACTAAAACTAAAGTTACCTCATTCCACACATTTTTCTTATTCTTATGTACTCACTTTTTTCTGTTGTCTTCTTCAGATCTAATCAAGAAGCTCAGGTGAGTTAATGTCAGAAAACTTGGAAAAAGGTAATAATTCCATATTAAGAGATTTTTTAGCATGGCTCTTGTCATGTAGTATGCACTCAAGTAAGTGATCGCAACTATTTATATTCTTATGCTTATTTATTTGATTAAGAGCATGAGCTTTGGGGCACCTGGTGGCTCAGCTGGTTAAGCATCTGTCTTCGGCTCAGGTCATGGTTCCGAGGTCCTGGGTTCAAGCCCTTTTCAGACTCTCTGCTCAGCGGGGAGTCTGCTTCTTCCTCCCTCCCTCCCCCCACTGCTCATGTTCACTCTCTCTCAAATAAATAAACAAAATCTTTTTTTTTTTTTTTTTTAAAAAGGGCATAAGCTTTGAAGTAAGAGAGACCTGAGTTCTAGTCTCCATTCTTTCATTTGTTATGTGAGCAGATTCCTTAACCTCTCTGAGCTTTGGTGCCCTCATAGATAAAGTTGGCATTGGAATAAAGCCCTTGGTAGTTTCCTGACGATTAAATGAAATAATACATGTTGGCTTTCTAGCATGTAGTAAGGCCTCCATGAATGGTAATGGTTTCCTCATGGATTATTTTCTTCTCAGGATCCTAAACTTATTTCCCCACAAATGAAGACATTTCCATTATCTTTTTCTCAAGAAAATCAGGGATAGTTAGTTCTCCAGTTATTCTGTATTCACAGATACACTCACATATCTGATGGCTTCTCTCTTGCCTTACCTGAAAAAACAGAAATGAAAATCAATGCACAAAGCTTACTTTAATTTAGACTGCACTTACTCTTGCTAAGTCCCACTGGATCTGTTTGCATTATTTGTTAAGAAAGGGTTTGTGAAATAAATTAACGGTGTAAATAAGACTTGGGAAGAGTGCTGAAAATAATTAAGGGAACTATTTCCAAGCATGCTTAAATACTTGAGAAGTACCATTTAAATGCAGACACTTTATCTGGAAATCTCTGAACCACTCATATCCATTTATTAACAAGTGATTATAGTGAATTGTCTATTGTTATGGACTGAATGTTGTGCTCACCCCACTCCACCCATATGTTGAAACTCTAACCTCCAATGTGGTGGTATTAGGAGTGGCAATTAGGGTTACATGAGGTCTTACCAATAATTCCCTCATAAGAAGAATAAGAGACACCAGAACCTGCTCTCTCCTCTCCCCTCCTTTCTCTCCACCAACCTCCTTTTCTCCTTACCACACCATGCGAGGACACAGTGAGAAGGGGGCCATCTACAAGCTAGGAAGCATGCCTTCACCGAGAATTGCGTTAGTTGGCATCTTGATCTTGGACTTCCCATCCTCTAGAACTGTGATGAGTGTCTGTTTTTCAAGCCACTCCATGTGTGGTATTTTGTGACTGCAATTTGAGTAGACTAGGACAAGCACCAGTCTCTCTCCTCAACTCAGTAGTCTCTCAAGGGCAGGTCATGCCATGTCTACCTCTAAGCCTCCTGTGCCTGCTCTGGAAACATGGTGCCTGCACATGGAGGATGCTCAAAAAAATGTTTGTGAAAATGACAAATATGTCCCAAGGAATTTTGCTTGGATGTATTTGGTTATTCTAGATGAAATCATTAATTTATCTTTAATTGCCAGTTGGACATTCCTACTCAGATATCCTGCAGTCTTCTCAAATTTAGCTAAATGCATCATTTCATTCTATAAAATTAACTCCTCAGCCCAGTTTCTTTTTTTTTTTTTAAGATTTTATTTATTTATTCATGAGAGACACACAGAGAGAGGCAGAGACATAGGAAGAGGGAGAAGCAGGCTCCCTGCAGGGTGTCTGATGCAGGACTGGATCCCTGGACCCTAGGATCATGACCTGAGTGGAAGGCAGACACTCAATCATTGAGCCACCTGTACCCCATCAGCCCAGTTTCTTAACTTTCCCTCTTGGCACCACGATTTTTCCTCAAAACTTGGATTCATTTTTGTTTTCCAATTCCCCACTTCCTCCTCCATAGGCCACCACATCTGTCCACCACTCCTGCCTGCAGAGCATCTTCAGCCTCTATTACCTTGTCCTCTAGTCCAGGCCCCATTGCCTTATTTCTGCACTACCATTACAGTCCTGTAGTATTTTTATTTCAGATGATAATACATTACCTTTCTTTTGTTTTGAAATATAAAAGTTGAGCAGTCACAAAAAAAATCCACAAGTAAGGAAAATATATTAATCTTTCCTCAACTCCTCTTCAATCTTATTTTCTTTTTTTTTTTGTAAATTTTTTTATTGGAGTTCAATTTGTTAACATATAGCAACAATCTTACTTTCTTAATGTCCATCAGTGTTAACAATTTGAGATATACTTATGTATATATCACATTATATAACAATTTGATATATGTGTATGTGTGTGTGTGTGTATGTATATATATATTCTTATATTTTCCTGTGTTGTTTTTAAAAAAAATAGGTCATGCAGTACATATAATCCAATGGAGAAAAGATGGTTCTTTCAAGGAATGGGGTTGGAGCAACTGAATATCTTGTAAGAAAAACGAACCTCTACTCTTATTTTCCATCATACACAAAAATAAAAAGAAATAGATCCTAGACCTGAATGTAAAACATAGAACTTCTAAAAGAAAACATAGGAGAAAATTTTTGCAATCTCGGGGTAGTCAAGATCACTTGAATAGAATGCAAAAAAAGCACTAGTCATAAAAGAAACTTGAAAAGTTGGGCTTTATCATCAAAGTTAAACAATTCTGCTTTTCCAAAAACACCATTAAGAAAATGAAAACTCAAAGTATTGACTTTAAGAAAATATTTTACAATATATGCATCTAAGAACTTGTGTCCAGACATATAAATAATTCTTAGAATTCAACAATAAGAACACAGCTTAACTAAAAAACAGGCAAAATACTTGAAAAGACAGTTCACAAAAGATATAAAAAGATACTCAAATGGACAATAAACACATAAATAGATGCTCATCGTTAGTTTTCATGGAAATGAGAGATAAAGCCACAATGAGATACCATTATACATTAAATGGATAAAGTGAAAAAAGACTAACAATACTAAGTGTTGACAAGGATATGGAGCAACTGGGAACCTCGTGCATCGGTGGTGGAAGAATTGTTTGGCATCTCTTAACAATTTTTATTTTTATTTATTTATTTTTTATTTATTTTAATTTTTTTTATTATTTATTTATGATAGGCACACAGTGAGAGAGAGAGGCAGAGACACAGGCAGAGGGAGAAGCAGGCTCCATGCACCGGGAGCCCGACGTGGGATTCGATCCTGGGTCTCCAGGATCGCGCCCTGGGCCAAAGGCAGGCGCTAAACCGCTGCGCCACCCAGGGATCCCTCTCTTAACAATTTTTAAACAGACATCATGTTGCTCAGGAATTTCTTTCATAGTTACCCAAGAAAAATGAAGACATTTTTGCATGAAGATTTGCATACAAATGTTCATAATAGTTTATATAATAGGTAAAACTGGAAACAACTCAAATATTAAGAGGTGCTTGTGGTATGTATGATCTTACAAAGAATCATACAGGCAATAATATGGACCACCCAAAATATTATGCTGAGAAAAAAGAGGCCAGACATGAAAAAGCACACATTGTATGATTCCATTTATATTAGATCCTACAAGAGACAAAATGAATCTATAGGGACAGAGGCAGTTCAGTGGTTGCCTGGGGCTGAAAAGGGGCACAGAAGAACATCTTTGGATGATTGAGTTTTGAATGTTTTGATTAGGGTGGTGGTGAAGGCATGCATACATTTGTTAAAATCCATTGAATGGTATTCTTAGAGTATATTTTATTGTAAGTCAATTAAAACTCAATATGTGTGAGTGTGTATGTGTGTGATAACAAAAGTGTGTTATATATGTTATTCTGCTCTTTGTTTACTAATGTATCATGGACATTGCTTTGTGTCGACACATAGAGACTTAGTCACTTCCCTTAAAATAATTGCATAAGATTTCATAATATGGCTGAGATCTTTTTGATGGACATTTAGAATGCTTCTTTTTTTTTTTTTGACAAACATGCCTTCTATAAATATGTTTTTATGTCTTTAAAAAATATATATATATACCAGGGCTTTTATTTCTGAAAAGTTGGATTTTTGGAGTTGGCAATGTTGGTTCAAGGGGATATGGGCATTTTAAGACTTGATAGATATTGTCAAATACTCTAACAAATACTCAAATGAAGGAAAGACACACTCTTCAGCAGTATATGAGAATATTCGTTTCCTGCATCATCAGCCGCATTGTATATTGCCACTCTTTTTGCCATGTGCTCAATGAAAGCAACTCCTTTTAATTTACTATTTCTCACTACCAGAGGTGTTGACCATCCTTTCCTTTTTTTTCCTTTCTTTTTCAGAGTACTTGGAATTTTATCTTTTTGTAAATTGCCTGTTCATATCCTTTCCCAAATTTCCCATGGGGTCATTTTCTTTTCACAAAATCAGTTTGCCTAACAATATCTTAGCAGAGCTGTTAGTGTACTGCCTATTTGGTTATTAGAAAGTCACTTTTGTCATCTTTCTCACCTATCTCTATTTGAGAAACACATCGTAGTCATTGAGTGAACCTCTCTGAAAAAACCCCTAAGGCCTAGTGCCCTTTAAAAGTAAATTCCCATGGGGAATTTATAACCTGTTAAGAGTTATCAGAAAAGAAGTTCTCACTTTTTGACTTCACGTTAATACCTTCACATAAAAATGAAAAAATATGCAAGTCTGTAAAAATCAAATAAAATGCTATATTCTGTATAAACAGACAGATGTTTAAATGTAGTTTACTACATTTTTTTTTTTTTTTTTAGAAATAATAAGCCGAGAGGACATTGCCACATGACATGGATACTAGATCAATGTCACTTATATATGACTAGGAAAAAATTCTATTCATTAATAATAGAATAAAGTCTCAATTATTTATACTGGATGTTTCTTGTGCTTCTGCAACTCTGAACCCCACTTAATCCCCCTGTGTATTTAAATTGGAGGATTGACAGGCCCCTGAAACTTCATTAATGGGGGTAATTTCTTCACAAAAATATCCAACTCATTAGAGAACCTGGCAGTTTCTTTATCAAGAATTATCCATCCATAAAAATCCCAGTGGGATGCAGATGCATGTCAAGACTAGACGAAAGTGCTTGAGTTCAGAGTGTCTTGTGCATTGAATTAGCCCACGATTATGAAACATAATCCTTTTACTGTGAGAAGGAGGTTAGGTCTTTCCCTGTTTATTGCCTGCACACCCAGGAAGCCTCAGGTCCTGGTGCCCTGGCTCAGGCATCCTAAGTTCAGCCCTTGGAAGCTGGATAGTTGCAGCAGAAATGATCCCTTCCTCCACCTCAAGCCTGTGAGGAAGACAGCACCCCTTCCCCTCCTCAGCCAGCAGTGTGGGTCCCTAATGTGGCTTAATCTTTAGTTTCCCTGCCCCCTGGATGCATAAGCCTATGAGTGAAGCCAGCCTGGCATAATGCCTCCATGCTGGGGTGATAGATCATCACCGGGTGACCACCTCCAGTCCATTCTGACCAATCTTTCCAGAACTCTTTCTCCTATGCACTTGCCTCTCAAGCTCTTAGCAGTTTTCCACTATCTTCTGGGTAAAGAGCAAATGTACTTCAAGGAGCTTTATAACCTGGTCCCCAACCTAGCTCCCACTGTGCCCTAGTAGGCAGAGCATCCCCCTCCCACCCTGGGAAGGCCATTCTCTCCCACACAAGTGTGCCTGGCTGTCCTCCCTGCTGAGGACCCTTCTGCTCCTTTACATCCAGCCTTTGCCTCTCTGCACTTTGCTGTCTGGTTCAGGTGTGACCTGGTTCATAAGCTTCTCCAGTTCTTCTTCTGCGCCGATCTGTCTTCATCTGGACTTTACGGGAGCCTATGTTAACATTTATCTGGTTCTGAGTCATGTGCTCTCTTTTGGAAATTATAGTTTTAGGAGTTTTTGATTTCAGCTTTGTGTTTTAGCACATGGCATGTGTTTGATGAATTGTCACTGAATCCTGGCAGGAGACAGAGACCACGTCTTATGTTCTTTCTGTTCCCTTCCCAGTCTTTAGTATTGTAGTAAAGCTGAGCATGTAGAAGAAGCCCCATAAGACCCCTTTCATCAAATTATATGTTTGTACTTATTAGCAATAATACTAAGTTTCAACATAAAATATTATAATTCAGATTAAGTAATTCAGACTCACTTTCTTCCAGCTGTTCTGAATTACTGCATTCATTCACCCAATACTTTTGAGAACTTACTATTTGCAGGTCAGGAGCCCATTTAAGCCTCTCTGCAGTGGGCCAGGTAAGCGGGAGTGGATATTGTGTTAGGATGGCAGGAGAGATGCAGAGAACGAGTCTTCATGCATATGAATTGGCAGGGCTTAGTGATGCATTGGGTCTAGAGGTGAGGAAGAGGGGAGTGCGTACAGGGGCTGAGATTTTGGAGCAGCAGGATGGGTGGTGGTGGCCATTCATCTAGATCAAACATGAACAGAGGTTCTGGTCACAGTGATCAGGACTTTGGTTTGGGATTTATCAAGCATGAAATACTTCTGAGGTATCTACAGCAGAGACAGCTAACACTCTACTAAGAGCCATTCTCCACTGATTCTTTTAATAAGTCCTCCTGAATTTAACTGGCCATGAGCTCCCCTGCTTAGAGACAATGTTTCCCAACCTTTCCTGCATCTATGTGTGTCCATGGACTTAACTTCCGGACAATGGAATGTGAGTAGAACTGATGTGTAAAACTGGGTGATGCCCTTCAGAAGAATCCACTCATGCTTCCTTCAGCCTCTCCTGCTGGCTAGAATGCAGATGTGGTGATGGGCTTGGAATAACCATCTTGGCTCCAGAGCTAGGAGCTTCATATGGAAGAAAGCAGAACCTCTCTAGCAGCCTGGGGCTGTTCATCTCTGGACTGTGGTTTGAGAGGGAGCTACACTTCTCTGTCTTTTAAGACATTTGTTTTTGGGTCTCTCTGTACCTTAATCATACAATATCCCAGGGAAGATGTCAACAGGTATTTGTAAATGGGAACCCGGGGCTTAGAGGGAAAGCCTGGGAAGGAGATAGGAGTTAGAGTGTAGGAATCATGGAAGCCATGAGTGTGGGAGTTATCGTCTTGAGAGAGAGTTAGAGAATGAAGAGGATTGGTCTGGGATAGAGCCCTGAGGATTCATACATTTAGTAGCTAGTTTTGAGAAAGTTGAGCAATCAAAGGAAACCGAGAAGATTCAGCTAATCTGAATCTCAGCTAATTTTTCCTTCTGGAAACCTAGAAACCCAGGAAGGAGCAGTGCCGTGGAGTCCAGATAGGTGAGAGCTTTAAGAAGGAGGGAAGGGTGAGCAGTGTTGGCCTTAAGCAGTGTCCTT
The DNA here is from genome assembly GCF_053574225.1 of Canis aureus. Lineage (NCBI taxonomy): Eukaryota > Metazoa > Chordata > Mammalia > Carnivora > Canidae > Canis > Canis aureus. The sequence goes on from NC_135647.1 coordinate 21,905,605, forward strand.
TGGTGAGATTTTACTGTACATTGGCTAGAATGGGAAGTGACAACTCAAGTGTGCTTGTAAAACCAAGGGATTGTTTGCTAATAATGATTATTATCATTAAGGCAACTCATAAGAACTGTGCAAGAATACAGAAAGATCTAATTACTATTTCTCAATCCAATTTTCATGATAAATTATCCAGAAATGTTAGAAATTGTCAAACTAAGCTTGGTGCTTTATATGAAACCCTAAATGTGTTTGTATCATAGCTCCAGATTCCATAAATCCATTTTTTTTAATTAAAAAAATTTTTTTAAAAATGTGGTGAAAAGCATATAACATAAAATTTACTACCTTAATCATTGTTAGGTGTATAGTTTAGTGGTGTCAGATACCTTCGTATTGCTGTGCAGCAGATCTCTGGGGATTTTTCCTCTTGCAAAACTGAAACTATTTCTATTAAACAATAACTTTCAATTTCTCCTCCCTCTAGCTCCTGGTAACCATCATTTTACTTTCTGTCTCTATGAATTTGGCTACTTTAGGGACCTCATATAAGTGGAATTGGGTGTATCCAAGATCTATAAAGAACTTATTAAACTCAACAGCAAAGAAGCAAACAATCCAATCATGAAATGGGCAAAAGACATGAACAGGAATCTCACCGAGGAAGACATAGACATGGCCAACAAGCACATGAGAAAATGCTCCACATCACTGGCCATCAGGGAAATACAAATCAAAACCACAATGAGATCCCACCTCACACCAGTGAGAATGGGGAAAATTAACAAGGCAGGAAACCACAAATGTTGGAGAGGATGTGGAGAAAGGGGAGCCCTCCTGCACTGTTGGTGGGAATGTGAACTGGGGCAGCCACTCTGGAAAACTGTGTGGAGGTTCCTCAAAGAGTTAAAAATAGACCTGCCCTACGACCCAGCAATTGCACTGCTGGGGATTTACCCCAAAGATACAGATGCAGTGAAACGCCGGGACACCTGCACCCTGATGTTCACAGCAGGAATGTCCATAATAGCCACACTGTGGAAGGAGCCTCGGTGTCCACCGACAGATGAATGGATAGAGAAGCTGTGGTCTCTATATACAATGGAATATTCCTCAGTCATTAGAAACGACAAATACCCACCATTTGCTTCGATGTGGTTGGAACTGGAGGGTATTATGCTGAGTGAAGTAAGTCAATCGGAGAAGGACAAACATTATATGGTCTCATTCATTTGGGGAATATAAATAATAGTGAAAGGGAATAAAGGGGAAAGGAGAAAAAATGAGTGGGAAATATCAGAAAGGGATACAGAACATGAGAGACTCCTAACTCTGGGAAACGAACTATGGGTGGTAGAAAGGGAAGTGGGTAAGGGGTGGGGGTGACTGGGTGACGGGCACTGAGGGGGGCACCTGATGGGTTGAGCACTGGGTGTTATTCTGTATGTTGGCAAATTGAACACCAATAAAAAATAAATTTATAAAAAAAATAAGTGGAATTGGGCAACATTTATTTTTTTGTGATTGGCTCATTTCACTCAGCTTAATGACCTCAAAGTTCATCCAGGTCGTAGCATGTGACAAAATTTCCTTCCTTCTTAAGGATGAATTATATTCTGTTGCATGTATAGACCACATTTTGCTTTCACAGATTCCTTTTAAAGAGTTGATTCTTCACAGTGTTATTCCCCTGGTGACGTTTCCTCTGGCCCGATCTACCCAGAAAGCGGGGAGAAGAGAGATGGCAAATTAGTTAGCAACTTTCTTCAAGAAAACTGACCCTCTGAATTAGCTGTGGGCACACTTCTATAAAGGGCCACACAGTAAATATTTTTGGCTTCGAAGGCCACGTAGTCTCTGTCACAACTTTTCAGTGACTCACCTCGCAGCATGTCTACCTGTCTCTTACAATTTTATAGTCATTGTACATGTTCATCGTCTGTCTGCCTGCACGTCTGTAAGCCTTGAGGATGGGGCTGACCCCACCTGGACTATCGTAAGGACTTCACATACATTTTATTTCCTTGTGCATAATTTAAATGATGGTTACTTATAAGAGGGAAATATTGTATTTGTTGACTAGCTAACTTCATCTTAAGCCAAGGGAATGTCCCTGTGGTGTCAAGTGTCTTGGGAAGGAGTCAGTTCACACACACTTGCCTAGAGGACAATGTCCAGCCATTTAAAATATTGTTATGTCACTTGAATCTGTGGCATTTTCTACAATAAGAAGATTTCAACCAAATGTCTTCTAATAGACTGTCAGGGGTTTGCATGTCAATGTGCTGCAACCAAAGAAGAGTTTAAGACAATCTGATAACACTGTGAGAGAAAAGGGCAGAAATATCTCAGGGTAATATACAAGTTAATGGCTTATGTATTAGCCCCCAAATGTGTCATCCTTCTTTCTGTTCTTGCTGCCATCAAAGCTATCACCTCACTAGGGCCTTGGCCAGGCGGGCAGGTGGGACTGACCTCTTGTCTTTGTTCTATACTCCAGGCCAGGACATGTGCCTGCCATGGAGGGGAGGGGACCCCTTTTTCTAGTTGACACACAGGTGTTTTGTGTGCTAGCTGTGTCTAGACTGACACTTGCTTAGTTTAACGTATAATTTTTGTTTTGCTTATATGATAATCTCCTAACCTAGTCTTTCTATCTCTGAGTTTTCCCTCATATAATCTTTTCCCTAACTTCTCCTAGATTAACTTCGTCATTCTTATGCTCAGAAAGCTTCTGTGGATGCTTTCTATAGATTTCCTTGCCCAGGCCTCAGGCCTTCTGCAGGTCTGACCTCCGTCCCATCGTCCTGCTTTAGCTGCCTCTACCTTTCACCACATTCTGGCTTTACCTGAGCTGTACATGCTGGTTTCTCCACGTTACCATGCTGGTGGGCAGGGGTCAGGGTAATAAGGGAGAACATTTATTGACTCTTAAATATGTGTTTGGCATTGTGCGAAGGGTTTTGTATGCCCTGTCTCATCTACTCCTCAGAATAGCTCTTTGAGTTAAGTTCGACCAACTACATCTTTCCAACCCTTAAGTATTTTATGTCTCATCTCTTTTGCTGAGAAAACCCTATCAAATAGATTTTATAAAATCACATCTGATGAATCCCAAATGCTTTTATAATCTATTTTTTTAATCTTTCACGTATATTATTTCATTTAATTGTCTCAAGCTCTCTGTGCAGTATATTATTATTCTTGTTTCTCTGCTTAAAAACGAAGCAAAAAACACTGAAGTTCAGAGAGTTCAATAGTCTTCTCAAGAGCAAATAATTAATTATGGGCAGAGCTGATTCTCAGGCCTTAGTTGGTTTGATACCAGAAACTGGGCTCTCTCTCTCATTTTAATAAAGGATTAAAAAAAAGATTTTATTTATTTGAGGGGGGGGAGCACATGCACAAATGGGGGTGGGGAGCCAAGGGAGAGGGAGAAGCAGACTCCCTTAACTGACTAAGCCACCCAGGCACTCCCTGAAGCTGGGCTCTTAAAGGATCAGTAGTCCTCAAACTTAATAACCCATAAGAATCATCAATCCAGGAGCTAGTTTACAATTGGCATTAAGTACAGAGATTCTACTGCAGTAGATCTGGGGAAGGGCCCAGGAATATGCATTTTTCACATACCACTCAGGTGATTCTTCTGCAGGTGTTTTGTGGAACACTCTTTGAGAAGCCCTGTACTAGACTGTCCTGTTCAGGGGATGGGTATTGACTTCTTTCTGACAGTATATGGTCAGTACATTCAACTGCTTTTGGATCATGGTTATTGGGCAAGCTCATCAGTATAGAGAAGGATGCTTCCTTTTTCTTTTGTTGTGATGAGAGCAAATGCATACATTTCATCCTAAAAAGAGTCTCCGAAATCTTTGGATTTAAGAAGCAGAGCACAGATCTACTTCACACCATTTAAAATAGCAATCTGCTTCTTCAGAAGGACAGTGTTTCCCACTCTGATTCTGGAGGTGAAAGCAAGAATTCTCAGAAAGAGCGTTGAAAGCGTTGGTTATACATTGAGATCCTGCAGCTTGGCCAATGATAGCTCTACCAATGTTTGAGAAATCTTGATTTCCCTGATAGCTTTAACAGAGTGTGGTAACAGGCAGTGGTGGACTGGTTGCGTCTAAACCCTAAGTGCTGCTTCTGCTAAGTGTTTGAGTAGCAAACCCAGATGACGGGTTGTTGGAAGCATGAGAATCGTGTGGAGTGTAAAGTCAATGGACTATGGATCCATATTTGAGATGCCTGGTAAGGTGTCCTTTTTAGATGCGACTAAGACATTCATTGAGGGAAATGGCCTTGTTGATATTGGGATCAACCACAGAGCATTGAGCCAAAGTGAATTATTCTCAAGCCTTACAACCTGATAGAATTTACCCTGTTAAGTTTTGGACATTTTTGGGACCCACGATCCTTTTCTCCCTTCCAGTTCCTCTATCTTGGATGGGAATGTCTATCCTATGCTTGTCTCACCAATGTATTTTGGAGACAAGATAACTTGTCTGGTTTCATAGGTTCACAGAGAGAGAGGAATTTTCCTCCAGGATGAATCATACCCCAAGCCTCACCTATATCTAATTTAGATGATATTAAGTTGAGATTTTGGACATAGATTTGATGCTGGGATGGCTTAAGACTTTCAGGATGTTGGGATGAAGTGAACATATTTTGTATGTGGAGACAACATGCATTTTAAGGAGCCAGAGGTTGGACCGTTAATTGTGTCCTCTCCAACTTCACATGCTGAAGTCCTAACTTCTAGAGCTCAGAATGTGACCTTATTTGGAAATAGGGTCATTGAAGTTAGAATTAGTAAGATGAGTTCATACTGTACTAGGATGGGCTCTAATCCAATATGACTGGGTCCTTCTGGAAAGGGGAGAATGTGGACCCAGACACACACAGAAGAACACCTACAAACCAAGGCCAAAGATTGCCAGTAAACCATCAAAAGAGGCATGGAACAGTTTCTCCCTTGTAGCCCCCAGGTGTAACCAACCCCGATGACACCTTGGTCTTGAACTTCCAGCCTCTAGAGCTGTGAGACAATAAAATTTGTCTTGTGTAAGTCACCCACTTTGTGGTACTTTGCTATGGTGGCCCTAGCAGATTTTGGCAGGATTTAATACTTCCTGGACACAGAACTTCTTCCCTGAAGACTGTCTTTATCCCAAAGTTAATCACTAAGACCTCCATTTTGAGAAAATTCTAATATATCATAGGAAAGATCACAGAATTATAGTTTAGTTGTCAGAATGTCAGTGACGTTTGGTGTCTCTACAGTGCCACTCCCTGAAGCCATGGAATGAACAACCACAGCCCAGAACCCATCCTCATGACAGGCCTGGGGGTTAAACATTACCAGGCATCTGTTGTGACCTGTGGTAGATGCTCTTGAAAACAAGCACTTGAATGTAGTGAATTCCTGAGTGTTCTCCGCTGAGCGCCACTTACGATGCTCTCTTGTTAACCATGCCAAGATATTTTTGGCTTGCCCTCCATCTCAGTAAAGCCAAGAGTCAGGAAAGCAAGCCCCCAGATTTCCGGTCCCCAGTGGCCAGGGCAGGTTTCAATCTGCTCACCATCTGTCGGTGTCTGACCAGTGAGGAGTCTCTGCAAAGACAGCTGGGGCAGAGAATTGGAAACTTATTATGCTAAAGATGTCAGGGAAGCTTTCTTTAGGCTTGTATCACAGGCTGCTACTGAATGGGATTTTGTCACGGGTAGCGCTGAGTTTAAAAAAACTGTTTCTTTCTTTGATAAAAAGGGATATTTCTAAAGATGAGGCGCATGGAAAAATAATGTGCCCAGACCAGTTAGGGAGCCATTCCAAATCCTTTGAGAATAGTATGGAGGATGTCTTAAATACAGTTTCAAACAGCTATCCGGTTGTTACCAGGCTCCTTGATAAGGAACGTGTGGGCACGGAGACATACCAGACTCCTCCAAGCAGGTTGCTGAACTGACTAGGAAGCAAGACGTCCTGATTGTGCAATGCCTGGAATCCCTGGGACCTTGCTGAAGACACTACCATCAGCTTGCCCTTGTTTCAAAGAAGTCTGTCTTGTCAGGTGACTGAAGGCTTGGGGATGGGAGGGAGGGAAGTCAGTCTCTAAAATCCAGGTTCTCTAAGGCAGGTGCTGTCAAAGTTCCAAGGAGGGAATATCAGCCCGGGTTTTGGTGTCTCTATCTTGATCCCTTTTCAGCCAGGATTCTTAGCTGCCATGATGCACAACCCAGTGAGTCCCTGAAGACAGAGGGCACGTGAGGTCATTAACTTTTGATATTTTAGCATGATGGCAGCTCCTGTGTGCCTACATCACCTGGGCTGCTGGATTAATTTGTTCAGTCAGAATGGGAAGTTTTCCTCTGGTGAGAAAATGTTTAAGGCTTCCCTAGCCAGGGAAGCAGAATGGAGCTTGGTAGGGAGTTAGCCAGCTGTGTGTGGGGGGGGTGGTCTTGTTATGGGGCGAGGGAAATTGGATATGCATGAGGGGTTTTAGGGTCAGGAATAGCAGAAAGAGGATATGCTCAGGTGCAGTGTTCAGTGTTCTCAGGATCTGGGGCTGCCTAATGAACTGGATTCATAGACAGGGGAGTTGGGAGGGGACCACTCCATCACTCATAGTCTGGCTAGAAAACGGAAGTCATCCAAAATGCTTTCAACAGAGAGAATTTAATACAAGGAATTTATTATATGCTGAGAGCTGAGAAGCCACACAAGGGATAGTGAGGCAAATTAGAGTTTAATAAAGCAAGAAGCCTCTACCAGCTGTTGTATCAGAAGTGCATTAACTAGAGCCCAGAAGCCAGGGCACTGCCCAGAAGCCATGGGCAGGTGATCAGCATGGCCATGATGGACAAGGCACTGCGATAGGTGCCTTCAGGAAGGGTCTGTTAGTGTTGTCGTCATATCTCTGGGGATCAGAGAGGGGTCAGAGAAGACTATTATGTTGCCCAAAGTCATACCAGAGCAGAGTCAGAATTTGAACTCGGGGCTGTGTGCTCTGGTTTTCCCAGTACCATGGGAAGGGATAGGGTTTGGTCTTCTGAGGAAGAAGCTCCCTGGGGTTGCATGGGCAGAAGATGACAGGGTTGAGAGGTGTGCAGGTGAGAAGGCCATTAGGTGGTGGAGTTAGTAGGTGATCCAGTGCCCCAGCTTGAGGTTCACAGGCTCTCCAGCCTAGCTGGGGTCAGCTCACATGCCAGTTTCCCATAACGGAAGCAGAGCCTGCCCACAAGAGAGCCTTTCCTTCGTCCTTGGTAACCGTGTGAAGATTTGGGTCTGGATCAAAGATAGAGGGTACCTCTTCATGAGAGGAGGCCCTGTGCATGGGCCAGAGCTGGGAGAACAATGGAAAGGCTGGGAGTGATGTCTGTCCAGCAGGTACTTCATCTTGCTTGGACTTGAACACTGGAAATTCTGGAGCAGCCCCATGAAAAAATGAGAAAGCCGGCTTGGCCATGGTTTGGGTGATGGGGGAAGAAAGTGAGGGAAACTTGCAGGTCATGCCAAGATTTCAAAGCAGGAACAACAGCTCTTTGGACCAGCTACAGGCGCAGCGCTCGCTGTAATGCTCTCCACCAGGCAGCCAGCTACATTGAGAAGACAAAGGCGATGTCAACCCCCAAATCCTTTGAGCTCATCTCTTTTTGACTCACAGTTGGATCTTCCCCATGAACAACACTTTGTGGAGGATTGGAATGGATCTTTGTGTTGCAACAGTGTTTTCTAGCTGGTTGCCTCACTTAAGTGATGAGTCTGCAGAACGTGCCGGGGGATTTGAACTCAGATGATGAGGCCATGTTTACTGCAACGCTGACTAATTCATGCCCAGCTTCACCAGCCTGGTCTCCAGGTTACTGAAAATGTTTTGAAAGTTCACAAACAGGTTTATCCAAGTATTCATTGCATGGGATGCAATCTGTGAAAGGCTTGCGCTCCCTGTGTGTTCTCTAGAGTGATGACTCCCCAACATCCCACCAAGAGCTCAAAGCTCCCTTTCCTGGCCATCTTCGTTCCCCTCTCATTCTGTTAGCGCTTCCTGAAAGGAAGGGGGAGCATGTTATCCCAGTGGTGGAATCAGCCACGGCCCCTCCTGCTCCCCATCCTTGCACCCCCAGAGTGCAGACACTCAAGCCCGTGTACACAATTGCTACCGTAGGTGCTGCTTCAAAACTGCTGCTTCAAAAATGCTGATCTGGACATAGAGAAAACTTTCGAAACCGGTGTTGAGAATTGAAAGAAGAGGGGAAGTTGCAAGGGTGCTTTGACTCCAAGCTTCGTTCTCTCCCAGCCTGTGCCCTGGTAGCGTCTTAGGTGGAGAGCATCGTGCACATGGTTCTTTGTTTGGGGCTGCAGAGACCCCATCCATTTCGGGTGTGAATGGCCTGGTCTGGCAGGTGATGATCTCATGTTATTGGACGGCCCGGACGGAAGAGCAGTTCGTTCTTTACACTCGTCACAATAACATGCCCAGGACTCTGCTTCTGCGCTTGGAGAATAAGCCCACTTCATAAACAACCCACTTTATTCAACACGGTGGACACACAACAGGACTGATTGCTCTCCTGGGAGCTGGGGGCGGGTGAGATTGGAGAGGAGGAGGAGGGGAAGCCAGGACTTGGCCCATTTACCGGAAAACAGCAGCCACGCAGATCTGCTAGGGCCCTGAATCTGGGGAAACGGGACTCGGCAGCCTGGCCCCATTTTGGTCAGGGGCTGCGGCCTCATGGACGACTGGCAGGACCAGCCTGGACTTCCCCTCTGTTTCTGCAGCCCCCCTGCCCGGCACCCCCTGCAATCCCCCAACACCTGGATACTCCCCCCACCTCAACCTTGCCAGGGCCTGGATGCCTCACTCCTTAGACCACTGTGCATGGGTGGCTCCCCCAAGTCTCCTCGGGCAGGTGCTCGGGATCCTTCTGGAGAGCATTGCTCTCGGGGGCTGTGCGGTCCTTTAAGAAACCAACAATTTGGGGCTGAGTGGTGGGCTGGGGAGAAGGCACCTTTTCTTTGAGAACGCAGGGGTGTTCGGTGGCCCAGGGAGCAGTGGATGTGGTTAATTGTGGGCGCTCCTTCTTTTTTTTTTTTTTTTTTAATATATTTTTATTTATTTATTTATTTATGACAGTCACACACACAGAGAGAGAGAGAGAAAGAGAGGCAGAGACACAGGCAGAGGGAGAAGCAGGCTCCATGCACCGGGAGCCTGACGTGGGATTCGATCCCGGGTCTCCAGGATCGTGCCCTGGGCCAAAGGCAGGCGCCAAACCGCTGCGCCACCCAGGGTTCCCTGGGCGCTCCTTCTTCAAGACTCTGCTGACCATTGCCTCTGCGCTTGCACACAGAAAGTTCTCCCTGAACCGTAAATTTGGGGGGAGGGGGGCAAACATCAGAGAGTCTCTCTTTCTCCCTTCTTTCTCTGCTCTCGTCGCTTTTTCTGTCCATCTGCAACAAGAAACTCCGAACAGTGGTCACCTTTCCCAAGCCCATAGGATCAGGGCCAAGCCTGCTTTCCCAAGCCCATAGGATTGGGCCAAGCCTGTGGCAACGAGGCCAGGGCTTTGGGGCAGGCGTGGGGAGGATGCATCCTGAGAACCCCCAGGCCTGCCCTGCAGGTCGGCGGGGGGGGCCATCCCCGGGCTGGGCCCAGGCGGCAGCAGGCACGGGATGGGCCGGGAGGGCTGAGGTGGTGTCCGCGGGGACAGGGCAGCGGGATGCGCACCCCAAGGCAGCCCCTGGCATTCCATCCCCCCAGCCTGGAGGGGTCCCGGCGGGGAGGGAGAGCAGGACAGAGCTGCGCGTCTGGCACCTGCCTGGCTTCAGTCCGAGACACCCTTGGGCGGCTGCTGGTTTCCCGAAGTGCAGTCCAGGGTCGCCTGGTACCCTCTGGGGCGCTCGGGCCCGGACAGCCCTCGGAAGGCCGAGGAACAGCTCCTCTTGGCTGCCGCCCCACTATCTTCAGCTGATTCCCTTCCACGTTTAAAGGAAAAAGGAAAGCGCGAGATGCTGTCTGTTGTGTGGCAGGAGCTGTGAGTACCCAGCCGTGGGGGCGCCCCCACCCTGGGCTCGGCAGGCGCAGGGGAAGGCCTCTCCCCACCAGGCCCCAGGAATCCCCAGCGCTGGTTTCCATTTCGGTCAAAACTGAGATGGAGCAGTCGGCTCCAGGCTCCAGCGTCGAGGAGAGCTGAGTGTGCTGCGAGTGTGCTCCCCCCCGAGCAGGGCTGCGTGGGAAACCAGGCTACCCTTTCACCTGGCCCGTGAGTGAAGAGGCGTATCCTGGTACACATTGAACAACTCCGTGCCTTGAACTTCTCGGGCAGGTCCCATCTCTTTTAAAGCGAAGCCTCTGTAGGTGAGGAGAAGCCACTGTGAGAAGGGACTGGATCCCCCCCACCCCCCACTGAAGTGCCCAGAGATACTATTCTTTTTTCCCCCGCCCAGAGATAGTATTCTTCTCCATCAGCGGTCTTAGTTGCTCAGGCAGCTGTAACAAAACATCACAGGCTGGGAGGCTTATAGGCCACGGAACTGTATCCTCACAGGTCTGGAGGCTGGAAGTCTGAGATCAGGGTGCCAGCGTGGCCAAGCAGGGGGCCTCTCCTGGCTCCCACACCTCTTGCTGTGTCCCTACCTTGCAGAAGGGGCGAGGCCACGCTGCGGGACCTCTTTTAAGAAAGAGCATTAATCCCATCCATGAAGGCTCCACCCTTGGGATGCAGTCACCTTCCACACGCCCCACCTTCAACACCACGACTTTTGAGGGTTAGGATTTCAGTATGAATTTTGGGAGGTAAGCAGACACTCAGACCAGAGTGCATCTACCTTCTTTTCGGCTTTGTGCTTTTGCAATACTTTTATAAATTCAATTAAGAATGGCCGGATTCCCAAGGAAAATTTCCAATTGGTAAAAAAAGGGACAAGTTATTTTAGACAATCTTGGACATTTCTATTTGAAGGATTCTTTTTTACACGTTCCTTGTACCCCTCCTATACAGGTAACTGTGTGGACATCGCTACTTCTAGATTTGGTGTTCTTCAAAAAATTTTTATTTGAATTTTAACTGAGGAAAATATACATAATATGAAATTTACTGTACCAACTGCCTCTAACTGTATAGTAGTGTTAAGGGTACTCACATTGTTGTGTAACTGATTTCCAGAACTTTTTTTAATCATTATTTTTTAATTATTTAATTTTTTAATTTATTCATGAAAGACACAGAGAGAAAGGCAGAGACCCAGGTAGAGGGAGAAGCAGGCTCCCTATGGGGAGCCCGATGCAGGACTGGATCCCAGGACCCCGGGATCACGCCCTGAGCCGAAGGCAGCAGCTCAACCGCTGAGCCCCCCAGACGTCCCTCCAGAACTTGTTCTGTGTGAAACAGAAACTTCCCACTTCCCCCTTCCCCCAGTCCTTGGCAATCACCATTCTACTTTTCGTCTCCATGACTTTGACAATCCTAGGTACCTCATATAGGTGGAATCCTACTGTAGTTGTCTTTTTATGATTGGCTTATTTATTTAAAAAAATATTGGGCAGCCCTGGTGGCTCAGCGGTTTAGTGTCTGCCTTCGGCCCAGGGTGTGATCCTGGAGACCCGGGATCGAGTCCCATGTCAGGTTCCCTGCATGGGGCCTGCTTCTCCCTCTGCCTGTGTCTCTGTCTCTCTCTCTCTCTGTGTGTCTCTCATGAATAAATAAATAAAATCTTTTTTAAAAAATAAAGAAATAAAATAAATAAAATAAATATTTTTAAAAGACTTTATCTATTTATATGAGAGGGATCAAGCAAGTGAGAGAACCTTAGCAGGGGGAGGGACAGACCAAGAGGGAGACATAGTCTCCCCACTGAGCAGGGAGCCCAACCTGTGGCTCGATCCCAGGACCCCAGGATCATGACCTGAGCCGAAGGCAGACCTTAACTGATGGAGCCACCCAGGCACCCATGACTGGCTTATTGCACTTAGCATAATGTCCTAAAGATTTGGTGTTCTTTTATTTCATCTTTAACATAGTATGTCCTCTGAACACCTGAAGGCTAACCCATTCAACTGTTGGAAAGGTCATCAATAGAACTTAAATAATATTCTTTAAGCCTGGACATTTTAAAGACCGGTGGGTGTGCACTCAGGAAATGACCTATTGCTCCTAGCAGAGTGGAACATCTCGGGGTGAAAAACCAAATGATGGGAAGGCCTCCCTGGTGAGGAGAGAGGGGTGGTGGTGAGCGGTGCCAGCCGGGACCCTCTTGTGGAGCAGGGAGCGAGGCCCGCAGGCCGAAGCCAGGGGCCGGGGCCGCTCTGCAGGTGTGGGCGCGCCCGGGTGGGTGCCGCGTCCTGGGGCTGCCGTGACAGGTGCCGTGGAGGGCTTGGCAGCGGCTCTGCAGGGACACATCTGCCTGGGCCGTCGCGGGAGCAGGAGAATAGGAGGCAGGTGCCCAGAAGCAGAGAAGGACGGGGCGGAGGTGCCCCGGGAGCACCCTCCCATCCTGACAGCCCCCAGCACGGTGCCCCCAGGCTGGTCCCGGTTCTGAGGAAGCTATTTTCAGCGATTCTTGGACAGAGCGGCTCACGCCCGAGCAGATGCCCAGCATGTCACACAAATGCTGAGGTGACGGGGGCACTGGTTGGGGACACCAGGCCATTCGGCTCACGACGTGGCCTCTAAAAGCTTCTTGGGGTTTTCTGATGTCTCAGCAGCCACGCAAAGGATCCCGCAGGACCGTGACACTGTCTTTTTCACAGAAATGTAATTCGCTGCTGTCAATACCGTGGCTTTCCCACCCTGAACGGCCAGTGTGTTTTCTTGCTATTTATCAAATCTTTTACACTCTGATGACTAATGGAAAACACAATGGCAATTCGTTACTGCTTGGGCATTGTTTGCGATCAGAAATGACACCGGAGCAGAAGGCTAATCAGTTACCGTCGCCTTCAGAATTTATTCTCTCCTGAGGGACGACACGCACTCGCACATCAACAGGGGCTACTAACCACGCCGTGGGGAGGCCTTATAAATTATCTACGTAGGAATTTCCACTTTAAAAAGCCGTGTCCCCATCTATCAGCTCATTTTGGCATCGCAAGAATGTTTATGATATTGCTTTAGTTGAAAAGAGGGAGGCTTAAAGGAGAAATGCCTCGTCTAAGGCCACCGAGGAAGTCAATTAGGCCTAAAATATAGGTCCCTCGAGTAAAGCTCTTTTCACCAAACTGCACTCGAGAAGAACGTGTTTGAACCATGGCAGGAGACAGAAGAGATGACCTGCTTCTCCTGCTGCCGGGCAGGCTCCGCCTCACTCTCAGCCTAAGCATCCCTGAGATGTTATATTAATCATGACTTAACAATCGTGGGGACAAGCCCATCAGGTCAAACAATTTAAAACTACCATTTTTTAAAAAAAGATTAAATAGTCAAAAATCAACAGTCTCATGCATCAAACTAATCCATCTCCCCATATTTGTAGAGGTTACGTTTCTCATGCAGCATCAAATTGGTCTTTTTGTTTGGTTAATTCGGCTGGTTGCTTTCCTTTCAATTTTGCTGCCCCTTCATCTGAATGGGCCGGTGGCCTCAGATCATTAATTTAGTGGCCTCCATAACCAAACGGAGCCAATTGTAGAGGCAGTAGGCCAAACTGTGCAATTAACTCAAACCCGGCAATTCAGGGTCATGTAAATATGACTCACAAATGGCCAGCCTGCAAGAATTTGCAACAGGTCTAACCGGCTCCTTGTTGCTGCACATTTTGCCTGAAAAGGGAATCCAATCAGTATTCTTTTCCATTCGTCTGGCGTAAATTCATGTGTGCTGGTGAGTGGAAGACAGCTGATTTCCAAGGCTGCTACAGGGGGATGATTAGAAAATCAGGAGGGCATCTTGGCCGATTGTCAACCCCGAAGCAAGGGGCAGTGAGTCAAGTGGCCGAGGAGGCACACATTAGAGTCATTCATCCTCACGGCAGCGGAAGCTGGAAACTGGCGCCACTGGCCAGGCTTCCCACCATCTGGAGCGAAACCGGGACCGTCCCACCAGGCCTGGCCAGCCTCCAAGTGGGGGCCGGCGGCAGAAGGGCCGGTCACCCTGCAGGGAGATGGGCCTCTGCTTCCCGCAGGCGGCAGACAGAAGAGGACGGCGCCGGCGCTTTCTCCTCCGGTTCTAAGGTGCTTCTAAGGTGCTCCGGGAGCCACTTGGTACCGGGCTGCTTTGGAAGAGCCGTGTCCTTGAGGCTCTGCACCCAAGTTTCAGGGCCCCTGTTTCTGGCAGTAGGAGCTTCACGCTTCATGCGACAAGAGCTCACAGAAGGCCTACACCAGGCCCGAGAACCCCGTCCCCACGGCAGGTTACAGGCCCCGCCGGCTGGAGGTAGGCTGACGGGCCGGCGGCCCACGGTGGCAGCACGGATGCTGCAGAGTGCCTCGGAAGGAAGCAAACACCCCCATCAAGTCAGGGGTACGGGTGCACTGGGAAGCAGGTCTTGGAAAACATACAAAACGACCCCGATCTGCAAAGTCTGCCGATTCCCGTGGTGTAAAGATGCTACTGTGATGGCATCTGGGATGGATGGATGGATGGATGGATGGATGGATGGATCTTCGATGCCACGGATCCCACTGTGACCAATTTCAAACCACCAGTAGTTTAACAACCGGCTCAGAAACCTCGTGGATGTTTGACAGTCTCTCCTGAGCTCCTACGGACTGGCTCAAAAGCAGCATGGCTTGGTGGCTTAAAGATTGCAATTGGGGGGATCCCTGGGTGGCTCAGCAGTTTAGCACCTGCCTTTGGCGCAGGGCGTGATCCTGGAGTCCCGGGATCGAGTCCCACGTCAGGCTCCCGGCATGGGGCCTGCTTCTCCCTCTGCCTGTGTCTCTGCCTCTCTCTCTCTCTCTCTCTCTCTCTGTGTGTGTGTGTCTATCATGGATAAATAAATAAAATCTTTTAAAAAAAAACGAAAAAGATTGCAATTGGGGGAACCTGTGAACACAAGTTGAAATGTCAGGGTCCTTTTCTTTTTTAATGAGGGTATTTAGGTTGTTAGGAGTCAGGTTCAAAATTCGAGTCACATATGAACAAATTTTATACCCTGAAACCACTTGAAGGCCCTTTCCTCTGGCCCTGCAGCTTATAAATCAAGGTGCCCGCGGACACACCGCTTGGTGCGACACTTCCAGGGACAGGCCGTGCAGGTGCTTAAGGCTGCTAAGAGGGGGAGCGACGGTGGCCACGGATGGAGGTTGCTCTTGGTAGCTCAGGTGATGCAGCTCGCTTCTTCCCTATAGCATTTTAAGAGAGAAAAGCAAGGCCATGCAGACTAGAGACACAGAACGTCCTTGCCTGGAGGAACAGGAGAGGGGATGGGGCTGCAGCTGGCGCTCTCCCTGGCCCTTGTCCAACTGGTAGTAAGAACTGCATCTGCGTTGCTGGGAAAGTGATACCCTCCACGCTTGTGCTCAGCTTCTCTCTCCGTTGTGTGGTGTATAGGAGGCTGGGAGAGAAATGGACTTTTTCACTGTCTGAAGAGGCCAATCTGCTAGAAGTTCAGGAGTTAGTGATCTGCAAAATCCAGAGAAGGAGCTAACTTTGACAGCATCGGCTTATATACTGGCGGGGCCAGCTGAAAACTGTGCCTCTTGCACTTGCTGACTCACAGTGAGCAGATTTGTGTGCTTTGGGAGCCCTTGAGCCCTAAGAATGGGGCATTTGGGAGGTTTGAGAAAAAAACATGGACTTGTCGGCACCCACTTTTGAAGTGGCCTTTGAGATGTTGAAGAAAACTGGAATTTATTTCGATAAAAGTTACCTAAATTAAAAGAAAAAAGAAATGTCAGGGTCCTGTGGAAGACGGGAGTGTCTCAGGGCAGACCCATCTCCTCCCCATCCTGCCACCCCCCCTTCCTCTTAAGTTCTCCTAAGAATGTTGCCTGGATAAATCTCGCTTAGGACAAGTGTCCCAACCCTAGGCTCTGTGTCTCGGCAACCTGACCTTTCTCCAATTCTCCAGAGCCCAAGGTCTTCCCAGAGATGCCCTCACCTGCTGCACCATCAACCTGCTGCACCATCAACCAGGCTCACTGCTCACCGTGGCGAAGGCGCTCCCCGCTCCTGCTGGAACAGGGGGGCAGCCAGAGTGGCAGGGGAGGCTGTTGAGGGCTTGTCACGATGCCACACGCATTTCTCCGGGTAGAAATTCGGTTCAATTGTTTGGAAGGTAGAACCAGCTTTTAAGCAGGAGGGGTTTATAGAAGGATCAGATGGGTTTAATTCAGAAGGAATTCTTGTGACCCCAACCGAAAGAATTCAGTGTGTAATGATCAGTTTGTCTTCCAGTTATGCAAACGGTAGGGCTGTGTTATCTGCATTTTGGCAAACACACTTTTTTCACTAAGCCTTGGGTTCCTCGTGTGCAGCAGTGAGTGGCACAGATGCACTGATCTTTAAGGCATCCGTCTGTTGTATCCTGTGCTTCCGGGACTCTACTGGCCACCAGTGCATCATTGCCTCACATTTTCCTATATGGTTTTCAGCCCCTTTGGCAATTTGACTATTGTTTTTTGTCCTCCTGGGACATCTAGTATTCCACTGCATGTCAATATTCAGCTGTGCCACAAATAAAGTGTCTTTTTGGCTAACTCTACTTTGGGGGGTTACTCTGTGTTAACTGTGCATCTTCTCCAGAATCTTTGATATTCCAGGGTGTGTTCTCTATCTCCAAGAGGGGAACTTAATGCTCATGGGTTCCCAAACTCTATGACCTCAAATCATTCTTTTCCCCCCTCAGGATAGCATATTAGTCTCCTAGGGCTGCCATAATGAAGTACACAAATTAGGTGGCTTAAAACAACAGCGATTTAGTTCTTCACAGGTTTAGAGGCTGGAAGTTAGAAATCAAGGTGTTGGCAGGGCCACGTGCTCTCTGAAGGTGTTAGAAGGAGAGTCTGTTCCATGTCCTTTCCTTGGTGTCCTATGGCTTGTGACGTCTGTCTCTAGCAGACATCACTTGCATTCTTCCTGTGGTCTTTGTGTCTCTTCTTCTCTCTTTTGACAGCTGCATAGACACCAGTCATATCGGATTAGGACCATCTTAATTGAATACAACTTCTTCTTAATTTGATTACATCTGTAAAAACCCTATTTTCCAA
Organism: Canis aureus; assembly: GCF_053574225.1. Classification (NCBI taxonomy): domain Eukaryota; kingdom Metazoa; phylum Chordata; class Mammalia; order Carnivora; family Canidae; genus Canis; species Canis aureus. Next base: position 21,922,740 of record NC_135647.1, read on the forward strand.
ATAAGGCTGTATTCCCAGGGACCAGGGATAAAGGCTTCAACATATCTTTTTGGGGGACGCAATTCAGCTCACAACAGATACCTATTGATATTTTAATAAAACCAGGACTCCAATGAACACATTTTAGAAAATGCTGTCCCCAGAAACTTGAACTGTAATTAGGATTCACTTAACCAGGTACATAGTAAAACCCTTAGGTCAGGAGTTCTTAATGTGATAGCAAGAGGTTTATGCCCTTGGATGAAAAAAAATTTCCATCTTTGTATTAAATTTCTCATTTCCTTCGTTTATGAGTGTAGGCAACCAACCCACAGTACTGTCAGTGGCACTTGGTCAATAGGAGTCAGATATTTTCATCCGACACTACGGTTACTGCAGATGTGTTGGGATATCATTTATACTCTTCACCATGTTTTCATTTGTATATTTAAAAAAACTCCTCTTAGAAAGAGACTGTGGGCTTTGCCAGACAGCCAAAGGCATCCCTAGCTCCCCCCCACCAAAATTGAGAACCTCTGTCTTCTGTCATGACTCCCATGACCTGAACAACCCAGTGTCCACAGAAGGGTTTCATCAACAGACGACCACTAGCAGAACCTTTCCATTTTTACAAACAAAGAATTAGTAAATAAGCAAAACACGGATATTATAACACATTTTATCCGTAAATGGAATACCCAATTAGGGCAAAGTGTAAAAATGAAATATAGATATGTACAATAAGGTATCTTATACAATGATCTTCAATGATTGTCACGTTGTATTGATTATTACTAGGCCACATTACCAAGGAAATATTTGTCTAGATTACCTGGGAATATTTTGGAAACTATAATATGCACAAATTAATATGGATAATTTCTAGGACACATGCATTCCTTTTTGCGTGTTGAAACGTATCAAAGAGTTGAATATATTTAACTACATTCCCTGAGAAAACTGGAAAGTCCCAGACAAACCAGGACAAAGCTCTGCGCTGCTTGAATGAACATGGTCATGTTGATGCTGCCCAGAGTCCTGACAGACGTCACTGTGTCCAAAGATTTGCCCCAGACATGTTGCTCCCAGAGCACTTTGGCCTCATGAAAGCACAAGTGTCAAAGACCAAATTCCAGCTCAGCTCTGCCTCTGAATCATCCTGGAACTAGGCATGTCACCTAATCTTATGAGCCTCTGTTTCCTTATCTGTGATAAATGGAGATAGTGGTGTGTGTCCTGCCTCTCTCTCAGGGCTACTGGGAGATTCAACTGAGACAACTGTAAACTGGAAAAGGGCTGTATGAATATAACACATAGAACAGTTCTTTAATTTCTCGTGGCAACATTAATATGGGTATAAATTGATAGCCTTCTCTTGTATTATAAGAAGAACATTAGCCCTGCCTCATTTGTCCTTTCTCTCATGGCTTCTGTAGCCGGGGAAGGCAGATGAGGCTTGGCGGGGAGTCAGCCAGCTGTGCAGGAGGTGGTCTCTATTATGGGGAGAGGCGAACTTGATATGCATGAGGGATTTTGGGGTCTGGAATAGGAGAACCTGTGGTAAAGCTCTGACTTCCTGAATCTTAGGCAGCTGCCATCATGGTGGGACTTGAAAGGCCATACAAAAAGGACCCTCCTCTTAGATCCCATAGGTCTTCCCAAGTCCCTGATGTTCTCAGCTTAAAAGTTGCTCCCTAAGCAAACCATTACACCTTCCAAGACCCCTGTGTTGAAATGTTTACTATTTAACCTTATTTCAACCTTATTAGATCAACCTTATGAGGATTTATCCATTTAATTATTGTTGGACATTACCCCTCCAGAGCTCCATAATAAAGCATGAAAATACTCCGAGGCCTGGACTCTTAGTTGTATGCTCTTGGGCAAATCACTTATCTTCTTAGGGATCAGTGCTCTCATCAATGAAATGAAGGTTTTTGGCTTTTTCTCACATACTTTCTATAGGACTGTGGTTGGGATCATTGGAGGTAATGAAGAAGAAATTGATTTTTGTACAGCAAAGCCCCTTTGACAACACAGAAGACAGTTTCATTATTACTGTTACAGAAAAACAAAAAACAAATGTGTTGGTCTGCTTTTCGATATGGCAGCTCACTGACAGTGAGGGAGACAAGGAGCAAGTCACTTTAAAAGCAGCAAGTTTGGGGGCGCCTGGATGACTCAGCCGTTAAGCGTCTGCCTTCAGCTCAGGGCATGATCCCAGGGTCCTGGGATGGAGTCCTGCATCGGGCTCCTGGCAGGAAGCCTGCTTCTCCCTCTGCCTATGTCTCTGCCTCTCTCTGTGTGTCTCTCATGAATAAATAAATAAAATCTTAAAATAGAATAAAAAATAAAAGCAGTGAGTTTGGAGAGAAAGGTGCTGCCTGTGAAGGTCCCGTTGAGGTCAGGTGCTGCAGTGAGAAGCTCCCAATGTCCTGGGTATGACTTCAGAGTCTTAGGGATCTGGAGACAGAGTAAGTGGGGAGGAGAGGAAATTAAATGGAAAATTCAAGACAACTTTACTTACTTCATATGTTGTTAGGTGCCAGCTTAGCCCACCACTGATACAGGTGATAAAGAACCAGCAAACCCTCTATCAGCAACTATGTGCATATTTCATACTCAGTAGGAGGACAAATCATGGACAAAGAATAATACAGAACAACAGGCGGGGCAGGAGACACCCTAAAGGAAAATAAGGAAATAAGCTATGCACTGGGCCTGGCTTTTTTTGAGGTGCACTGGTTGACTAGAAGTAGACAACCTAGGGTGGGCCCAAGGTGTGGTGGCTGATGGGGCCAGTGGAGCATCTGCCAGATTCAGCACTCAGGCCTTGGGAAAGTTCACTTGTGCTGTGGGACAGAACCGAAACCTTGCAACCAGGCCTGGTGAGGGCAAGTTCAGCTCAAAGCACTTCCTTCTTTGTGGGCCATGTGTCCCTTGTGATTTGAAAGATTTGAATATCTGCTTTCTTAAGTGCATCTTCTGTGATCCAGTGGACATAGTACATGCTGTGGCCCAGGTTCTGCCCTGATTCTCTTCCCAGCAGACTGTGTGGCTGTGGGCAAGTCACACCACCTCTCATTCATTTTTATGAGGAGATTGGTCTAGATGAACTCTTAAGGGCACCTTCTAGCTTGGGATCAGGTTGTTCTATGATCCAAGACTGATTTTTTAAGGAACTCAAGAAAAAGTATGGCACATATGACTGGAGTCAGGGGGATAAGGGTTGAAACATTTTCTGAAATTATAGAATCTTCACATTAAAAGCAAATACTGGTTACTATGGCATGATTAAAAAAAATTAGACATAGAATTACCATATGATCCAGAAATTCCACTGCTGGGTATTCACCCAAAATAATTGAAAACAGAGATAGGCAATTGCATTCCAATATTCATGGCAGCCTTATTCATACTAACCAAAAGGTGGAAACAACCCAAGTGTCCATTAAAGGATGAATGGAAACAAAGTGTGATGTATATATACAATGGAGATATTATTCATCCTGAAAAAGGAAGGAAATTCTGACATATTCTACAACCTTGAGACATTATACTCAGTGTAATAAGCCAGACACAAAATACTGTATGATTACACTTATATGAGGTACTTAGAAAAGGCAAATTCATAGACACAGACAGAAGAAGGTGGTTACCAGGAGCTGAGAGAGAAGGAAATGGGATGTATTGTTTAATGAGTATAGAGCTTCAGTTTGGGATTATAAAAAGTTCTGGAGTCAGACGGTGGTGATGGTTACACAGGAATGTGAATGTATTTAATGCCACTGAACTATACATTTAAAAATAGTTAATATTTAAAAAATATTTTATTTATTTATTCATGAGAGACAGAGAGAGGCAGAGACACAGGCAGAGGGAGAGGCAGGCTACCTGTGGGGAGCCCGACGCGGGACTCAATTCCAGGACCCTGGGATCATGACCTCAGCCAAAGGCAGACGCTCAACCACTGAGCCACCTAGCCATCCCCAAAATAGCTAATTTTATGTTATGTATAGTTTATCATAATAAAAAATAAAATGGGAGGAGGTATGTGTGACACATAAGCTGGCAAAGGACTAGGATGTCAAATATATAAAGAACTAAATCAAATCAATAAGAAACAGAAATTATCCAATGATAAAACAGTCCTAACAACTGGACAGCATAAAACCAAAGAGGAAATCCAAATGGCTAATAAATATGAAAAGAGGCTCAACTTAATTAATAATCAGGGAAATGCAAGCTAAGACCACAATAAGATTATCATTTGATATGAGATAGTCAAAAGCTAAAAGTTCTGAAAATATTGATTGTCAGCAAAAATTTGGAGCAGCAAGAACTCTGGTAAAAGTTGCATTTTGCTGGTACCTCCTTGGAAAGCAGCTTGCATTTTCTAGTGAGATTGAGATAGTCCAGCAATTCCACTCTTAGGTGCCCAGAGAAACCTAGGCAAATGTGCAGCAGGGTATAATATTCAAGAATGTTCATGGCAGCATTGTTCACCTCAGCTGCATTAGGAAAAATCCAAATAATTGTCACCTGTAGAATAGATACATAAATTCTAATATGGTCAAGTAATGAAACCTTATATAACAATGAGTATGGCAAATTTACAGACCAAAACAAGAGGAGTAAATTTTCAGAACATAATATCAAGCAACAGAAGCAAAACAAAGCATACAATGTGATTACACTTTTTTTCCAGGTGGGAAAGCAGGTAAAATGGAACTCTGGTATATCATTTGGGGATGTATACATAGGTGTCCTCCTTCTGGGGGTGTCATAGGTGGAATGTTTGCATTTACTTCTCCCCTCCCAAATTCATGTTGAAGCTCTATCTTCCAGTGTCATGGTATTAGGAGGTGAGGCCTTTGGGAAGTGATTGGGTTAGGTGAGGTTGTGAGAGTGGAGCCTTCATGATGGGTTTGTAAGGAGAGAGTTTGCTTCCTCTTTCTTTTATATGAGGACACAGCAAGAAGATGGTCATCTGCAAGCCAGGAAAGGGGCTCTCATGAGAACCCAATCATGCTGGTGCCCTAATCTCAGACTTTCAGGTTCTAGAATTGTGAGAAATAAATGCCTGTTGTTTAAGCCACTTAGTCTACAGTGTTTTGTTATAGCAGTCAAGACAGACTAATACTGGAGGTGGAGATTGGGTGTGTATGAATTTGGGAGGGGTCCAAGGAGGGCTTCTGGGTACTGGCAATGGGCCCTCTAGGAGGGTTAAACAGGAGTTCACTGTCTTATTATTCATTAAGCTCTATGTGTGTGTTTTATTCATATAAATGTATATAAATCTCAATGCAATAATTCACACTAAAAATAAAAAAAAGAAGAAGTATATGTGGGTGTGCCAGTGAGTAGCTTCCTTACTGCCCAGTTTCATGGGCATTGTGGCATATCTTATGAGGGAGCAGAGACCAGTGGTTAATCTGGCAACAGTCAGGTAAAGCTGAAGTGGAAGAGATGAGAGGAGAATCTGAGAAAAGATAAATATGAAATACTGATATGTTAGGTTGAGAATAGAGGTTTTGTGGAGTTATAATAACATTTTGTTATTCATTTTACATTGTTTATTACCTAAATCACAATATGACAAATCTAATGCATTTTTTTCTCTGATTGGTGATAGTTCCATTGAGTTCTTTCTTTAGCCCAGTCTTTGTATTTGGAAGAAAAATGAGCATTTTCTGGGTATTTGTAGGTATAATTTGCATAAAGGCAGAGAAAAGAATTGTATTCAGAAATGATCTTATCACAATATATAAAGCAAAATAAAGGGAGATAATCTCATAAAAATCTCACAAAATATCAACAAGACAAAAATATCCAGAGCCTATCTCTTCCTCCAAAACAATCCATAGAACCTGGCAAGCTCCCACAGAAACCAGGGTTTCTTCCAATGGAGTTTCATAACCCTGTTATAAAATGGAGGGACCCAGCACTGGGACTGTGGGGGAGAAAGAGATGCTGAGTAATTCCTTACTCTAATAACACATTCTTCACAACTCTATAATAGCTTTGTTATATCTTGGAGCTGTTGACTCATAGGTCTGATGACTGAGATCCTAAGAAGAGAAGAGCTGCTCTCTCTCTTCCATTCCCTTCCCCCAGCTCCAAGGACGATGCTCTTTCATTTCGTTTGTGTTCAATATGTGTTTGTTGAATTAAATTCTTGAAAACAGCCATAGGAGGTCAAAGAGCTCTGGAGATTCAGAGGCATGAGACTTTCTAAGGGAGTATTTCTGTCTGGGAGGTGGGAGAAGACTTCATGGAAGGGAAAGAAGCTGAGCTAGACCTTGAAGAATAAATAGAGATTGGAAATGAAATTGGATCCTAGAGGCAAGTTTGCAAAGGCACAAGGCAACAAGAACAAAACATGTTTGGAGATTGAGGTAATGTTTGTTTGGCTGAGTCTGTGAAAAATTAGAGGGAGAGAGGTGGAATTGAGGAGGTTCATGCTAGAACCAGAGACAGTACACTTTGCTTCATAGGCAATGAGGAAGATGAATGATTTGATATAGAAGTGTGCCTGGGTCAAAGGTCAGTCTGGTGGCAGTATATATATAGGCTGGATTGGACAAATGATTGGCTGTAACCCAGGGAATGAGTTAAGGGCTGGTACAGGAGATCTAGGCTGGAGGTGAGAAGGGCCAGATAGACAGGGCTGGGAGAGTATGGAAAGCAAGGGGCAACTGATGCTCAAAGAGAGAGAGAGAGAGAGAGAGAGAGAGAAGTATTAGCTATGGAATTGATTGAGGGGTGCGGTGGAAACAGAGATGGCTGAGGTTTTTAAGACCCAGTGACAAGGAATATAAGGGTGACACAAATGGAAAAAAAAAGCTGGTGTGTGGGGGCAGATAATGAGCTATTTTCTACTTGCCAAGTCTGAGGTGCTGATGGTGGGACATTGAGGTGGAAGCATCCCACAGCTGGAAATTTGGAACAGAAGTCTGGAAAGAGGTTGGGGCTGAAGCAACAGTTTCAGGAGACAAAGATCTGGAAGGGGCCCTGGATGTAGACTGGCCCCAGAGGGAAGAGTGTGGAGTAAGACAAGACAAAGTTTGGCAAAGGTGCACATTTAGGAAGAAGGAAAAAGAAAACATCATGAGCCAGAATTAAAGGATAATATAAATTTTTGTCATTTTGTAGAAGAAGAAATTATTTGATTTTTAGCAGTGTCCACTTAGCCCTGAGACTCCTGTAGCCAGAGCTTTTTATGCTCCAATCAGGTTTGGGCCAGTCCTGGATTCTGTAAGGAAACCCATCATTTCTGGCTTTTAGTGGTTCCAATAAGTTACCTTGTTTGTTGAATACACTTCTGCTAACCTCTTTGTCTTTGTTGCAGGTTATAGCTAAAACTTTTAACAGATGGGTCGGGGGAGGGGGATGGGGAAGGAGGATGGTAACCATTGTGAACAATGAATGCCTATAAGTCTGCATGAAAAAGAAAAAAAAGCATTATGAAGCTCTTAGTATGTGTCAGTCACTCTGCTAAGCATTTTGCAAGCATTATCCCACTTAATCTTTAATCCACCTGAGTGGATACTAACATCTTCCCATTTAACAGAAAGGAAATTGATACTCGGTGCAAGTAAGCTCACAGAGCTAGTCAGCAGGGGTTGGAGTCCAAGCAACTCAATCCCAAAGCCCTAGGTTTTAACTGCTTCATTATCCTGAGAGAAACAGAAAAGAAGCAGGAACAAAAGTATAAATGTAAGAGACATGAGAGGGAGGGAACTTTTAAGAAAATTAGTTGAAAATGTTAATTATCAAAGGTACCTCCAACTGACAGGAAGAGAGGTCCCCAAATCTATAAAGTCATTAGAAGGTTTTTACAACCTAAAGAGTAAAGGAGAACTTAAGGTCCCCTAGAATTAATGATGCTTTGATCCAATCTCCCCTAAAGATATGCAGAAACCATCTCTTAGAAGAAGGCTCACAAGGTAAGATTCATGAGAACCATGAAATCTAAAACAAATTGTGAGGAGAGTGATACCAGCAAGATGGCCGAATAGGTGTTTTCTACTGTCATCCCCTCACAGAACATTGGTTTGATAATCACCCATGGATGAAAATACTTTTGTGGGAGCCCAGGAGTTCAGAAAGCAAATCCCAGCATACAATGAATAAAAAAAAAGTCAGAGATTGGATGCATTGAAGAAGGTAAGAAAAATAGTTTCACTTTCCTGCATTACCCTTCTCCTAAGCTGGCATTGCTCAGTGCCAAGAGAGACCCCTTTGGCTTCCATTTATCCCACAGGGGAAGACAATAGTGTGTAAGCAGACACCAACATCCTAAGTGGCCCAGTTCTTTTTATCCCCACCCAGAATATTGAAGTGAGTTGGGCAGTTGAGGGGTGTTGGGAGAAGCTAGGAGCACAGCTGGAACTCAGCACTAATTACAAGGATGCTACTAACTTTTGCCATTCACCCTATTAAATGCTTCATGGTCTCCATCAGAAAGTCTACCCACAAGCCACTGGGAATGGCTCACCTGTGGTTCACCTAACTGGCCCATGGGCACCTCTAATGTTCTGTGCACTTCAACAGAAAGTGTGATGTGGGTACAAGCATAGAAAAGGTCTACAAAAGCCTCAGAATCTCTAACTGGACATACTAATGAAGGTTATTTCTTTCTCAAGCCAATCAGTAAAGGCTGGGGGAGATGAAGCTTCTTCAGTGCAAAGACAACACTGCAAGACTTGAAGAAACACAAAAAAATCAAAGAAAATGTGTTCCAGCCAAGGAACACAATAACTTTGTAGTAAACCACTGCAAAGAAATGGAGATCAATGAATTGTCTGACAAAGAACTCAAATTAATTGTTTAAGGAATCTCAATGAGCTACAAGAGAACAGATAGACAAATTAATGAAATCAGGAAAACAATATGTGAACAAAATGTGAACAAAAAAGAGATAAAAATAATAAAAAAAGAACCAAACAGAACATTTAGAAGAATTCATTGAATGAATGAAAAATGCAAAAGAAAGCATCAATATCATACTTGATGAAGCAGATGAAAGAATCTGTGAAATCAAAGATAGATCTTTTGAAAATATCCAGTCAGAAAACAAAAGAAAAGCAGAATGAAAAAGTGAAGAATGCCTAAGTGAATTATAGGACACCAGTAGATGAAACAATATATGTATTATAAGTATCTTAGAAGGTGGATGGAGAGGGAGGGGTGAGGGAAAGAGTGTTTATTTAAAGGAATGATGGCTGAAAATGTTCCAAATCTGGGTAAAGAGATGGACATCCATATACAGGAACTCATATTTCCCAAAAGAGATTTACCCCAAAGAGGATTTCACTGAGATGCAGGACAGTAAAATTCAAAAATCAGAAACCTTTTAAGCAATAAGAATAGAAGAAACTCATTGCATACAAAAGCATCCCCACAAGACTATCAGTGGATTTCTCAGATGAAAACTTATAGATCTAGGAGAGAGTGAGGTGATATATTCAAAGTGTTAAAGGAAAAAAAAACCTGCCAACCAAGAATACTTTAATTGGAAAAGCTGTCCTTCAGAAATGAGAAAGAAATAAAGATTCCAAACAAAACAAAAGCTAAGAGAGTTTATCACCTCTAGACCTGCCTTGCAAAAAATGCTAAAGGAAGTTGTGCAAGCAGAAATAAAAGGACATTAAATCGTAACATGAAAACATTTGAAAATATAAACCTCACTGGTAAAAGTAAGTAGTCAAATTCAGAATATTCTAATACTGTATAATACGGCTATGTAAATCATTTAACTCTAGTATAAGGGTTAAAAGATAAAAGTATTATAAAGCTATAGGTATAATAATTTGTTAATGGATATACAGTATAAAAAAGATGTAAATTGGGACATCAAAACAAAACATGGAAGGATAGGTAAAAGAGTAGAGTTTTTGTATGTGTTGGAAGTTAAGTTGTTGTCAACTTAAAGTAGACTGCTATAAGATCTTTTATGTAGATATCATGGTAATGACAAAGTAAAAACTTGTAGTAGATGCACAAAAGATAAGGAGAAAGCAAGCTGAGCATATCACTATAGAAAATTATCAAATCACAGAGTTAGACAGCACGAGGGAAAAATAATAAACAAAAGAAATACAAAACAGCCAGAAAACAATTAACAAGATGGCAATGATAAGCCCTTACCTATCAATAATTAGTATAAAATCAAATAGATCAAATTTTACCAGACTGGCTGAATGGATAAAAAACAAGACCCACTATATGCTGCCTGTAACAGACTCACTTCAACTTTAAGGAAGCACATAGGCTGAAAGTGAGGGGATGCAAAAGGAAATATAATGGAAATGGAAACCAAAAGAGAGCAGGAGTAGCTATTCTTAAATCAGACAAAATAGACTTTAAGTAAAAAAAAAAAAGTAACAAGAGACAAAGAAGATCATTACACAATGATAAAGAGGTCAATTAATCAAGAGGATATAATAACAGTAAATATATATGCACTTAAGATTTAAACACCTAAATATAATTAAACAAACATTAACAAATATAGAGAGAAATGGACAGCAATGAAATAATAGCAGGGGACTTCAAAATCCCACTTTCAACAATGAACAGATCATCCACACAGAAAATCAATGCGATAACATTGGACTTGAGCTATACTTTAGACCAAGTGGATCAACAGAACATTCATCCAATGGCAGCATGATATGCATTCTTCTCCAGGATAGGAGGTCACAAAACAAGTCTTAACAAGTTTAAGAAGGTTGAAATCATATAAAATATCTTTTCTGGACACAAATGGTTTGGTACAAAAAAATCAATAACAGAAAGAAAGCTGGAAAATTCACAAATATGAGAAATTGAACAATATAATCCCAAAAAACCAATGAGTCAAAGATGAAATTAAGAGGGAAATTTAAAAATTTATTGAAACAAAACATGGAAAAATAGCATACCAAAACTTAAGGGAGGCAGCAAAAACAATTCTAAGAGGGGTTGTAGAGATAAATGCCTACATTGAGAAAAAACAAATATCTCAAATAACCTGACTTTTTAGTTCAAGTAACTAAAGAAAGAAGAAGAAACTAAGTCCAGGGTTAGTAAAAGTAAGGAAATAACAAAGATCAGAGCAGAAATAAATAAATAGATACAAAAAAATAGATAAGATCAATGAAACCGAAAGCCATTTCTTGGAAAAGATAAACAAAATCGACAAACCTTTATCTAGGCTAAGAAAAAAAAAGAGAAGATTCAAATAAAATCAGAAATGAAAGAGAAGATACTACAATTGATATCACAGAAATACAAAAGACAATAAGAGACCACCATGAATTAGTATATACCAACTAATTGGACAGCCTAGAATGGAAAAATTCCTAGAAACACACAAACTACCAAGTGAATCAAAGTCAGAGAAGAACATTACAAGAAAAGAAAATTACAGGCTAATATCTACGATGCATATAGATGCAAAAATCCACAACAAAGTATTAGCACGCTGAATTCAGCAGCACATTAAAAGGATCATACACCGTAATCAGGTGGCAATTATTCCTGGGATGCAAGGTTGCTTTGACATACGCAAATCAATTTTAAATCACGTTAATAGAATGAAGGATAAAAATTATGTGATCATTTCAATAGATGCAGAAAAAAGTTTGAGCCAGAAAACATTCTTTCATGGTAAAAACACTCAACAAAGTGAAGTGTAAAAAGAATGTGCCTCAAGATAGTAAAAACCACATATGAAAAGCCTGCAGGTAACATACTCAGTTATGAAAAGCTAAAAACCTTTTCTTCTAAGATCAGGAACAAGACAAAGATGCCCACTCTTGCCACTTTTATTCAACATAGTACTGGAAGTCCTAGCAAGAGCAATCAGGCAAGAAAAAAATAAATGGGCACCCACAACAGGAAGGATGAAGAAAAGTCTCTGTTTGCAGATGATATAATCTTATGTATAGACAACCCTAAAGACTTCACCAGAAAAACTTAGATCAATAAATTTAGAAAGTTGCAATATATATAATCAATATACAAAACTCAGTTGCATTTCTGTACAGTATAACAAAATACCTGAAAGAGAAACTAAGAAAACAATCCCATTAACAACATGTAGGAATATTTTTAGCCAAGGAGGTAAAAGGCCTTTACTGTAATTGTAAGACTTTGATAAAAGAAATTGGAGAGGACACAAATAAATGGAAAGATATTCCATGTTCACAAATTGGGGAATTAATGTTGTTAAAATGTCCATATTACCCAAAGCAATCCTTATCAAAGGATTTTTTTACAGAAATAGAAGAAGCAAACCTAACTTCATAGGGACCCACAAAAAAACAAAACAAAACAAAACAATAACAACAACAACAAAAAACCCAATGACCAAAGCAATCTTGAGAAGGAAGAACAAAGCTGGAGATGTCACCTTCCTGATTTCAACCATGTTACAAAGCTCTGGTAATCAAAACAATATGGTAGGGAAAATCAAAAATAGGCACATCAAACATTGGAACAAAATAGAGAGCACAGAAATAAGACCATACATATACTGTCAACAGATCTCTGGGGAGGGAACCAAGAATACACAATGGGGAAAGGATAATCTCCTCAATAAGTGGTGTTGGGAAAACGATGTCTTCATGTAGAAGAACAAAACCAGGCCCATCTATACCACTTACAAAAATTGACTCAAAATGCAGTAAGGACTCAAATGTAAGACCTGAAACCATAAAACTCCTAGAAAAAAACAGAGTAGTGGGCATTGGGCTTGGCAGTGATTTTTTTTGGATATGACGCCAAAAACATACGAAAGAAGAGCAAAAATAAAGGAGAGGGACAACATGAAACTAAAATCTGCTTCATAGCAAGAAAAACCATCATAATGAAAAGGCAACCTATGGAACGGGGGAAAACATTTGCAAATCATAGATCTGATATATCTAGAAGATATAAGGAAGTCATATAACTCAATTGCAAAAAAATAAAAAATAAAAAGAGCAGAGAACGAATTCAAAAATGAGAAAAAGGACCTCAATAGACATTTTTCCAAAGAGGACATACAAATAGCCAACAGGTACATGAAAAGGTGCTCAACACCTTTCATGTACACTAATCATTAGAAGGAAAATGCAAATCAAAACCATAATGAGATATCACCTCACACCTGTTATTTGAAAAGATAAGCGATTTCAAGAAGACAAAAGATAGCAAGTGCTAGCAAGGATGTGGAGAAAAGGGAACCCTTGTGCCATGTTGGGGAGAATATAAGTTGGTGCAGCCACTATGGGAAACAGAATGGAGGTTTCTCAAAAGATTAAAAATAGAACTACTGTATGATCTAGAAATTCTACTTCTGAATACACATCTGAAGGAAATGAAATTAGTATCTCAAAAAGATACGGGCATTCTCATGCTTATTGCAGCATTATTCACAATAGCCAAGATATGGAAACAACTCGAGTGTCCATCAATAGATGAAAGAATAAAGAAAATGTGTACACACACATACACACACACACAGAGGAATATTATTTAGCCATAAAAAGGAACTCCTGTCATTCATGATACAACAATACAGATGAACCTTGAGGGCACTATGTTAAGTGAAATAAGCCAGACACAGAAAGACAAATGCTGTATGATCTTACCTACATCTTGGAACCTTAAGAAAAAAGAAAAAAAAAAATGAACTCCTAGAAACAGAGAGTAGAATGGTGATTGCCCAGGGCTGAGGGGTGGAAATAGGGAGAGGTTGGCCAAAGTGCACAAAATTTTAGTTATAAGATAAATGAGTTCTGGTGGTAAAATGTACAGTATGGTGACTATAGTTAACACTATTGCATACTCGAAAGTTGCTAAGAAAGTAAATATTATTAACTGTTCTCACCGCACACACAAAATGGCCACTAAGTGAGATGATGGATGTATTCATTAAATTATGGTCATCATTTCACAGTGTATACATATATCCATCATAATATTGTACACTTCAAATATATACAATTTTATTTGTGGATAAAGCTGAGAAAAAACTCCTATCTTGAATCCAAAGGTTAAGAGAGGCAAAGTGGGAGCCGGTGAGGTCTCCTTCCAGCCTACCTTCAACTTGTGAGTTGGCCTCTTGGAGTGCGCTAGTGTTCTTAGACTGATCAATGTGAAAAGTCAAATGTGAAGCATTGCTGAGAAGCATAAGTCATTGTCCTGCCTTCAGGGAATGTTAGGAAGACTGGGGTCAGCAAGGTAGGGAGAGACGCAACCTGAGAAAATGACAGGCTGAGAAAATGACAGGCCCAGTTTTATTTTTATGAGTGGATTAATGTGGAGAAACACTTACTGGTAAGAAGGGTGTTTTTGTTATCGCCCCATTAGAGGATCTCTGGAGATCCCTCCAGCATCCCCATTGTGCAGTTCCCAGAGGAAGAATGTGTGTGCGTGCACGTGTGTGCATCTGCGTGTATGTGTAGATATGGGGTGAAATCAGCACATTCTCCACAGCCCAGTAGAATAATAGAGACATTGTGGAAATAGTTGAGAAGCTGTAAGAGCTGGTGGAGAATGAAGGGAGAGGCAGTGGTGGGGTGGTATGTGTGTATATTTTTAGGAAGTGGAGAAAGAATTTCTTTGTCCTGGTTTGGAATCCCTCCTCATCCGGACAGGTCTCCACCTACAGTGGAATGTCTTTTTTTTTTTCAAACTTTACTTGGGACCCAGGGGATCCAGACAGCCTCCAACACATAGTCTGTCCCAAGGGCTCTGCACAGAAGCCAAGAAAGTTTGTACCCGGCCCCCAGTAAAATAAGATGTCACTGGAGGAGCTATCTTGGTTACTTCCATGCTCGCCTTTGGTGACTAGAGTATTAAATGAGACAGATCATGCGGAGGGTTTAGCTCAGTGCCCCACACATAACATGCTGTAAATGAGAGCTCGCAATATTGCAGCAGAGGCAGGGCTGGAATCTGAATCTCTGACTCTAGCACCGTGGCATAGCCTGCCTCCCCCACCCCGCGCACGCCCACGGCTGCTACTCCTTTTCATCCTTCTGGGCTCCCTGCGTCTGTGAGCCACGCCGCTATCACGCCACCCTGCCTGCCTCTGAATGAAGATGAGTAACAACACATGTCAGATCATACGCTTGGGAGGCAGGGCTGGGGGAGCCTGAGTAGGGGTCCTGAGGCTTCATGTGCTCAGGCATGGAAACTCTGCCTGTATTTTATAGTCAAGAAGCTGGAGGGATAATTGACTCTAGCTAGAAAGTCAGCAAGTCTGGGGCTCTGGGATTCCCACCATGCTTCTCCCCCTTGAGAAGAAGCAGCTTCTGACCCTCTCAGGTACTGACCAGGGAGGCCCTAGAGGCGGGGAAAGCAGGTGAGTGCTGCAGGAGGTACACCTGCAGCCACATCCTGCCGCCTGCCAGACTACCTGGGTGAACTTGGGCAAGTTACTTTACCTTGTATAGGCTCAATTTTTTTTTCCCTCTGCAAAACAGAGTGGTCATAGAAACAATGCAGCATGTGTGCAGTGTCTAGAGCATTGAGGGTTGGAAAAGGGGTGGGGAGGGATGTACTTCTTGCTGCCCCCCAACGTGAGCTACCCTGGCTAAGAGGACTGCGAGTGACTACTCCCTCCTGACAAATCGGAATGCAGAATGCAGGTTGCAGGGCATCAAAGATGCTGCTTGGAACGATGCTTTGAGCACATTATGAGTGTTTGTGGCTACACAGAAATGAAGGTTCCTTGTGGGCTACATGGGACAGAAAAAGCTCAACAGAGCAGGTAGGATATGATCTGGACCTTCAAAGACACAAAGGGTTAGGGGTGGAAGGGCAGCATAGAGGAGGGGAATGGTTGAGCAAATTCTCAGAGGGAGGAATGTGCTGTCTTTTCGGTGGCCAATAAGGAAGCCAGCCAAGTGGAGACAGAGATCTGTCCATACAAATGAGGGAAAGGATCCTGGTGCCTTGTTTTTCCTCCTTGTCACCCTCGTCACATTTCATTGAAATGACTTATTGGAGTCTCCATCTTCCCAACCAGGCTGTAAGTCCACAAGAGCAGAGACTCGTATCACTAGGGCCTGGCACATACTATGTGCTCAATATGTATATATATCTATTGAATGATTGAATGGATGAGTCAGTGAGAGAGTGGACATATTGGAAATGGTTAGATTGTGGAAGGTCTAGGATAGGAACTGGGGACCCACTGAAAGTTTTGAATTGGGATATAACTCTCTGAAGGGGATGTTTTAGCAAAGAGTAGCCTGAGTGCCATATGGAAGATGGGTTGAAGGGCAGAGGGTTTTTAGGGAGAGCAGTGAGACGAAGGTTAGTGAGGAGGTACCTGGGGTCATGGGGCATCAAATTGTGAGGCCATAGACTCATCTGTTATTAGTGGAGATGAGATGGAAAAGGAGTCACAGTCAAAAAAATGAATGAAACAAGGAAGGGCTCCATAGACATTTTGATACTATGGCCTCTTCTGATGGTTTCTGCCATTCTTAACACTGCCTATTTTTCCCTCTCCTGAATAATAACAGTAAAATTCATAAAAGATTCCAAACAGCTAAGAAGAGGAGGGAAAAAGCCATACTTCCCAATGTCTTGCCCATCTGGCTTGGCTTTGAAAAGAGGAGTGGACCAGGATAATGGGGGGCACTGGGTGTTGGGTCTGGGTGGGTCACCAGGCTGAGCTGGAGGGCAATGCTCAGGGCCTCACACAATTGCCACAGAATTCTCCTCTATGGAAAAGGTGGAAATTCCTGCTTTACTGGTATGCAGTGTGAGGCAGAAGGGAAGAGAGGATGAGTAACTTCTTACTTTCTGCCCAGTTAGAAACCGTGACTGCTTAGGCTTTTTGAAATGGTTGTACCCAGTGTTCTAAGGATTTTAGAAACTCCTCTCTAGGGACAAGATTCCAGGGAGAATATACCCCAAGGGAATATTCTTGCTTGAAGAGCAGAGAGTCGAACATTTCCTCAGAAATGCAAATAATCCTCTTCAGATTAAAGGTCCTTGCATTGGGTTATGTCTTATCTTGCTGGAACTTCATGTGTTGAGACCGGTGGTTAGATAAGCTCTACCTTCAAAGATATATGTAGACAATAGAAGCCTGGCATTTTCAGTTACCACCTCAGAAAGGGGATCAAGAAGTGGGTTGGGGATGGGGAGAGCACAGGATGATTTTTTAAACCTGGAATCTCCACATGTGTATTTTTTGTTGTTGTTGTTCCTGATCATGATCAGTACAAAAGCCTATAGGTCTGTCTTTAATGAAGTTGGGGAGGCTGGCCCCTCTTCAGCCAGGCTTGGGGGCAGAAGAACCAGAGGAGATCATGAGGTGGGGACAGCCATAAGTAGGAGAGGAAATCCAGTTGGTCCTGAGGCCTTTGTCAGTAAAGGAAAAGGAGAACGTCCTAATTGGAGGCCTTAATGGTTAATCTGATGTATCATCATGCTTGGGCCATGGTGCCCAAATATGTGGTCAAAGATTATTCTGGATGTTATCGTGAGGACATTTATGGATGAGATTAACGTATGAATTGGTGGACTTGGAGTAAAGCCATTCTAATTGCCCTCTATAATGTGAGTGAGCTTTATTCAATTAGATGAAGGTCTGACTAGAACAAAAGACTGATAGCCCCCAAGCAAGAAGGAATTCTGTCAACAGACGGCCTTTGCAACATTGGCTTTTCCATGGGTTTCCATACCTTCAAACTGGAAATGCAACATGGGATTTTCTCTGAGTCTCCAGACTGCCAGCCTACCCTGCAAATTTGGACTTGCCAGTCTCCACGATCATGTAAGCCAATTCCTCAAAATAAATCTATCTATACATAAATAAACGTAGATATGTATAAATATATATTACATATACATTTATATAAATACATGTATATAATAAATATACGTATAAATAAATATACGTACATATACACATCCAGTTGGTTCTATTTCCCTGAAGAACTCTAAATAGTACAGAGCCTTAGTTATGGCAGTTCTACAGATTTCCAGTATTTCCATTCCTGTGATTGCACCAAGATAAGAGGATAGATAAACTAGCTAGAGCAGGCAGGCAGGCTCATCAGAATTAGTATCCCTAACTCTGTTCATCACTTCTGCTTACTTTGGTCTTCTGGGCTCTCAGTAGAGCTCAGATGAGCTCAAGCCATAAATAATTCTAAGTACACTGAAACTTCAAAGAATTCTTTGCTACCTCTATTAAGGGATGTTTGAATATTATTTAGATAAAGGAAGGAATGATGATTACTTGCCAAATGGAATTCTCTTGACTTGACATTAGAAAACATATTTGGAACAGTGGGTATAACGTTAGGACACCATTTCTCTTCAATAATTAACTTTATTCTGAAGTAGAAGATAGTTAAACCCCAAGTACTCTAGTTTATCTTAGTACTCTGGTTCCACAAAGTTTCAGGCAATTAGCATCCCTGACTTGGTGCAATGCAATGCATAACTTTATGCTCTGGACCATGTTTGTTGAATGGTTGTCCTGACAGTTCAAGTGGAGCAGGGACCATAGCTGGATAAATTGGGGGTAGGGTGGGGTGGGGAGTGTAGACTGTTGAAGCATATTCAGTAGAGAGAATAAAACATGTGTCTCTCTGGCTAGAACTCATTTCTGGGAAACAGAAGGCTGTATCAGATGGTCCGAGAATCATTTCTAAACAGGTAACTTGAGCCCAAGAACAGTATTAGTCATGATTGCACCTGGAGCCGCCAAGAAACAAAGAGCTGAGTGAATCTCAACAAGCAAAAGAAGGGTCTGGAGAACCAGTCTTGGCTCTGATTCTTTTAGTTCTGAAGGAAAATGTCAGGCTAATGGGTTCAGTCTTGAATTCTGACATTGTTCCATGGTGGAGAGAGAGGGCAGAAATTTCTAGCAAAATACAGAAGATAATTTTAGACCTTTTCATTGAAATAATACATCCTTACAATAGCCTTCAAATGCTACGAATGAAAATGAAACATTAGTCAGTGATGTTTCAGTGTCAGCAAAGTAGACCTCATATGCCATGTACCCAGCTTTTACTGAACTACTTACTAAACTTAATTGATTGATTGATCGACTGCTAAACTCTTGAAAGGCTATGATCTCTCCCTATTCTGAATCTTGCCCCAGTTTTGGAAGCCTCTGGAGACAACCTAACTCCTCTTTGACCATTAGGTCTCTACATGGAACCAGTTCTTCTAGAATCCTTTCTCATTCCTCCTATATGCCACCACAGCCCTGCTGGTTACTTCTCTTGGCTTCTCTCATGTAATTGAATTATTGCCTCCAAGACCATATGATCCTTGATGAAAGAAATGTGATGTGGGTAGTTATATCTCCGGTGCCTGGTACAGGGCCTGCCACCTTGTTACTGGCTCCCTTTATTTCTTCCTAGTTTTGAGTTTGCCCCAGAACCCCACCTCTCTACCCCTCCACCCCTCACCATCAGATTTAGTCTCAAAGCACAGGCGCTATACAGCTTATCTGTTCTTAGCCCACTGATTCTGTTGTTGGACCAGCTTTGATCTTAGAAACCTACTTCCTATATGTAGTCCTTATTATATAGTTCTTGCTTGCTACCCATATTCTTCCTGAGAATGGGTTTCCTTTCTTTGGATCTCAATTTCCCTTGATTGTATCAGATACCCATATCTATATCTCCCCATTTCTGATGCTAATGCAAGTTGGTTGCCTCCAATAGAACTTGTGTCTATCACCTGCTTATAGCATTTGGTTAGATATGACCCTAGATCCTGGACCTCATCTGAGCTATCACCAAATTTTGCCTTGCATCCCCTCCTCAGCCTGTGTTAGACCTAACTCTAAGGTCATATCTTGTTTGTTTGTTTTTTTATAATAAATTTATTTTTTATTGGTGTTCAATTTACCAACATACAGAATAACACCCAGTGCTCATCCCATCAAGTGTTCCCCTCAGTGCCTGTCACCCATTCACCCCCACCCCCCGCCCTCCTCCCCTTCTACCACCCCTAGTTCGTTTCCCAGAGTTAGGAGTCTTTATGTTCTGTCTCCCTTTCTGATATTTCCCACACATTTCTTCTCCCTTCCCTTATATTCCCTTTCACTATTATTTATATTCCCCAAATGAATGAGAACATACAATGTTTGTCCTTCTCCGATTGACTTACTTCACTTAGCATCATACCCTCCAGTTCCATCCACGTTGAAGCAAATGGTGGGTATTTGTCATTTCTAATGGCTGAGGAATATTCCATTGTATACATAAACCACATCTTCTTTATCCATTCATCTTTCTTTTTTTTTTTTTAATTTTTATTTATTTATGATAGTCACAGAGAGAGAGAGAGAGAGAGGCAGAGACACAGGCAGAGGGAGAAGCAGGCTCCATGCACCGGGAGCCTGACGTGGGATTCGATCCCGGGTCTCCAGGATCGCGCCCTGGGCCAAAGGCAGGCGCCAAACCGCTGCGCCACCCAGGGATCCCCCATTCATCTTTCGATGGACACCAAGGCTCATATCTTGTAATAACTTACCCCCAGCCTTGCCATGTATTTCTAATACTGGGTTTTTCATGGTCCTCAGGAACCTCTTGGACTCCTGATCCTGGCTTTCCTGGATCTACCTGTGTTTCTAAGTAGCTACTAAATGTTAAGGATAGGCTGCGGGTGCAATTCCATAAGCCTAAAGATGAACAGTCCATGTGTCTCAGAAATATGCTCAAAGGCCTAGATTTTCTATATTTGGAGATTTACGTTTTTTCTCATATATTGCAAATCAAATACTAGCTGTGCTCTACCAAGAAAAGTTCCATTGTATTTATGCCAGGAGGGGTCCTAGTCCTGTGATGTAAATGTAGGGCTCTGTCAAAAGTTATATCCACTATGGTTCCTCAAAGATGTCCACACCCTAATACCTGGAACCAGGTGTACCTTATATGGCAAAAGGAGGTTTGCAAATGTACTGCAACCTATTGACCTTAAGACAGGTAGATTACCCAGGTGGGCCCAATCTAATGTTCTAGGCCCTTACAAAGCAGAGATCTCTCTGGATAGGGTCAGAGAGATGCAGTAGAAGGAGAAGTCAAGGAGATTTCCATTTGTGAAATGCATTCAGCATGTCTTTGTGGGTTTTGAGGTATAGGATCCACGTACAAGGACTCAAGAGAGGATTCAGGGTACAAAGGGTGGCACCCTACTGACAGTCAGCAAGGGTACAGCGACCTCAGTTCTGCAACCATAAGGAACTGAATTTGCCAACAATCTGAGTGAGCTTGGAAGTAGATTCTTCTCTAGAGCCTTCCCTAAGGGTGTAGTTCTGCTGATAGCTTGATCTCACCCCTGAGAGACTCTAAAAGGAGGACCCAGCCAAGCTATACCGTACCCAGCCATCTGTGTTACATAATTGTGAGATAATAAATGTGAGTTATCAAATTCATGTGATTTGTTCTGGCAACAATAGAAAACTAATAAAGGGCTTTGTGAAGGTCAGAGTCTGTGGGAAGATTCACCATTTCTTCCTACCATCCAAGATTTTTTGGGTTGCAAAGCACTTCTCTGAAGCTAGTCTTTGTCTGCCTGGTGAGTGAAGAAAGCCCCAGGAGCTGGTTAGGAGCTTCCCTTAGTACAACATATTTGGACTCCCACAGCCTTCCTGGGGAGCCAGAATTTGGTCATTTCATCACCACTTTCCATACTTGTAAATGCTGGGGAGTTTGCCCAGCAGCCAGACTCCAAGGAAGCTGTCATAAAAAGGGTGAACATTCATTTCATGCATTCACCATCTCCAGTTGTAAAGTAGAGTGTGGCTTATTTTGCAACATAAGCAAAGCATCCAGTCAAATGTTTCTGAGAAAGACCTGTTAAGCAGGTGAGTCACCTCTCTGAAGACTGCCTCCTATTCAGCAAAGTGAAATAGTCTTCTACAGAAATAGGGCTGGAACAAAGAGCTCTGGTGGCTTTGTCCCTGTGACTGGCTTCCTTAGGTAGAGCCCAGTGCTAATTAGGCCAGCTCCAGGGATTAGCTCTGTAGGCAGGCCAATTAACTTCAGTCTGTTCCATGGAGAAAGACTCCATCTCATTCAAAATGCCTTCACTAAACACCTAATATTTGCCAGTCCCTGTGCTCGGGGTTTGGGGGACAAAGAAAAACAGAGTCAAAAACCACCCACATAAATTCATAATATAGTGGGAGAGATGGGCCTGTAAACAACTATCACAATTACAAAGAATTGTGGTGTTAAAACTGGTGTTACATGAAGGTGTAGGAAGTCTTCCATGTGCAGAGGTAGTAAATGTAAATTTTGCCTTCATATTCCAGAGGAGGCTTCACAAAAGAGATGACCTTTAAGCCAGATTTTGATGGAGATGAAGGGATAAATAATAGCTGATGGCATATATTTGGTGCTCTATATTTTGTAATTTCATTTCAGTAGAATTTTGCTAGGCTGAGCATAACAAAGGTGTTTTAAGGGGCACCTGGGTGGCTTAGTGGTTGAGTATCTGCCTTTGGCTCAGGTCATGACCTTGGGTCCTGGGACCAAGTCCCATATCAGGCTCTCCGGAGGGAGCCTGCTTCTCCCTCTGCCTATGTTTCTGCCTCTCTCTTTGTGTCTCTCATGAATAAATAAATAAAATCTTTAAAAAAAAAAAAGATGTTTTAATATAGGAAATGGTAGGGCCAGGTATAAGTAAGCATAAAGAAGTAAAAATTCAAGATGATTCCTATTCCTATAAGTAGATGTTCTTGTTGATTACTAGAGAGAGTGCTATTGCTGTTAGATCCTCTCGGTATACAGGGAATAGATCCTCATATATACTTGTACTTATATCTGTAGTTATTTCTATATCCATCTATACATATTGAAATCTATGAGTTCACACCAATGTCTTCAATTCCAAACAACACCTCAGGGTTTAGTCTAGCTTTTCCCCCTTTCCATACTTGTAAATTTCCTCTTCAGCAGTGGAATGAAGCCTGTCTTAGTCTGTTCAGGCTATAACAAAAATATCATATACTGGGTGGCTTATAAAGGACCAAAATTTCTTTCTCATAGCTCTAGAGGCTGGGAAGTCCAAGATCAAGGTGCCAACACATTCAATGTCTGGTGAAGTTTGTTTCCTGGTTCATAGAACGCTGTCTTTTTGCTGTGCCCTCACATGGCAGATTGGGGCAAAGGTACTCTCTAAGGGCACTAGCCCCATTCATGAGGTCTCCGCCCTTATGACCTAATCACCTCCCAAAGGCCCCACCTCTGAATACCATCACAGTGGAGACTAGGATTTCAACATGTGTATTTTGTTGGGGGTGGGGGAGAGGGGGACACAACATCTAGTATATAGCATAGCCTCATGTGAACAGCATAGCTGGAGAATAAGGTATATTGAGAAAGAGAGGACAGATGTGAAGGGATCTGCTTAGGAAGGATCTCGAGTGTCATGATTTTATCTTTTAGGTAATGGTGAGTTATTCAAAGTTTCTTAGGAAAGAAGGGTAAG
Source organism: Canis aureus (assembly GCF_053574225.1). Taxonomy (NCBI): domain Eukaryota; kingdom Metazoa; phylum Chordata; class Mammalia; order Carnivora; family Canidae; genus Canis; species Canis aureus. The sequence goes on from NC_135647.1 coordinate 21,946,176, forward strand.
ATGTTACCAGAGGAGTAGAATTAATAGACATTTCCATAGAATTAAATAAGGTGATTAAGTAGAAAAGGAAATAAGGGGGAAATTTTCTGCAGATTTGTAGAAATTCTCTTAGACTGTCTTCAACTCAGTTACATGACTACTCCACTTGGCATTTGTTCTTGTCTTACTGAGGTGCCCTACTATGACAAACTAAGCATGTTCCTTTACTCCCTAGTCTACTTGTTACTTGAAATCTAAAAGTCACAGGCTCTAGAAGATACTCAATGCACACATTTCCTGTTAGTAAATGGGATCCACTTTACTTATCCACGAGCAAGATTTCCACTTAAGTATTTTATAAATGGGAAGTATTTGTTAGACTAGGAGTGGGGTTCATTGTTGGAGAACATTGGAATCCTTTTTCAATGACCGTGAATAGGTCAGGAAGATTTTGGTGGCAAATAATTGAAAACCTCACACAACTAGCTTAAATGGTAAGGAATTTTAATGATACTTGTAACTGGAAGGGTCAGGAGGAAGGCTGGGTACTGCCCTGACTTAATCCAGTGGCTCTGGACGCATGTATCTGGTTCCTCTTGGCTCTGCTTTTTTCTCAGGCCTGTAGTGACACTGCTCCGGATTTCACCTCAATGCCTAACATTATCCAGAAGAGAAAGAATCTATTCAGGAGGAGAAACAACTTTTCTAGAAGTCTCCTGCAATGATCTGGTATCTTAAGACAAACATTTTCATGTTTTTCTTTTATTTACATTTTTTGTTCTTGAGACAATCTTAAATTTATAGAAAAGTGGCAAAACAGGACAAAGCCTTTTTTTCTGAACTATTTAAGAGTAATTGGTCACCTGAAGTTCCATCTACCAGAATGATTTAATGCATATTTCTTATGAACAAAGAATTCTCACCCACAGACTCCATTCAAGTCTTCCTACTCATCCCAATAATGTCCTTTAAAGAATCCTTGACTTTTGTGACTTAGGCATTTTAAAAGAGAAGAGCCCAGTGATTTTGTAGAATGTCCCTCAATTTGAGTTTATCTGATGTTTCCTCATGACTGGATTCGGATTTTGCATCTTTGGCAGAAGATGATACTGTATTTGTCTCCTTGCATCCTATCATCTGGCACATGATTTCAATTTGTTTAATCATTGGAAAAGCTTATTTTGATCACTTGATTAAAGTCATTATCTGCCAGACTTTTCCACTGCAGAATTACTCCATTTCCTATTGGAATTTTAATTCATATTTTGTAGGGAAGTACTTTGAGACAATATGAATGTATACTTTCACATCAAAATTTCAGCATACATATATATAAATTTTATATATAAATATCTATATATAAATTTCAGCACTTTATATATATAATGTCAGTATGGATTCATGAGATTCTATTTTATTTAATGGTCGATGATATGTAACTTCCGCTATTTATTTTTATGATCAGATTATCCCTGATTTGGTCAGTGTTTGCCTCATTAAGCTGGCTTCTGTGTCCTTTTGAAACATACACTAATTTGGGGGGCACTTCTCTTCCTTCTGATAGAAAAAGATATTCCAGACTCATTCTTGTCCTTTCTCTGCTTGAGTCATCATATCAGTCATTTCTCCAAGAAACCCTGGCTCCATTCAGTGCAGGATGATGTTTAGAAGCCACAATTTAGATATTAAGTGTTCTTATGCTACCGGGTGTCAAGGCATCTAGATTCTCTTAGCAGACAGGACAAAAGAATGGACCTGGTATATATACTTGCATTTACACCTGTATTTACTTCAACTTTGAGATGTGTATTTCTGTATATAGTTAAGTATCTCTTTATGGTGGTATGTATCCCTATCTACCTCTCAATCTCTATTTCTATGTATATCTCCAGTTCACACTAATGTCTTCAATTCCAAAACAAGAGCACAGGGTTCAAACTAGTTTCTCTCTTTCCACATTTGTAATGCCTTATTCCAACAGTAAGAAACTTGGCTCCCACAATTCTTGTTATGCTAGTTTATTTGACTAATCCCCCATATGTAATAAGTTTCCCATTGCTGTAGTCATCTGCTACACTCAGACGGTCTATCTGTCTGCAATTCCCTTCTTCATTCTACGTATGCTTTACCTAGTGGAAACTCCTGTTCTACTTTCAGGGCTCAAATCAAATCACTTTTATAAAATTCCCTTAGCTGGTTTTGTTATGTTCTATTTTGGCCCTATTTTACCCTGTGCAAACTTTAATTTATGCAATGTATTTGTTCACATGACCCAACAGAGCTCCTGGAGGGTGGGAGCTAGATCTTCTTTACCTCTGAATCTTACTATCTTCAGAGCCAAAACAGTACCTGGCATATGATGAATTTTAAGTTTATGACAAAGGGATGATCATAAAAGGCCTCAACTGAGTGTCAACCCTGCTGAAGGAGGTGTTCAGCTCCTGGGGATAGAAGCCAGAGTGCTTGGACGGGCTGAGGAAGAGGAGAGACAGCAGTTACTAGTAACACTCTTTATGTAGACTTCAATCCCTCAAGTCATTAAAGCTCTAAGCAAGAAAAACAAAATATCCATGCATCATAAAGAAAAAGATTGATATATTTTATAATGTAGAAACAAAAAAATATTGTCTTGAGAAATCTACCCAAAAAAAGGGGGGAAAAGACAAAATGGGAAAAATATTTGCAATTCATATCGCAAAGAGTTAATTGTCTTAATATAGAAAGAGCTCTCACAAATGAGTAAGAAACAGAATCATCCATTCAATAGCCAAAAATGGACAGAGCGTGTAAGTAGGCATGCAAAGAAAAAACGAAAGTGACTTTTAACCATATGAAAAGATGTTCAACTTTATTCATAATTAAAGAAATGCAAATCAAAACAACATAGTGTGCAGATTTTACTTGTCAAATTGGCAAAAATTTAAGTCCAATAATAGCCGGTGTTGGCCCGGATGGCCCCGGTTTGGAGGAACTTGCATCTATCACCACTTTGGTGGGAGTGAAAATTTATCCAACACTTTGATAGCAAAATTTGTCTACATCTTTAACATTTTAAATTCACATACTCTTTAATTCAAATAATTATACTGGGAAAAGGAAAGGGAGGGGGACTGAGATAGGCTGTGATTTCAGAATATATTTATTCTGCCCTGACTGGGCTTTACTCCAAAATCCTTGTTCACATAGTTTCTTGTTCATGGTGGCTGTTCACATTATTGGTCTTTTCTCAGCAGTCAGACACCATTGCCCCTTGGCTCCAGCACCAAAGAACTATGCTTTCCATCATTGGAAAGATGATATGAGAGACCTGCCTTCAGTGTGACATGGTTGCTGGGATGAGAGTTGTTTGTTTTTAGTAACAGGAATGTGTTTGTTCTGCTCTTTAGTGGGCACTACTATTGTGAAGTCAGCATCCATTCTCCTCTCTTCTTTCCTAAGAAACTTGCAGAGAGCTGGGACCAAGGCAGTAGGTAGTAGAGGGGATAGAAATGGAGACTGGGGATGGAAGGGGAACAGTGGTCAAGGTTTGGTCTTATTGGAAGTGGGGAGTGGTGTGTGTCGGGGGAACAAGGAAGCTGGGAAAATGGAGAAGTGAAGTGAAGAGTGCCCTCTGGGAGGACTTCCAGGTTTCTTCTAATGTGTATGGTGAAACCAGTGAGCATGAAGGGAGCATGAGAAGAGAGGCAGATCATCAGGCAAGGTAATTTAGTTTTTGGCTCACTGAGCTTGCTGTGTTAGTGGAACAACCAAATAGAGATAGCCAATAGGCAGTGGGAACTAAGTAGCTGGGGTTCTGGTGAAGGTCTGAATTAAAGATACTGATTTCTACCAGTTAATCGTTGTGGTTGAAAGTGGATAAGATAAGCAGATAATGAAGGAAGTCCTGCAATGTATATATTTTAATTTGGCACATACTTATATAGCACTTGCTATGTGTTAGTCACTTTGCAAATATTTACTCATTTAAGGCAAATAAAACTTTGAGGAAGATACTATTATTATCCTTATTTTGCAGATGAGAGAGTGAAGGCTCAGAGGTTTTCTGCCCTGCCCAAGCTCTCAGAGGTCACTGTACCCAGGCTATCTGGACCCAAAGTCCATGCTCTCACTCACCCACCATGCTATACTGACACTTTACACTGGATACTGATCATCAATATGTTTATCAGGAAGCTTACAGGGTCAAGAATAATGATCACTTATTCTGTTCTGGGAATAAGTTTGTATATAGACAATCCCCTGTCCTTAGAGGTAAAAGCTGAGACACCTGTGAATTGAAGAGCATCCTCTGGACTTAGGAGTCAATGCACCATGTTAACTGTGCCTTTTACTTCTCCGTGAATGCAGGACATTAAAATGGCAAGTGACCTACAGGGAAACCCATGGGGCTAACTCACACTGCTTGTCCACTTTTAGTTAATTTCCACTCATCTTTTATATTCCTCCTCTCTTTTGTTTTTCTTTTAGCAAGGTGCAAATAACATTGTAAATTTACTATTCCCACAATAAATCTTCTCAAAAAAAGATCACTTATCAGTGATAGATATCACACAAAAAGAAGACCTTAACAAATTATAGTCATTTGAAAATAATACAAAATTTTCATGGTCTAAAAGTGTAACAGGAACACAACTCAGAGGGACGTGCTGGTCATGGGCCTTCTGGGCTTAAATCTTGAAGTAGGTAAAATGGATGGGAATTTATATTTTGCAAAGTTATGGGCACTAAAAGAACTTCACTTGGGGCAGGGGGTCTGGGCTAGGCACATTGCATGAAATTAGGTGCTGGAATGGGGCTCCCCCTATATTGATAGAGGTTGGTGGAACTTACCACTGATTACTTATTCTGCTTTGGAGCCCCTGACTTATACAAATAGCAGAGAGGTAAGAGGAAGCAGACCCAATCTTGTAACCAGGACCTGGGTCAAATAACCTGCTGCCACAATAACTTAATCTGAGATATTTCATTCTCTGTAACATGGAAGTCTTGAGCCACCAATATAATATCTGGTTCTAGTTTGAGAGACCTTAGAGAGGGGCACATAGAGGTACCATCAAACTGCTAAACAGGAAGAGAAGGAAGAGAAGAGAGGAGAGGAAAGGAGACAGACACTTCCATTCAAGATGAGCATACAAACTAAAGTTCCTAAACAGATTGAAAATGAACACTAAGGAAGACTACCAACAAAAGAAGCTATTGGGAGTTTAACTCATTCTAGACAAAACGATAATAATAGAAGACTACTTAGCTAATCAAAATACACCCCATCCCATTTTAAAAATTCCAGTAGAGTTAACATAGTATATTATACTAGTTTCAGGGGTACAATGTAGTGATTCAACAATTCTATACATTACTCAGTGCTCATCAAGTGCACTCTTAATCCCCATCACCTACTTCACCCATCCCCCCACCCACCTCCCCTCTGGGAACCATCAGTTTGTTCTCTATAGTTAAGAGGCTGTTTTAATGGTTTGTCTCTTTTTCCTTTGTTCATTTGTTTTGTTTCTTAAATTCCACATGAGCAAAATCATATGGTAGTTGCCTTTCTCTGATTGACTTATTTCACTGAGCCTTATACTCTCTAGATCCATCCATGTTGTTTCAGATGGCAAGATTTCATTCTTTTTTTTATGGCTGAGGAATATTCCTTTATAAATGTATACTACCTTTTCTTTATCCATTCATTTATCAATGGACTCTTGGGATCCTTCCATAATTTGGTTACTGTAAATAATGCTGCAATACACATAGGGGAACATATATCTTTTTGAATTAGTGTTTTCATATTCTTTGGGTAAATATTCAGTATTGGAATTACTAGATCATATGATAATTCTATTCTTTAATTTTGCAGTTTTCCAGTGGCTATACCAGTTTGCATTCCCATCAACAGTGTACAAAGATTCTTTTTTCTTCACATCCTTGCCAACTCTTGTTTTTTTTTTTAATTTTAGCCATTCTGACATGTATGAAGTAATATCTCATTGTGATTTACATTTCTCTGATAATGATGGATGTTGAGCATTTTTCATGTGTTTGTTGGCCATGTGGTTATCTTTGGAGAAATGTCTGTTCATGTCTTCTGCCCATTTTTAAATTTGGTTACTTGGGTTTTTTTGGTGTTAAGTTGCATAATTTCTTTTTTTAAAGATTATTTTATTTATTTGAGAGAGAGAGTGGGTGGGGAGGGGCAGAGGGAGAGAGAGAATCTCAAGCAGACTTCCTGACACAGGGCTCCATTTCACAACCCTGAGATCATGACTTGAGCTGAAATTGAGAGTAGGACACTCAACCAACTGAGCTATCCACATGTCCCAAGTTGCATAAATTATATATATATATATTTCAGATATGTCATTTGCAAGTATCCTCTTTCATTCAGTAGATTGTCATCTAGTTTTGTTGATTATTTCTTTTGCTGTGTAGAAGGTCTTTATTTTGATGTAGTCCCAATAGTTTATTTTTGTTTTGGCTTCCTTTGCCTTAGGAGACACATCTAGAAAAATGTTGTTATGATCAACGTCAGAGAAATTACTGCCTATGCTCTTCAAGGATTTTTATGACTTCAGCTCTCACATTTAGGTCCTTAATCCATTTTTAGTTTATTTTTGTGTATGGTGTAAGAAAGAAAGTAGTCCAGTTTCATTCTTTTGCATGTAACTGTCCAGCTTTCCCAACACCATTTGTTGAAGAGACTGTCTTTTTCTCCTTGCATATTCTTACTTCCATTGTCAAAAATTAATTGACTATATAATCATGGGTTTATTTCTGGGTTCTCTATTCTATTCCATTGATCTATGTATCTATTTTTCTGCCAGTATAACACTGTTTTGATTACAATAGCTTTGCAGTATATCTTGAAATCTGGGTCTGTGATACCCAGCTTTGTTCTTTTTCAAGATGGCTTTAGTTATTTGGGGTCTTTTGTGGTACCATACAAAGTTTAGAATTATTTGTTTTGGTTCTATGAAAAATGCTCTTGGCATTTTGATATGTATTACATTAAATCTGTAGATTGCTTAGAGTAGAATGTACATTTTAACAATATTTTTTCCCAATCCATGAAATGGAATATCTTTCCATTTGCTTGTATCATCTTTAATTTCTTACATCAACATCTTATAACTTTCAGAGTACAGGTCTCTCACCTCCTTGGTTGAGTTTATTCCTAGGTATTTTATTATTTTTGGTGCTTTTGCCCAATTTTTAAAAAAAAACTCATTATGCTACGTCATTATTTGTGTATAGAAATGCAACAAATTTCTGTATATTGATTTTGTATCCTGTGACCTTATTGAATTTGTTTATCAGTTCTAGTAGTTTTTTGGTGGAGTCTTTAGGGTTTTCTCCATAGAGTATCATGTTATCTGCAAATAGTGAAAGTTTTATTTCTTTCTTACCAATTTGGATGCCTTTTATTTTATTTTGTTGTCCAATAGCTGTGGCTAGACCTTCCGGGACTATGTAAAATAAAAGTGATATGAGTGGACGTCCTTGTCTTGCTCCTGATCTTAGAGGAGAAGTTCTCAGTTTTCCCCCATTGAGTATGATGTTAGCTGTGGGTTTTTCATATATGACCTTTACTGTGTTGAGACATGTTACTCTAAACCTACTTTGTTGAGAGTTTTTATCAGGAATGGATGGTGTACTTTGTCAAATACTTTTTCTGCATCTGTTGAAATGATTGTTTGGTTCTTACCATTTTTCTTAGTGATGTGATGTATCATGTTGAGTGATTTGTGAATATTAAACACCTTTGCATCCCAGGAATAAATCTCACTTGATTGTGGTGAATGATTTATAAATAAATACATTGTTGGATGTGGTTTGCTGATATTTTGTAGAGGATTTTTGCATCTATGTTTATCAGAGATATTGTCCTGTAGTTCTCTTTCTTTGTAGTTATCTTTACGTGGTTTTTGGTGTCAGGGTAATGCTGGCCTTGTAGAATGAATTTGGAAGTTTTTCTTTTTGTTTTTTTTTTTGGAATAGTTTGAGAAGAATAGGTATTAACTCTTCTTTAAATGTTTAGTAGAATTCATCTGTGAAGCCCTCTAGTCCTGAACTTTCGTTTGTTGGGAGTTTTTGACTACAGATTCATTTTCATTGCTGGTAATCAATCTGTTCAAATGTTCTATTTCTTTCTGATTCCACTTCCTTTTCTTATTAAACAGATAGCTAGAGAGCATTTATTAGCCATCCTTGCAGTTAATTGTGGCCTTATGAGCCAAAGAAGTGCTAGGAGAAATGAGGTCTGCTATTTGCATATCTGGCCCACAAAAACTTCCCACAAGCACTCCTCTAAAATTTTTTTTCCATGTACAAGCTGATTGGGATAGAGACATCCATCGTAACCTTGGGAGCAAGAACATGTAGAAAAGGCAGAGCTGGATCCTTCAATGATTTTTTAGAGGAAAACTGGCTTACCATCCTGTTCCCCTACATAGGACTGCTAACTAAAAATAGTCACTGTTGTGTTAAGCCATTACATCTGTGGATACTCAAAGAGAATCAAGGAAAGAAAACTTAGATAAAAGGTGAATAAGAAATAACGAAAATAAGCAGAAATAAAACATCAGTAGGTGAATATGGAAAAAACCCCCAGAAATCCTCAAGTAAAAACAATAAGTGAAATTTAAAAACACAATAAATGAAATAAACTCTACCATCCACTTGAGAAAATTGATGAACTGGAAATATCACTAGAATGCAGTATGAAGAGAAAAAAGAAACACATGAAAGAGCAGTTAGAAGTTACAGAAGGGAGTCCGAGGGACCTCAATAATCATATAGTAGGAGCTCTAGAAGAAGGCAAGAATTGGCTCAATGGTGAACATCAAAATTTGAAGATACATTGATGGTAATTTTTCAAAGCTGAAGAAAGCCATTGGTTTTCAGATTAAAAGTGTAAACTGAATCAATAAAAGTAATTGCATACCTGGAAGTACTATAATGAAACACTGAATATCAAGTATAAGGATAAAATGTTAAAGGCTATTAGAAAAAAATAAACAGTAAATCTATGAAAACAATACCTTGAATACATAAGACATCTACTTAACCACAATAGATGATAGGAGACACTGGAATAATATTTTCAAAGGTAAATGGAAAATAGACAACCTAGAATTCTATACTTCACTAAACTATTTATGCAAGAGGGTAAATAAATTTTTAGACAAAGATTAAATGAGTTCACCACCTAAAGATTCTCCCTGGAAGAACTAATGAAGATGTATTTCAATAGAGGAAAAATAAACCCAGAAGGAAGGGCAGGATCTTAGAAGCAATGGTGAACATAAATCTTTAATAAAATATATTTTACCAAAGGAAATCAATGAGAAGAAAATCTAATTTTTGTGTGTATGTTTAAAAAGGCAGTGTAACTCAAATTCTAAACAATAACCATAAGGAAGAATATTTTCAGTGGGTAGTTGAAGCATTTCTTGTCATGTTTGAAAGAAGAAGAAAGACAATTTTTTAACTTCCTTATTTATGATTAATTATGATAGTTAAAAATTGAAAAATGCAAATAAAACAACAGAACACAACATATCCTTCCAAAGCAGCAAAAGACTCAGAAGGAATAAAGTAAACATTAACAAAATTTAGGGGAAGTTAGAAAAGGAGAAAAAAAGAAGCAAGTGAAAAAACATGGAATAAAGTGGTAGAAATATGTTTAAAGGGATCAGTAATTACAGTAAATGTAAAAAGTTGTAGGCCTTTTAAAAGACATAGACTTTCAAATTTGATTTTTAAAAATTAAATTACACTTTGTGCTATTAACAAGAGGCATACTTAAAAAATAACATAATAGTAAAAATTTACACTGAAAAAACTAATTGGAAAAATTAAACTGGCAGATGAATTTTAGAACAAAGATTCATTTACAGGGATAAAAAGGAACATTCACAAAAAGAAAAGAACAATTCTGCAACAGATGATAATCAGAAATTTGTATGTTCTTAACAATACATGTCAACATATAAAACAACACTAAAAGAATTACAAGGAAAATGTATAAGGAAAATGAAAGATAACTTGATAAAAAATAAATATATAAAGGATTTCAACAGCACAATTAAAAAATGGTTTAATTAGATAGTAAGATGCATAATTCCTACACCTAATAGAGATATTGTACATTATTTTCCAGCACACTTTGAACATTTATAAAAATTGACACCGTTAATAACACAATCATAATCTCTGACTATAATGCAATTTATTTAGAAATACACAATAAAAAGAATATATGACAAGAGGTAAACTCATGTATTTGTAAACCATAAAAGAGGAAATCACAATAGAAATTACCAAGGGGACAGTGTGGATTTCTACTTAACTGCAGTTAGCTTGTTACCTTGCTAAAGTAGCAGCTTGTTTTATTATCCCAATTTATGCTTAAATAATTCCTTCTATATTTTCCTTCTCCCCTTCTCCCACCTTTAATTTTCAAGACTTTTGCTTTTATTTTGCTTTAAGGACATTTTCCAGAAATCCTTTTTTACTTTTATAGCTTTTGTATTTTTATTATTGTTCTTTATCCTCAAAAGTATCTGCTTTTACACTACAAACATATTATCTCAATGATTTTTAGCTTTCAATGCTTACTTTTGTGTTTTTAACAACTAAATCTCATTGACTTCTGTTTTCCCTCTATTTCAGCTCATTATTTTAAACTCATTTTTAAAAAATAATAATTCCATTAAAACGTTTTAGTCCTTTCACAAGTTTTTTTCCTCTAACCTTTGAAAATCCCTCTCTAAACTTCCTACCTTGTATTTCTTAATTTACCTAAGTATTTTTCTTTTGTTAGCCCTTTTTTCCCTTAATTTGTAGAATAAGAACCAACCTTAGAAGCTTGGCATTAAAGTGGCAGTGTGAAGGAAACTCATACTTACAGGTTGAGCTTGTGTCTGCTGCACCTGTCCTCTCTCCAACCACAAGGTTGCCCTGTCCACTCCACCCCCTGCCCAGTTCCTGCCAATGGGGGAGTCTCAGAACTCATCAAGGTTGGGTTTCCACCCTGGAGGAATCTGGAAACTCCTGGGTTAACTATTCTCAGGGCAATGGTTTTCTCTGTGCAGATGAAGTACTTGATTTACTGGAACAATTTCTCTTTCTCAGTACAAGGTCTCCAGTATACTATATATATAAATGAATTACTTATAATAAGGGGGTAATCAGAGTTAAGCTACTATTAGCTCAACATTCAAAATTCTATTTATATTTATATGCTTGTTTTACAAAAATGGAGCCATAATGCCCTGCTACTTGCTAACCTAATAGCACATGGTGACATTAATATATAAGCCTCAATGTCAAGCATAATGGCTACATCACATTTCATCATATGGATTTTTAACCATTTTTGAACTGAACCCTGATTGATGGCTATTTTGGTTGAGTCTTTCACATCCTTCTAGTTTTAGCTCTGTGTATGTCATTGACTCTTTTTGGGGATAAATCCCTGGCCAAGGTAACATTTTCTTCTGGTCCCATCCTGCCACTTTCCTCCCTCTACTCAAGGAGAGGAAAGTTCATTTGAAATGACAAAAGGAGGTCTTGGATGGGGACTTGGGGGTGTGGAGGTGTACTGGGGACTCTGCTGGCCCAGGAACAGCTGTAAAACCAGATAAAAAGGATGATTGTGCATGCTCCAGATAACCTCAAGTTTACAAACCCCTCTTTGCAGATAGTTTCGAAGATCCCTTCCTTTGTATTTTAGTACGTCCCAACTCCACCCACTGCTTCATTCCAGTTGGAAGGCTGTAAAAAGCCAGAGAACCAGCAACCCCTACCTTTCCTCTTACCTTCCTTCATTGTCTGTTTTCAGCCTGCTAGAAAGGTCCAATTTTCAAGCTTTTTCTCTGGGAAATGAAATACAAAGAACCTCGTGGACCATCTATAGCCCTCACATGCCATGAGGCTGGAGAGAATGGAGGGAAAGCAAGAGGACCTTGGCCTGACCCAGTAAGGAGCTGGGTGGTTTTGTTATTCCATGGGATTCACCATGCTCTTTCCCAGGCTGGGCTCCTGAATTACTTGCTCTTATACTTTTTTTTTTTTCTTAAGATTTTATTTAGTTGAGAGAGAAAGAAAGAGAGAGTGGGAGGGAGAAGGAAAGAGATTTTGAAGCAGACTCCAAGCTGAGCACAGAGCTGAACGTGGGGGTTCAGTGCCATGACTGCAAGACCGTTCCTGATCTGAGCCAAAACCAAGATCGGCCGCTCAACTGACTGAGCCACTCAGGTGCCCTCTTATACTTTATTTTCAAATTTACCAACTTCCTTCTCAGTGGAAAAATAGAACATTTTTTCCTTAATATATGGGTCTTCTTTGCTTTCCCTCCTGAGTTCAAGAACTTGGCTAGTGCAAAGGTTTTTCTGGAGGAGGCTTTAAACACCAGAATTGCTGCAGTCCTGCTGGATACAATGGATTTCTCCATTTGGCAAGACCCAAGTGGGGCAGCCCAGATCCACCTGAATGTTAGAAGCTGCAGGACTGAGAGGCCAGGGTCACCTGTCCACTGGACCCCTTGGCAGGATTCTCAAAGCACAAGGTTTCTTTGTTTCTTGTCTATCTCCCCACAAGGGTAAAGGACACTCCTCTGAAGAAGTTAGAGTCCTGGAAGGAAAATGTGGCTAACTTTTGAAATATTGTCCATAATGACAACATCACCTTCTTCCTTCAGGTTTCCTCTACTACGACTTTCCTTTCATTTCCTACAGTCTACCATTCACTCAATGACTAAAGAATTCTTTCTTGGATATTTGAGGTTCTAAAAATAAGGAGCCTGATGTTTAGGTTTCTGTGAAATATTTTATATGTAATTGTGGGACACCTTAATTTAGAATTTGCATCTTCCCACTTTCAAGGAGGTTTAGATGCTTTATCCTTGGTTTTTTTTTTTTTTTTCCTTTCAAGGAAACGTTATTGGAAACAAGGTAAGTCCATCCTACCATGTCACCTTTAAGTGGTCCAGCTGAGCGGATAAGTGCATCTTCTTTCCAGATCTGATGTGATTCCCTGGCAGGCTTCCTGTTTTTCTTAACATACACGTTTTCTCTGTCAATGTGTGTGCTCTCTGCTCATACGTATGGTCTCTCTTTGGCTACCTTTTAAGTCTTTACATATTTTACATATCCTAAGGCAGAATTAATCATCTCTTGTTTATCTGAAAGTCAAGGTTGGCTCATTTATTCATTTAACAAGTATCTATGATGTTTCCACTATGAGCAATATCTGAACCAACCATCAGAAAATGGGTGAATCACTTCCCTATGAATAATTCGCTTAGAGGTGAATTATTAGCTTAATGGAAACATGTTCTCTACACTTAAAGGACAGTAAATATATTCCTACCTCTTTTCCAGTGCAGAGTTTCATTGTCTTCCATGTATATGGACCCAACCAGTTAGACCCCTTCAGAGGGTAACTCTCATTACACTCATAGAATATGAGAGCAAAATACCTTGAATTGGGCACTGGATATGTATTTGTCAAATAAGTGTGTATACCTCACAAAAATACTTTCTAGAGATTGTGTTCAGTACTTTCCACTGCTCTTACCTGGGATTATAGGTCAGCAATATTTCAAAAATGAGATGCCAAGTTGGAGACACACTGAGGGTGTGTGGAGGTATGTGTGCAATGACTCTCTAAATTGTTAGGGACTAGAAAAGAAATAATGTGTCCACCTTACTAGTAGGATGTGGAGGGCAGATAGTGACTTGCCAAGACAGCAGGAAGGGTCTTTAGTAGGGTGGTGGCTGCCTTGCACACTGCTAAGGAGATGGTATCACAAACTGCCTTTGAGGCGTGTGCTAAAGTCTTCAGCCCCTGAATTAGAGAGACGATCTTGCCTAGCTGCACCCATGATGCCAAGAACCTGAACAGACTTCTTCCAGGTGATGAGAGGTGCCATATTTGGGGGTTATTTTCTTTGGTAAAGATTTTATTTATTTGAGAAAGAGAGAGTGAGAACGAGAGAGCACAAACAAGGGAGAGAGGGAGAAGTAGGCTTCCCGCTGAGCAGGGAGCCCAATGCAGGACTCGATCCCAGGACCCCAGGTTCACGACCTGAGCTGAAGGCAGATGCTCAACTAACTGAGCCACCCAGGCAACCCATGTTTGGGGCTTCTATATTCTGTTTCTGCCAGCTCAATCCCATACCTCATAAGAACAGGGCATCCAAGAACCCTCTTCAGAATGTCTGCTCCTAAAATAATTCATGTGCAACTTGACTCTGCATTTTCTCTAATTTTCCTTTCTCTTCCTTAACTCCTGCTCTCTGCACGATATGCCATTGAGCAAAGTAGGTCTCTATGAATAGTCCGGTGCTATTATTATCCAAAAGTAGTGGTGTGCTGGTAAATGTTTAACAATCATCTCCCCAGAAAAAAAAAAAAAAGAAAAAGAAAAAAAGTCCTGATTTGCAGTGTTTGGTGATTTCCATAGTGTAAAAATTCCCACCATGGCCAATTTTAAGCTATGCGCTTCCATCACTGAGTTGGGAAGGCATGCACAGTCTCATCGGCCCATATGAATGAGCTGAAGCACACCTCTGCCTAGGTCCCGTCCCTAGACGAGGCCCCAGGAGATACAGCCAGCAATCTGGAGACCCTGGGTCATCATGGAGCTATTAAGAGTGCAGCGTGGGTTTTGGGGAAGCAGGCCCTGGATGGAGTTTGGGGAGGAAACAGCACACGGGGCAGAAGGAGAAGCCAAACCATGTATGACACAGGCCCCAAAAGTCATCCTGTGTGGATCTGAAACAGCCAGACCTTCACGGCCCTGCCTGGTTCAGTCTCAGGATCCACCCCGAAGGAGCCGACAAGTGGGCTGACATGCTGCCCGCAGCTGGGTAGCAAGTCCTTCTCCGGAGGGCATGTGGGCAGCACATCTCAGTGACAACCACATCCAGGTAGACCTAAGTTAGAGCTCGGATCCCCTGCCACAAGGGTGGGGTTAGGGCTTTCAGCAGGAGCGCCTGACAGCCTGTCTTCAAAGAACCACCTGGAACATTCTTGTCCCTTCCCTGGTCCCTCCTGTCCTGGAACTCAGCTTTGCCTGTAGTTCCCACCCTTGGCCTCATCCTGCTCCACATGGAAGGCCCCTGCAGACCCCTTCCTGAATCCTGGTCAAGTTCAGCCTCCACAGCCCAGGCCTGCACAGCCCAGGCCTGCACATCCTCCCGGGAGCTTGACCTGCTTTGGGTTTCCGGCCTTGCTCTTTGGTGCTGGTTCCTAGGGGTGAACCTGCCCTCCTGGAGATCGGGCCAGGCTCTGGGCTGCCACGCCAGGGCCGAGGGCAGGAAGCAGCGCCTGCCTTGTGCACGGTGGGGCAGGCAGAGGTAGCAGCCCCGGTGTGAGGAGAATGAGCAGATGGGCCCAGCGCCCTAGGAGCCGAGAGGGACCGTGGAGCTCCTGTGGCTTATTCTCCTCGTTTACTTATGAGGCCACCGTGACACATAGTAAATAACTGACTTGCCCAGAGTCCCTCAGCTGGTTAGGGACAAGCTGGGGACAGAATGCTGCCCAGCACCATTTTTACACATCCTTCTTCCCGAGGTCTGATTTGTTCGTTGAATTACAGTCTTTCCCCCCCTTCTCTCCAAGATAGTTTGTGTGTTTAGAAACGGCCTCATTAGCAGATTTTATATTCTCCTTGGTTAGCTCCTCTGAGCGCTCACCCCACTCTGGCAGGTGGCCTGTCTGTTTGAGGAGGAATTATCCTGCCTGCCAACTGGGTGTTGGATTTACATGCTGGCTGGGCCACAGGGAAATCATCTGGAATAGCTAAGGGGCTCCCCAGACTTCTCAGCCTACAGGGCAGACGCACTGCTGGCGGATGCTTTTTGCCCTATAGCGAGTGGTCCTGGACCTCGGGCCTGGTCTGTGAGGGAGGCAGGCGCCCAGCTTCCACCCCTGGGCCCCCAGCTGTTCCTCTGGCCTCAGGCCCCATTGCTCCAGGGGACCCTCTTGTATTGGTCTCTTCACCCTCCTTCAGTGCATTCTATTAGCAACATTGAATCGAAAAGAACCGAATAATCCTGTTTTACCCTTTTGACGTTATTATTTAGCCTATAACATTTAGTTATTTACTTTTAAAACTTTCCAGCTTTCTTTTCTTTAAAGATTTATTTATTTATTAGAGAGAGAAAGAGAGGGGGAGAGAGCATCTCAAGCTGACTCCACACTGGGCGTGGACCCCCACGACATCACCACCTGAGCCGAAACCCAGAGTCAGTTGTCTCCCTGACTGCGCAAGCTTTTTTCAAGCTTTCATCCATAATTCTTTAGTTCATCCTGCTTTCCATTATGTCAGGGTGTATTTGCTCTCTCTCTAATGTATTCTTTTTGCTAATATTAAGCTGTTTATTTAATCAGCGTCCCCACTAAATGACACATAAGAGGCCTAGGCTTCATGGTGAGGGAGAGTGGAGGTGGGATGTCCTGAGAGGGGAGGCTGTGGGGCTCTGGGGATCCCGGAGCTGTGCCATGCCCCTCTGGCCTGCTTTCACAGAATTCTCCTCTGCTTTGATTCAAAAACCACCAGCCAGGAAGAGTTGGCAAAGCTCCCGGAGCCTACACGTCGTCAGTATGAAATAGTTAAATACCAAAGTTGGGAAGCAGACGGGAGGTGGGGTGTAATATTGTCAAATAAGAAGTATTAATTGAGTCAAGGAAGCCTGTGGAATGATGGGAAGTTGTTTGACTGGTAACAGTATCCAAAGAGGAAGTTTCTTTCTTTCCAGCAAAATCTCAGGGTCGCCTATCAATTACCCTCCCCCCCATCACAGGACAAAGCAAAGAGCATGAATAGAGAAGCCATTTCCCAGCTAACAAGCAGCTGCTGCCAGAACACCAAGGAGCTGGTGCCTGGAAGGAAGGGGAAGCATTGTGCCTTTCAGCATCGTATAGGTCTGGCTTTCACCAGAGTCTAGAAATAGAGTTGATGGAAACTCCACTAAAAAATGGGGCTTTGAAGAATAGCCGACGATGAGATAAAGGGCTCTCTGGGACTGGTATTAAAAATCCAGAATCAAAGAAAGACCAAGCAGAAGGAGAGGATCGATGTGTCCGAGCCAAACTAAGACAGAGGCATTTACCCCAGGGAGGCCCAATTTCCCAGCGACAGGGATTAAAAGTTAGGGACGACTCCACGGCGCGTAAATTGTAGCCTGATAGGTGAACATTATGCTTAAGTTAACTCCTCAGTCAATGGCGTGGGTTCTCATTCTTTCATGTTAGGTTCAATCAGTCTTAGTGGTTTCTTTTGTGAGAGAACCTGAATTAGTCTGCTAGGGCTGCCCTAAGGAATAGCACAGACCAGGTAGATGAAACAACCAACATCTATTTCCTGTCAGTTCTGGAGGCTGGAGGGCCCGGATCGGAGTGTTGGCCGGGCTGCTTCCTCCCGAGGCCTCTCTCCCTGGCTTGTGGATGGCTGACCTCCCCCTCTGCCCTCACACAGTCTTCCCTCTGTATGTATTGTGGCCTCATTTCCTCTTCTTGTAAGGACACCAGTCATGTTGGATTAAGACCCACCCTCGTGACCTCATTTTAACTTAATTACCTCGCTAAGGATGTGTCTTCAAACACAATCCCACATGAGGTACTGAGGCTTAGGATCTCAACATAAGAATCTTGGAGGATAAAATACAACCCATAACAGGACATTTCCGGATATTGTGAAAGATGGAGATCTGGTTGGCTTGTACCCAAGTAACAATTTCTGCCAGGATTCTGGAGTCCAGGCTACATGGAGCAGATAAGCAATGCCCCCTTGAAGAATAGTGCCTTATCAGGGTTTATTCCTTTCAGAACCTAATCCAGTTAACTGGATTCATCCGTTGACACAAAGGCCCAAATTCCTCAAAGTTGAGTCATGGTCCTGTCCTAGCGATAGGACATTGTGACCGTGGTTGTAACATTCCCTCTATCCAGTCTCTTCATGAGGACATGAATGTTCTAAAGTCTCCTGTTGCCATGTTCTGATGAAATCCACATTCTCTACGAATATTTCTTGGAGTTAGTATGAAATTCTCCAGTCAGAGGTTGGATTTATTTTTTGTGCCTGGGACTGATTCTGTGAATTTTGCTGGCACTAGGCAGTAGAGTATCCAGGCGTAGTTGGGTCACTGAAGTCAAGGTGGCAGATCTTGTTCTGTTGATCTCTGGCACCCTTCTCTCTTGCACAGAATTCCCATCTCACTTTGGGGTTAGTAATATGCCAAGTGCAAAAAACTACCTTTCCTGTCCTCTTATCTTAGGTAAAAATGAGGATGGAATATGGTTTATAGCAAGAAGGTATCAATGAAGGGGACCAAGTGGGTTTCCAAGGTTTCAGAAAAACAATGTACAGGGTGCTGCCTCAGACAATCTGTTCATTTTGTTCTTTGCCCTTTCTCCTTCTTCCTATCTAAAACATGGGTGTGACGGCTGGAGTCCAAGCAGCCATCTTGTAAACATGAACATGAGGATAGAATGAAAATCTAGACAGAACCTGAGTTTTTCATGACTGCCACATAGCCCTGGCCTGTCCTTTTCTGATTTCTTGTCACATGGGAGAAAAACAAGCCCCAAGGGCTGCTGGTATCTATAATGGCTTCCCCTGGAGCACAATGTGAACTGTCGTCTCTGGAGCAGGCCACCCAATGGTTTTGTACCCCAATGTTTATGGCATCAATGTCCACAATAGCAAAACTATGGAAAGAGCCCAGATGTCCATCGACAGAGGAATGAATAAAGAAGATTTGGTATAGATATATGATGAAATACTACACAGCCATCAAAAAATGAAATCTTGCCATTTGCAATGACATGGATGGAACTAGAGGATATTATGCTAAGCGAAATAAGTCAATCAGAGAAAGACAATTATCATATGATCTCACTCATATGTGGAATTTAATAAAACAGGATCATAGGGGAAGAGAGGAAAAAATAAAACAAGATGAAATCAGAGAGGGAGACAAACTATAAGAGACTCTTAATCATAGGAAACAAATGGAGGGTCACTGGAGGGGAGGAGGGGAGATGGGGTAACTGGGTGATGGGCATTAAGGAGGGCATGTGAGGTAATGAGCACTGGGTATTATATAAGACTGATGAATCACTGACCTCTATCTTTGAAACCAATAATACATTATATGTTAATTAATTGAATTTAAATGAAAAAAATAAAGCGTCTAATATACAAAAAAAAAAATCTCTATCTTGTTTAAGCCACCATTTGGGGGTTTCTATTACCTACCATCAACTGCTATTGCTAACTGGTACAGGTGGTTTGCAATCATTGGAATCATTCCCTTATTTTCCCTGGATGCATGTAGAGCACTTTCTGAAAACCTCTGCAAAAGCCTGTGAATCCCCCTAGAAAACACTCTGTTGAGGGAACTCAAACAAACCTGTGTTCACATGTTAGCTGTGTGACCTTGGACAAAGTAGTTTACCTCTCTGAGCCTCACTTTCTCAAGTGCTATCATACAGGGTCACTGTGAGGATTGGTGAGATAACGTAAAGCACGTGGCCGCATCCCTGCCCACAGGTGCTCCGCGGATGGCCCTCCTGTTACTATGGCGTTACTGGTCCCCTCTAGAGGAAGACTCGCATCACCTGTCCAGGACTTACTCTTCCCTTGGGTGCTCTTCCCGTGTCTCTCTCCAGTTGCCTACAGGACATCCCTGCAGTTAGCAGTTCTGTTTGTCTCTTCCACTTCAGCCCTCAACCACCCTCTCTCTTATGATATCACTGTCCATGCTGTATCTGGTCCTCCTGCATATTGGTTCAAATTGTCACTCCATGCCGTGCCGTGAAACATGCCACGCCATGCCCTGCCACACCTGACCACGCCATACCCAACCATGACACACCAGATTGTACCACACTGTGCCATGCCATCCTCGACTACACTATGCCATGCCACACCCCACCACACTATATCACATTACACTACATCAGACTATACCACAGTGTACCATGCTATGCCATTCCAGACGATGCCGTGCCACACCGTGCCACTCCATGACACATCATACCACACCATGCCAAGTCGTGTGCTTATTAATGAGCTCCAGAGGTTGCCCCAGACTTATCCCTACTCATTTTGGGGGTCCATTCTGTGTTCCCAGCATTTGTCTTGGCTTTGTACCCATTTGGTGGGTGAACCTATATGAACTCCATTCTTGACTTCTTTTTTTTTAGATTTTATTCATTCATTCATGAGAATGAATGTGAAAGAAAGAGGGAGAGAGAAGCAGAGACACAGGCAGAGGGAGAAGCAGGCCCCATGCAGAGAGCCCGATGTGGGACTCGATTCCAGGTCTCCAGGATCACACTCTGGGCTGAAGGCAGGCACTAACCCACTAAGCCACCCAGGGATGCCCCCTTGACTTCTAAGGTCAGCTCCCAGCTCTGCCCTCTCCTTGCATTTTGAAATCTGCTCCAGCCCAGGAGACAACACTACCCCCTTCCTTGCAGTGCATCTCTCCTCCACCCTCATCCCCCAGGGTTGGGAGAACTGCCACTTTTTGTAGGAAAAGATTTCCGTTGTGTTAATATAAAGCTATGTTAACACGAGTCTTCAATATTTAAATGCAATTTGTCATAGTTCAATATTCAATTTTAAGAATCCAGTGAATTATGTATATGTTTATACATGCATATATGTATATAGAAATATATTTTAGAAGAAGGGTTATTATATGGATTCATATATGTAAAACACTTCATTTCTTTGTATAGATCATGCTTATTTCCTTTATTTCTGAGAAAATAAATAGAGAAGTATGGTCTATAAGAAAATCCACCCCATTGACTGTGGTTTTGTTATAACTTATGGTTCTAGTTCTCTTCTCACTCTTAGTATCTGCAGTGCTCTGACCCAGACAGTGTCCATGAATGAATATACTCCATGAGAGTGACATTGTAACTTGATGACACCCTGCCCATCCCCTCCTGATCACTTCAGAGGAATAGCTGGGGGGTTACCATGACAAGGAAACTATTTAGCTATTGAACTAGCCACTTTTTCCTAGTATTTCTCCACTGAAGAAATGTGCTAATGTCATAATAAATGTGATTTTTATATAGATAGAGGTTAAGTGTGCATATATGTGTATACTTTTGTTATCTGATATGAACTTAACCTTTATTTAGTATTTGCTTTATTGTTTGGGCAACATGAGTCCAGGACACTGTTCTATCAGCGTAATTCCTAGGGCGTGGGTTCTGATAGGAGCCTTGCCAAAAATAGTGCCACATGCAGCCGTTTGCCCAATTGCCTTTCCTTGAAAGCTTCAGAACCACCTGTGACTCTTCTTTCATTTTTCATTCATTCACTTTATTAGTGAGAAGTTTGAACTTAGTTGGTGAAGAGGTGTGCTGTGAGCACATAGGGGAAAGTAGAGAACCCCTACCAGGGAAGGCTTTGCCGAGGGGGTGAATTTGAGCTGAGTCTTTGAAGGATGGTGGAGAATTGCCCCGTGGGGGCAGGGGACATGGAGGAAGGTAGTCCTCATTTGCAATCACAAATAGTAATTAAAGACACCTCTCCCTTTATTTTTCTCGGATTTATCATCTCAGATTTATCATCTTGGATTTGTTTATCATCTTGGATTTCTCAGATTTATCATCTCAGATTTATCATCTTGGATTTGTTTATCATCTTGGATTTCTCAGATTTATCATCTCAGATTTATCATCTTGGATTTGTTTATCATCTTGGATTTCTCAGATTCATCATCTTGGATTTATCCCATTTCTTCTTTATTCATGACTGCCCTAGTTCAGGCTCTAGAGTCATCCCCTAACCTTGGGTTGCGGCCTCAGATTGCATCTGCGTGCCCCCAGCATGTCCTGCACGTCACTCAGCATCTCGCACAGTCCCTTCTGCCTGCAGTGTTTATTGAATAATTTATAGACTAAACAAGTCATCATAAAATGCTGGTTTCTGGTTCTGTTGTCTATAAATATGCAGGATGAAGCCTAAGCTCTGTATTTCTGGCACTTAATGTCTTCTACATTCTAGCCCTACCTGTCTTTTCTGCTTGTTTTTCCATTACGTTTCTGCACCATCTCCCCTTTCCCATCCATTCTATCTGCTTACTGTTCCTTAAACTCACTTGGAAAGTTGAGACCTCCATGTCTTTAATCACATGCTTCTGGATTTCTCTACAACGATCCTGATCTTAAACAGCCCTCAAGACCTCCTTCAGGTTTCCCCCCTTCACAAACCTCTCTTCTCTTCTATCCCACAAACTAATTCTCCTTCTTTCCTTCCTAATCTTGTTTCCCTAAATTTCTCTGTTTTAAAAACTCATAATTTGTATTATTTATTAATCCATTTTGGAATTAATCATCCTGGTCCTGTAAGCAAATTTTGTGATTGCCTTGTCTTATAATGAACATACTTCTATGCTTATTAATTTAATAGAAGATTTGTGAGTTTTTTTTTAATTACAAAAAAAGCAAGAATTTGGGGCACCTGGATCGCTCAGCCAGCTGAGCACCCAACTCCTGATTTCTGCTCAGGTCATGATCTCAGGGTCGTGGGATCGAGCCCCATCGAGCTCTGCAATGGAGTCTGCTTGTTCCTCTTTCTCTCTCTTTGACTCGTCTCAAACAAATAAATAAAATATTTTTTAAAAAGCAGGAATTTTGTTTTATTTGTGTGAGAGCAGGAATTTTATATTTCTCTGTATGTCTCAGAGTGGTGCTATTCAAACTGGAGTGCAGACCAGTATCTATCAGCAAACTCGTATGGAACTGGAACGAGGTAAGTACAGCAATTTGAGACTAAGATTTAGGAATTTTCCTGCAGTGTGCCACTGTTGTGACATCTACATCCAAGCTTGTATCCTGGGCTCGCTTGGTTGAATAGGATCTAGACCAGACTGAGTACTGTTGAATTCCTGCACTGAGGAATGTCCCATGTTGTACAGATGATACGCAAGCCATGAGCATAGGGCCATGCATCAGTCTGCAAGAATTGGGAATGGCAGTGGCTGGGCCTTGATCATAGGTGGTGAAGCACCATCCTGGAGCATCGAGCATGGGACCTGGCACAGCACTAGTACTTACGTTGTGTAGTAGACTGATAAACACCATCCATCTGAACACTTTAATAGCCATGTTTTTCTCTTCTATCCCTGTATAAGAATCAGAAGCATCAACATAAGTGCAATGCAAATTCAATTCACATTACATATGTAACCCAGATGTTAGTTGGGTAACCCTGACCTTTAAGAATTAAATGAGATTGCCTTATTATGCTACAAATTACGGGAAGTCTAATAATGCCTTCTTCAGGATATATGCAAGTGTTGGAGGGCTTACCCACCCACAGTCACCTCTGGCTCCCAATCTCACCACCCCATGCTCCTGTAACCCTGACCCGGATGGGGAATTCAGGCTCTTTGTTAATTTTCCCAAACTCTCTGCTCTCAGGTAGAAAAATATTCACCTGAGAAATCTTTTGCTTGGGCAGCAGACTTTACCAAAGATTTGGGGCTAAAGAACAATTTTTGTTCCACAGAGGTATCATATTAAAAAGTTATTTTGCTCAAGTGTTTCACTACTTGTAATGCTTCTGGAAGCCTCACAAGAGTCTGACTTTCTGGCTCTTCCCTCCCATTCTCACCTTGGCCTTTCTGTAGATGATATGATTAGTCTCTGTAATCTTTCCTGAGTCAGGGTTTTTGGGGGGCCCTTGCTGAACATGTTGATCTCCTCCTGGGGATGGTGGTGGAGCTGTCACCACTTACTTGTTACGTAGTAAAATTTGCAGCTTTATCAGTCAACCTAAAACTCTTCAAATCATTCAGACTTTCTTTCCACAGTTTCAGCAGTGTGCATTGTCATGGAAAGTGAGGTCCAACTAAGAAAAAGGTGATCCATGTCCCCCTCCTGCTCGCTCAGGGACTTACCTGCAGGCACTGGATTCCTGGAAGTTACATGCAGGCATGGATTGGTCCCATGTACCAACCCAAAGCTCCTTCCTCCCACCCCAATAAATTCTCATATAAAAATGAGTACAGTGATTTTTTTCCCCATTGTACATACAAGAATCACTTGTCTTAAGTCACTGGCAGACTCAACTGCCATCTTAGCATGGGAAATTCTCTTTGTCACCCACTCGTGTGTAGTTAAATAAACCATGGATTGGTGGCAGAAGATAGAAGACATTTTACAGAACAGTGGGGAGGTTTTTATGTGTGTGAGGTCACTGTCCCTTGCTCTAGGTACCGCGCTTTGAGCAGTGAAACTGGGTCAGTGAAAATTAAACCAACTAGGGCCTTCCCTAATTCTGCGAGGCTCTTTTTCCTACCTATTTTCCCATATATTGATTTCTTGCTTCAAGACATTTCTGTTATATTTTCAAGAGCTCAAGGATGCTGCCCAACTGTGGCATTGTGAGGGTTGGGACAGAGCTCAGTGACAGTATAACAATAGGAGAAAAGCCCTCAGGACGTGGGGAGGTGATGTCATTGGAAGGCAGATAAAGGCGATGCTTGTGTCTGGAACTGGCCCAGAAGTGGACTGGAGAGGAATTCAGGCTCACAGAATGAGTCTAGATGGGAGATCATCCACTTAGAGCCAGAGGTCTCCCAATCCAGGGTGGGCCGGCTGTTTCCCCGCAGACAGACCAGAGAAATCGCTCTTGCCAACCCAGAAAGAGACAGGGACCCTACTGGGTGAAGGGAGAGGGTGGAGCTCTGGTGGCAGCTGTCTCCCAGGAGTGGGAAGGCAGAGGGGGTGGCAGGAGCAGTGGCAGTTGGCCTCCCCCGGTGAGCAGGTGATGGGGAGCCTGAGCCCAGAAGAAAGAAAGGAAGGAGGGTGGCAGAATGGCTTTGTGTGGCTAGCACTACCAGTTCCTGAGGGCTGGGCCATGACAACCTCTTTGCCTTTTCCAGGGAGTGTCCCTTGAGCCCTGCCTCCTCTTCTGCATGTGAAAGAATCCTTATCTGTTTCTTAGGAGTAGGTGGCTGACTCTTCCTCCCAAAGTCTGACAAAAGAAGAATGTGTCAGCCAAATTTGTGGTTTCCCTCCTGGGTGTGGCTGGGTGAGTTAACTGACCTCCTCTTTCCCTAGAGCCCAAGTACAAGTGCATGACGACATTCCTTGCTGGGATTTCTGTGGGAGGTGGCGGGGATCTGGGGGCCAAGGAAGTGGTGCACTGGGATGCCTCTGCGGCTGTCTTCCTGCTTGAGAGGGCCAGGCTGACCTTTCAGGGATCCCAAAGGTCCCTGAACTCAAAGGGGTTGAGTGGACCGGCCTGCGAGCGTTGGTCCGCTCATGCACATGTCCTGGTTGGTAGGGCACTGCCTGGAGAGCATCCTGACTCCACTGTTCGGTCGATTGATTGCACAGGAAGACACTTGGGTGGTGGCCAACCCCCACCACTGGTGGTATACGTCTGCTTATGTACTGACACGTGTGTCCTTCAGTCCTCTAACTGGGGTGGGTCATGTGTCACCCCAGCTACTGTGCTTCCTGTCCAGAGCTCCTTCATTACTCCTCCCACTTTGCGTGGACTCCTGTCCTTAGAAGGTGGGGTGGTTCATACCTGTGTCTCAGAACCAGCCCTGATGCACCTTGCAATCCTTTGGGTTGAGGAGGGACTATCAACAAGGCCTTGTCCTCCTCTGTGCTTCTCCCCCAGAAGCAGAATCTCTGCTTGGCGGGTTGAGGAGAGGGGAAGCAGCAACTACATTTTTTAAAAACCTCCCCAAGGCACAATTACATGGAGAATCACCACTCTAAATCCACATGCAAGTGTGCCAGACTTCTAGCCCACCAAAGAGAAATCTGTCAGTTGGCTCTCTCTCTCTCTGTCTCTCTCTTTCTCTCTATCCCCTCCAGTAGTAAAGGGGAGATAAATCAATAGGACACCTCTGCGGGTCCCACAGTTTGAGGGGAAGGATGAAGGCAGCATCCTCATTTAATTCCTAAAGGCGCTCTGTGGAGTAGATTTTGCTACTCCTATGTGACCCGGTGGAGACGCGATGCTTTGCAAGGTTACTGTGCCTGAGACCACACAGCTGGCAGGTAATACAGCCAAAATTCAAATTCAGATCATCTTGGTCTGTAGGTTCATGGTCTATTTACCTCTTTGTCTGAGGACTTTGGAGGAGGTGATTTTTGAGCTGGTTTCCAAGCTGGCGTAAATGTTCCCAGGCAGACACAGGAGAAAAGTGCATCCCAGGGGAGAACAAGAGCAGAGGCAGTAAGGCCCACCCTGTACTACCCCAAGTCCTGCCTGAGGGTCTGGAGCCATCAGGAAAGGGCCTGCAGACACTCTGAGGGGAACAGCCGTGTCCTGATGATCATGAGAGTCCTAGAAGACTTTAAAGCATGGGATGGTTAGAATTGAGTCTTAAAGATCCTCCCTGCTGCTCAGCCAGCCCCTGTGGGATCCTGGGGATCTTGAGGAGCAGAGCTGCCCAGGTAGGTGCAGCCAGGCTGAACCCACACAGATCCCCTGGACCTGCTGAGGAAGGGTGAACTGAGCCCAGTCAGCCTTCCCGGCTGAGTCAACAGGGCTCATCATTTTCTCTTTTCCTTGCGCTGAAGGTTTTACACATTGCTAGCCTTGGATACAGTCACACAGGGTTCGCTGCTGAAGTGAACATAACTGAGGTGTCCCAGGGCTTTGGAGCATCTCTGGGCCCCAGCAGCCCATTGGCAGGCCCAAGTGAACCTCATGGGCAGGCCCATGAGGCCCACCTTTTTCTGGACTGCACAAAGCTCAACTTTCTCCCTCTTGCTGGGATTACAGGGCTAACATTTCAGTTATCATCTGCCGAGGGCTTCCAGACTGTGGCTCCCAAACCCAGTCCCCACTAAGGTTGGCACAAACACAAAAAGGAAGTTCCCCCGTAAGTCCAGGCAGGGGTGAGCCTGCTCAGCTGAACTTTGGGAATAAAACTTGCCCTGTGGACATTCTTGGAGGATCGAACAGGGGAAACGAGTATCTGAGTTGAAAGTCTGAAACACAGAATTGATGTTCAAGGAAATGTAGCTCTAATTCCCGGCCCTGGAGGCCCTCCCCATCCTTTTTCCCACTCTCCCTCCCCTACCCCTACTTTCAGTTATTGATTGGAGAGAACCTTGGGCGACTGGTTTTAATGAATGAGATGGGAATGATTGGAAATTAGCATACCAATGGCTTGCATGCAAATAGGTGCTTTTGAAGTGATTGCAAAATTTATTCTCTTAAACATTTTATTTTTTTATTTTTTATTTTTTTTTTCTCTTAAACATTTTAAATCCTCCCTTACAATCTGGTTTTTGACAGTAAAACATGACTTAAGACAATAAATAAATGGCATTTTTTTAGCACCCCTTTTTGAATACAAGGAAAAATTTCAACCTAACCAGGGCTCAGTGACTCAACTAGAAACTGAGGGCACTCAGATTTAACTCAAAAATATTTATAGAGTATTTTTATGTCTAATCACATGAACACTACATATGGGAATTTGGAAAAATAAATAGAAAGGTGAAAATAAAATCACTGGTACTGTAAATCTTTTCCTCTCTTTAAATAGACACGTGGAATTTTTTAGTAAAAATATATGCATAGTGGACTTACCGTTCTGTAATTTTTTTAAACATTTAGCGATACGTTGAGAACATTTCTCATGCCACTACATATTCGTTGACAATACTGTTTTTATTAATTGTGTAGTGGCAGGGTAACACCTTCATCTGTTTTACCATTCTCCACTGTCGTACCTTTTATGGTGTTCCCAAGAGTTTGATACTGTACGCAAATGCTCACCCTTGTAGATACATCTTGTGAACATCTATGATTATTTCTTAAGATAAAATGCCTAGAAGTGGAATTGCCACATCAGAGGGCAAGGTCTTTTTTATGTATTTCCACACTGTCTTCCAGGAAGGTCATACCAACTGGTCATACCAACTGGTCATACCAACTGGTCATACCAAGGTCTTTCAGGAAGGTCATACCAACTGGTCATACCTCTGATGATGCTGTAGACCAGATTTTGAAAATATATGCTCCTCGTTGAAACTTAGGTCAAAAATGAGGTAGGCTCACTTATCTCTTCTCCCAGGCCACAGCGGCCTTCCCTTTTAAGTTCATAGGATTATTCCACCCCCCCCCCCCATATTTGTATTGTAGTAAAATACACATAACGTAAAATTTGCCATCTTAACCAATTTTAAGTATATGGCTCAGTAGTGCTGGGTAATAATTCATGTTGTGGTGCGACCATGGATCACCATCCTCCACCAGAATGTTTTTGCCCTTCCAAACTGAAACCTCATTTCCATTAAACACTAACTTGCCATTCTGACCCCCTTCCTCTAACCCCGGGCAACCGCCATTCTTTCTGTTCCTACGAATTTGACTATTCTAGGTATCTCATCAAATGGGGTCATACAATATTCATCTTTAGTAATGGCTTATTTCACTAATGTCCTCAATGTTCATCCATCTCGTAAAGTGTGTCAGAAGTTCCTTCCTTTTTGTGACAATACTATTCCATTGTATGGGTACAGCACATTTTGTTGATCATTCATTCATCAGTGGACACATGGGTTGCTTCTGTCTTTTGTCCATTGTGAAGAATGCTGCTATAAGCATAAGTGGCTTTGAGTTCTTGCTTTCAATTCTTTTGGGTTTATACCCACAAGTAGAATTGTTGGATCATATAATTCTGTTCATAACTGTGTGAAGACAGTTTTCCATTAGTGGCTGCACCATCTTATCCTTACCCACAGGGCACAAGGGTTCCAGTTTCTCCACATCCTTGCCAACACTTATTATTTTTTTCATAGTAGCTGTCCTAATGGGTATGATGTGTTACCTCATTGTGGTTTTACTTTGCATTTCCCTAAGGATGAACAATGTTGAGCATCTTTTCTTGTGCTTGTTGCTCGTTTATGTATCTTCTTCGGAGAAACGGCCATTCAAGTCCTTTGCCCATTTTTAAGTAGGGTTGTTTATTTTGGATTATTGAGTCAGAAGGTATTTTTAGAAGCTTCTGCAACTCCCATTCTCTGTTTCCCACCCCCATATCCTCCTCAGAGTCTGACAAGCTACCCATCCTGCTCTCAAGGAGCATCTGCCCACTGCCCCTATGGCAAATGTGAGCAGACAAATAGGAATATGAGTCATCATGAGTCGCTTTTATCATTTACATTTTGGGTCTCGTGTAAGTATAGGTGTGCCCCATCACACATACTAAGATGGGGACTTCCAGAACAGATAAACTAGGGGGTGAATCCCTGGATTACAGGGAGATTCTGGCCCTCCTATATAATTACTTTCAGAAAGATCAAGCACTTAAAAATCAGTCATTTTCTGTGGTAGTTTTTGTCTTAACTTTAATCGTCTTTATAATACTAGAGTAAGTTACCCAGGTGTGCCTATTATAGCCTTTTAATCTTGAACGGCTCACCAGATAGTTCCATCACTCAAAGCCAGACATTCCATAGGTGCTCTATTAAAATGCTTTTAAAAGGAATATGACTGGGACTTAAAGTTTTTCCAAGTTAAAATGACTGTGTTCCTCTTGAAGGCACAGAATACCCACATTCTAGTGTTTAAACATAAAGCTTTTTTTCCAGGTAAAAGTCATGCTTGAAAGCTGTAAATACTGTGAGTAAAGGCTCATTTGCTAAAAATGGCCTAAGGGACCTCGTGTCCTAGCCCTGGGTTTCCCTTCCCCTACCGTCCAACTCCATACAGCATAGAGCAGCAGCTCGGAAGGTTCTGAAGCACAGCTTGAGGACCATGGGGTGAGCAGGGGGACGGGTGGGATTCGATGCAATCTTAGACCAGGAAGGACTTATTACTGACCTTAGGCTGGTTTTGGGAAGAGAATTTTAGGCCAGGAGAGGAACTGTGGGCCATTACAGTGATCGTGAAAAAATGGGGTCCAGAGATAGGCAAGGATTTAGAAAGCAAAACAGTGAGCAGTGAGAAAGACATAAATCTGGGGCAAAGGATCTGCCATGGTGCCCAGGGAGTTCTGAGTGGGCAGGCTCCAGACGGCGGGAGGGTGAGCCCCCAGGGGCCACTCGTCAGGGAGTGTTAAGTTTTTGCAGGATGACTTAAGCACAGCTGTGGTGGGGAGCCTGTGTGTGTTCTGGGATATGGGCTAGAGGGAGTGGAGAGCAAGTGGCATGTGCTGATTCTTCTGCAAGTCCGTGTGGACACAGGACTATCACGTACAATTGGGCAGATCGGGTACTGCACAGCATCACCTGGCTGAGGATATGAGTAGGACAAAACCCAGGCCACACTTCAATTACCCAGCTGTCACCTTGGTGCGGGGCTGCATCACCCAGGAGGAAGGGGCATCCTTTCTAACTCACACAAAGGCACTTCATGAGTTAGCAGTGGCCCTGAGTGAGTGCAGTTATTTTGTAGCTATAATTCTAGGGTCCTGGTCCTCTGTTGGGAGAATCTCAACCATCTCACATGAATGTCAATGTAAATGGCTCTTCACCAGAAATGGTATATAACTGCGCCATTCATTCATTCCAACAAACATTTATTGATGTCTTGCCAAGTGCCAAGGGCTGTTCTAGATGTTTGGGACACATCAGTTAACAAAGTAGAGTAAGAGTTCTGCCCTTGTGGAGATTGCATTCTCACGAGGGGAGTTAAAATAATAAACAAGAATAGTGAATTAAAATACATACAAAGAGTCAATTATCTAGCATGTTGGAAGATGGTCAGCATTAGGGGACAAAGAAAGAGGAGGGCAGCCTATGTAGATCTGGAGTTCTGGGGTGGAGGAAGCAGGTTACAGTATTAAATAGAGATGTCAAGGTAAGGCCTCATTGAAGAGATGGAATTTGAAGACCAAGGAGGCCAGAGCAAGTGGTATATTCTGAGTCATGGGGGTTTGGGGGAAAGGAGAGAAGATACAGGGCCATCTGAGGACTTTGGCTTTTCCCTGAGTAAAATGAGAAACCACTGGAGGATTCTAAGAGAATAGTGAGACCATCGGATCTAGGTGTTAGCTGTGCTGAAAGTAGCTGATAGAGGGTAAGGGTAGAAGCAGAAGACTTGTCAAGAGGTGATGGTGGAAATTCACATGGAAGATAATGGGCACTTGGACCAGGGAGGTGGTAGTGGAGGAGGCAAGAAATGGCAAAATGTAGAAGGTATGTCCCAAATAGAGCAGTGTGTTTTCGTGGCAACTGCCCATCCGCTTTCTTTCTCTCTCTGTGGTCATTGCTTTGGATTTTAGTTGTCCTAGTGGATTTGTAGGAGTATTTCATTGTAATTTTAAATTACAGCAGGACTATGACTAATGGCATTGAGGATTATTTCAAATGCTTATCAGAATTCCTATATTTTTCATTTTAAAATTATATCAACATTTGCTTTTAAAAGCTTTTTTCTGAAATAATTTTGGATTTATAAAGAATCACAAAATGGTACAGAGAATTCTCATATTGCCTATATGCAGCTTTTCCAAGTGTTAGCATCTTATACACAATAGCATAGTTGTCAAAAGTATGATATTAACACTAATACAATACTACTAACTGAATTACAGACTTTGTTTTTCACCACTTTCCCTGCTAAAGTCCTTTTTCTGTTCCTGGGTCCCACCCTACAGTGAACGGTCACGTCCCCTTAGTCTCTTCCTTTCTCTAAATATTTCTTAGTCTTCCCTTCTCTTTCATGACCTTGACATTTCTGAAGAGCACTGGTCAGTTGCTTTGTAGAATTTCCCTTAATCTGAATTTTCCAGTATTTCACAGAAGCAATGTGTTCTTCTTACTGTATCACATTAGGGATTACATATCAATATGTCTTATTATTGATGAACATAGTTGGTCCTATTATTGACCATTTGGTTGAGGTTGTGCATGATGGATTTCTCCATTGTAACTATTTCCCCTATTATAGTTAATAGGGATCGTAGAGAACATACCTTGAGACCAGCTCCATCTCCTGTTTCTCCTAAAACTTTTCCCCACTAACTTTAGCATCCATTGGTAGACTTGCCTGCAACAATGTTCATAGTGGTCCTCTTGTGGCAATTTTGCATTTATCCATCCCCTCTATATTTATTATTCAGAATTCTTCTGTTATATAAATCTTCTCCCTCATTTATTTGTTATTATATCCGTGTGGGATCATGGATATTTATTTTAATCTATGGCTTTTAATTCAGTAGTATCAATATTTATTTTATCACTCTTTTTTTTTTTTTTTCCAGTTTTGGCCACTGGGCACTCTTTCAGGTTGGGTCCTGTGTCCTTTCAACAGACTGCCATCCATTTTGAGCACTTTCTTGCTTTTTGGCATCATAAAATGCTCCAGGCTCATCTTGTGTTTTCCTCACTCCAGTTCTTGAATTAATCCCTTTTCACAGAAGCTCTGGTTTCTTTTTTATTGGAGATTGGTATTGAAGAAGCAAGATCAGTCACTAGGTATGCTCATTGCTCTCCGGGTGTCATCACTTATATATTCCCTTGGGACAAATTCTGGAAATACATATATATGCACATATATTTCCAAAAGTTTTAATATACCCTTGCAAATACATACATATATATTTGTTTAAAAACCCTAAATTCAGGGATGCCTGGGTGGCTCAGTGGTTAAGCATCTGCCTTTGGCTCAGGTCGTGATCCTGGAGTCCTGGGATTGAGACTGCATCAGGCTTCCCTGCAGGGAGCCTGCTTCTCCCTCTGCCTGTGTCTCTGCCTCTCTGTGTGTGTCTCTCATGAATAAATAAATAAAATCTTAAAAACAAAAAAAAAAACCCTAGGTTCACACTGATACTTCTGACTCTAATTCACCACCGCAGAATTGTTCATAGCCTTCCTCTTTTCTTATCTGTGACATCTCTCTCTAACAATGAGAGAGACCTGGCTCTCATTAATCAAAATATACGTACTTATTTGTTTACCCTTAGTATGCACATAAAGTAGTTTCAGAATTGCTAACCCATGCCGCTGGGAGAAACAAATTTATTAACTAAAATATAGTCTTGTATTTTAACAATATAATAAAAGTTCTTTTTTTTAAAGATCTTATCTATTCATGAGAGACACACAGAGAGAGAGAGAGACAGAGACACAGGCAGAGGAAGAAGCAGGCTCCATGCAGGGAGCCCGACGTGAGACTCGATCCCAGGACCCCGGGTTCACACCTGGGCTGAAGGCAGGCGCTCAACCACTGAGCCACCCAGGCTTCCCATAAAAGTTCTTTTTGTCTTTTTAACCTTAAAATATATGCACAAAATACTGTTTTCCAAAGTGGCTTAGTTTCTTTTCTTCTTAGGTTCTTTTCTTCCCCATCCCCTGCAGCATGGTTATTTTATTCATTTGTAATATCATTAACTTCATTTATTACAATTTTTATTTCATTTTGGATTTCTCTCACATTATGGTTGATTTAATTTTACATACAGTAAAATTCACTCTTGGTAGTGTACAGTTTTGCAGGTTTTCGTAGATGGATGGAGACATGATCCCATTCTCATATCTAGGTACCTTTCTGCTGGCCCCATTATAATTAACCTTACTCTCCCCCATGCCCAGCCCCCAGAACTCTCTGATTTGTTTTCCATCCATATAAGGTTTCCTTTCCAGTCAGTCATATTATGGGTTAATGTAACATGTAGCCTATTGGCTCTGTTTCATTCACTTAACAAAATGCATTTATAATTTATTCCATTGTGTTGCATGGATCCATGTTTCTCCCTTTTCATTCCTGAGTAGTATTCCATTCAATCCATTCTTTGGTAGAAACATGTGGGTTGTTCCCAGTTTTTGACAGTTATAAATAAAACTGCCATAAAAATGCATACAGCTTTTTTATGTAAATGTATCTTTTCATTTCCCTTAGTAAATACCCAGGAGTGAGATTGCACGATTATGTGTTATATGTGTATTTATCCTAATAAAATACTGCCAGACTATTTTCTGAGTGGCTTTGCTATTTTGCATTTCCATCAGCATGTGTGGAATATCTCGTTTTATACGCTCATCAGCACTTGAGATTATCAGTATTTCAGTCATACTAATAGGAGTGTAATGGTGTCTTGCTGACACTTCTAATCTGCATTTCCCTAATGATGTTGAACATTATTTCATATGCTCATTTGCCATCTTGCTTGATGAAGTGCTGTTTAGGTCTGCCCATTTTTAAATTGGGTTGTTTTATCTTTTTATTTTTTAATTGAAAGAGTCTGTTCTATATTCTGGATCTTCTGGATTCGACTTTTTTTATAGAGTTTCTGACAAGTATATAAATTGTATCTCCTGGTCTTAGCTTGTCTTTTCATTTTCTTGATGGTGGTTTTTGAAAAGTGAAAGTTTTAGATTTACATAACACCGAATTTCCCAAATTTTTATTTGTGGAGTGTGCTTTTGTCACCATATTTAAAGAATCTTTGCTTGGGATCCCTGGGTGGCTCAGCGGTTTAGCACCTGCCTTTGGCCTGGGGTATGATCCTGTTATCTCGGGATCGAGTCCCACATCGGGCTCCCTGCATGGAGCCTGCTTCTCCCTCTGCCTGTGTCTCTGCCTCTCTCTCTATGTCTCTCATGAATAAACAAATAAAATCTTTCAAAAAAAATCTTTGCGTAATCAAAGTAACAAAAATTTTCTTTCATGTTTTCTTTTAGAAGTTTTGGTTTTAGTTTTCATATTTGTGTGAATTATCTATTTTGAGTTAAATTCCATATATGGTGTGAGATAAAGTTCTAAGTTCATATGCATGTGTATGTGTGAGATATGAAATTTTCCTACAAGCATCTGTTAAAAAACAAAAACAAAAACAAAAACAAAAAATTATGCTTTCCCTATTGAACTGCCTTAGTGACCTTATAAAAATTAGGAAACCATAAACACAAGAGTTGATTTTTGCTCTTACACCAACACTCTTGATTATTGTAGTTATACAATTAGTTTGAAAATCAATCAGGTGTAAGTATTCCAACTTTTTTTTTCTTATATTTTCTTTTTTTTTTTTAATTTTTTTATTTATTTATGATAGTTACAGAGAGAGAGAGAGGCAGAGACACAGGCAGAGGGAGAAGCAGGCTCCATGCACCAGGAGCCCGATGTGGGATTCGATCCCGGGTCTCCAGGATCGCGCCCTGGGCCAAAGGCAGGCGCCAAACCGCTGCGCCACCCAGGGATCCCTCTTATATTTTCTTTTCAAAAATTTTTGGCTATTCTGGGTCTTCAAACTTTTATATGAGTTTTAGGATCACTCATCCATTTCTACAAAAATGCCAGCTGTAGATCAAATTTGGGAAGTTGTGCCATTTTAACAATATTAAATCTTTCAATCCATGAACATGGAATGCATTTCCATTTATTTCTTTTTCTTTTTTCTTTTTTAAAAAAGATTTTATTTATTTATTTAAGAGGGAGAGGGAGAGAGTGAGAGAAAATAAGAGATCCCAAGAGCAGGTGGTGGGAGAAGCAGATTCTCCAGTGAGCAGAAGTCCAGCACTTGGGGCTAATTTTAGTATCAAGCTAAGTTTGACTTCATAGAATAAGATGGGAATGATTCCCCTATGGAAGAGGGTTGGTGTTAATTATTTTTGAAAATTTTAATACAATTTAATGGTGAAGCCTGAAGCTTTTGTTGTGGGAAATTTTTTTTACTACTAATTCATTCTCTATACTAGTTATGGGTTTATTCAGATTTTCCATTTTTTCTTCAGTCAGTTTTGGAAGTTTGTATCTTTCTTGGAATTTCTCGTTTTATTGGTGTACTGTTGCTCATATTACAGTTATTTTTATTTTTCTAAGATCAGTGGTAATATTTCCTCTTTCATTCCTGATTTGTAATTGAATGTTCTTTATTTGTGGGTCAATATAACTAAAGATTTGTCAATTTTATTGATCTTTTTAAAGAACCAACTTTGGTTTTATTGATTATCTGTGTTATTTCTCTACTCATTGCGCTGTCCTAATCCTTATTATTTTCTTCCTTATGCTTGCTTTAGTTAGGTCCTTTCCCATTTTATTAAGGTTAGGTTATTGGTTTGAGATCTTTCTTCTTTTCCAATGTTAAGCTTTTTTTTTAAGATTT
The DNA here is from genome assembly GCF_053574225.1 of Canis aureus. Lineage (NCBI taxonomy): Eukaryota > Metazoa > Chordata > Mammalia > Carnivora > Canidae > Canis > Canis aureus. The sequence goes on from NC_135647.1 coordinate 21,982,222, forward strand.
TATTTATTTATTCATAAGAGACACAGAGACACAGGCACAGGGAGAAGCAGGCTGTTTGCGGGGAGCCCGACTTGGGACTCGATCCCATGACCCTGGGATCATGTCCTGAGCCAAAGGCAGATGCTCAACCACTGAACCACCCAGGTGCTCTCAATGTTAAGCTTTTAATAGCTATAAATATTCCCTGAGAACTGATTTCACTGCATCCCACAAGTTTTGGGTTGTTCTGTTTTTGGTTTTGTTCATCGCAAAGTATTTTCTCATTTCCCTTGTCATTTCTTCTTTGACTTATTGGTGATATAGTAGTGTATTATTTAATTTCACAAAATTGTGAGTTTTCCAAATTTCCTTCTGTTATTGATTTCTAATTCCATTCCATTGTGTTCAGGGAACATACTCTAAATGTTTTCAGTCTTTTAACATTTATTGAGACTTGTTTTTCGGCCTAATGTATTATCTAGCCTGGGGAATGTTACATGTGCACTTTAGAATAATACATACTCGGATGTCATTGTGGAGTTTTATATGTGGGTGAGGTCTCCAACTACCATTGTTGATTCTCTACTTCTCCTTTCAGTTCTATCAGTTTTTGCCTCATCTATTTTGGGGCTTTTTTTGTCACATATGTATAGATGTTTAAAATTGTCTTATCTTCTTGATGGGTCAACCCACTTATCATTACTTATCATTTGTCTCTAGTAAACTTTTGTCTTTGAACCAAAAAGGTGTCTCTTTATAGATAGCATATAACTGGATCATGTTTTTGTTTCTTTTTAAAAAAATTTTATTTATTTATTTTTAAAGATTTTATTTATTTATTCATGAGAGACACAGAGAGAGACAGAGGGAGAAGCAGACTCCCTGTGGGGACCCCAATGCAGGACTTGATCCCAGGACCCCATGGATCATGACCTGAGCCAAAGACAGATGCTCAACCACTGAGCCATCCAGGTGCCTCACGTTTTTGTTTCTTAAAAAAAAATCTATATTGCTGATCTTTGCCTTTGATCAGAGTACGTAATCCATTTACATTTTAAGAGATTACTGATAAGTGGAATTTATACATGCCATTTTACTTCTTTTTCTATATGTCTTATGTCTTTTTTGTTGCTCTGTTCCTCCATTACTGCCCAATACTGTATTAAATAGATGTTTTCTAGTGTACTATTGTAATTCTTCTCTCATTTTTAAATATATGTTTTGTTATTTTCTTAGTAGTTACCTTGGGGATCACAATTAACATCTTAATTTATAACAATGCAGTTTGGATTAGTATGAATTTAAGTTCATTAGTATAAAACACTTTGCTTCTAGGTAACTCCATTCCCCTCCTCCTTCCTATGTGCTGTTATTGTCCTACAAATTACTTCTTTTTAAAAAAGATTTATTTATTCTGGAGAGAGAGATAGAGAAAGAGAGAGAGAGAGCACGAGCTGAGGGAGGAGCAGAAGGAGAGGGACAAAGTAGACTCCATGTTCAGCAAGGGGCTCGATGTCACAACCTTGAGATCATGACCTGAGCCAAAATCAAGAATCAGATGTTAAACTTATGAACTACCCAAGTACCCCCCAAATACTCCTTTATATGTTGTATGCCCGTCAACACAGATTTATAGTTATTGCATTATGCTATTATCTTTTAAATAAGATGAAAGAAAACATTTTCAATAAAAAATACATTTATACTGTCTTGTATTTATCTATGTGGATGCAAATACATCCATGTGGATGAAAATTATTGTGTAGAGTCCTTTCATTTCAGCCTGAAGGATAGATTTCTTATTGGGCAGATCAGATGGGGACGAATTTGCTCAGTTTTGGTTTAGCTGGCAACATTTTAATTTCTCTTCATCTTTGAAGGATGGTCTTGCTGGATTAAAATTTTTAATTGACAGTCTTTTTTCTTTTAAGCATTCTGAATATGTCAACCCACTGATTTGGGGCCTCCATGCTCTTTAATTAGAAATCAAGCATTAATCTTACAGAGGATCCCTTGAACACGATTAGACGTTTTTCTTTTGCTGCTTCTAAGAGTCTTTCCTTGCCTTTGTCCTGCAGAACTTTGAATTTAATGTGGATCTTTCTGTGTTTATATTACCCAGTATATGTTGAGCTTTTTGGATATGTAGGTTTTTCATCAAATTTGGGAAATGTTAAAAAAAAAAAAATTTGGGAAATGTTCAGCTGTTATTTCTTCAAATATTCTTTTTGACCCTTCTTTTCACTCTGTGACTCCTACTAAGCATTTGATAGTGTCCTATAGGTATCTGAAGCTCTTCATTTTTCTTCATTCTTTTAATTTCTCAGAGCAGGTCATCTCAATTAATGTATCTTCAAGTTCCCGGTTCTTTCTTCTGCTTAATTGAATCTAAATTTAGCTCCTCTAGTGGATTTTTCAATTCAGTGTTGTACTTTTCAACTCCAGAATTTTTATTTGATTTTTAAAAAGTCTATCTTTTCATTAGTTTTCTCTATTTGATGAGTTACTATTCTAATACTTTCCTTTAGTTCTTTAAACATTTCTTTCTTTAGGTCTTTTAGAAAGCTAATTTAAAGTACGTCTAGCATCTGGGCTTCTTCTAAGACAGTTTCTATAACTTGGTTTTTTTCTATGTAGAAACCATACTTTCTTGTTTCATTGTATGTCTTATACTTTTTCTTAAACAAAACGAAACAAAAAACCCTGGAGGTTTAAAATAATATAATGTGGTACCTCTGGAAATCAGATTCTTTTCCTTTCTGGCACTCGTTGTTTAGTTACTGATGCAGAAGTTGCTGTTGTTGCTGTTTGTTTAGTGATTCTCCAGAATCAATTCTATAAATCCTGTATTCTTTGGCATGTGTGGCCACCAGAGTCTCTGCATGGTTAGCTTATTGGTCAGAGAATAGCTGGAAAGAGATTTCCTGAAATATCTGGAACCAATAAGTCTCCCATTTTTTGCTGAAGGGCTCAGGACTCACTCAGATAGTTTATAACTCCCTTACTGTTCACTTCCTGCTTGGGTAGAGCCTCAGGGTCAAGCAGAAATCAGAGCTTGGGGCCTTCTTAGTCTTTCCTGAACATGCACACAATTCTGAGCATAAGCATAGCCCTCTGCATGCATATGGACTTCCAGGTTTCCAGTAATTTATTGAAGCTTTCCAAAGCCCTTTCTGGACAGTTCATTCTCCAGCTTTTCTTTTAATGTTTTTTATTATTTATTTGCTCCCAACTCTTATTACTACCTCAGGCAACTGCAATGTTGAATGATTGCCGCTGATTTTTTTCAACAAATAGCTTTGAGTAATGGTTGTTTTTATTGGGCAAGCTCTGAATAAGGTTAAATAAAAACAAGCCTTGTGAGTGGGATCTTCCAGGGAACCACCAGGCAAGTCCAATAATGACAATTTTCTGGGAATGGGATTTTGAAAGAGCTCCAACCTTTCCAGTGACTGCTGGAATGATAGATTTCACTGCAATTGTGGGCTGCTGGTTTTTAAGGCTACCATACTGCTGAGGAGGAGGGTATGGCAATCGGGCAAGTTAAAAATGCCAGGGAACTCACTGTTCTTACTGAGATTCAGCTGTTTTTCTTGAATAAACACTCCCAGACTCCTTCAAGCCTTTGGTTAATCTCCAGAGTTCTGAAAAAGTTGATTTTGATACATTTTTGCCAGTGTTCTCATTTTTTTTATGGAGAAGAGGATTTTTGGATGTTCTTACTCCTCCATTCCCATGTACATCACCTGAGTTGACATCTCAAATATATCTCATGAATTATTTTCTTAGTGGTTGTTCTAGTGCTTATAATATGCATCTCCATGTGTTACTGTCTACTTCAGGTTAACATTGACTTGTTTCAGTAAAATACAGCAATTTTCTTTACTCTAAATCTGTCTCCTTTTCTCTCCTTTGTGCTTTTATTATTTTATGTCTATATTATATGTTATAATACATAACATACATATAATGGTGTAAATATTACATATAATATCTGTGTGTGTTTTAAACCCATCAATGGCAGCAAAGCTACTGTTTTTCATTACCTAATAAAACTAGCTGGCTGACCAAGTGGCAGGGGATTGGAGCTGCCCCCAGCAGTATGTTTGCAGATGCCTACTGTTCTTCCCCCAACATTCTAGCAGCTTTTCATGAATAAATATCTCTCCATTTGTTGTTTACCTTTGGTAAACTTCCAGAACCATGAAATTATTGTTTTAAATTATTTTGCCCGGTTTTATACTTGTTTTCTGAGGAAAGGATTTGCTGACCTCTTTATTCTGCTATAACTAGAAATCCATATAATATAATATATTATTTTCATCTTTATTAGATAATTCTAGGTGATGTTTCAAAGAACTTTTATCAATTTACCCTCCTACCAGTAGTGTTTGAGAATTCCATCCTTGCCAACAGTTTATCAGTTTTTAGAGAGTTTTAAAATCAGTTTTAAGCTCACTCTTTCCATTCATTTAATGGTATTTTTAGATGAACAGATTTCTGTTCATCTGATTTCAGTTTGAGTCAAGTGAATCAATTTTTTCTTTTGTACCTACTGATTTCCAACTCAAGGTCATGAACATATTCTCCTATATTATCTTCTAAAATCTGTATTGTTTTATTTTTCGCATTATGGTCTTAGTCCAGCTGAAAAGGACTTTTATGTATAAAAGAGGAATAATGTTTTTTTCTTTATTTTCCTATGTGAGTATTTAATTAACTTAGCATTATTTGTTGAAAAAAATTATCTTTTCCCCATTGCTCTTGTTTTTAATCCTATTTCTGCAAGTTTTCCAATGACTGCCAAAATTGATCTTGGTGTATTCATGTTCAAAAGAGCATAGCCAGAATTTTAAATTTACCTTTTCTATAATTGACTGAAGAATATGTTTACTTTTAATTTCAAACTTTCCCTTTACATGAAGAAACAGGTATGGAAGTAGTTACAAAAATTCTTTAAAAGTGATCTTTAATAAATAAATTTTAATAAATCTAAGAAAAATTTTTTAATAAATCTGAACAGTATGGAAAAGATATAATTTAGGAAGCTACTGAATTGTACCACTGATGTAATATTGCATGTTATTATTTTGTTCTTTATTTTTAAATAAGTCATCAGTCAGTTAAGCATCCAACTCTTGATCTCAGCTCGGGTCAGGTCTCAGGGCTGTGAATTCAAGCCCTGTATTGGGCTCCATCCTGGGTGTGGAGCCTACTTAAAAAAATAATTAAAAAAACCCAAAAATTCGCTTATCAAAATTCCAAACCATCTCACAGAAGGGTAAAGTTTAAATAATTCAGGTTCTATTTCTTTATCTTAAAATTATAACATATATCATTGCTTATTTTAAATCTATTATTAAACACAGGAATATATAGTACTGTAGAACACACAAATAGCAATTTTGAATTGTTGCAAATTTCCCCTTGAAACAATTCTACTACTGAGATTTCAAAATACTTAACTTCCAAAAAAAGAAAAAGAAAACTTAACTTCCAAGTAGAATGCAATGTTTCTTTTTTCTTAAAAAAAAAAAAAACCCTATACAGTTAACGTATAATCTTCATCCAGCAAAATTAACTCATTATTATACATGCCCGTGAATTTTGACAAATTCATTTTGTTGTGTAACCACCATCACAATCAAGATATAGGACAATAGGAAATGAAGTTGCTATCTTGAAGAGATATCTGCACCCCATGTTTACTGCAGCATTACATACAACAGCCAAGACATGGAAACAATCTAATTGTTTATAGATGAATGGATAAAGAAATTGTGGTCTATATACACAACGTAATATTATTCAGCCATAAAAAGAGAAGGAAGCCTTGTCATTTGCACAACTTAAATAAACCTTGAGGATACTACGCTAAGTGAAATAAGTCAGACAGAGAAAGACAAATATTGTAAGATCTCACTTGCACGTGGAATCTAAAAAAAAAATCAAACTCATAGAAACAGAATAGATTGATGGTTGCCAGGGGCTGGGGGCTGGGGATAATGAGTGAAGGTGGGCAAAGAATACAACCTTCCAATGATAAGATAAGTAAGTTCTGGGATGTAATGTACAGCATGATGACTAGAGTTACCATACTATATTCTTGAAAGTTGGTAAGACAATAAATCTTTTTTAAAATAAATATTTAATATTAAAAAATATTTTATTTATTGATTCATAAGAGACACACAGAGAGAGAGAGGCAGAGACACAGGCAGATGGAGAAGCAGGCTTCCTGCAGGGAGCCCGATGCAGACTCAATCCCAGATCCCAGGATCACGCCCTGAGTCAAAGGCAGATGCTCAACCTCTGAGCCACCCAGATGCCCCCTAAGGCAGTAAATCTTAAAAGTTCTTACTGCACACACACAAAAGGTAACTATGTGAGGGTGATGAATGTGTTAATTAACTTTATTGTAATTATTTTGCAATATATGTGTATATAAAATCATCACATTGTACACCTTAAACTCACAAATTGTATATGTCAATTGTATCTCAATAAAGCTAAAAAAAAAAAAAGGTTATGGAACAGTCTCATTGGTCCCTGTCCTACATGTTAGTAATCTTTTCTCTCCACCTCTGCTCCTGGTGATCCCTCATCTGTTTTCTCTTCCTATAGTTGTACTTTTTCCATAATGTCATGTAACTGCACTCCTACAGCGTGTAGCCTTTTGAATCTGTCTTCTATTACTATCACGCATTTGAGACTTTTCTATGCTTTTGTGAGTGTATCCATAGTTAATTTCTCTGTGTTGTTGGCCAACTTTCCACTGAAGGCTTATACCCCAGTTTATCCATTTTTCAGTTGAGAGATGTTTGGATTGTTTCCAGGTTTTGGCAGTCATGAAGAAAGCCACTGTAAAATTTCATGTGTAGATTTTTGGGTGTGTGGTTTTTTAAAAATTTTTGTTGGGCAATTGTATACTATGACAACTTGATACCTTTTGAAGTAAATGGTATCTTAAAAGTTTTCTCATTTTTCAAATTCAAACTCTTTGCTGCTGGGATAGAGAAATATGACTGATTTTGAATGTTGATAATCTATCCAGAAAATGTGCTAAATTTGTTATTTAATTCTAAAAATTTAACTGAATAATTTGGAATTTTTATGTGTAAATGGTTTGCTGCAAATTCTATTTTTAATAAGATTCTATCTATCTATCTATCTATCTATCTATCTATCTATCTATCATCTATCAGCAGCGGGGTAAGGAGAGAGAGAATCTTAAGCAGGCTTCATGTTCACCACAGAGCCCCACACAAGGCTTGTTCTCACGACCCTGAGATCATGATCTGAGTTGAAATTAAGAGCTGGGTGCTTATCCAACTGAACCACCCAGGCACCCCATCCATATTTTTATAATTATGGAAATTCTTTTGTTTTTAATTTGCTAAGATTTCTTTCTTTTAATTTTTAATGTACATGAAGAATATTGATTCTTTTTTCCCCTGAGCGCTTCTCAGAAGTCCTGCTGTAGGCACTGAAAAGCGAACAGTTGGGTTCACTGAGCATGGAGTTTTTTTGGGAAGTTGTTAATGAAAAAAAAGGGGGGGCCAACAGAGGTTAAGATACTGGCAAAAGGGTGGCTGAGGTGATGAAACATGGAAATGAAATTAAGAAGGGAGACAAAAGGCATGAGAAAGGAAGACAGGAGAGGCATGGGTGGATACGTGCCAAGGAGAGGGTTCCTGCATCAGGAAACCCAATGAGGTTGAAGACAGTGGGATGCTGAAAACCATGCGGACAGGCTTCAAGTGGACATTGCTCAATGCCATCCATTTCGGTCCAGAGTTGCTCAGGTACACACAGGTGTGCAATGGAAGAAAGAGAGCGAGGTGCCAAAGTGTTTGTGGGACCAGAGGAAGTACCCAGAAGCTGGAGGATGACAGAGGAGTGGAGGCTTTTACAAAAATGTAGGTGGAAAGTGGTCTGGAAACAACAGGGACTGTGGAAGATGGTACCAACTCTCGAGGATCTTGAGGTAAGTGGCAGAGGGAGAAAGAGCAGCCTCCACCAGAGGTGGCTGCAGGGGACCCAGTCACAGAGCAGATGGAGGGTCTCCTTAGGTCAGGAAGTGTGGAATCATTCTGAAAATATCAACCTGTTGTGTAAAATCATATATGACTACACTATGCAACCAGCTATGGTTTGCCCTAGACCTTGGCTGCTAGGCACTCTGGGTCCCACCTCTGTGAAATGCAAAGGCCTTTGCAGATTTGGGGCACTCAGTTCACCCCTGTCTGCCGTTATGTTCTGTTTACCTTGAATCCATTGCTGTTTTTGGATTTTATATTTTATAGGGTTAAATGCATCTTTGTAAGCTGCCTGAAATGTGTTTGGCGTGGAGTGGATTATAAATAAATACATGCGAGAGGTTTCTTTGCAGTACAAAATGATTCATTATAGCTTTCTTTCGAATACCTAGCTCCCTCAGTGTATTTAGCTTACTATTCTGTTTGTACATCGCTTTCTTCAAACACATTTATTATGTCATATAAACATATTTTGATTTGATCTAATTTTCCTTGTATAAGTAATGGAACATTTTAAAGCAAAGAAGAGAAATAAAATTGTATATAACCTACTAATGTTAAAAGAATAATCTACAGGCTACATAGCAGGACAACTTGCTTCCCCTTCATTTCTGGCCAAGAAAATGAGGAGTCTTATGTTTGGTCTGTGAAACCTGGCAAAGGATTGTTCATAAAGGTAACCACAATGACTGAGGTGACATTTTTACCACCTGATTTTGAACAGATTATGGGAAAACCTAGTAAATTTAGGGAGGTTTTTGTTTTTGTTTGTTTTTGGTTTTTGATGTTATTTGAGGATTGGACACAGATCCAATGCCTGAAAATGTGTGGCTTCTGATTGTTGCTTGTATCAGATTAATGCTCAGAGGAAATGGATTGTACTTGCTGAGGACCTGAGCCCTGAACTTGATAATTCCCGATCTTTCCAAGACTCTGTTTTATCATTTGCAAGATGAAGATGGTAGTAGCATCTACCCTGTGGAGGTGGGGTGAGAAGTAAATAAGATGACACGTTTGAGTCATTAAGCATAGTGCCTGGTACATATTGTAAACTATTCATAGAGGTCAATTTGAAAAAAAAAAAATAAAGGCGTTCACTTTGATCGCACTCAGGATACGGTGTTATTCTGATTGTTGCAGTGCATTTATATACGTCTCTCTCAAAAAAGTAATTCCTTAAGAATGGAGTATCTCCCTATTTTGTCCCACGGTGCCAAATGCAGTAGATTCTCCAGCGGATTAATTTGGTTCTCTGGATCTATTTCTTAACAAATGTTTCTGGCATGTTTGAGCCAACATGCTTAAAGAAAATCACCGGGAAACTGCCTATAATGTGAAATCTACTGTCCAATTTATAGATCCATCTGCCTTTACATGTTCATCAATTGCTTTTTTAGTTTCTCAGTTGCCTTTTTAGTTCACAAATTTATTTACTATGTTCGTGACGCTGAGAAAATGTGAGTATTTTGGATGTTAATAGCGTGTTTTCAAAGCCAACTTTTAAAAAAATATATGTTTTTTTGGTTTGACTTGTGTAGCATTTGGCGAAGCAGAATATTTCTAAGTAATTTCTCCAGGAGTACTTTCTCTTGCTGTTCTCAACACCTTTGGGAATTGATGGTGGTGTCTGGCTGGTGGAGACGTGAGTTTTTTTCCCCCTCCTTCTTAATAGAGTGTTCCACTGGGAAATTTTCTAATTTTCAGGACTTGTGGGGCTTTTGTTTTCTTTTTCTCCATCAACAAATGTAATCATCAAATCCCCAAAGCAGAAACATGAGAAACTGAGCAAAAATTCTCAGAGCAGTTCCTGGAATCATGAGTACGATGATCAGGCCCGTGAGTGTGCACACACCTACACCTTCTATGGCTTTTGATTTTGACCCGCCTTCGTACTTATCACTCCAAGCTAGTGGGGAAAATTCTATTTATAAGGAACAAGGCAGCTGGCGTGTGTAGTGCTGGTTCTCAGGCTCACAAGCGAAGGCAGGCTTGGCATGGGGGCCAATTTGGCTAATGAGGAATATAACTTCCTGAAACCCTTTCTCTGTGCAAAAACGGGTGTAGAAATGTAGTGGGTGGTCTTTCTAAGATAAAAAAAAAAAAGTACATTGCTAAGAAAGCTAGCTCAAACTTTGGGGATTTTTCCTCTTAACTTTCCTGGTACTTCAGTTGCCTTTAGTGACACTTTGAATCACAGACTTTAACTTGAATTCTGAATCTTAGTGAAATATTTTGGCTATGGGTTTCATTCATGGCATCCTGTTTTATCATTAACTACGGTCTCTCATTAGTCTTTCAAAAATAATATGTCATGCTATTGGTTTTAGCAAAAGGTTTCATGGCTCACTGAATTTACTCACACTATCTTCTCAAATCAATTTTTTAAATAAAAAATGTGATACATACATTTGGCAAAACAAAACAAAACTCAGCAATATAAAATGATATAAGTGAACAAGCAGAAACAAGTCTTTCTTCCACTCCAGACTTGAATCCTCCAAGGCTCCCTCCCCAGAGATAGCCATTGTAACCAGTTTGCTTTGTATCTTTCTGGAAGTTTCCATGTATATGCAAGCATATACATGTCTATTCATTCTAGGCATACTGATCTGTATCTTGCTTCTCCCACTTAACGTCTCTTCCCATATCAGCTCGTATGTATCCCCTTCATTCTTTTTCAAGGCTGTTAGTCTTACCTTTTACATTTTAATTCAATTTTTCAAACAATGAGATTTCATTTCCATTTTCCACTCCTGTTCTGGCCAGCCACAGACTGCCACACCTGAGACAGGCCTCGTGTATTCTCATTCCGGTGGCCCCGGGAACAAACATCTCCTGGTTTCAATGTTTTCCTTACTGACATTGTTTTTTCCTTGCTGACATTCCCGAAGCCCATAATTCCCTAATTAGACCTTCATCCCTTTGATTTTTAGTTTTGCTCAGCTACTCAAATGCAAATATCCCTGGGAGTCTTGTGTTCTTTTTCATCCTGGTCTCAGTACCAATGTATTTCTCAGATCCTTTTCTGGAAATAAGGTTAGCTGGGAAAAGGAAGCTGAACACATTGGGGTCCCTGGGAACTGGGGGTGAGGGTGTGAGGAAAGAAGAAAGGAGGGGCAGCCTGAGTTGGCTCATTCCAATTTTTTTCCGTGTCATATTCATCTTCCCTGAGCCTCCTCAGGGTGGGTGACACCGTAAAGGAAGACAAAGTCTGTGGAGGCTTCCCTTCTATGTTTTACTCATTACACAGCTTCTATGCTTAGGAGAGTCCTAGCACAGCAGTAGAGGATATGCATGCATTCTAGTCTGAATACGGGTTCTTTCTATCTGGGAAAATGCCAAGCAGGAGTAAGGATCTCTGATAATTTGGTAAAAGCTATGACTCCCTTCAGAAAAATGAACAAATACATAATAAAATTTATAGATTACGGCAAGGTTATTATTTTTAATGTTAATGCTACTAATTGTTAAGCCGTTATTATGTGTGGGGCACTGGGTCAAACAGCTCTGCATACTTACTTATTTTTATGGAAGCCTTGCAATGATAACCCCATGAAATATGCATTCTTGCCCTCATTTTATGGATTAAAAAACTAAGGTTCAGCAAGTTTGTCTCACAAAAGGTATCAAAGGGTAGAGTTGCGTTTGAATCTGTCTCGAGATCAAGAGCCCCTGGTTAAGGTACCTCTTTGACTCACTGAGGTGGACCATGGGCCCGGCCTGGAAGGTGTCTAAAGCAGGAGAAAACAATGCCGGCAGATGGGATGAGCGCAAGAACACATCTGTGAGCCTGGTGCAATGCCGGGCAGACCCGGGCCTGAACACGCCAAGCCAAAGTACACACGTGTGGAAGCACAGAACACAAAGAATGAAGTGTCCCCCAAATTACCAAAAGCAGAAGGAAGGAGGGAAAGTTGGCACTGTCATACCAGTATGAGGTATGGAAATGGTGCAAGCAGTAGTTGACATTATTAAGTGCCAGTCACGGGGTGAAGCACTAATCTAAGAGGGTTACGAGTTTTACCTTACTTATTCCTCATTGTAATCTCACGAGTAGACACTATTATTACCCCCATTTTACAGATAGGGAAACTGAGGGATAGTAAGATTATATAGCCTGGGCCAGATCACAGAGCTAGCACATGGTGGGGGTCTAGGTTTGAAAATAGGCATTCAAAAATAAATAAATAAATAGATAAATAAATAAATAAATAAATAAATAAATAAATAAATAAATAAATAAGAAAATAGGCATTCATGCAGAAATCTGTCCTCTTACCCCTACCAGGCTATGCTGCCCCTGCACCATTTGTTTGTGAGCTCCCTCCCCTTTTCTGCCTCTTGGTAAAATCCTTTATGGTGATTTGCAAGGTCAACCCAATCGGCCCATTCTCATTTCTTCCTGTTTCTGGCTTGTAAGGCTTTCATTGTTTCCTTCTAGGTGCCCTTGGGGCACTTGGCTCATATGTACTGTTGATGCCTTTAGAGATGTTATGTTATATTATGTTATTTATTTATTTACGAGAGAGAGAGAGAGAGAGAGAGAGAGAGAGAGAGAGCATGCACCAGTCCCGGGGAGTGAGCAGAGGCAGAGGGAGAAGCAGAATCCCAACAGAGCAGGGAGCTTGATGCGGGACTCGATCCTAGGACCCTGGGATCATGACCTGAGCCAAAGGCAGACACTTAACTGATTGAGCCACCAGGTGCCCCTAGTATGTTACGTTCTAAGTGCTAGATTACAAATGTCTTGAGGGGGACGCCTGGGTGGCTCAGTGGTTGAGCGTCTGCCTTCAGCTCACGGGTCCAGGGACCGAGTCCCACATCCAGCTCCCTGTGAGGAACCTGCTTCTCCCTCTGCCTGTGTCTCTGCCTCTTTCTGTGTCTCTCATGAATAAATAAATTAAATCTTAAAAAAAAAAAAAGTGTCTCGAGGTTGAAGAAGTCACATTTTATTTACTCTGGTGCTTGGAACAGCACAGGTGACCATGGTAGATGTCCCTAATGTTTCCTGCCTGGCTTTAACCTACAATGGACTTTCCTTTGGTCCTGTTGGGGACTCCCATGGCACTGTGGGCTGTGGGGAGAAGTGGAAGGTACAGGAAATTACTGCAGGTGCTCATGGGGCCCTGGAATGCTGCTCATTGATGTTCCAGACCCAATAGCAGTTGGAGGGACCTGAAAGCACCTACGGTGACACCCCTTGCTGCTTCCCTGGAAACAGGTGTCATCTTCACTCACCTTGCAAACAAGTGTCTCACTGCTCTTCTATTTCTCTCTGTGTTTTACACATGGACAGTTGAGTCTGTTTATCTCAGAGTCAAGCCGTAGGAGAGGGGATCCGATTGCCTTGGTTAGTCGCAGTGCAAAGTGGCAGATTTCTCTTGCCAGGCTCCTCTTAGGCCACTAGCCTAAAGAGGCCTTTATATATGGCCCAGGCATCTATTCCTGGACATGGTGAATCTTGGCAGAATCTGGAATTTTCCTGTTGTGTGTGTGTGTGTGCATGCAGAGAAATATTTGATACAATTTCTACTTAGTTGAATGTCCAATTTATTAATCTTCAACCATCAACATTTATCTAAATATTCAGACACTAGCTACACAGTGATTAAATGAAAAAGAACTTAGACATTTAACGAATTTGATCTTCCCCACATTTAAATATTGATTACAAATTTAATTTAGGTGTTCACAAATCTAATATTATCAAGTGTTCTGGGTACTTTAAATGACTTGAGAAGGAGACAAAACATGCAAGGAATATTTCAAAGATTGCAAAGCTAATCGGTGCTTGATTTAAAATGCCTAACAATGTGCTAATAATATGGATTTAAATTTGCTACTCTGTTGTCTGTATTTTTATTTCTTTGTTTTATTTTTGTAATCCTCCTTACTAGTATTGTTTCATTATTCACCAGGACTGATAATGACTCATTGCTCTGGTGAGAACAGTGGTCATTCCTCAAGTAAGAAGAAAACATAAGAGCATCTTATTTTTTTCTCATCAACAATAATTACATGTAATAATTGCAACAAAGCCATTTTAAGTGAATTCTACAAATCAAATTATTGAACATAACATGATAGCTCAAGTTTTAAACATATTAGAAAATTTTGAGTTAAATTCTTTGTTATGAAACAGTTACATGTCTCACTATCATGGAAACCATTTTTTGAGGGATATTTTCAATGTTTACTAGGTTTAATATTTTGCTTTCTGTAGAAATGATTGCCATATTTTATAGTCTTTCTTCTGACATTGTAGACATTAAGTCATTTTAAAATACATTTTAAATGTTGAGGCACTTTGTTCTCCACTGACGACATGTATTGGCAAAATTAAATAGACCCTGATAACAAGAAAGTTTTATAAATGTATCCAGCTGATTATTGCTGGAAATAAATTGCAGGCCTTCAGTGGGAGACATCCTAGATTTCAGAAAACAGGTTAAGGATTTTAGTTCTGACAGCATGTATCCACATCCTATCGATATCCTATCCCTCACTATATTCCTGTTAATTCCAGGGGTGAAATTTTGTGTGGTTGTTGCGCACACTTTCTTTACATTATGTAAGTTATTTAAAAACATTGATAGGGCCAGGATATTCTTTGGGTTTTAAAAATCTTTCTTTTGTTTTGTTTCCAATATAGGAGAAATGGATTTTTAAGTTCTTCTTATTTTGTAATTTCAAGCATATAGAAAAGTCAAAAGAATAATACCATGAACATCAAAAACCTTTTTTACCCAGATCCATCAGTGAACATCTTGCCTCATTTGCTTCCCTTACCACATTATTTTGTTGAAACATTTGGAAATTCCAAATGTCATGATGTGCCTTCTATTTGCTTCCACACGTATGTGTTAAGAACAGCAACAGCAACGTTTGCCCATGTGTTCTCAACCTCATGATCACACCTAAGAAATCCAGTAATTCAATATAATCACATGTACGGTTCATGTTCAAATTTTCCTAATTATCTCCTAATGATCCCTTGTAGATTTCTCCCCCAGAATCCAACGGAGTTTCATTCCTCGTGTTCGGTTATTACATTTCTTCACTTTTCTCTGATCTCCAACATTCTCCTCCGCTTTCATTGTTGCTGTTTGTGGTACTGACATTTTTGAAGCGTTCAGGCCGGTTGCTTCGTAAAATGCATCACAGTCTAGATTTATCTGGTGGTATCCTCGCGATTAGATTCAAGTACATTATTTTTTGGCAAGAATACCTCTGAGATGAAGTTTGAACTTCCCACGGAGTCAAGAAGCTTCTCTCTTGTTGGGGATGCAACGTTTGACCAAGAAATCAATGTTGAAAATCAGCTTGGATTGTAACTAGAGAGGTCATGAAATTTTCAGTTGGGATGACTCTTCGTTCTGGAATTTTCTACATTGGAGAAGTTGGCATCAAGAGACTCTGAGGTTCTTTGAGTATCTTTGTAAACAGAGTGGAGGGAGAACAGTGTGGGATGCCCAGCAGAAGGGCACATCAGGCAGAATAGTAGATGCAAAGGCTCTGCCCCAGGTGGTTGGCCTGCCTGGGGAGCCGCGAGGAGGGTGAAGAGCCCTTAGCACGGAGGGGGGTCAGGCATGAGGCCCAGGAGGAAGGAGGCAGATCCTGAAGGTCTGGAAAGCTCCCCTAAGAGCTTTAATTTGGGGCTACGCGTGATGGGAAGCCACTGAGATGGTCTCAGGAGAGGCTGGAGCGGTCAAACTTACCTGTTTTTCTTGCCATTTAGGATTTTTTATACTTCTTAAAAATGATCCTTCAGGCCAGAACAGATTTTTGTGATATGTTCCTCTTGCGAATACATGAAACAGGAAAGCCTTAGTGACAGAAATCGTGTAAGGTGTTTCTAAGACAACGCGACTACATCACAACTGCCACCCGGCCGACAGCCATTTAAAGAGCATCCTGACTTCAGGGACGTTAAAATTTATAGAGAAGGAGAGGAGACACCTGTGTACCGGCGCTTCGCTTCGGAAATACAGTCCCCAGCTGAGCTGTCACCCCTGCGAGCGCCTCCCTGCCCGGGCCCCGCACCTGCCGACACCCCGACTGCTGGCCCCGCGGCTCCCGGCCTCCTGTCCCCTGGGGCTCCAGGCACGTGCGCCCCGCGAGCACCGCCGTCGGGATGGCGCCGGCTCCTCCTGCCACCTGCTCCGCGGCTCCGCGTGTCCCCCGAAAAAATCAATGCCCAGAAAAACACGTGCCCCCCTCGCCCCCGGGGCCCCGGGCGGCTCCTCGGAGCAGAGGCCCTGGCGTCGCTGCGCCTGCGGGGTGCACTGGCGGCTCCGATGCCCCCGCCCCGGGGTCACCCCGAGGTCCCCGGCCCCTGGTCCTGGGTCCCCCCGCCCCCGGTCCCAAGGTCCCTGTGCCCTGGTCCTGGGTCCTCGGCCCCTGGTCCTTGGGTCCCGCCCCCTGGTCCTGGGTCCCGCCCCCTGGCCCTGAGGTCCCCGCCCCCTGGTCCTGGGTCTCCGCCCCTTGGTCCTGGGTCCCGCCCCCTGGCCCTGAGGTCCCCGCCCCCTGGTCCTGGGTCCCCGCCCCCTGGTCCTGGGTCCCGCCCCCTGGTCCTGGGTCCCCGCCCCCCAGTCCCGAGGTCCCTCCCCCCTGGCCCCGAGGTCCCCGCCCCCTGGTCCCGAGGTCCCCACCCCCTGGTCCCGAGGTCCCCGCCCCCCGGTCCCGAGGTCCCCGCCCCCTGGTCCTGGGTCCCGTCCCCTGGTCCTGGGTCCCCGCCCCCTGGTCCCAAGGTCCCTGCCCCCTGGTCCTGGGTCCCGCCCCCTGGTCCTGGGTCCCCGCCCCCCAGTCCCGAGGTCCCTCCCCCCTGGCCCCGAGGTCCCCGCCCCCTGGTCCCGAGGTCCCCGCCCCCTGGTCCCGAGGTCCCCGCCCCCTGGCCCCGAGGTCCCCGCCCCCTGGTCCCGAGGTCCCCGCCCCTTGGTCCTGGGTCCCGCCTCCTGGTCCCGGGTCCCCGCCCCCTGGTCCTGTGTCCCCGCCCCCAGGTCCCCGCCCCTGGCCCCCATGTCAGCCGCTCACCCTCTGCCCCTGTGCGCCCCCAGGCCCGAGACAGTCGCGAGCCCTCGAGTCCCTGGCGGCCGTGAGCGCCCTGCCCGGGCTGCCCTGACCTTCCCCGCGGAGGAGCCGCGCTGCTGGCGGGTCCGGCAGGGCCTGGATGGTGGCGTCAGCGCCCCTCCCCCCTCAAGGCTGGAATGTCCGGACTCCGGGGGGGCTGGGGGGGTGCCCTGGGCTTCCCCGGTGTCGTGGGGTGGTGTGTGCCCCCCGCCCTGTGCGCCCCCCATCCAGGGGTCTCCTCCCCCGCTTCCCTCTGGGCCTGGGCTCCCGGCCGAGCCTCCCCGCCTCTAGCCTTCTCCGTCCGCCTCCATCCACCTGCGGCGTCTGTGCCCCCGGGGAGGGCCTGCTGTGCCCCGACCGCCGCGGGGGACCCCGGGGCCCTGAGGCACGGCTCCCACGGCAGGGATGCCTCTGCCCTCCCGGGCCAGGGGGCGGTGACTGTCCTTGCGGCCCTTGGACCCCCCCCCCCCGGGGCCTGCAGAGGTGGGGGCTCCTGCAGTGGCTCCCATGCCCCCGGGCCACAGCTGCGCCCCCGTGACTGCGGGCGGGGGCTGGCGGCGTCCGGAGCAGAGTCTGGGGGGCTGTGGGTTCTCACTACCGGGCTCTCAGAAAAGGTGGCCCCAGACACCTTGGGAACCTGGGATGACTCCTCAAACTGACCTGATCCTGACCCTTCTTGAGACCGCTGGTTTCTCTCTGACCTTTGCCGCAATCCAGCTGCATCAGTGGTGTCCCCGGCCGGGGTGGCCCGCGCACTGCTGCACTTCCACTGAGCTCCCCGGAGGGCGGGAGGTCTTCCTTGGTGACTGGAGGGGACACAGCTAAGGATAAAAGGCACAGCCAGTGGCAAGTGTCAGGCATAGTTCCTGTTTATTCCAGCCAAGGGCAGATCTGGATGGACTCCAAGGGAAGGGGCCTGCCCTGACAGGTCACCTGCAGCCAGCTGCTCAGGCCTCGGGCTGGTGGGGCCAGCAGCATGACCTGTTGTAGGTGATGCGGCTGCCCATGCCATGACCATGGCATGCATATCTTCTCTTCCCCTCTGCTGATTTGGAGAAAGTAAAAAACTGGTGCATACATGAATGTATCAGTCTCTTCCTCGGGGCTGTCATTGCAGGTCCCCAGAGAAGTGCATGATCATGGGGTCTGAGTGATGCAGCAGCATCCATCCACTGCTAGTGAGAGCCCCCCCCCATTTTTAAAGGATAGCTCTCCTACAGCCTGAAAATGAAAGGTTGGAGAACAATTTACCATTCAAATGGTCCTCAAAAGAAAGCAGGGTTAGCCATCCTCATATTGGATAAATTAAAATTTATCCGAAAGAATGTGTAGTAAGAGATGAAGAGGGACACTATATCATACTTAAAGGATATATCCAACAAGAGGACCTAACAATCATGAATATTTATGCCCCTAATGTGGGAGCTGCTAAGTAGATCAATCAATTAATAACCGAAGTAAAGACATACTTAGATAACATTACACTAATACTGGGAGACTTCAACACAGCACTTTCTGCGAATGACAGATATTCTAGCACAACATCTCCAAAGAAACAAGGAGCTTTAAATGATACACTGGACCAGATGGATTTCACAGATTTTTACAGAACTTTACATCCAAATGCAACTGAATACACATTCTTCTCAAGTGCACATGGAACTTTCTCCAGGATAGACCACATACTGGGTCACAAATCAGGTCTCAACTGATACCAAAAGATTGGGATTGTCTCCTGCATATTTTCAGACCATAATGCTTTGAAACTTGAACTCAATCACAAGAAGAAATTTGGAAGAAACTAAAACACGTGGACATTAAAGAGCATCCTGCTAAAAGATGAAAGGGTCAACCAGGAAATTAGAGAAATTAAAAAGATTCATGGAAACTAATGAGAATGAAGATACAACCATTCAATATCTTTGGGATACAGCAAAAGCAGCCCTAAGGGGTAAATACATCACAATACAAGCATCTCTCAAAAAATTGGAAAAAAACTCAAATACACAAGCTAACCTCGCACCCAAAGGAACTGGAGAAAGAACAGCAAATAAAACCTACACCCAGCAGAAGAAGAGAGTTAATAAAGATCCGAGCAGAACTCAATGAAATAGAGACCAGAAGAACTGTGGAACAGATAAACAAAACCAGGAGTTGGCTCTTTGAAAGAATTAATAAGATAGATAAACCATTAGCCAGGCTTATTAAAAACAAAAGAGAAAAGACTCAAGTCAATAAAATCATGAATGAAAAAGGAGAGATCACAACCAATACCAAGGAAATACAAACGATTTTAAAAACATATTATGAGCTGCTATACGCTAATAAATTAGGCAATCTAGAAGAAATGGACACATTTCTGGAAAACCACAAATTACCAAAACTGGAACAGGAAAAAATAGAAAACCTGAACAGGCCAATAACCAGGGAGGAAATTGAAGCAGTCATCAAAAACCTCCCAAGACACAAATGTCTAGGATCAGATGGCTTCCTAGGAGAGTTCTACCAAATGTTTAAAGAAGAAACAATGCCTATTCTACTAAAGCTATTCCAAAGGATAGAAAGGGACGGAATACTATAATACTCATTTTATGAGGCCAGCATCACCTTAATTCCAAAACCAGACAAAGACCTCAACAAAAAAGGAGAATTATAGACCAATATTCCTGATGAACACAGATGCAAAAATTCTCAACAAGATACTAGCCAGTAGGATCCAACAGTACATTAAGAAGATTATTCACCATGATCAAGTGAGATTCATCCCTGGGATGCAAGGCTGGTTCAACAATCAATGTGATAGATCATATCAACAAAAGAAAAAACAAGAACCATATGATTCTCTCAACAGATGCAGAGAAAACATTTGACAAAATACAACATCCATTCTTGCTCAAAACTCTTCAGAGTGTAGGGATAGAGGGAACATGCCTCAGTATCTTAAAAGCCATCTATGAAAAGCCCACAGCAAATATCATTCTCAGTGGGGAAACACTCCAAAATCAGGAACACGACAGGGATGTCCACTCTCACCACTGCTATTCAACATAGTACTAGAAGTCCTAGCCTCAGCAATCAGGCAACAAAAAGAAATAAAAGGCGTTCAAATTGGCAAAGAAGAAGTCAAACTCTCCCTCTTTGCAGATGACATGATACTGTACATAGAAAACCCAAAGCACTCCACCCCAAGACTGCTAGAACTCATACAGCAATTCGGCAGTGTGAGGCAGGATACAAAATCAATGCCCAGAAATCAGTGGCATTTCTATCCACTACCAATGAGACTGAAGAAAGAGAAATTAAGGAGCCAATCCCATTTACAATTGCACCCAAAAGCATAAGATACCTAGGAATAAACCTAACCAAAGATGTAAAGGATCTATACCCTCAAAACTATAGAACACTTCTGAAAGAAATTGAGGAAGACACAAAGAGATGGAAAAATATTCCATGCTCATGGATTGGAAGAATTAATATTGTGAACATGTCAATGCTACCCAGGGCAATTTACACATTTCATGCAATCCCTATCAAAATACCACGGACTTTCTTCAGAGAGTTGGAACAAATCATCTTAATATTTGTGTGGAATCAGAAAAGACCCTGAATAGCCAGGGGAATATTGAAGAAGAAAACCAGAGCCGGGGGCATCACAATGCCAGATTTCAGGTTGTACTACAAAGCTGTGGTCATCAAGACAGTGTGGTACTGGCAAAAAACAGACACATAGATCAATGGAACAGAATAGAGAATCCAGAAGTGGACCCTCAACTTTATGGTCAACTAATATTCGACAAAGCAGGAAAGACTATCCACTGAAAAAAAGTTTCTTCAATAAATGGTGCTGGGAAAATTGGACAGCCACGTGCAGAAGAATGAAACTAGACCACTCTCTTACACCAGACACAAAGATAAACTCAAAATGGATGAAAGATCTAAATATGAGACAAGAATCCATCAAAATCCTAGAGGAGAACACAGGCAACACCCTTGTTGAACTTGGCCACAGCAGCTTCTTGCAAGATACATCTATGAAGGCAAGGGAAACAGAAGCAAAAATGAATTATTGGGACTTAAGATAAGAAGCTTCTGCACAGCAAAAGAAACAGTCAATAAAACTACAAGACAACCTACAGAATGGGAGAAGATATTTGCAAATGACCTATCAGATAAAGGACTAGTATCCAAGATCTATAAAGAATTTAGTAAACTCAATACCCAAGAAACAAACAATCCAATCATGAAATGGGCAAAAGACATGAACAGAAATTTCGCCAAAGACATAGACATGGCCAACACACACATGAGAAAATGCTCCGCATCACTTGCCATCAGGGAAATACACCTCAAAACCACAATGAGACACCACCTCACACCAGTGAGAATGGGGAAAATTAACAAGACAGGAAACCACAAATGTTGGAGAGGATGCGGAGAAAGGGGAGCCCTCCTGCACTGTTGGTGGGAATGTGAACTGGGGCAGCCACTCTGGAAAACTGTGTGGAGGTTCCTCAAAGAGTTAAAAATAGACCTGCCCTACGACCCAGCAATTGCACTGCTGGGGATTTACACCAAAGATACAGATGCAGTGAAACGCTGGGACACCTGCACCCCGATGTTTCTAGCAGCAATGTCCACAATAGCCAAACTGTGGAAGGAGCCTCGGTGTCCATCAACAGATGATGGATAAAGAAGCTGTGGTCTATGTATACAATGGAATATTCCTCAGCCATTAGAAACGATGGATACCCACCATTTCCTTCAACGTGGATGGACCTGGAGGGTCTTATGCTGAGTGAAGTAAGTCAATTGGAGAAGTACAAACATTATATGGTCCATTCATTTGGGGAATATAAAAAATGGTGAAAGGGATTATAGGGGAAAGGAGAGAAATGAGTGGGAAATATCAGAGAGGGTGATAGAACATGAGAGACTCCTAACTCTGGGAAACAAGGGGTGGTGGAAGCAGAGGTGGGTGGGGGGATGGGGTGACTGGGTGACAGGCACTGAGGGGGGCACTTGAAGTGGGTGTTATGCTATGTGTTGGCAAATCGAACTCCAATACAAAAATATAGAAAAAAATAAATAAAGGATAGCTCTGCCTCTGGTACTTGATCCATGTGGAGGTTTCTCAGAGCAAGAGGAGCAAGCAATAGGAGTGACTGTACCTGCTTGTGTCCCTTGGGGCCTCTGCCTGGACTCAACATCCCCCTTCACTCAGCCACATTTATCCCTCTAATGTCCCCTGTGATCTCTCACCAACACTAGCCCCTTTGTCCTTGTGTCCTTGTCCTGTAGCTAGCTGACCCCTCAGGACAGGATCACTGTCCCCTCCTCCAAAATGCCCTAGAACCTCCACAGATGGCAGGCCTACCCTACTGGGGGAGCAGATGGGAGCCCCACTTACATTTTAATAGCATTGCTGTGGCTGCTGTGTGGGAAATAGATGTAGGGGGAGGGGGCGAAGTGAAAGAGTGGTTTATCTGAGAGGAATTGCAACAGTCCAGGCAGGAGATGAGGGTAGCTTGCACAAAGAGGGTGTGACATCGGTTGGATTGAAAACCTACTCGGATGAGAGATCAAACTGAATTGGCTGGTGGGGTGAACAGATGTGGGCACGCAAAGTCAAGGATGATGACAGTATTTTGGCCTCAGCAAATGGGTGAATGGTCACTGGGAACCACTGGTGTTCACTGGGATGTGGCAAATTGGAGGAGGTATGAGCCTGGAATGACAGGGGATCAGGCACTCAACTTTGGGCAACTGAAGTTTGAATCACCCGTTAGACAGCAAGGGAAGCTTTACTCAGTCTTGGCAGCCTGGAGTGCAGGGAAGGGTGCAGAGTGGAGATTCAGATTTGGGGCTCTTGGGTGTGTAAGTGGCACTTGAACGCATGAAGGAATAAGACCACTTAAGTGAGTGTAGATAGAGAAAAGGTCTGAGGATGATCACAGGGGTACCTCTGATACTGAGAGGTCAAGAGATGGGAAGACCCAGCAAAAGAGCCTAAGGAGGGGTGGCCATCAGAGTAGGAGAGAGTCAGGAGGGGATGGTGGCTTGGAAGCCAAGCCAGACCAAGCCATTTCAACTGTAAAATGCTGTGAAAAGCAATGCAAGTTGCCCATCACATTGGCCACTTAGAGGTCCTGTAGCCTGTATAAGAGTGGAGCTAGGAGAAGGCCCCGTGGGAGTGGGCTGGGAGTTTGGCATGGTGGGTTGTTTAACACTCTGGAGGCATTTGGAGCTGAGAAATGGGCTGCAAGTTGGAGAGGAAAGGAGGTTAGAGGAGATTTTAAATACTTTAAAAAGTATCTTTTCAACTTAATATAATTTTACTTTATTTTATGTTAAGCACCTCTGTTGAGGTATACTTTGCACACCATAATACTCAACCATTTTAAATGTGCAATTCAACGATATTTTAGTCAATTTCCCCATTTATTCAACGATCACCGTAAGTTAGCTTTAGAATATTTCCATCCCTCAAATAAAATCCTTGTACCCATTTACAGTTAATCCAGTTCCTTTTTCCAGCCTCAAGTGAACACTACTTTTTGTCTCTGTAAATTTGCCTTTCCTGGGAATTTCGTACAAATGAAAGCATACAATATATGGTCTTTTGCGTTGGGGTTCTTTCACTTAGTATGATACCCATGCATGTTGTAGCATGTATCAGTATCTGTTCCTTTTTATTGCAGAATAGCATTCTATCAGAAGGATATACCACAGTTTGCTTTTCCATTCACCATTTGCTGTGCATTTGTATCGTGCACAATCGCTATTGAAGATGGCGATTGTATCAGTGTGCTCAGGCTGCCATAACAAAATACCACAGCCTGGGTGGTTAAACAACAGTTAAACGACAGTTATTTTCTCACAGTTCTGGAGGCTGGAAGTCTAAGATCAAGGTGCCAACAAGGTTGGTATACAGTGAGACCTTTCTTCTTGGCTTGTCGATGCCACTTTCTTACGATGTCTTCATATGACCTTTTCTCTGTGTACAGAGAAAGAGATCTCTGGTGTCTCTTTCTTCTCTTACAAGATACCCATCTTATCAGACTAGGTCTCTACCCTGAGAACCTCATTTATTCTTAATTACCTCCCTAAAGGCCCTATTTCCAAATACAGTCACATTATGGGGGTTAGGGCTTCAACATGTGAATTTGCGGATGCAGAGCATGATTCAGTCAAGGGAAATTACATCATATTTGTGTGCTGAATGAGAATGATCTAATACAGGGTTTCTTAACCTTGGCACTTATTTTTTTTAAGATTTTATTTATTCACTAGAGAGGCAGAGGGAGAAGCAGACTCCCTGAGAGGAGCCTGATGTAGGACTCAATCCTAGGACCCCGGGATCACTCCCTGACCTGAAGGCAGACATTCAACCACTGAGCCACCCACGCATCCCTCAATCTGGGTACTCTTAACTCCCCTATATCTCAGTAGCACTTCCCCCAGTCATGACAACCAAACGTGCTTCCAGGCATTGTCAAACGTTTCTTGGAGGGTGCATAATCACTCTTGGCTGAGACGTACTGATACAGAAGGAAGAAAATTGATCATTCAAGAGAGAGAAGAGATCATTGCAAGGGCAAAGTCCTTGAGTAGGCAAGAGGAGATGGGATTCAGTAGTGAGTTGCCCTGCGTGGGAGCAGAGAGAATTTATCCACTGGGGTGGGAGAGAGGACACAGAGGCAGGTTGGGTGGTAGATTAATGGAAGGATGTGCTAGTTTTATTCTTCCATTCATCTTTCTCAGTGAAATCAGCCATCTGTGTGGGGGCAGGACTGTGTAGCACATACATGGCTACTGGAGAACCAACAATGTTCTATTGAGAACATTCCAAGAGAAAAAATTATTTCCTTAGGAACTAATGCCTGCCACATTCTTCCTTCTTTGAATGCACAAAACATTGTTTAACCCACCTACTATAGTTCAACACATATTAGAGTTCTTGATGTATGTGCACTATGTGATTGTAAATTACTCGAAGATGGGACATATCTTGTGTATATTTGTATCTCCTACAACAAACAGCTCAGTCCACAGTAGTTAATAAATGTTGAATTAAAATGAATTTTCATCAGAACTATATAATCTTTGCTTTCTTTTTCTTTTTAAAAAATATTTTATTTATTCATAAGAGACACATATTTCCTGGATCTTGACCTGAGCTGAAGGCAGATGCTCAACCACTGAGGCACCCAGGTGTCCCTATAATCTTTAATTTCTAAAGAATTTGCCTTATGAAAGTAATAATGCTTCAAGAACTGGCTAGTGGGACTAGAATGTAGACAAAAACATAGATTTGGTAAACACCATTTTTCCAAAATAGATCACACTAATAAAACTGTAATATAAACTTGTATTTCTCAAACTTCAATCTCCATATGATTCAGCTGATAGTATTCTTAAAATGCAGATTCTGACTCAGTAGATCTGGGGGGAAGACCTTAGATTCTGCATTCTTCACAAGATTGCAAGTAATGTTGCTCTTCACCCGTGGACCACAATCTGACTAGCAAAGTTCTAGGTACACAAAAGATTGGATTGCATAAGGAATTGAAGAGCTTAGGCAAAGAGCTAACAGTGTCATTGCAGAAGGTAGGAGGGAGTCCTTAGGGAGGTGGTGGTAAAAGAGAGAGAGCATACCTCACAAATGCCACACGGATTCATCAAGCTGGGATGGGGGACATTCATAATCAGCATCATGTTATGGGTTCAGAATCCAAAATGACCTTGGTAGCTTGGAGACATGGAGAGAAAGCAATAAAGGCAAAGTACAGAAGGGATACCTGGGTGTCTCAGTGGTTGAGAATCTATGCCTTTGGCTCGGGGTGTGATCCTGGTCCCGGAATTGGGTCCTGCATAGGGCTCCCTGTGGAGACCCTGCTTCTCCCTCTATGTCTCTGCCTCTTTCTGTGTCTCTCATGAATAAGTAAATAAAATCTTGAAAAAAAATCAAAGTTCAGAAGAGACAAAAAGCATTGTGCTTACAGAGGAAAAACCCCACCTATCAAATCTATGGTGAACAATAATAGGGTAGATGCACGTAGAGCTGAAAAACATCTAAAAATAATGTGGATCTCGGGTTGATCATGAATCAGCAAAAAAGGTGCTCTGGTTTTGAAATCAAGTATAAAAGTAGACACACAATCTGAAACCACTAAGCAGGCATTATATTTAGCTCTGTTCAAAACCTGACCACAATACTGCATCTAGTGTTGCGTTGTATGAATCTAGAACAATGGAGAGAACTCAGAGAAGTTCAGGTGAGAACTTCAAGAATAATTAAAAGATTGAGAAATAGGATTTAGTGGTTAGGGGAGAAAGTTGCATGTTGATTTAATAATAGCATTTTTTCCACAAAAGGGGTGTGTTTTACAGGGAGTGGTGAGTAGTACTTCTCCATATTTCTCTTGACTGACTAAGACAAAATGCCTTTAAACTGCTTCAGGTGATTTTGGTTGGATACAAAGGTAGACCCTCATAAAGAAGAAGGACTGCTGGGCACTGGAATGTGCTATCAAGGAAAGCTCTTGAATATTTTTCCTCTTAGAGGCCTTTTCCCATTTGTTGGGAAATTTTCACGGAGCTCAACTTGAAGACAGAGAGATGGCATAGCTAAAAGGGTGAGCACTATCCTCCAGGGGGATTCTGGGCCCCTGAGAACCAAAATGATTCGTAAAGTTGAGGTTGGTTACTTTCCTTCTCAGGATATCCTGGGGATTACTCACTGGTGTCATTGTGCTGAGAGCTGTCAAGCCTGATGGGCACATTCTATGGGACAAGGACTATAGCATGAGTGTGGTAGAGTCTAAGAAGTGTTCCGGGTCTGGTGTCTCAGAGTCAGCCAACACCACCCCAGTGAAGTGGAATCCTACCTAGTGGACAGCTAGCCTGAAAACTTAGATCAAATCAATGTCTCATGGCAGGATTCACACACAGTTTAGTCATGTGGGTACTCAGAAAATAATATGCATGGATGAAATGGTCAGATGAATGAAAAACAGGGTGTGGTCGGGGCTGGAGAGCCCATTCAAGAGAAGTCAGATATTTGGATATTTAATCTAGATATCTTAATTTAAAAATGTATTAACAAATAATAGGTGCACCTGGGTGGTTAACTTGTTTGAGGGTCTGGCTCTTGGTTTCAGCTGAGGTCATGCTCTCAGGGTCCTGGGATGGAGCTCTGGGTTGGGCCCCTGCTCAGTAGCTTGAGGATTTTCTTTCTCCCTCTTCCCCTGCCCACCTCTACTCTCTCTCTAAAATAGATGAATATATCTTTAAAATAATGTATTGGCAATAATAAAAATTCTGGAAATCCCTGTGTGGGCCAATAGCAGGTAGACCAAGCAAATGCAGCTGTATCTGAATTTGATCTACAGGTTCTGGGTTGGACACTTTCAATATAAATCAAGAATTGATCTGTGACTTATAAGAGAGAATCAAGGGGAGCTCAAACCCAGAGGGACTGTACTAGACATAGTATCATGGTTTTGCCCTACCCGCCTAGGGCCAATATTACAGAGGTTCTCCAGTATGACTTTTATTAGTTGGGTGAGGTATTTAAAACAGATGTTTCACTCTGAATTAACTGGATGGGTGCAGCTGTGTAGATGGGTCTTACAGTTCACCACTAAGATGTCACCCAACTGCCCCTTTCCACGTAAAAGATACAAAACAATGTCCAACAATCAGAGAAACCCAAGCTTCTGGATGCTAACTTCACTTTCCCTTTAGGCTTGGTGATTGCCATGGCAACACCCATCAGGCTGCTTCCTGAAGGCCTCTGGACATGTTTGGGATGAGAAAGCTCCAACCTGTCAAGAGCAGGCATTCTGAGCAAAAACAGCTAGAAGCTGGGAGCCACTCATCATCATAAACTTACACCTTACAGGATGCTGCCAAGTTCTTTCTCATAGGACATGTTGAACTGTTGGTTGCTGGCTCACCTCTGGGTGTACAGTGCACTGGGGAAGAGGGGAGGTGGGGAGAGGAAGCTAATCTTGCTTTCTCAGGGCTCTTGCACACAATGGAAATGCACTGGTTTTTGTTGTTTGGTTTTATGAATGGCTATTAAATAGTAAGATTTTACCGAGGATTGCATCTTGAGGCCAATGGCGGGTTGATAGTGTGCTGGGTGCTGGGAGTTCTACGTCACAGAAATGCCATGATTCCTGCTTCCAAATTATTTGCCTTGGGAAGAACTGGACAAATGAGACAGCAATTTTTATTCTACTTGACTCTTTAACACGGTTGGAGTTCACAGCAATGGACCATTTGAAGTGTTTTATTTTCATTTGTTTTCTTTTCCATGTATTTTATGAGATCAAAATGAGACAACGAAGCTGGTAGGATGTCTCTGAGTGCTCTTTCTGCTATGAGGAAAGAATTTTGTTTATTTCTGTGTTCAGTAGAAATAATTGTAAATTCTGAGCTGAGTGGAATGCCCTCACAAATCACAGGTTCAGGAATAATTCTATCATGGCTACATAATTTTCTTTGGCCTGAAAAAAAACTAATTAGTTAAATGCTAGACTGTTGCTAAAATGGACATACCAGTGGATAATCTTTTGGGGAGAAATTGTTCCACACAATTATAGAATTATTTCCTTATTCATGAAATATCTGAGTGTCTAGACATTGACCTGTATATTCTAAGGACATAAGTCTTTGTTCTCAAAAGTTTATAATAATAAAAATAACTGCCATTATTATTATTGTTGTTGAAGGTTTATCTTGTGCCAGATCCTGTACACACAATTTTGTTTAATTGTCCCAGCAACCCTTTTTGAAATAATCAACGTTATTATTTCCATTTTATGGCTGGAATCTGAAGTTACAAGAAGGTGCCTGAGGCCACCACATAACCAGCAAGTGGCTGGACAGGGATACTTTGCCATCAAGGCTTATAATTTAACCACCGCTCTATCCTGTTCCCTTGAGGTATAATATGGTAGATGAAATTTGCACATTAATAAAAACAAAGCATTTCTGATTGATCCAATCAGAAGTAACCTCTTGTTCTCAGAGACAGACTTTTCAGCTATCCTTGAAACTGGCAGTGTTTATCCTCTGATGGGGAACTTGATTTCTGAAACAACCCAAAGTCCTTGGCACCAAGCCTACTGAATATAATGTTTAATATCACTTCTAGTCTAAAATGTGGTGAGATTGAAGTATTATTACTGGCTTGAAAATATTTCCAAAGGAGGTGTTTAGAAGCATTTTATTTGATGGTAGAAGAAATTATTGACTCTCTGAAGGCAACTATTATGAAGGGAACTTGAAGACTCATGCATGGTTCTGGCTGGGGATGATTTTCCCATTTTGCTCCAGCTTCTTTGCATCCTTGGCCCTAAAGGATTGAATGGCCTCCCCATGTACTGGGCACAGCACTGTGGTTCCATAAGCAGCATATTAATGGATTAATGGTGTGATGGCATGACATCATCTCTTGTGAGTCAGAGAGTATCACTCACATCTATTTATTTTATTCTTTGGAGCAAGGGGTTGAGCTCTGGCCTGGAGTTCAAAACTTCCAGGTTGGAATGTAATTCTCATGAGCATCTCTTCCAGCTCCCTCTTACATTGGCTGGGAGTCTGGGCTATTTCTGGACTTCTGAAGTGCTCTGTGGTGATGGCAAAAGGACAGTGCTAATTGTAGCCTTCCTTTCCTCTCTATCCCACCAGAGAGAAACAACTACTTTAAGTGGCAAGCCAGACGTCAAGTCTTTTGCTTCCAGAACCTTCCCTACAAATGTGCCTTACTTGGGATCTCAAGGCATCTACCTTCTGTCCTATCTTTTTGTCAAGAGCTTTTAATCTGTGATCCACATGGCCTATGGCAAGTTTCTTGACTTTCCAAGACTATATGTTCTCCTTTGTAATATAGTGGTGATGTTGGAGGTGGGGTCATAATGATATTTACCTCATCCAGTTGTTACATGAAACTTACAGATTTGGCTGCTTGACTTGGCTTGAATCCACCTTCTAATTTGGGCAAGCAACTTTTCTGAACCTGTTTCCTTATCTATACAATTGAAAAAATGTTTCATATGTCATAGTTTTGTTGTAAGCATCAAAGGAAAAAATATATGGACAGAATAAATTCAGATCCTGAAATACAGAAGATGCTCAGTATCAATTGCATTCTCTTGGAAATCCATTGATGGCTTTAGAGGGATACAATCCATGAATATTCTGAAATTATATGCAAATATTTATGTGTGTATTATGTGCACATTTTCTGGGGCAGGTTTCCATAACAGTCATCTGATTCTCAGAGAGTTCAAACCTTTCCCCTCCCAACCACCAAAGTTGAGAACCACCCCACTCTAGATGCTTAAATGTGAAAACTCCAGAATACCCTAGACACAACCTCCAGAATGGGGTTGGAAATTGACCCTGTGCATGTTCTATCTTTTATAATCAAACTTAAAACCTTGGTACAGATGATCCTATTCTCAGTTTATGTCCAGCTCCCAAGACTGCATCTTTTCTTCATGGCCATTTGTTATTTGTGTACCTATTGTGTATTGTGGCCATCTGCCTTTCTGACTAGACTGTAAGCTCTTTGAAGACAGGGACTTAATCATTCTTGAGTCCTCAACAACCGAGGCTAAGCACAGCTCTAAACCTAAACCACCAGGTGGATGCTCTGGAAACCCACCTGAGGTGACCAAAGACGAAGTAACCAGAGGTCTGGGTTTGTCAGACCTGCACTCTGTCAGAGCTGTCACTCTGCAGTCCAAGTTGAGAGAAGAATTGAGAGAAGACTTGAAACATTCAGACCCAAGTTCTGGTTTTAGGCTGAACTAATTTCCATACTCTGGTGGGACAAGTTTTTCTCCAGTGTGATTACTGGTACAGGTTGGGACAGGTTGGTAAGATGTTGTAATAACAACTTGGCTTGCAGATGCATTGGCTAGTTTTGCTTAAGCAATTTTGGTGGAAAGAGAGAAAGGTAACAGGTAATGCCTGTTCTGCATTGAAAAAATATAATTGTAAGTTGGGCTAAAAGGAAATCTTTTGCTTGGCTAGCCCAAATTTTTCAGGGGGAATTTGGTGACTTTTTTGGCCAGCAAATCTGAGCTGCTGCCATAATATTCTGCTCAAGTCAGGAAAACAGTTTTTGGAATTTAAGAATTTAAGCAGAGGGAGGGAAAAGAGCTTTTTAAGGGAAAAGAACTGTTCAAGTTAAAAAAAAAAAAGTGAGCCCTATTAACTTGAGTACAATTCAGAGCGAGCATTACCTTTCCTGTTTCTATCTCTTCCTACCATCTTTCTTCTGAGCCATAGCAATGAGAAGACTTATTGGTTCTTATTTTCCCCCCAGAATTTATATATCATACCAGAAAAGGTGAAGTAGTTCATGAGACCCTTGACTTCCCTACACCTTTTCAAATTCTAAATTAATTTTCCCATTAAGAAGCCATGTGAACATACATAAAAATCTGAAGAGAGAAAAAAGTCACTTAAAATCTGGCCACCTATAGTCATGCAATCCCTTACTCACTATTAACATGATTAAAGTGTTTCTTCCTTGTGCAAAACTTAAAAATTGTAACGATAGTTTATGTATAACTTTTTTTCTTACAATCTTCACTTAACTATCTTTCACAAACATCTTTAGGTGTAAAGATGTTTCTTGATGAGATATGGTCTTTATAACCCTCATGGTTAGTAGCTGTATAGCATTTTACTGAGTATATGCAACATATTCTCCTACTGATGAATATTTAGATTGTTTCCCTAGTGTGCAGTTGTATCAAATTCCACAGCGAACATCTTAGTGCATGAAAGTTTTTTTTTTTTTTTACAATTTGAATAACTTTCCTAGCATGGTGCCCAGAAGGAAAATCAGAGTTCTGGATCAGTGAGTATAAAAGTTTCAATGCTCTTGATATGACTTCCCTACTGCTTTCCAAAAGGTTTGTACCAACTTACCCTGGCAGCAGCAGTAGGTGAAGGTTCCAGGATTTTCATCAGAGTTTTTATTTAAATTATGATATAAACAAACCAAAATGGTCTCCTGATGAGCTGTTACCCCTAGTGAACAGGTAGGAGGAGGTAGGAATACCCCATGGGTCACCAAAAAATCTGGAATCATGATCTTGCCTTCTCTCCTCCAAGAGGATCCCCTTTGCTTGTGGACCAGGACAAAGTTGGGGCATTCTAGAGCACTATATCGGAGAAGAAAGGGGAGACTATAATTCAGGCTGCGATTAGACTCTTGAAACAAGCTGTTACCACTGTTGTTTCTTTTGCGGCCCACTGAATGAGGAAGAGAAGCCTCTGTTTTGTCTCAGTTCTCAGTTTTTCTAGGACCTCTTTATTGGGCTAGTGGTCCAAGGCAATCAATATTTATTGTTCTGCCAATTATGTCCATTGATATGTAGTACTGCATCCCAGTACCTAAAAGACCATCTGGAAAGAGTAGGCATTCAATATATATTTGTTGAGTGCAAGAATGAATGAACAGTATCATGGGAGCTAGCAGAGGCCTTATTTCTTTTGAGGCATGTAGCTGACGAGGCTGTTTGCCAACCAAACATATATTTCCCTTATCAATTGAACTTGCATTTTATTTGTGGCTACAGGGTACCAGTGAAATAGCTCATTTCCCCAGGTACTTTGCATCCAGGGAAAATGAATCTGCAGACCATGTGACACAGTTTGGATCAATGGGCTGTGCAGATGTAATCTCAGAGTTTCTGAGGAAGCTGCTTTTCTTCTTCCTTGTTTTTCTCCTCTTTCTTTTCTGTGAGCTTAGAGGTGGGAGGGCTCTCTTATCAACAAAAGATGGTAAAGGTGATGATGAAGACACAAGCTAAAGAAGATGGAGAAGAAAAAGATGACAAGTTGAGACGCCATCATGGGGTTGCTGCATCAGCCCTGAGGATAACATTTCTGAGAAAGTTCAACCCTTTATCAATAAGCCACAGTGGTTGGATTTTTAGTGACACACAACTGAAAGCCATCCTTCCTGATACAAGGAACATGTGGCTCAGGGAGTTTCGTCCTGCCCAAGGTCACAGTGACAGTGTGGACCAGAAATAAGACCAGAACCCAGGTCTACTTAGTTAAACCAACCCTCTGACTTCCCCCTATACTCCTTCCTGATGGTACCAATTTCAGCTCAGAAGTGCCCTCAAAAGTACATTGACGTTAAATGTATTTTTAAGCATTTTTGGAAGAGATTTGATAAATATCTTGATAAATATTGGATTCTGATTGATTTGATGGGCCAAAGATACCCGATGGTACTTATAAACACAGGAATTTTGCTTTTGTAATATATACTCTAGTCTAAATGAGCTTTTTGAGGGATATCTACTTAGTAGAAAAGAAAAGAAAATACCAGCAGGGTTTTCTTTCAGATTCCCATCATCTATGTTAACTCTGCCCTCATATCTCATAAAAAAAATTAGAAACCAAATCTGATAAATTTAATTTGGATTTGATATTTCAAAACTTTGACAAGGTCTTCCCTATGTTTTTATTTTTAGAGAAGTCAGAAAAGGCTGAGGCTACAAGTGCCAATATGTATTTTCTTGATGTTCTCTCAGTGTGTTAAAGTACGGACCCTTTGGCAATATTTCTCAAAGAGTTGCTTTTAAATGACATTTGAAAAGCATCTACACTGTTCACATTGTTTAAGTTCCTGGATAAATAGTCCTCTACATTATGGAAGTGAATTATGGAAGATACCAGATACAAGAGAGAAAGAGGGTCAAGTTCATTTGC
This sequence comes from Canis aureus, assembly GCF_053574225.1. Taxonomy (NCBI): domain Eukaryota; kingdom Metazoa; phylum Chordata; class Mammalia; order Carnivora; family Canidae; genus Canis; species Canis aureus. The sequence continues at coordinate 22,016,064 of NC_135647.1, forward strand.
TGAGATGACCCAGCAGGGAAGCATTTCCATAAATCAGTGTTTGTAAACCACAGAGAACACTGCTCCTGAGTCTTGTACTTGGTGCATTTGTCAGCAACAGGTAATTTCCCAAAGGTAGGATAAAGCAAACCAAATGTTTTAGTCCATTCTTTGAGAGTCATAGTACATTTTGGAAAACAGTGTAAGAATGTGGTTCAGATAGTCCCATCAATACCCTACTCCTTACTGTATTCATTAGTCAATTTCAATTTTTCAAATGTAGCTGCAATCACTTTCACTGTTAGTGTTTGTATATTAATACATATGTTAGGAAACTTCTTCCAACTGAAATGTTCATTCAATCTGTTCTTCTTTTCATATTCCTCACTGGCCATAAATCCAAAGACATAGATGTCATGGGACACTGAATAGCTCTTTGCCTTTGTCCTGTTCTTCCACTATAACTGAGAATAACAAGGCCATGTTCAGGAGTGATGCTGGTGTTGTTGCTGCCATCTTGCTCTCAGCCATGGATATAATCAACACGGAGGCTGGCAAAGTGGTCAAGTGGAAAATCCATGACGACACATGCCACTGATCACACTGCATCTGGAACATGGCTTGCCTCTGGATTCCCAATTATGGGGGACAATAAATGTTCTTCTGGTTAAACCGGTTGAATCCGTTGTCTATACATGACAGCCAAGAACACTGTTAGACTTAGGGAGGGCTGAGCAAACCCTTGAATCAGCCCAGCCAGCCATCTGTGATGTCACGTTATCTGACAGCCCGCAGGAACAGCCTGTCCAAACCACATCCATTCCTTAACTTAAAAACTGACAACTGCTGGTAGCCCTGTAGGCTAGGGCCATCAGATTTAGCAAGTAAACACAGAGGATGCCCAGTTAAATTTTAATGTCAGATATAGAAGGAATAATTTTTATAGCATAAGCATGTCCCAAATATTGCATGGGGCATACTAATACAAAAAAATTATTCCTGTGTATCTGAAATCCAAATTTAACTGGGCATCCTATATTTTATCTGGTAACCCAACTGTAGGCTCCTTAGGAAGACTTCTGAGGTGCTTGTCGGGGTGCCTGGGGTCCTGAAACCATATTTGTCTGGGACTTTTTTTTTTTTTTAGATTATATTTATTTATTCACAAGAGACACGCAAGAGAGGCAGAGACATAGGCAGAGGGGGAAGCAGACTGCTTCCTGGGAGCCCAATGTGGGACTGGATCCCAGGATCCCGGGATCATGACCTGAGCCAAAGGTAGATGCTCAACCACTGAGCAACCCAGGAGCCCCATGTCTGGGAATCATTTTTAAAGACCATTGTCTAGGTGAGCCATTTCCCAAATTAATGAAGAATGACCACAAGGAAATAGGTTCTCACTGGACTTTGGGCCCTTTCTTGGTAGGGTCAAGTGAGTCTTCTCCTTTGTCCCTTCTTCTTTGTACCATTCTCTATCTCTTATCACATGCCCTTCCCCAATTTCCAAGAAACTGAGGCTTCTCCTAATGTTCTTCAGCCATCAGAAACCCTCTTGGGCTTCTGGTCCAAGTGTGCTCCAGCATTACTTCTTTCTTCCTCTTTCTGCACAACCTCCCGCTCATCCCTGGTCACCACCAGGGGACACGAATCTGTGAATGGCTGACAGATGGACTGTCCCTCTGGGAGCATCTGCTCTTTGGCTTCTTTGCAGGAATGCTTCTCAGTCTGGTCTTATGGAAAACAGCATGGCAAAGTGAAGCCTTCTGGGCAGCAGGTGGGCCTTTTATTGCCCCAGAAACTCTCAGCCTCTGGCATCTGCTTCTGGAATCTGGCATCTCATTCTGCTGATGATCTTGGCTCAGATGCTGATCGGGACCCAGGCCCCACCTCTGGAGTCACCAAAGGGGGACTGGCACCCTCTTCATAGTAACCTTAACCAACCCTTAATAGAAATGAAGGAAGTTTCCTTTTCTCTTTAGTTGAGATAAAAAATGTGCTCTTAAACTTTTCTTATTAGAAAATGGAGGAAAGTGAAAGCAAAGCAAAGAATCCAAAGCATATAAATGGCTGTTTGCAGAGATCACTTTCTGATTCTCACTCCTCGCCCACACAGAGCAACCTCCTTGGCACAGTTATGAGGAAGTCAGCCTTGGACCTTACACACTCGACTCTCCTGTACCCAATGAGCACCTTGAGATAAAATCGGGTGAGGCTCTGAGGTGTGACTCTCACTTGCTCCCTGTATCTGCTCCTACCTCCTACAGCAGATCCCACTGCACAGCCCACAGGGACCCTTTGAGTAGAGGGCCCACTCTTTTGAGTAAAGGAAGAACTTCCCTCTCTGGCTCTAAAGGATGCCTCTCCCTGGTCCCTTGCCCTCCTGGACCCTCTGGTCCTACCCTGGGAGTCCCCATGGCTCTGCCTCCCTTTTGCTTTGTCTGGCTTTGGTCCCTTCAGTGAAGGTTTGTGTCCTCCCCAGAAGACTCTAGGGCTGCCTGGAACTCATGCAGCCCTGCAAGCAGCTTCCACCTCTCTTGGGATGTGTCTCATCCCACCAGTTTCCTGTCTTAGCCCTGCCTTCCCCCTTCTCTCATCAGCTCCAGTCTCCTGTGGCCCACCCACTAGGTTCCCTCACTTTTTGTTGGTGAGAAGTTCTGGCCCTCAGTTCATTTGCTGCAAAGATAAAGATCTCAATTACAGATGTCATAATCTTCAAAGAGCACCACTGAAGTATTATGTTATTTGGTTACTAAACATGTCTGGCTCCCTTCCCTGGGGTCATAATGGTAGTAAGAGAGTGGCAAGAAAAACCAGTTTGTCAACAGGAGAAGTTGGGAGATTCTCCGGAGTTCTAATTCCCACTCAACTACCATATACCAAACATGCATATAGTGACCTAATTTACTCCTTCTAAGAGCTTTTTTAAAGATGAGGAAACTGAAGCATTCCTGTACCCCTTACCCCTGACCTAGTACTGTCTCTATTATGGAGCTATCGCCTTCATGTGTATCTTTGTTATGGGTTGAATTATTTCTCTCCCCAAATTCATATGCGGAAACCTTAATACTCAGTGCCTCAGCATATGACTATAATTGGAGATACGGGCTTTAAAGAGTAATTAAAGCAAAATGAGGTCATATGGGTGGGCCCTAATCCAATGTGACTGGTGTCTTTATAAGAAGAGGAGATTAAGACACAGACACACACACACACACAGGGAAAATCATGTGAGGTTACGGAGATGGTGGCATCTATAAGCCAAGGAGAGAGGCCTCAGAAGAAACCACCCTGCCAACATCTTGATCTTGGACTCCAGCCTCCAGAACTGTGAGTAAATAGATTTCCCTTGTTTAAGTCACTCAGTCCAGGTATGTTGTTTTGGCAGCACTAATGAGCTAACATGGCCTATTATCACACATCAAGGTCATCATTTCTCTGGTCTCATATGAGTGGGGGGTCTCTTCTGGGGGTAGATTGTGAGAGCAATGGATGGGGGCTGGGGATAATCCAAGGCAGCATTCCATGTGGATTGCTCTATCCTTGCTTAAGACCACTTGCCCTCCTTTCCAAGCCCCATGTCCCCATAGCAGCTGCCGAGTCCCGATCATAGAAAGGTAATGTGGGAAGAAAGGGGAGGTTGGTTTGAGAAGACACGCAAGGAATGTTCTCTGAGCAGTATTCCAGGGTTGTGGGATCTTGCTTCCCAAATTTTATAAAAGCTACACTTAGGACTTGAAAAAAGAAATCCACAGAAAGAACAGAAGAAACAAGGTAAAACAGGGGGAAAGAGGGAAAAACCCTAATTTGATAGTAGAAATATGTAATATCACCTCTTATTGCAAAGTACACTATAGGTTACCAAGCATTTAACCTTGATGGTCAGGATCAAGGCTGTTTGGTGAACAGAACAGACATTCTTCTTCCCACTTTACAGATGAGGCAAGTGAAGGTGAATGTCTTGCCCAAAGGCATTCCAAGGGGAAGACATGGAGATGGAGCCCAGATTTGCCCCAGGAGCTGCGCAGCGTTCCGTGCATGTGCTCCTGCTGGCCATTCCTCCTGGTGCCCTTCCCTTGATGAAAATCGTGGGATTTCCCCACCACTGCCCTGGTGAGGTTGAGCTGAGACCCGGGGCCCCAGTAGGTCTGTGCCTGTCTCTGGGAACCTACCCGCCATTCCCTGAGCTCTTTAGCTTTCCCCTCTTCTCCACAGAAAGAAGAATGCGATTTTGCCAGGTCGACAGCAATAACACCCACTTTTGACAGCCCTCAAGTCCTCCCAGCCAGAAGCCAAACAGAAAGTCAAAGCCGGCTGTGTTTCCACCACCCCCAGGGTGACTCTGTTTAAAATTAAAGCTCAGCATGTTTTCTTTTTTTAATTCACAATTTATTGTAAGGGGAGAAGGAAAGCTCTTGCCCTAGCGATTAAGTTTTCAGAAGGATCACCTTTTAGCAGGGCTCTAGCAGGATTGCTGCTGGAAGGCAGGGGTATTTAAAGAATGTGAGCTGGAGTTCTTTCTTCTAAGCTCTTTATTTCATTTGCATGGTGCTAAGGCATTTGTCATGAGAGGGGCATTTCATAGTTATCAGGTCAAGTGCAATAAACTGGTAAGCAACAGACTGCCATCAAGGTGAAATAATTTCTGACACTTAATGGTCATTAATATGGAAGGCTGTCCATCACTATCCCTGCGTCTTGTTGCTCAGGGCTCCCCACTTTTTGGCTGTGGCAGGGAAAATAGCTGGGTTGGGGTTTGGAAGCTGCTTCTGGGAGCAGCAGCTAGGTATTATTTGGTTGCTAAAGTTGCTTCTTGGTTAAGAGCTAGCTCTAACCTTCCCAGGGCCATGTTTCCTTTAGGGAAACACAGAACACCCTTGTCTTCCGCAGAGCCATGCCCCCCAACCCTCCGGCACCTATGTTGCTGTAAATCAGGACTTTTGGTGATTTGGGGGAAGTCTGGGAAGGCTCAAGCTCTGGCCCAAATAAATCAGGCAGGCTAAATCCTCAATGCTAGGAGTCATCCATTAATTTGGAATTAGTGATCGTCTAGGCTGGAATGAGTTAGACACAAAAGAGGCATGGCGGACAGACTCTAAGGTGATCCCCGTGACTCCCTCCTATGGTGTTTATGACTTTGCATACTCTGTTCCCCTTGAGTGTGGGTGGGTTCTGTGACTTGACATTAACTGAGAGACTGTGCCTCGGGTGTTAATTACCAGACTATGTTACCGCTCAGTCTCCCTAGATGGCTCATCTCTCTCTCCTGCTGGCCTTGAAGAAACCAGCTACACGTTGGGACTGCTGACAGAGGGCTCGTGCCAAGGAACCACAGTGGCCCTTAGCAATGGACAGCAGCCTCTGGCTGGCAGGTGGTGAGCAGTGTGATGCTCTCAGTCTTATGACCACAAGGAAATAGGTTCTAACAACCTGAGGGAACGTAGAAGCAGATTCTACCCCCGTCAAGCCTCTAGATGACAGAACAGGCTGCCTGTCACTTTGATTTTTGCCTGTGACCCTGAGCAGGGACCCAGGAAGACCATGCTCAGATCCCTAATGCCCAGAAACTGGGAGACAATGTGTGTTGCTTAAAGCTGCTTAGTTTGCAGTAATTTGTTATGCAGCAGTGGATGACTGGTACAAAGGATTTGTGGAGTAAAGGAATCAAGCAATGTCCCAGGGGTGTCATGGAGCTACTGAAGAAGACAAGCTATGCCAGCCTTTTTAGAAGGACCATTTGCATTGAGGAGGAGGAAACTGCTTGAGTTTCTTAGCCATATTCCTAAAGAAGATGTGATAGAAATGCTTCGAGGAGAATCTGGGGAAAGCATGGGGTTCATCAGTTCCTGGATGGACTTGATCAACTCATTCCTGTGGAACGAATGAGTCCAGTAAAGACCATGGGAAGTGCCACAACCGTGGTGTGTAGTGTCCCAGCCTATGTGATGGATAGAGGGGGGTCACTGTGGCTGGAGTGGAGTGGACTCGAGCTAGTGCTAGCAAAGTGGGTCAAGGAGGTCAGATAGACCCAGGAAGCCTCTGTAAGGACTTTGGCTTTTAGTGAATAGCATTGGAAACTGTTCAAAGGTGTTGAGGAGTGGTGAGGGGAATGGCATGACCTGACACGTTCTAAGGTCACCTGTACTCTCAGGACCAATTTGTGAGTGTGTGGGAGGAGTCAGTGACCTGGTGGCAGAGATTTTGATTCACTTTTGCATCCCTCACATGACTTAGCATAACATCTGACATATTAACTGTTCAGTGTTTGTTGGATTGAATTGAATGTATAAACCATCCATTATTGCTGTAAGATTTTTTAAAATTTCTTTTTACTTATTTATTTGAGAGAGAGAGAAAGAGAGTGTAAGAATCCCAACCAGACTCTACACTCACCACAGAGCCCAACAAGGAGCTTGATCTCATGACCTTGAGATCATGACCTGAGCTGGAATCAAGAGTCGGACACTTAACCGATTGAGCCACCCAGGCGCCTGGCTGTGAGATTTTTTAACATTCTGAAAAGTTTAAGCCCCAAACATATGCATGACGTTTAACTGGTTTATCAAAGCCATTGACATAACTGGCGAAATTGAAAGCAAAGCTGTGTTGTTGAGTAGGGCATTTCTGGTTTTTTAATCCTCCTCAAATGTCATGGATAAGAAAAAAATGAGCAGGTGTTATCTTAGGCGGGTGAAGGGCAGCCCCTCCCTTGCCTGGTGATGTTAAAGAGGATGGAATAAGACCTTATCCCCTTGTGTGTGTTGGGAGGTGCAGGATTGTCCTCTCCCACAAGGGCTCTTGCAAATCTTTGCCCATAGCATCTGCTACTGAAACCATTCAAGTTTACCTTGTCACTTCCACTCTTGTTATTTTGATTGCTATAATTGTTTTTTCTCCAAAAAGATCTAGGATTCCACAGGAACCGCTAGGACCAATAACATATTGAAATGTATGAATAGTTGTGTACGTAAGGTATGTGTGATGATGGATTCTATGTGTGGATGAGGCTAGGCCACAGTACCCGAATGTTTGGTCAAATACCAGTCCAGATATTGCTATGATGGTATTTATTAGATATAATTAAATCAGCACACATGGGGTAAAGCTGATTATCCTTTGTATTGTAGGTGGGCCTCATCCAATCAGTTGAAAGCCTTACGAGAAAAGACCTAGGTCCCTACAGAGGGAATTCTGCTTCTGCACTGCTCTCAGATTCAAGACTGCAGTATCACCTCTTGCCAGATTTTCTAGCCTACAAGCCTGCTTTGCAAATTTTGGACTTGCCAGCCCCCAGTCATGTAAGCCATTTCCTTAAAACTACTCTCTCTATATAGATAGATATAACGATATATGGATATCCTATTGACTCTACTTCTCTGGGATCCCTAACTCATACAATGTGAAAATTCTGAGACCAGAAGTCTGTCTACTTCTCCCTCTTCCCCTGAAGATTAGGCTAGGTGTCTGTTACATTGTCATGTCAACCTGGAGTGAAGCATGAGGTGTTTCCTACATGAGGAGGCATTGTCTGAGTGAGGGTAGGTTGAAGTGTGCCACCCTCAAACTAGGCCTGGTGTTGCTGGCTTTGTGAGCAGAACTCTCTAAGGCAAGCTTCTCAGGGTAACATCCTAGCCACCACTGGAGCCCTTGGTGGTTTGGGCCCTCCTACCTGTCCCTCGCCTCCCTTGGTCCCAGGGGTCCAGACTCTTGGTAAACCAGGGGCCTACTCTCTCCTAAGGTGTAGCTTTCCCCAAGGACCTTTTCTCTCTACTCCCTACTCCTCACTAATGGTGCCTCAATTCAGAGGGGATCTGATCAAGCCAAGGACACAAAGCTGAAGGCACTTTATAATCTCAGCTTTTGTCCTGGTAAAGAACACATAGGTCAGAAGGGTTTCCCACTGATGGATTTACATGGAAGCATTTTGTGAGCATGTTTAGATGCCCTGGCTCCCTTTTATTGCCCAGTATCCAACAGGATGAAAAGGCATGGAGGCATTGTGGTTATACTCAGAGGTAGCTGCATATAGTCACCCCTTTCCTCCAGTCTCCCCTTTCCTTAAGCTCCAGCTTCAGTGGGTGACAACCAGGAGAGTGTGGTCAGCCCAGGTAGTGCTGGAAGCTGGGGTGTCAGGTCTCTAGCCTGGAAATAGGGGTGATTTCTAGTGGGTCCTCATTGCTGAGCTACAACAGCTCCATGCTACACTTATAACTCCTAGGGAAACCAATCCACACCTGCAGGGATCCTGTCCCCAAGTTCTCTCTGCCTAATGACCATCCCTGATGGCAAAAAGAGTGATAGTTGGAGTAGGAATCTTGCTGTTTGCCCTTTTTAGAAAACATGTTTTCCTAAATGATGAGACCAGTAGAATCTACCCCGGGGAAGGGTCCTGGAGTTGGCCACACTCTTACCCAGAAGCATTTCCTCCCCGTTGGGAAATGAACTGGCCAGCTAGCAGTATCCAGGTAGATTCCTGAAGGGTGAAGAGTCTTGCTGCTTCTCTGGGCTGGACTCTCATCCCACCAGAGCCCTCCTTCATTGTCCCATCATCATCACTGAGAGAGAGTCAGAGACCTGAGGGATAGCCTTTTTTAGGACCCTTCTCCTTCTGCCCTGGGGCCATTTTGTCTGTTTCTGTGGTTTAAGGATTGGTGTGCCTGAACCTGGAAATAGGGTATGGCTGTGCCTGTCCCCAGCGCTGTGACTGGCATGACTTGCATGAATCACTGAGTCACACTGATGTCCAAGCTGCCAGTGGGGCAGCTTGCCAGTGAAATATAACCACATTTTCCTTCTGAAAGGACAAGAGTGACTGTTCTCTTCATGTATTGACACAGATCAACCTATTTAAAATGCTAAAAGATGATGCATCTCCTCAAATAGTCGTTGCATTATAAGGCCAGCTCAGCTCTTCAGGGGTTTCAATTAGTGCTCGGCACAGCATGGAGGATAGAGGAGAGCAACATCTGAACAGCCAGCCAGCTAGCCAGCAGTCTGGGGAGGGGGTCTCCTGTCTCTTGAATTATAGTAGCATCATTTATATAAGAAGGGGAGAGAGACAGAGACAAAGAGAAAGAGAGATAGAAAAAAGTGAGAAACTGAGAAAGAGAAGAAACAGAGGCAAGGAGAGACAGAGGGAAAGACAGAGATGGAGAGAGAGAGAGAAGAAGGGAATGTCTTACTGTGGAGGATGGATGGGGAGGTTTGGGGAGGCGTAGAGGTGAGGGGGGGGTTCTTCTGCTCCAGTAGCTGTAGTCCAGGTAGGATCCCATCCATTTCCCCTTTCACCCTCAAACCTGCCAGGGAAAAATCCCTGTGGCAAGTGCGCAGATGATCTAAGGAAGTGATCAGTGGAGAGAAGGAGGGTTTCTTTCCTTCCTTGGTGCTTTTTTCCTCTCAGATCATGTTTCTTTCAAGTGAACTTTCCAGCACAGCCCTGGGACCCACCAGCAAGAATGAGGTTGTCTCCATCTTCGCTACAGCCGAGAGCCAGACGTGCTTGCCCCTGTCACTGTGGGATGAACAGGCAGCAGGAGCTGGGGGTGAGGGGTGAGGGGGGGTGGTCCTGAGTTGCAGGTCCTGAGCGCTGTGGCCTCAGTGGCCAGCCCCCCTCCATCAGGCCATCATGTGGAATGCACACCGTGTTCCCCTGGCAGGAGGATCCCACAGATCACAGCTCCCCTCTCACTCCTCCAGCACCTGGGACAGCTCGCGAGTGCGGCACCTCGGGCTCTCGCTACTGCCAGGGGCCTGCCATTTTCGAGAAGTCTCCGACTTCTTCCAGCCCATGTCTCCAGCTACCTGAATGCTTCAGTCCATGTTCTCCTGACCCTCTTTCTTTTCCCACCTCTCTGTTTTCCCTCTTTTTCTTCCTTCTCCTCCACCTCCTCCTCCTGCTTCTTCATCTTCTGAAGCCCCAAATTTTTCTACTGAGGGCAATTACTGCCAAGTCCTTAATTTGGAAACCATTGTTTTGTCTCCACTAAGAATCCTATAATCAGGATTCGGGGGGATATAAAATGAGCTTCCACCATTCATGCGTTAAGAATAAAATGTTCCCTATCCCTCCCTCCATTTCACATTTAATAAACTGACATGCGTGTCACCACAAAGAAACCAGCGGGGTGTGTGTGTGTGTGTGTGTGTGTGTGTGTGTGGTCATCTCCACAGTGAATAAGACAACGGGTGGCGGGAGACAGTACTCTGTCTGCAAGCACAGAAATACAAGGGCACACTTCCCTTGGATCTGGAAGTACAATTGCAGCCCATTAAGTAGTGAACTGTGCCTTCTTCCCTGGTTTATCCATGAATAGGCAGGCAGAGGGAGGGCAGGGAGTATGCAACTGCAAAACCATCGCAGAGATAAGGAACACAACTCGATTCACTTACAACACTGTGAGCATGTGTGTGAGCACATGGGTGTGAACGGCGTTCTCTAGGACCTTTTTTGTTCACTGCATCTCCATGAAGTAGGCTGGGGTCTCTGGTTATCAGCTGCAGCTGACTGAGGAGTACCAGAACAAATGCCATGCAAATTCCAGTCATTTCTCAGCATACTCTGGATCCGTGGATTCCTAGGACTATGAGTCGAGTGGAGCAGTCAGGTTCTGGGCGCCAGCTAAGTGAAAGGAAGGCAGGCCTGGGAGAGAACATGAGCTATTAGAGGCTACATTGCAAGAGACAGACCAGGCAGGCACAGAGGGGGCACCTGCCCTTACACTGTACATATGCATGGCTCCCTCCTTGCTGAGCTCCAGGAATTAAAGGCCTGAGTCCCAGGAGGAAGAGTGGCCCCTACTTTGCCCAATCTCGAGTGCTCATCTGTAAAAAGGCAATATGCATTGCCTACCTGCTAGAAGGGGCCTGGATGTGAATCTCTGAGTATACCTAAACTCAGTTTGGAGGAGAGAAATTATAAAAAGCTGCATTATTTAATATCTCCTTATTTTTATTATCATATTTCCTTATGCCTTCTTTTAGGCGGTCTTTATTTCTCTATAACACAGACCTAAAACTAAGCCCACATCTTTTCCTATCTCCCTACCTGCCAATTACCACTGACCCCATCCCATGTCCTACTCACTTCAGGTCCCAGCTCTCTGGCTGTCAGAGTCCCCCCAACCAAGCCAGTGGTGTATCCACCATGGAGCTCACAAGTTATCCATGCTGCAGAGCACAGAGCAAAAGGGTCCACTCAAGAGGCAGGATCTCAGAAGTGAAATCAAGTGACAAGCTGAGCACATTGTTCTTAGAGAGGGGCCAAGGCCAGAGAGATTCCAAGCATAAACCACCAAGACAGGAACCACGGAAACGAGAAAGAGGGACATTTCAAAGCAGGGGCCTGGTGATGGAGCCTGAGAAAGTGCTCTCATCAAAAGAAGGTGTCTAGCAATTGATTATCATGAATGTGCTAATCAGAGAAGATCAATCCTGCTGCAGACCGAAGAGGTTATCTCTCTGGGGAATATAAGCCCTAACCAGGGGCAAATGCAATTGGCCTGCTTTGGTCTGCATACTTGTGTCGCCTTGCCCCCAAATTCGTATCTTGAAGCCCTAGCCCTCAGTATGAAGATATTTGGAGGTGGGGTCCCTGGGAAGCAAGTTCAAATGAGGTCATGAGGGAGGGACCCTACTTTGACAGAGCTGTGCTCATAGAAGCAGAGGAAAAGATCCGAGCCCTTTCTCTCTGCACCGTGTGAGCGCACACGAGAAGGTGGCCATCTACAATCCAGAAAGAGTCTTCGCCAGGAACTTAACTGACTGGAGCTTTGCTCTTACTTCCCAGCCTCCAGAATTGAGAGAAATTAATTGCTATTGCTTAAACCACCCAGTCTATGGTATTTGACTAGGACAACGCCCAAAGGCCATGACACCTGATGCCATTTACTGTGTCCCAAGAAGATTCCAAGTGCTTTGCATAATCAGCTCTTTTCATCCTCATCATTTTAACCTCACAAACCAATGAAGTAAGTGGTTTTCAACACAGAGCACAGATGACAACAGCAGGTGTCAGGAGGTAGGGAGACATGCTAATTTGGGTGGCTGGTACGTGCAGCACCTGGACCTCACACTCCCGTGGTCTGGCATCACAGTCTGGACAGTGAACCTTAGGGCCTCAGTGCCTTGTGAGGTTTTAATGGCAGGAGTGTTAGTCAGGGGAAGGACACTTTCAGGTTCCCCTGACTAGTGGCCTGATGCTGCTGTCACCTACCTTTCTGTGAGTCCATCCCTTTCAGGGTAGGTCAGTGGGCAGCATCAGATGAGTTACTAATCTGGGGGGTTAGTGAAGGTACAGAAAGGTTAGGCCTCCTGGTGATTCATTCTTCTCTCTCTGTGTGCCCTTCTTGGCCTTTTGGTCCCCACTTCCCCCAAGAAGGCTCTTCCAGCCATTCCTAGGATGGGACAAGGGCAGAACCTGTGACTTGGCTGAGCCACAGAAATAGGGATTCCCTTCCCATGGTTGTTCTGAGGTCCTCTCCCTGAGCACAGCCAGCAGATGGGAAATATTCCCCACCTGTTCCTCAGGAAAGGGATATTTCACGGCTGCCCTCGGGTGACCAAGGTGAGGGTGAGCATGCACCTTTGGCCGAGGCCACACATAGTGGCCTACCGCTCTGTGCATGTGATAATGACAGCTTCTGTCACATGAGCTGCAATGCTGCTGATCCCTCTAACACTAGAAGTAGTTATTTTAAAGGGAGAAATCATGAGTCCAGAAGGGGACATCAACAGCATGAGAACACCATCTGTGCCACCAGAGTTCCCGAGGAGGCTTAAGATGGCTTTAGCTGTGGCAAATCAAGCCTTCGCAGGTACTGCCTTTCCTCTACAGACCAGCAGGGAAGGAAAGTTCCAGAGTGGCTCTGTTATCTCAGCTCTCATAGAGGAATATGTGTACGAGGAAAGGTCAACTGGTGGAAAGGAGTAGCTTTCAATAGTGGTTTTCTTCTTTGCTCTTTTCCTAATATTTGACTTTTAATGTGGATTTTTTTTTTAGATTTTATTTATTTATTCATGATAGACATAGAAAGAGAGAGAGAGAAAGGCAGAGACACAGGCAGAGGGAGAAGCAGGCTCCATGCAGGGAGCCCGACGCGGGACTCAGTCCCGGGATTCTAGGATCATGCCCTGGGCCAAAGGCAGGAGCTGAACCTCTGAGCCACCCAGGGATCCCCTAATGTGGATTTAAAACTTTTTCCAGCAACTATTTTGTGGTGTGCATTTCTAAATCATAGCAAGTTAATAACGTTTCTATTTTACCAAGCACTGAAGACGTCCTTTCAAAAATCCAGCTAGATGATATGCTGTAGTATGTGTATCTATTTATTTTATCTGCTTAATGAGCCACAAAGTAGTAGCGGCCACAATGATAGCAGTGTCTGGGCTGCAGCAAGTAAATGATGATGTATCTATCACATACTTTGTCAGGCATCTATATGCATTGGGCCTCCAGACAACCTTCTAGTTGGATACTTTTCTTATCGTTGTTTTGCAGATGAGGAAACAGAGGGACAGAATAACTTGTCCAAGGTAGTTGGTGGGCATTTAAAAGACCAGAGACACTACTTCGTACGGTATCTGGCCACCTGGAGAGTAGTATAAGCCCAGCTTCCTTCCATGTAACTTCCAAGATTGAGATCACTGAACCACCAATTAGACTGGTCTAACTAATTGGTAGATCTGTGCCTCTTCTCATTCTCCATTATCCTCTATCCCTCTTTTCTCTTCTTTCTGATTACAAGAGAAACACTTATTTACATTTCCTAATCAATCACTTCCTATTGTGGACTGGATTATGACTCCCCAAATTCATATGTTGAAGTCCTAACCAGTCGTACTTCAGAATACAGCTGTATTTGGAGACAGGGTCTTTTAAAAAGATAATTATGTTAGGGGTGCCTGAGAAGTTCAGTCTGTTAAGATTCCAAATCTTGGTTTCAGCTCAGGTCATGGTCTTGGGGTCATGGGATCAAGCCCCATGTCAGGCTCTAAGCCCAGTATGGAGTCTACTTGAGATTCTTTCCCCTTCCTTCTCCCTCCTCTGTTCCTTCCTCTGTTCATGTGTACACTCTCTCTCTAAAATAACTATTTATTAAAAAGAAGGTAATTAAGTTAAAGTGAGGTCATTAGGTGGGCCTTAACTCAACATGACTGGATCCTCACAATAAGAGGAAATGTGGGCACTCAGAGACACCAAGAGTATGTGTTCAAGAAGACCATGTAAGGACACAGGGAGAAGACGCCATCTATAAGGCAAGAAGAGAGGCCTCTGGAGAAACCAACCCTGCTGACACCTTGATCTTGAAATTCCAGCCTCCAGAACTGAGCAAATAAATTTGTTGCTCATGCCCCCCAAGTCCTTGGTATTTTGTTATGACAGTTAGAGCAAACTAATATATTTCCAAAGTGTCAGTGGTTGAACATGATTTGGTCACAGTCATCGTCCATGACTCCCAGTCCAGTGAGGGAGACAGAGCAGTTAGGAAATAAGGACAAGACAGTTTGATGAACACTGAGGGTGGTACACAAAGACCTATGGGAATCCATGGAGGCACTGCTGGGGAGGCCCAGTGCAAGGGAGGAGGTGAAGAATGGTTGGTTTGAGAGATGACCTTTGAGCTGAATCAGAAAGAATTCGGGTTAACTAGGCTAACAAGAGAGAAAGGCACTCCAGATAGAACAGCAAGGACAAAGGAGGCTGGGATTCAGGAATCAAATATGGTGGATCCTTGGTGATCTCAGATTTAACATTTGCAGTTTTGGCAGCACTTGAATGAATAGGCAGGTCCTTGGCACGTACTAATCTGTAATTTTGCAAAGGCACAAGGGCAAATATGAGGGAGTGTGTTGTCAGTGTGGGAACAAGTCGCCTGAGCTATTAAGTGAGCTTCCGCATTGAAATAATTCATTCAACACAAAGCATGATTTTGGTCTCATAAAGACCCCGTGAGAAACAATGTTGTAGATTAGGAAATGGAGAAAATTACATGTTAGAACCATACTCAAGTCTCTGAGCGTTTTTGAAAGTCTCTAGTGAATCTCTTGTGGATGTTAAGGGTCCTTGTAGGTCTGAGATTAATATCCTCCTGTGTTGGATTAAATATGTTTTCATTTTCTACCATTGTTCCCCCCTTAATTCAGCTATTCACCTTTTTTTGTGTGTGTGTGAGCATTTCTACTTTGTGCCAGCCACCATGCTAGGTATACAGTGGTGACAAAACACACATGCCTCTGCTCCCCTGGAGCTCACAAACTATTGGAGAGGGATAATGAACCAGGAAGCAGACATATATGATTGCTATTGGTGAGATATGGTACTGAGAAAAAGTGCGGGGCTTTGGGAGAAAATAGCTGGTAGGGACAGATGGTGATGGGTCAGCAAAGGGTTTTTTGGGGAGGCAAAGGATAAGCAAGCCTACTTTCCCCGCAGACAGAGGGAGGAGCGGGCCTGAGGGCTCTGACATGGAAGCAAGGTGTGCTGCAGGAATGGCAGGCAGAGAGTGTGGGGTGTTGAGAGAGAAGGAAGAGCAGCATAAGGTGAGTGGGAGGAGTGAGTGGAGCCAGATTGAGGCCTGTGGCCATGGTAGGAATTTGAGTTTATTCCTCATGAAATCAGGAGTCTCTGAGGGCTTTTAAACAGGGAGTGTCAGGCTCATCCCGGTGGCTCTTACAGGGAAAATGGACGGGAGGAGGCTTGTGCAATCCTGCCCAATCAGATTGGATCAGCAATGGATGCCCAGTCAGAACACAGCTTGCCAGGTATGGCTGCAGATTGGAATCCCTTGGGAGCGCAAAATAATACTGATGTCTGGGTCTCCGGCATCCCAGACATTCTGATTTAATTGTTCTGGGGTACAGCCTGGAATTTTAAGAAGCTCTCAGGTGATTCAAATGAGCAGCAAACCTTGAAGCTTTCTGGATCTAGAAGGTTCAAGAAAGGATTCAGTAGAGATTTGAGGGTGCGGTGTACTAGGGTTGCGGCCATGAGAAACAAAGTCATGAACAAATACATGAAATGCATTTTAGAGACAGAAACAATAGCTCAGCAGGTACTCTGGTTATGAGTGGCAGAGGAGCAGGAGGATTTAAAGATTACTCAGAAGTGAGGCCTGAGCCACAGATAGACATTTGGGAGCCATTGGTATTTGAGTTGGTATTTAAAGCCACAGGAATAGAAGCAATCACATGGGAGAGAATATGACCAGAGAAGGGCTCAATCTTAATAAGGTGGGGAGAAAGAGGTTTGACTGAGGTGGGGTGGGGTGTAAATGAGATACGGTGCCACAGAGGTACGCCTGAGGAGGGCCTGACCATTGATAAGTAGAGCAGTGCTCCCTCCATTTTAGCAGGAGGAATGAACAAGAAGGGGGCAGTTTGAGCGGCTTTGTAAATTAGCTATGGGAAAGTGAGAGCACTTTTAACTGCTAGATTTCATTTTCTCAATTGAATTTAAGCAGGTAGGAGCTGAGGGTGGGTGGCCAGGTAAGGAATGGGGTGAGGAGGAGGGGTGGCAGTTTTGAGGAGTTTATAGAAGATCTGAGATAGTCATGGGGTTGAGGGAGGAGAACACACTTATTGGAAAGGGCTCTGAGTTTAGGGTAGCTCTGTGTGTCCATCTGAGGATGATGGTCATGCCTTTATGGTGACTGTCGAGGTGTGCGTTTGTCTCCATCAACAAGGCTTGGAGTCACAGGTGTAGGCACAGAGAGGTAGCAGGCTTCATCCCAGGTTGGAATTTGCGCATCTTTGGCAATTTTAACAGTTTTAATAAAGAGTTGGGGGAGAGCCTAGATTATGGGGTTAAGTATATAAATAAGAGATGTGGGGACCCTGAAGGGTGCACTGCTCCATTTCTCTTCAAGACAACCAGGTGATGGTACCCTTTATTCCTCCTGAACCCTCAGTAGGATCCTGCTCTCCTGGCTGCTCCCAGTCATGACTACAGGTCCCAATGTCATGGTGAGGGCACTGGATTTACTTTGTATTTTCTAAACAATATTTGTATTGGTTTCCTATTGTGAATTTCCTGTGTGATGTCACAACATAATAATTTAAAAAAAAATTTTTTTATGATAGTCACAGAGAGAGAGAGAGAGAGAGAGGCAGAGACACAGGCAGAGGGAGAAGCAGGCTCCATGCACCGGGAGCCCGACGTGGGATTCGATCCCGGGTCTCCAGGATCGCGCCCTGGGCCAAAGGCAGGCGCCAAACCACTGCGCCACCCAGGGATCCCACAACATAATAATTTTAAATAATATACATGTATCATCTCAGTTTCCATGGGTCAGGAGTCCAGGTATACTTAGAGTCTCACAAAGCTGTAATCAAGGTGACAGCTGGGACTAGGGTCCTATGCCAAGTAGAGGTGTTTGTTGGTGTAGTTCAGTTCTTTGCTGCTGCACAACCGATGGCAGCTTGCTTCTTCAAGACCAGTGAAGGGGCGGAAAGGCTGGGCTTCTCTTTGATTCATTCTTCCCTCTCTGTGCCCTTCTTGGCCATTGTCCTCTCTTCTAGAGCTCAGAAACGCTCTCTAGTCACATCTACGGCCACAATGGGTAGAACCTGTGACTTGACTGAGTTGCAGAGCCAGGGATTCTGGAGAGAAGAGAGCATCTCTGGAGGGAGGAGAGCATCTCTGCTGCTTCTGTTCTCTTGTCTCCAGACCAGCCTTTACAAGGTCCGTCTCCTTAGGTCAGGCCCACCCAGGATAACCTCTCTTCCAATTAATTTAAAGCTAACTGACCAGAGACTTCATTACATCTGCAAAATATTCTCACTTTTGCCAGACAACATAACAACATTGGTGATATTCAGGAGTCCAGCCAACCCTCCATGGGAGAGGGTTGCACAGAGCAGGGGCACTAGGGGAGTGGAGATCTTGGGGCTCATCATGGAATTCTGCTTACCCTCACTTTCGCATCAGGTAAATTTTTTTAAAATAGTGTTTCTTTTTCTTTTCTGAGTGCAAAAGTAATATCAGTTCATAGAGTAGAAGAATCTGAAAGCTGTAGACATGTACAGAAAGGGGAATTTAAACCCATTCATTAGAATATCATTTCTACCCTAAAATATAAACCTTATTATGACTTTTTATTTCTCTTTATATAAAGGGACCACAATATAGAATTTTTTAGATTTTCTATTAGATTAGGTGTTCTTTGAGAATATGAATATGGCTCATAGTACTCCATTGTGTGAATATGGATTCAATTTATTTACTGTATTCCACTTTACATTCTGGTTGCTTCCAATTTTTTTGCCATTATAAATAATCTTGATGAATTTACTCCAGCATACCTAAGTGCTTATTCAGAGCTCACTATTCACTTGAAATTTTGAGTCAGAGATAGTTAATGTGGTGGGACCAGATGCCAATAAAGAAATCAATCAAAAAAAAAAAAAAGAAATCAATCAGAAATGACAAACATCCACAACCTGAACGATTTGTTTGGAAAATACAAAATCAGTTTTTATTTGGGCACATCCCCCCCCCCCCCCCCACAGGATACTGCTAAAGTGCTTTGGCATAGGGCTTCGTGAATATAGGGATGACATTTATCCCAGGTTACCCAGACTTGCACAATAACTGCTCAGCACAAGGATTTGGTTATGCCATTAACATAGTTGCATAACAGGCCCTGAAGGAAAAGATCTGAGTTGGGGAAGGGGGAGTGAGGGAAGGGGAGATGAGCTGGGATTGGGTAGGAAGGTAGACTAGGAGGATGGCAGTCACAGGGTCCCTGACCGCAGAGTTAAAGGAGAATTCTCTTTGTCTATGAGATTTGATAGCTGGGCAAACCGCCCTGGGCTGGCATAAAGCTGCCTGTAGTAATGAGCTCAATAAAGTGATTTAAAATATATTGATCTTTGTGTGTTTGTGGGTTTGGCCCTAACCTTGGTGGTTGGCTTCCTTCAGGGCAAACACTTGGTACTTTATGTGCCGTGGGAAGTCAGAACTCACGAGCCTTTGGCATTTGGGGCTGAGTTTGGTGCACTGTGAGGAGGTCTTGAACCCTGTCTGAGGATGTTTAGTTCCGAGGCTGGCAGGGCCTCGGGCCTGTGCTCCTGGGATGGGAGGCTCTAGGAAGGCAGCATGTTGGTTTTACTCTCTGAATTTTCTGGGAGTGTATGTGTGTGTGTTATAGGAGGGAAGGGGTAGGGGAAGGAGCAGGAACGATGATATAGTGGGTCCCTAGAGTGGGCCACTGAGAAATGCTAGGGAAGCTGGTCCTTGGCATAGTTATGCTTGACAAATGATATGTATTCTGGGCAGCACACCTGTGTTCTCCCTCCAAGTGCAATGGGAGCCATCTGTCCCATGACAATTGTGCCCAAGCCTTTTGCTGTGCTGTGTCTTCTGGGAGTAAATTGCTATTTCCCTTGAAGAGACTGTGTCTCCTTTGCCAAGCAGCCCAGTGGGCTCCCTCTTTCCTCTGCCGAGAAGCTCTCCTGTGGACTAGTTGTAAGTTTAGTAGGATGAATTTTCATGTGAATTAATGGCCAGGCCATCAAGCTTTAGCCACTCCCTCAAAGGAGGTGTTGCTTTTTCTTTCCCTTTTTATAGTCTCAGTAAGGACCCTAAGCAGGTGTGGGAAGTGTGTATGTTTTGGAAAAAACAACCTACTGGTGGTCTGTCCATAGTGAATCTCCAGGAAGTGGCTTTGCTCCTAGAACTTTTAAAATCTTGTGCTTCTCAACCTTACAGTTATGGTGCTCAAAGACCAAGCATAGGTGTAGACCAATGTTCTCAACTAGGGGTAACTTTGCCCCTTGGGGAACATGTAGCCATGGAGACATTTTGACTGTCAATGCTAGGAGTTGGGGAGTGGGAGGTGAATGGAGGACATTACTCATCTTGGATGGAAGTCAGGGATCTTGCTAAACATCCTACAATGCACAAGAAATATTCTACCCAAAATGTCAATAGTATCAAGGTTGAGAAATCCTGGCATAGACTGAAGTATTGCCCCTATTATCAGGAAGCCTGGCTTCTGAGTTTATAAGATAGAAACCAAAGTTTGCATGGAAGCTGTCTGCTTGAACTCTATTTAGGGAAAGAACCATGACCTACTTTTCAGCACTTTCCCTAAAGCAAGATTAGTCAAAACATTCAAATATCCCTAATGTGGAGAAAACAAACAAACAAATGTCCAAGCCTATGGGTTAAAAGACTCATTTACATAACAATGAGACACATGAAGCAAAGGCAAATCTGGGCTAAAATTGCCTCACTTTAAGTATTCATTGAGAAGGAGCTAAACTGGTAAAAGGAGCATTCCCCATCCTTCACATGCCTGCATCATGCCAGCATCCAGCAATGCTTTCAATCAGAGACAGTGTTTACTGGGCAGGAGACCTAGAGATGGCCTCCCTTTGGGCAATTTATGCTAAATTAGTTTTGTGGATGCTTCGGGTTCCAATTCCTCCAGACTTTCTTCATTACAGACAGTGCCTCTGAGACCAGTAGTGAGAAACTGTGTCTTGAATTACCGGGTCATAAATTTAATATCAGAAACCATCTTCCCTTCCTATATCAGGTACCAGGTATCAGCAAATAGTTTTTAGTGTTTTCAGAAATGCTCACACTTTAATGTGATGTCTGGGGTTTGAAGAACTCTTAGGTCAGAGGATGGGCAATGAACCCTGAAACTGTCATGCAAAATGATGTGAGACCAGTTACCTGGGAGAGAGGATCTACTGATTTCATCACATCCCTAAGGGGCCTTTATTCTGAATATTAAGAAGCATTGATATGGATTCATTTGTTCATCAAATATTTATTGAGTGCCTATTCTGTGCCAGCACTGTCTGTTTATACGGAAAAAGAAGAGGACTAGACGGTGGTGAATCATCGATTGGAACTTAAAGAAAACAGGAAGGAGTCTGAGGAGGAAAGTACAAAATTAATCAAGACACACTGAAGAAAGTAATTGAAAAATTTAAAGAGCGTAAAGATATATTTTATTTGATATTGACAGACATTTCTATTTGGACATGGACAACGCTGTAACAACATGATGGCAATGGAAACAAAGCAAAGGGAGAGCTATGGTGGTGAACACTCAGATGAAGTGGATTTTTATCAATAGGTAATTCACATCTTTTAGCTGCTAATTCTGAAAATAGGACCCAATTTGTTCCCCCTGCCAAACAGTTTTCAAAATTTAATTATCAGTTACGTTGATCATCTGTGTTTCCTACATTTTATCACCTCAGTGTTTTAGGAATGATATTGAAATGAAAGCTCGTTTTCACAAAGTTAGAGGTTAAGTAAACTCTTGTGTCTGTCACACCCATGACTTATCATGAGGGTTTCCATTTTAATTTTTTCACCATAGACACTGATTTTTCCCTTTCGTCATGATAGTTACAATCTACTTCTTAACCTGACCCAGAGATTAGGCAGTGATGCAGTGGTGGTGGGTGGAAGTTTCAGGAAGGTCACTCCCAGCCATTCAGTGGGATTGTCAAGGATACCTGAGTTCCACTCACCCCACAGTGTAATTCCTGACCCAACCCCTTGTCCGTTGGATTCATGGCTCTGTGCTAAATGGCAAAAACTTCTATTCTCCTTTGTGATTTTTAAAATTTAAATTTAATTTACTTATTTTAGAGAGAGAGCATGTGCACAAGCATGAGGGGCAGAGGGAGAAGGAGAGAGAATTCCAGGCTGACTCTGCACTGAGCCTGGAGCCTGACACTGGGCTCAGTCTCATGACCCTGAGATCACCATTGCAGGATTTCTTTTCCTTCGGCGCCTGCGGTTCTTGGTCACACTGATTCAAAGAATAGAGAGGTAGACTAGACAAAGTGATGGGCAGTAAACCAAAGCTTATTGAGTCATAGTACAAAGCTCCCAAAGAGGGAGGGACCCGAGAGGGTTGCCCTCCTTGGTGACTTGTAATCTGAGTTTCTTCATAAAGTCATCACCTTACTCATGGTCACCCTGTGAATACAAACTTGCTGTCTAAATGGTTAAGTTCACCTGTGTTTCTTTTTTTACTTAAGTATGTTAAGTCATATATGCCCACTGTTTCCCGAGCCTGAGGGGAATTCAGTTCATGCCGCTTGCCTTGAGGATGTTTAGAATCTCCATTTCATAGCATTTAGTAAGCACCTAATGGTTTATGTAGTAAATGCCAGCATCTCATTTTATAGATGAGGAAGCTGTGGATTCTAGACCTCAACCTTGAAACTGGCAGAATGAAAACTGGAATCTCCTTTCCGAGTTCCTTCCTGGAGCTTTCTTCACACTACTAAATTTCTAGAAGACACAAAAACATCAAGATAGCTTTTCTTCAGTCTTTTCTGGGCAGAGTTCAATGGCCTCTAACAGTGCCTGGGTCACAGTGAATTTAGTTGTTGTCTTACGCAAATGTTCAGACCCAGCCCAGCTCAGAATAGCCACGGGCCCTCTGAGTCTTCTGAAAGGAAGTAAACATACCCACAAGCCAGTTTCTTGGCTGACAGGTAACTTGGAGGTGGATCCCAGAAGAGACAAATGCTCATTAGTTACAAACGTAGGAGCAAGAGAAAAGTAGGTATAATGGTTCATCCTGCCCAAGGGGCTCCATTTCCTACAGTGCGAGCAAGATTCCATTTCTCTCCCAGTTAATACATTGCTCGGTGATTTCTCCCAATGCCAGGGAAGCTATGTGCTTCTCAGGTGCTCCCACCCTAGAAAAAAAGGTCATATTACAAACATCTACTTGGTTTCTGAGGTTATTCCCAAAAAGTCATCTTCCCTTCTCCCATAGAAATCCAACATTTCCAAAAAACCCAAATAATCCAATTAAAAAATGGACAGGAGGCTCAAATAGACATTTTTCTAAAGAGGACATACAGATGGCCAATAGACACATGAAAAAATGCTCAACATCACTCATCATCAGGGAAATGCAAATCAAAAACACAATAAGGTATCATGTTACACCTGTCTGAGTGGCTAAAATAAAAGACAAGAAACAAGTGTCAATGAGGATGTGGAGAAAAAGGAACTCTCACACACTGTTGGCAGGAATGCAAACTGGTGCAGCCACCAAGGACAACAGTATGGAGGCTCCTCAAAAAATTAAAAATAGAAAAAAAAAATTAAAAATAGAAATACTATATGACCCAGTAATTCCACTACTGAGTATTTACTCAAAGAAACAGTACTTTGCAAAGATACATGTACCCCTGTGTTTACCATAGCATTCCTTACAATAGCCAAGATATGGAAGCAACCCAAGTGTCCATCCATGGATAATTGGGTAAAGAAGAGGTGATATATATATATATATATATATATATATATATATATATATTACTCAGATATAGAAGGAACAAGATCTTGCCATGTGCAACAATGGCATGGCTGGACCTGGGGGTATTATGCTGAGTGAAATAAGCAACACAGAGAAAAACAAATACCATATGATTTCACTTATACATGGATCTAAACAAATAAACAAGCAAAAAGCAGAAACAGACCCATAAATACAGAGAACACACTGATGGTTGTCAGAGAGGATGTTGGTGGGGGATGGGCGAAATGGGTGAAGGGGAGTGGGAGATACAGGCTTCCACTTACGGAACAACTAAGAGAATAAAAGGTCCAGCCTAGGGAATATAGTCAATGATATTGTAACCGTGTTGTATGGTGACAGATGGTAACTACCCTCGTGAGCAGAGCATAGCTTATAGAGATGTTGAATCATGATGTTGTACACCTGAAACTAACGTAACATGGTGTGTCAACTATGCTTAAAAAAAAAAAAAGCTCAGAAAAAGAAAAAGAAAAAGAAATAAAGTTTTTTAGCCTGGTCACTGTCTGCCCAGAAAATAAGATTGTATTCTCTAGTCCCCTTTGCTTTGAGTATGGTCATGTGATCAACTCCTGGCTGGGGGCACAGGGGGCAGTGTTGTGTGTAGTGCTGTGTGCAGCCTGCCTCAGTGGGACAGAGTGTGTTTTCCCTCTCTCCTCTCCCCTGCTGGGTGGAATGCCAATGTGACCAAATCCTTTCGAAACCGAGGGTGTGATACAGTGGTAAGATAAAGGCTGACAGGGCAAGAAGATTGTCTTAGTCACTCAAGCTGTCACACAACAAAATACCATAGAGTGGGCAGCCTGAACAACAGACCTTTAGTTCTCCTTGTTCCAGAGGGAGGCTGGGAAGTTTAAGATTAAGGTCCTACTAGCTGGTCACCTTATTGCTGTGTACTCACATGACAGAGAAATTGCTCTGGTTTCTCTTCCTCTTCTCTCTCTTTTAAAGATTTTATTTATGTGTTCATGAGACACACAGAGAGAGGCAGAGACATAGAAAGAGGGAGAAGCAGGCTCTCTGTGAGGAGCCCGACATGGGACTTGATCCCAGGATCCGGGATCATGACCTGAGCCAATGGCAGACGCTCCACCGCTGAGCCACCCAGGTGTCCCTCTCTCTTCCTCTTCTTCCAAGGACACTCACTAATCCCATCATGGGGCCCTACCCTAATGACCACATCTAAACCTAATTGTCTCCCAGTGGCTCCACCTCCCAACACCATCACATTGGGGTAGGACTTCAACATAGGAACCTGAAGAGGACACAACGTTCAGTCCATGACAAAGAGGAACCTGACAAGCAAGGCCCCGTGGCAGCCTGGACTTCTGCAGAGAGAGGAGCCGTGTTTCTAACTGGTTAGAACCCACTTTTGGGGCCTCTTTCACGTTCCAGCACTTTCATGGTATAATAAATACAGTACTTGAGGTTTGTTCTTACTCATATCACATAATGGTTTTTTTGTGTGTGTGTGTTTTTATGGCATAAGGGATAAATACTCACTCCATGAAGGCATATGCAGATTCTTACCAGGCACAGGCATTTAGGCAACAGGTGGAAGGGTTTACATATGACTCGCCACATGTGACCGACCAGAAAGCCGCGGTGGTTGGACCGTGACTGGTTCACTGAGTAACTTCACTGAGTCACAGATTGCACAGGGCCCTGGGGGAGGCCCTGGGCACCGTTCCACCCGATAGACCATGACAGAGCACTCATTGGATTTGGAAGGCTTTCATTTTTGTCCCTGGAAGGGAAGGAAGGAGGAAGGATGGGCTGAGGGAAAGGAGGCCATTTTCATTTGCTGGGGCTGCCCTGACAAAGTGCCACAAAATCTGAGGCCAAGGAGTTTACACAACAGAAATCCCTTGCCTCACACTTCCAGAGACCTGAGGTCTGAGATCAGAGTGTCAGCAAGGCCATGCTCCCTGGGAAGATGCTGGAAGGGTCTGTTCTGGGCCTCTCTCCAAGCTTCTGGTGGCTCCTTGGCTCATGGTGGTCACTCCGGCCTTCACCCGGTGCCTCCCTGTGTGGAGGATGTGTCCACACTCTGCATGTCGCTGTGTCTACATTTCCTTTTATAAGGACACCAGTTGCATAGGGTTAGGGCCCACCCAGATGACCTCATCTTAACCCATTACATTGACAACAGCTCTATTTCCAAATAAGGTCACATCCTGAAGTACTGGGGGCTAAGAATTCAACATACGAATTTTAGGGGGACACAAATTAGCCCATAACAGGGGATACAGGCTGAAAGAATATTTTGTCCAAATGATTCCATTCCACCAGCAGCAGGAGAGGAGAACCAAAGCGTACTGAGAGCTCCATGGGGACCCCAGTGTGGTGCATGGCATGCTGAGAGGAAATAAGAGAGCATTTTCCCCACGGCCTCTGCAGGGAAGTGTTGATCTCACTGGATAGTCTCCCCATAGCAGCACAGCTTGTGAAGGCCAGGGTTGCAGGGTCCTAAGTGAACATCTAGGACCCCAAAGCCAGGGATCCCAGCTCCTCATCTGGACCTCGGTCTCTGCATCTCAGCTGCCCTTCCATCCTGCCTGGGAGCCATGGATAAAAACAACTACCTGCTCTGTCTGGAAGCCAACACCAGAGGCTGGTGATGTATTTTAGGAAATATATTTTATCCTTTCTCGATGATAAAAATAATGCATGCTCATTATAGCTCACTTGGAAATGACACAGAAGTTGAAAGCCCATAGGAAAATCGCCCCTAATTCTAAGTCCCAGACAACCGGTTAAATTTTGATTTCTATTTCATCCATTATTTTTTCTTTTTCTATGCATATATTACAGAATCAGGACCATGATCTCTATTTCACTCTGTGCTCTGATTTTTCACATAACATAATATGAAATTTCCCGTTATTGCAAATTATGCTTATTCTTTCAAGAGCTGAAGAATATTGAGGATGGCCAAATAATACAGAGAAGCTGATGTTTTCTGCATTCCAGACACTGTTTCAAGCAATTTATATACATTTTTTTCATTTAATCCTGACAACAGCCCAACAAGGTAGGAATTATTTTCATGATACAAACTGATAAAAAATATTGAGGTTCAGGCTTTTAGTAATGCATGTAACATCACACAATTATTAAGCAGCCAAAGAGGGATTTATAGACAAGTTTGTTTAAAGCTACATTCTGTGCTTCTGATTACTGCTTAATTTCTCTATTCTTGGATATGAGGTTTGTTTCCAAATTTTTACTGTTACAAGTACTACAAAGTACATCTTTGGACAGAACACTTTCCCCGCTCGATAAATTCACAGAGCCGGAATTACTAAGAACTAAGATTTGAACATTAAAAAAACAAAACAAAACAAAACAAAACAAAAAACACTTTTTTTTGTTACATTATTGCCAATTTATTTTCCAAGAAGGTTATACCAACTTGCATTCCCTCGAGCACCGTTCTTATTTCTTTATGCCGAGCACTGGACAGCAAGACTTGCTAAGCAGCCCTGCTATTTATGATAGCTGAAAATAGATTGGTTTTGCTTTTTATTTGCATTTTTTTGGTTATTAGTAAGGTTACAGTTTTTCACAAGTTTGAAGTCATTTGTATTTTCTATTAATAATCTGGGCCCATTTGTCTGTTAAAGCTTTCGTATTCAGAATGAGCCATGTGCAATTGACATTTTTTTGTAGGTCAAAAATTTGTCAACTATCAGCCCAAATTTTTTTTCAAATGCATTAAGAATATTAATCTTTAGATATATTGACTATAAATATTTTTGTTGATGTTTTGATATAGATGTTTTTATTTCTGAACTGAGCATCCAATAATCTGGAAAGTATTTGAGTAATGAAAATAGCATGCTAATAATTCCATGGACTAATTTTTTTTTTACTTTCACATTTTATGTGTCCCTTCTGCACTTCCTTTTCTCCTCCTCCCCCACCCTCTCAAGTTTGAGTCCAGAATGATCTATTTATTGAGGTAGATCATGACTTGGCATCAACTTTGGAGATAGACTAGGAAATGTCACTGAAAGAATTACAGGTGCCAGTAAAACAAGTAAAAAGAATGCATCTTCACTATGGGCAATGATCTCTTAAAGTAAAAAAAATGAAAACTGTGGCCTGAAAGCATTTGGATACGCTGGTTTGACTGCAGCAGCTTAGAAACTCTTTAAGGAAAGAGTGATGGTGGCACAGGTATGGGGCTACACCTTGCATGCCCCACGACTCAGAAAGGGCTGTGTCTCGTTCTTAGCCAAACGAAGAGAAAGCCAGACCATCTGGCTCTGCGAGGATTTCATGTATTCTCTTTCCTGGAGGTAGATGAGAACCATTCAGAAGAAAATGGTCATGGCTGCAGACTGCACACACATTTTTGAACATCTAAAAGGAAAAGGAAAAGGTTCAAGTCGCTCATCAAATCTAAGCTAATGGTGAGAGAGACAGAAACGCTGCTTCAACAGCCAGGAGTATTTCAAAGGTTGCTGATAAGCATTTGCTTTTTAACGTCCCATGCTCCAGACCCTCATTTGTAGAAACAGTTTCTGTTTGCTTGTGTCCCCATGGGGCAGGGGGTAGTGCTGTATCCCAATCTGCTTCCCTGAGCCTCTGGTTTTTAAATGATTTACATCAACTCTCCCTCGGCCTTAAATACTTTTCTCATGTCAAGTACCGATGCTCCACAACAAGGATGGAAAACAAATCTTGGCTCTTCCTGTGTCCAAGCCTTTGATCAACCGGACGTATCTTGCTGCCTGCCTGACGTGTAAATGAGATTACATTTTTGTATTTACAGCACGGCTGCTGGGAGGGCAACCGAAGATATTACACATGCGGATGTTTGCAAAAACAATGAACCGTTCTTCATGGGTGAGGATGATATTCCCCACCCGCCCTCCAAGAGGATGAGCTCACAGTTGGTTACCCCAGGGAGAAGACCACTCCCGTCACCTCGTTGCCATTTGTCATGTGCTGGCCAGGTTGGGGCTGCTGCTGGTGAAGAGAACAAAGTTTGCCTGTGTGCAAGGCTCACTGACCCCCCATTCACAAATCCCACCGATCAGTCTTCCTGGCATGAGCCACAGACCCACGCAGCTAACTCTTCCAAGTCATGTAAGAACAAATGGGCCAGCGCACAGGGTCCGCCCCCCAGAGCAGGCTGCTCGGCAAGCCCCTTGTTGCCTGGGCTGGGGTCTGTGCACGAGCTCAGCCAGCTGCCACCACTCCCCGCTGCACGCTGGGCCTTGCCCTGCGAAGATGCCTTACACACGCATCCCAGATGTTCCCTGTAACCGAGAGCCCTGGAATGGCCGTGTAAAAACACATGTGCTTTCTAAGGGCCCGACTGGAATGCCACCAAATGGTCCGGGGTTATTGTCTGATTACCGGGCAGATGAGGCCCCAACCCTGTTTCTTCCTCTCTGGGCCATTGGGCCTCACTTCGCAAATGGGGCGCAATTCTAACAGCTGTGGTTGGAGTTAGGCTTTCCCGTAAGTCCTTTGGATATAACAGTCATACTGACATAAGAACTTGAACATTTTTAAAAAGAGAGCAAAAAAGGACCCAAAGAGAAGGAAGCTGATGATGGCTTGTGACGAATGTGTGAAAAATCGAATCATATTTTTGGAATGTTAACATTGTCTCCTATAAGCTTTCCAGTGACCTGTATCTATGTGTGGCCACCCGCACCCCCTGCCCCGCACCCCTGGGCATAAGGCTGTCTCTTGGGAAGAATGTCGATGGTGACCATGAGGTGAATCCGTCCAGCTGTGGTATAAGCCTTTTCTGACCTCAACTGCATGGATGCGTTTGTCCTCCCTGTGGGCCAGGAACGGAATGATGCAGGCTGTGTAACCTCTCCCTAACTGGCTCCCTGACTTCCACTCTCTGTTCGAACCCGTCCTGCAAGCCGTGGTCACTCGAGTCCTCCTGGGGCCGAACCAGCAATAAGCCACCTCCCTAGTGAAGAACATGTGATGGCTTCAAGCTCTTCCATGTGAAATGCGCTGGGAAGGAAGAGCAGGTGCTTCTCCTTGGCTTCAGGGACGCTCCCCGTTCAACCGCAATCTTATTTTCCAAATCCCTTCTCACTCCTCCACTGTGCCCCAAGCTCCCCCCAGCCCTTCCTGTTCCCCAGACCCACTTAGACCCCACTCCACCCCACCCCGGGATCTGAACCTCCTCTTCCTAGGCCTCCTCACCATCCCTCAGCCAGGGTCACAGCTGAGCAGTCTTTCTTTCTGGGTCCTTGCAGCATCTGGCAAATAGGTGCTTGGAGGATGTTTGCTCACTGGAGGAGCTAGGGTTTTAGCAGTCAGGCGGGCCCTGTCTTTGAGCATTTCATTTAACTGTTTGCTCAACACAGCAGGTCAGTTCTATGCCAAGCCCAGGCCACCTTTGTTCTCCCTACCTGGGATGTCCCTCCCTCTTCCCTGAAGGCCACATCCCGTTTACCCTTCCTAGTCCCATTTGGCTCATTCTCCTATTCAAGGCTACCCTTCATCTCTAACCCATAAGATCCACTGGGAACTTTCCCACTTCCAAATTCCTGGGGTGCTTTGCTGTACCAGGGACACAGGCCTTGGTCACATTCTTCCTTGCAGCGAGACCTGAATTTTCCCAGAGTTTGCGCCTGAACTCCCTTGTTGCGCCTGGGCTCCCCAGTCAAATCTCTACCCACCTTCCCCAGTTCCTCAGGGTCCTGAGCCATGCTGAGCACAGACCAGCTGCCCCATATGTCTGCCTGACTGATTATGATTGGGCACCTTCCCTGCCTCTCCCCAGTTACCCACATCCTATCCATCATTCAAAGTTCCACTCAAGCCCAGCTGTATCCATGGTGGCTTTGTGAATGACGCCCCACATTGCCCCATAGCTGGCTTGTGGGCCTGATCCACACCTTCTGTGTCTCGCACACCTGTGGGATGACACATCCGAGCACCAACCCCAGCCTGTATGCATATTTTATTACTTGTGAACTTTGTGTGTGCCCTGTTGTGTCCTGGCTCTCTGGATCCCTGGTGGATCACCTCCAGGGATCACCCTCCAGATCACCCCACGTTGGAGATGGCAGCGTGGAGCGTGGCCCATCTTATGTTGCCATTTCTTTCATGCACCTGGACACCAGAGCATGTGAGACCCAAAATGTATGACTGGGTGAGCCTACTGCCTTTTCAGGGTGACCTTCTGTGTGCCTTACAACTTCTGGCCCTGGAGTTTGATGCACATATTTCTGTGTGAAAGGCTGACGGTAGAGCTCTTTGAGACCAGGTAACCCACCACCAGGAGATGGAGCATTTTCTTGGCCACAGAGAGACATACTTATTTCAAAGGAGGCACACTGTGACTGGCATACAGTAGAAACTCAGTGCACTTTGAAATATAATAACAACCGTGATCTTTGATGGAAAGTGTCCTACTCCAGTATCTTCAAATATTGGCCTATGTGCCATGTAAAAGAATTTTGAAAATCTATGCGCTCATTCATGTGTTTTTAAATTGACATCTAAAAATTTTCACACATTTAAAAGTTTATTTAAGAGAAAGAGGGAATGAGTGGTGAGGAGGGGCATTGGGAGAGAGAGAGAGAGAGAGAGAGAGAGAGAGAGAGGGAGAAGCAGACCCCCCATTGAGAAGGGAGCCAGCCCGATGTGGGGCTCAATCCCAGGACCCTGGAATCATGACCTGAACTGAAGGCAGATACTTAACCAACTGAACTACCTAGGTGCCCCCTTTTCACACATTTTAAAAGTAAGTTTTATTAATAGGAGTTAGGAAATGTTAACTATTTTATATGTTGAAATAAAATGAGGATTGACTATAATTTGAATACATATTTTGTATTATTGGATAAAACAAATTTTCATTACTTTATTGAATAAAGCATGATATATCTGAAAGATATCACGTGAAGTTTTTCTTTATGTGTTTGATTTATCGTATTTTGGAAAATCCAATAGTCCTGCAAAAATTACATTTTAAAGGATCAACATCACAAGCTTATGCTACTTTGGATATTCTGAATTATGAGCCCCTATGGGCCAACATGCCCTTCTTGTAGAAATATATATATGACAAGGAGGGACACAAAGCCTTGTGAGCTTGAAGGGACTTGGTTTATCATTAATTTAAATTTATCCCATTGTTTCAGGTGCCCTCTTACAGTAAAGAACCAAAACAAGATTTGGGATGGACAAGGGATATATCTTTATTTTGTAAGCGAGGAAGGTATATTCTAAGCATAGGCTCATTTCAAGCAGATCAATATTAGCAAAGAGTACCTGTGGACATTGATACCTTTATAACTATCTCTTGCCTAAGTATTATTTGGAAAGTGTTCAAATCTTCCAGAAAGTGTGCATCATCCCGGTTGGAGGAACACTGGCCACTGTTCTGGCTTAGCAATAAGAGAGCTGGAGTAGAGTGATGAGCAATGACTGGTCCAGGCTGGGGAGCTCATGCCTCCCCCTTTGGCTCCATGGAGAGGACAGCTCTCGTCTCCACTTTGAGGCAGGTTAATCTGGCTTGTCAGAGGCAGCCAGGCCAAAACTGGAGAAACTGTTAGACATTAGATTATCAAGTATTAGAAACATAAGGAGAAGCTGAGAGGTAACTGAGCCAGAGACACCCAATAGAACACACCCACTCTCAGAGGAGCGAAGGGCAGAGAGTGGTAGGCAGGGCAGCTGAGAATGAGGGGCAGCAGAGGTGCTGGGACAGATGTGTGGTCAGTCTAGGCCAAGTCAAGGGTACCTTGGCCAGCCTTTCACAGGGAAACCCAGAGCTCAGGCTCCTGGCTCCCCAACTTATAGCTTTGTCTTACAGAAGGAAAAATGTCTAAACTTCGTTGTGTGACGTGCTTTAAATACAGTCTGGCTCCAACATCTTTGTAGCTGGCACATCCTGAAGCTCTCCAGGCTCACGTTCTAGTCTCTACGTCTTATTTTTCTTAGACAAATCAGACTCTGCCAGCACCTGAGCTGTCCCCTCCACCTAGAGTGCCTTATTAGTTCATAAATCTGCCTCTGAGCCTTCTTTCTCCAGCATATTCATCCCACCTCACCCTATAGAGCAGGATTTCTCAGAGTGGGATCCACTACTGTGTCAGCATTATCTGGGATTTTTTGTGGGAGAAAAAAAGAGAGTAGATTGTTAGGCAAACCTGGAGATCTAGCTTTCCAATGTATAATGTCAGAACCCCTGTGACCATAGTAGGAACCTGCACTTTTATAAGCTGCCCAGGTGCTCTTATGTGTTCTAAAGCTTAGAATCCATCACTGCTGTGATCTGAATGTTAGTGTGCCCCAAAATTGTATGCGGAAATCCTATAATCCCCAAGGTGATCATATGAGGTCTTTGGGGGGGTGATTGGGTCAAGATGGTGGAGCCCTTATAAAAGAGACACCCAGAGACCCCTGCCCTTTCTGCCATGGGAAGACCCAGGGAGAAGATGGCCATCTATGAACCAGGAAGCAGACTCTTGTCAGACTCCAAATCTGCTGGCATCTTGAGCTTGGACTTTTAGCCTCCAGAACTGAGAAACAAGTTCCTGTTGTTTATAAACCACCCGGTCTGTGATTTTCTTTAATGTAGTCCCAGTGGAATAAGACAAGTGGTGTGCAGAGACTCTCTCGGTATCCCCGGGCTTCATCTACTGTAGCCCTCCCACATCACATTGCAATTTCTTTGTGTACTTCCTTGTTTCCACTAGTCTCTGAATTCCCAAGAAGAGAAATGCCCTTCATCTTTGTTAACTCCACACCAAGCTCAGTGCCTGGTACATACTGGTACTTAATCATTGTTTTTCTTTTCTTTCTTTTTTTTCTCTGAAATAGTTTTTCATTAAACAGCAAAGCACAATTATAACACAATTTTAAATGTTTGTAAATTAGGTCACAAAAGGGATGCAAAATGTTTGCAGGATAACTATTCTATTTGTACAGCTGATGTCATTCATCGAATCTTACATCAATACAAGCATAAGATTATTCCATGATTAAAAGTAGCTGCAGTCTAGTAACCAAAATGATATTAGTGGATCTCTTACCCAATTTAACATTTTAACATAATGTCTGATGCTAAATTTCTTACCAAATGAATCTACAAACTAAATTTTTAGAAAGTGTCAAAGAGTAACTAAACTCTACAAACCAAGTAGTTAGGTTAACAGAAAATTCTGGGAGAAATGGTGAGAGAAAATACTAAGAAAGTATCAGCTAGTATGCATGCATTTTATTCATGATTTTGATACTAATACACTGTAAAGGAATTTTGCAAAAGTCGATCTGCTGGGGACTTCAAATAAACCTTGAGATTGAACTCTTGGTAGCTATTCTCTTCTAGATGTGGTTGACATAAGGTTTGTCACATTTAATCATTATATATATATATATATATATATATATATATATATATATATATACCCCAAATGATCTAATCTGTGCCAGAGATCATGCAAATCTGGAGTTAGAATATTTGGAGTTGGTTACTACTGTATGCCAAGTACTCTTCCCATCCTATTTCCATTTTTCTCAGAATTTCCTATTACAAAAATATAATCAGAGCTCATCTTTTTAGATACCAAGTGGGTTATTTTGTGCAAAAGGAAGTGTTTAATCAACAAACCTTTCCAATTTGACAATTCAGTGGCAAAGAAAAGTCTTCATATGTATAGCCTCTGTTTTCAATTGAATAAAGAGAACCCAACAATCCTATCTTAATATGAAGGCAAGTCCTAACTGTGAAACTATCTTATTTTGGTTAAGTTTCAACAATTCGAGCTTAGGGCACTCTCACAGATAATTAAATATTAAAATTACTTCTACAAATGTGAAACCAATTTTTTCCTTAGGGGAAGAGAAATGGAAAGGAAGAAGCAAATGGAGATGAGGCATAACATGGTGGGCAGGCTATATACAGTTGTACATTTAGTAAATGATTTTGGTCACTTTTCACAACACAATGGCTATTTTCTTGTATCTCTTGCTACACCTATGGTAGAGGAAAGTGCTAAACCTATAAATCAAAACACATTTGATAAAACATTCACTTTCAAGTTTCATAAATACATGCATTTCTAATTATAAAGTCTCTACAATACATTTGCATGTTTACATAGACTAACATATATCATACAAACTCACGGAAGTCTTCTGTTATGCTCTTAGTTTTCCCTAGATCTGATATTATCTTCATAAATATTCAATTAAGCCACAAACAAAAGTACTGTAACTTTTTAAGTCTATCCAAGTTTTAAAGAAAAAAAATCAGCAGCTATTCCATAAAACAGAAGGGATGTCAATCCTTTACTTTCTTTGGCTTTCTGAGTCGGTTGTTTGAAAAACACTAGGAACTGACATGAGGTTTTCTATATATTGTCCAAGAACTTGGTTTTCTGATTTTAGCTTCAGATTTTCTGCCGTCATTGCATCTACACTTGCTGCCAGATCTTCAAGTGTGTGTTGATAATTCCAACATTTGATTAATAAGTCGTGTTTTTTCCTCCAGCTCCACCTGATTTTCAGCACCGACTTTAGCCCTGTTGGCATTTATCATCTCTAGTAACAAACTTCTGGGCATTGGATATAAAATCCTGGATGAAAGGTCTACTGTTGGAAGCTCTGGGGATGGGAGGGGTCTAATCGTTGTTCTTCAGTGGTCAGGGTGTCCCTACTAAAGGGTACAACAGATAGAAGAGAAACATCCTCAGTGTTACCCTTGGGTGTGGGTGAGCATCATGCTTTCAGATTCAAAGACGACCACTTGCTGGTTCTAGGATTAAGCTAACTGGCTCTAAAAGATTCAAAGAGTGAACCCAGGCAGAAAGTGGTGATGAAACATCTTGCAGCATCAGTCCAACCTCAGTCTACAGACTTCTGCCAACTGGTCAGGATTGTCAGGGACAGTGATGATGTCTGCTATGGTGGCAGTGTGTGGTAAGGGCTGGGGGTCTAGACTGCTTCCCAGACCACAACTATCACAGTGAAAATAAACATCCATGCAGTCTAGACTGACTGGCCTCCAAGACTTGCCTGTAAGTGTGTGCATTTTATTGGATTCCTTGTGGTTCAGTCACAATATTGAAGGACCTAACACCCATTTCCCCTTTCCTCTTCAGTATCTGAAGTTTTGGAAGGCCACAAGGTATCCAGTTGAGAAATTGCATTTCCCAGTCTCCCTTGTGGTTAGGAGTGGTTAATGAGATTTAAGCAGAAGTCACTGTGTCTGCCCTCTGCTCTTCCTTCTTGCAGCCAGGAACACGGACTGCAGCTGTAGCAGCCATTCTGTAGCCATGGATGAATGCCATCAGCCAGGAGCAGAAAGCTAGGGACAGTCAAGGTCACTGGTGACATCGCAGAACCAGCATTTTAGCCATGGATTGCCGACCTTTGGACTACTTTTACATGGGACACAAAACAAATAAGCACATAAAATTCTATATTGTTTAAGCCACTGATTTATAGGTTTTTGGTATAATCCTGACATTCACATCGATGGCATCATTTGGCATGTGAACTGATTGCCCAGTATGGATTTCTTGTTTGCTGTTCCCTGACCTCTTAGAGAGGCAAGACTAACCCTCCACTCTTACTATCACTGCTCCCAGTTCCCCAGAGTCATTGAGGCTCTCTGCCTGAGACTATTCAATCTTTTAAGTTACCTGAAAGCAAAGCTGCTGGGCTCACTAGCCACTTGCGAAATCAACCAGATGGGTCTTCAAACTCTTTGCTGAGCCCACTGTGCCTGGGGAACTCTGAAGGATGCTTTCATGGACTCTTTAATTTGAACCCAGAGGAGCCACACAGCTGGGATCCTATTACTCCTGAGATTTTCTTCCTCAAAGACAGTTTCTTTTGAGTCTTAGCTGTATATGTTTAAATATTCCAATTTGCAGTAGACATGAGATTTCCTGAGTCATGAATACCAAGCTTATAAGGGAAAACTACTAGGAAAACCTCGTGATACTCCCAGAGAAAGAGGCAGCATGCACGAAGCAATGTATAATTTAGAGGGGAGGCATTTCAAGGTATAAGACTTCAAGTCTTCCAATGTAAAGATTTTGCAATCAACAGATCCAGAGATCAACCTAAGAAGATCTAGAAAAAGCTGTAACCATCATCTCAGTGCCAATGAAACAAAGGTACATCTGTAGATCTGTCCAGAATATTGTGTGTAAACCAAATCCAGCCAAAGGAAGGCCAAATGATCCATATGCAGTGATCAAAATAGTAGAGAAAGAGGTCTGAGAAAGTGCATGAACAGGGGCTTTGAGAGTCAAAGAGAACTGGGTTCAAATCCCCTCTTTTCTTCATTAGAAACAAAAGCGCAGGTGGATATCTTAGAAGCATTGTTGAGGATGAAATAAGAAGTTGTGAGTAAAAGGGCCTGGCCATCAAAAACACAGAAGGATGGGAGAGAAGAGCACAATGGTGATCAGTATGGGCTTCGCCATCCTAGAGGGGATGGTCTGAGTCTAGCTATCTTCCTTTACTTACTTCTCTGCGACCTTGGACAAATCAGCTAACGTTTTCAAGTTTTGAATTTCTGATTCAGAAAATAGGGATAATGAACCACCTTACTGATAGCGTTGTTGTGGGAATTACATGACATCATGCATATCACACAAGCACCTAGCAAAATGCTGAAAACAGAAGAGTATTTCAATAAATAAAGCTGCTGGGGGCAGCTTCTTCCTTCTTCCCCTCCCTCTTATATTTCCCAGTCCCTTACACTTGAGTGGGGCCATATGACCCATTATGACCCATGAGTGGTCAGCAGAAGTGATGTGTACCACTTTAGGTCTGAGCACGAAGAATGAGCACGTCTCCATATGCTTTCTTCCTTAGCCATAGCAAATCTTGGAGTAGCGTGTTTGAGATGGTCACAGAGTATTGGAATCTCCATTAGATTGAGATCCTGAGTGGCTATTTGGACCCACACTGGCTGTGTTCGGCAACTGGATTTTGAGATTGACTTGTTACCACCTAGCTTATTCTCACTAACATAAATACCTGTAAGTGCTGTTGATCTGAGTTCTGCAAAAAAGTATCCAAGGTCAAGTAAGCTTAGGAAGTCCTAGGCCCTTTAAATGTTAATGTCTCTTCTGAAACTCAAAGGTTTCCCACAATAATTTGACAAAAGCTTTTTTTTTTTTTTTTTTAATGAAACATGATTTACAGGTCTAGTGTTCCATAAAACACTTTGGAAAAGGGTGTTTGGGTAATTGACTGTTTCCTACTGAGACTCTGTCCTTGTTTCTCTATCTCCACATGAATTCCAGCAATGTATTCCTGCAGTTCCCTACTTAACCCATTTTTACATTCCATGGCTTCCCATCACTCTTCTGAATTCCAAATTGCTGAGCACTACTGGAAAAAGTTAAGGGGTGGAAGCTGATTGAACCTCCAACACTATTGCTTTGCACTATTGAGTTTCCAGAATTTGTAAGTTTTTATTTCATTTTCAGTCAATTCCCTACAAACCTACCACCACAGCTTTTCTTATGCTCACTTTGCTCACACCTCAAACTTACCCTCATGCCCCTCCTTTCAGCATAAAATCCCATTGCCTACCTTATGGAAAAGATCAGTCATCCAATGTAAACTCTCAATGCATTCTCCCCTCTTCCTGTTTTATGTAGATCATTATCATTCTGTCTTATTTAAAAGAAAAAACTTTTTTGTATTTTAGAGACTCCCTAAACCCCAACCAAGCTATTTTTTCTCTTCTCTGTTTCTGTTAAGCAACAGTTAAGCTTTTAGCAAACGAACACAGTAACCACCAAGGAGTCACCAAGAGCTTCTTTAAAAGCCCCCATTCCTCAAATTTAGTGCTTCTCACCCTGTGTGCTCTCCCCTTGGCCAGGTCACATCCTCTTGTGACCTTGATGTAACTCTGCAGGTGAGTTTTGAATCTAGGTTTTCTTCTTTCTTGTTCTTGAAGACTTGGATTTTCATCTGCCTGCTGGGCACCTCCATATGAATATCTCAGGTATCTCACTATTCAAACAAAACAGTATTTTCCTCTGTCACATGCTACTCCTCCTCTGCTTCTTCTGGAGTTGGCGTTCCAGGAAACCAGCTCAAAATCTCCAGATATCTCTGCCTCTTTCTTTCCTTAACTTCCTTTGCTGTGTTTATAAAAGATCTCCTCTTCCCTTTCCACATCTGTTGCTTTAGGTCTCATTCCTCTGATATGGACCAATGAAATAGTTCTTCAACTGGTATTCCCAACTCTAGTTCTCACCCACAATCTACCTCCTAATTGGTGCCAAAGAGGAATTTGACAGAATTTAACATTCATTTCTGATTCAAAAATAATAAACAAACAAACAAACAAACTTCCTGGCAACCTAGAAATAGACAACTACAATGATAAAGAATGTCTGTTTCAAACTGGCAGCCAGCACTATACTTATAAGTGAATGTTGGGGCATGCTCATTAAGGCCATGAACAAGACAGAGATGCTTGCCATTATAATTAGCCAGGATCATAAGAAAAAAGAGACATAACCATAATAAAAAATGAAGCAAAACTATCCTATAGTATTTATTGATTTTTTTTGAGCCAATGAATGAAAGATTGAATGATATGGGAAAATATTTATGATATATTATTAAGTTAAAAAAGTGACTAAAAAAGGAATATAAACAGCATGATCCTAATTTTGTGAGGAAAATAAATGCATATTTATTGAGTGAGCAGGAAAAATTTCACGACTGAAAAAAATTAGTTTGCGAAAGCTTATACACTATCATCTTAATTTGATTATGTTTTTCCCAAAATAAATCTTCAAGTATGTAAACGAAATTTTATTTTGTTTTTATGTTTATTTCATCTGTTCTATAAAGAAATGGATTCTTTTGAAATCAACAAAATGTCATATATATAAAAATATGAGTCTCTAATTTTTAGGTTCCAATCTAGATACCAGGTGAAACTTAACATCCTATCATATTCCTTCTGAGTGTCTAAAGATAAGCTACTCATCACCCCTTTGCACAAATTCTAATTCTCCCTCTTAAATATAAAATGCCTTAGTCTGTCCTAAGTACAAAGAACGTACCCTTCTGTCCAAGAACTCTCAGGTATAAGATACCCATAAGGAGACTTTTGTATTTAGAAGTGATGTGTTAATTGGTGCCTCTGTCCTTAGAAATTTAGTGATTTCTACCTAAAACTTTGAGTCACATAGAATATTGTACAGCCCTGCTTTCATTAGAAGAGAGGAAGAACCTTTTTGATGCTTATGACCATAAGCTGCCACACAAGAGCCCAGCCTGCTTAAAAACTAGCAAATCCATTTGGTTCAGGAAATTTAGCTGTGCTTCCCAATGATTTAATCCTCCTCTGCTTATTACCTTGTTTTTGTTTTTTTTTTTTTTTTGGATCATCGTGTCCTCAACTTGAATTGGTACTAGTTTTTTAAATTTCTGATCTCCTTATTGTGAATTCTGTTACCAGCTCCCAACATTGGCCCTCAGACCATGCACCTGGCAAGTTCTCTGGTGTCTGTCTTTGTCCATCTAGTGAGGTTGGGCATGACATTGCGGGCCAACTGCACACTCAGTTAATAAACCAGGTCAGGCACTGAGCAATGATAGGTGCTAATGCCACAAACCATAGGGTATGCTTTGGAGTATATTCTTGCTTGGGGTTTACTGAGTTTCTTGGAGTTGTGTGTTTATGATTTTTGTCAAATTTAGAAAATGTTCAGCCTTTTTATCTTCAAACATTTTTTTCTCTCACCCTCCTCTGGGATCCAACTATACAGTAGATGATTTGTTATCGCCCCACAGGTCTCTGAATTGTTAATTTTATTCAGTCTTTTTTTTCCTATCTGTATTTTATTTTTGGTTGTTTCTATTTCTATTTCTTCAAGTTCATTGATCTCTTCTTCTGCAGTATCTAATCCGGTGTCAAGCCCATCTAGTGATTTTTCCCCCCATCTGTTTCCACATGTTATACTTTTAAGCTTTAGAGTTTCATTTGGTTCTTTTTTTTTTATATCTTCCATTTCTCTATACCTTATGTTCATGGTTCATTTTAAACACTGAGCATATTTGTAATAGCTGTTTTAAAGTCTTTGCTGATTCCACAAATGATGTCATTTCTGTTTCTAATTCCATTGACTGATTTTTCTTTCTAGGTTGTAGGTTCATGGGTCTCATTTACTATTTCTTCACATGTCTAGTAATTTTTTACTGGATGCTGAACACCGTGTTACTGAAATATTTATTGTGTGGGTTTGTTGCCTTTTTGAAAATTGTTTTTTAAAAATATTTTATTTATTTATTTATTTGAGAGAGGGGGAGAGAGAAAAAGAGAGAGAAAGAGAATGAGAGGGAGTGGGGAGGGGCAAAGGGAGAGAGAGAAGCTGATTCCCTGCTAAGTACAGAATCTGACACGGAGCCCGATCCCAGGACCCCAAGATCACAACCTGAGCCAAAGGCAGATGCTTAACTGACTGAGTAACCCAGGCACCGTGTTGTCTTCTTATAGATAGTACTAGGCTTTTTTTGGTCAGGTAGTTAAGCAGTTTGGCAATCAGCTTGATCTTTTCAAGGACTGGTTTTAAATTTTGTTACAGCTGGTCTAGAAAAAGTTTACTCTAGGGCTAGATAAGCCTTCTCACTACTCCTTCTGTGGTCTCTACTGAATGTCTTGGGTATTTGAGAACCTTCCACCCTGGATTATTGGAACTCCGGTGTCTCCCATCCCTCTGTGAGCTCCAAAAATGTTGAGTTTATAGCTCCCTGGCAATTACTTGCCTGGCCTTGTGGGGTTTCACTCCCTGTAGACTCATGGTGACGCCTCACTGGATTGCTCTAACTGTCTCTTTTCTGGTACTTGCCAATTGCAACTACTTCAGAATCCTTGAACTCTGACCTCTAACTCCTCAATTCAGAGAGCTTCCATGCTTTGTTTGGGTTCCTTCTTTCCATATCTTGGTCTGAAGAGTATATCCAAGCAGAAACTCCTTGTGATTATAAGCCTTATCTCTGTTTCTCTTCTCTCAGGGATCACAGCTCTGTGCTACCTTTTGTGCAATGTTTTATTTGTTATAATGGGATGGAAGTCTAATATCAGTTACTTCAACATAGCTAGAAGCAAAGCTTCTCTTTGTTTGTACTTTTAATTTAAGTAAGTGGCATTGTGATAAAAAGATTTCATTCTGTATTTTATCATTCTTTCTTTTTAAAATTTAGAACTGTTTGTCTAAAGCTGTTTGATTAATTTAGGTTGATATGTTTACATCTAATTTGTTTCTTCTAACTATTGCATGATTGGAACTTTATTTTTTTAAAAAATTGATCTGACAGGGCTATGAGGGCTGAATTAGAGAAGGGACTTGTCCTATTTATTCACATTTCTACAGTTTTTCTAAAGCTATTCTCATTAACAAAAATATCTTTGCTCATTCTCTGTCAAAACAAGCTTCTCACTTTCTTAATAATTAAAAAATCTGAAATATTTTTCAGTATGTAGAAGTATATAGATAATACAGAAAATAGTGTGGAATATATAGTCTAGATTTAAATATGTTAATGTTTCTATGTCTGTGTTGTATGCAGGCTTTTTGTAATGGTGATAGGAAATAAGATATTTCAAAAACAGCTAAAGTCCCAATCCCATACCCTTCCCCCTTCTCCCTACCTTAGGAAACCATGTAAGTTGCTATGCATTTCCCTATGCATGATTTCATATTTTTATTATATGTATATTCCTTCATAAATACATAGTGTTTTGTGTGTCTTAAAACTTGGCAAAAATAGCATTATGCTATGCATACTCTTTTGCAACTTATTTTGTGGCTTAGTATTGGGTCTGATATTTTGATTTATTGAAACTGATAGGTGTGATTACTAGACGTTAATTGCTGTATGGGATTCTCTCAACTATTTCTTCCATAGTTCCTTTATCTATCATCCTACCCATGGAAAGTTTACCTTGGATTCTTACAGATATTTCCTTGTCTTCATATCTCTTTGTGCTCATTTCACCAAATTGGCAAAAATTTAAAACTCTAGTAACACTAAGTACGGGAAGAATACAAGGAAATATAATATCTTATACAATGTGGATGGATGTGGGTGTAATTCTGTACCCATTCCCGGGAGATCAATGTAGTGACACTAGCGCTGACAATAATCAAAGGTCCATTTTGTATTTTGGTGAGGAAACTGTCAGAATCATTTTTATTTGGTTCTACTTCATAAATTTTTATGGCAAGTAAATAGCTTATTCTAGCCATCTTAAGAACTGAAGACTGCTGTAGAACTTTATGCTTTTTGGGGAACAAAGGATGGAAAAAAATAAAATATTAAAAATTTTTGAGTGTGTTTACAGTTCAGTTTTCCCTGGAATTGTTAATAGAAAGTAAAGTCACTGATCTTTCACTGTACCCTGCAGTAGCGATATTTTATGATTTTCCAGTTATACAAAACATGTTTTAAATTAGCTCCCCCTCTTAGCTCTAACTGTCCAAGGTCTTTATTCTCCATGTCCTCTTTGCTCTGATAGGGTTCTCTCTCTCTCGCTCTCTCTGCCACTTAAAATACTTCTATGTTTATGAAACAACAGCAACAAAACCCAGTGGTTTTCAACCCTGGTTGTTGATTGGAACCACCTGTATTAAAACACCAATCCCTGGGACTCACCCTCAAAGATTCTGATTAAATTGGATTTAGAGCCACTGTATTATGCAATTCAATTTACCAGTATAGAGCTTTACACAAAACATTCAATTATGCAAAATATATCTCTGTATAATGCACTCATATATCCTCTTTATCTTTCACCTTCCTTTCAAATCCATAATTTGAGCAAATTTTTCACATGAGCCCCCCCCCCCCCGAATCTAGTTCCTACTGACTAATTGTGTGAATTTGGAGAAATTACTTAATCTTCGTGTGGCATTTTCCCCCTCATCTGTAAAACGGAAATAATAATCACAACATACTTTTCAGGGCTATTGCAAGAATCAAATTAAATTATACATGCAAGTAAAATGGAAAGCAATTTACAAATGTTAATTATTATGAGTCTCTCTGCTCAACATTACCATATGCTGTTTGGATCACATCCGCATACAATTCTGTATATGTTGAATTGTTGTAATTTCCTGTTTATTTTTGTATGTATCTTTACACTTGTACAACCTAAATCTCAATTCAATTAAGACATTTTGGGGGGAAGAAACAAATTTATACTTCTTTAATATATTTTATTTTCCCCATTTCCAAACACAAAGCAGGAGGCAAAAACCATTAAATTGAATTTATTAACAGAAACACAGTCCATGATTAAAAATTTTTTCTGTTACAGTGCATATTAACTTTGGCCAGGATATTTTATATACACAGGAAATTGTTTTTTGACACAGTAATCCTTATTCCCTCTTCACTTTATCCCTTTTCCTTTCTACCACTTTCAATCAGATACTTGGCTCATTGAGAGTTGGTTAATTGTCTGATGAGAGGGTTGTGTCAAGATCAAAAGCACAAAGGGTGCCTGAGTGACATAGTCAGTTGTGCACCGACTCTTGGTTTCAGCTTAGCTCGTGATCTCAGGGTCATGAGATCGAGCCATTACTTGGGCTCTGTGCTCAGCAAGGAGTTTAAGTTTAAGTTTCTCTTTCCCTTTGCTCCTACTTCCCCCTCTAAAATACATAAATTAATTAAAACAACAACAACTAGAAATAACCTCTTTGTCTTTTTAAAATTTTTCCTTTCTTAAAGTCTAAAACCAGAGCAGGTGAGAAAATTTGGAGCATAGACAAAATGCGCCATGAAACCATGGAGAACACAGAATTTTTCCATCTCCAGGTAAGAAAAAGATTTACCTGAGCTTAGGAGAGAGGTGAACAGAGAGAAAGGAAAACTGTGCAGGAGTGTGGCAAGATCTTAGAAAAGGAAGCTGAAGAGGTACCAAGGCAGGTGGGCAGCCTTGAGAAGACTCCAGTGCCCCAAACATGACTCGGAGAGATTGACAGCACTTGGACCTTGAGGAACTATTGGAACAGGAAGGTGGACGTTCTCCATGGCAACTCGTGTGGACAGATGGCAAAGGAAGGGATTTCCTGTAACTCCCCAGGCCTTGCCACTGTATAGGATTCTGAAACCATGCACAACTCTGGCTGTTGTGGTGGAGGCACAAGTTTGTAAATAACGAGGTTAACATGTCTTAATATCTTATCACCAAAAAGCAATTAAATTGCTTGAGAAATTAAAGAATGTTCTATTTCTTGCACATTTGGAAATGTGGGCTGTAACATCCACCACATATATGCATATGCATGTAGCTATTTATATTTTACATTTATAGACACACACACAACACAGAATTCAGGGTACCTTGCCAGAAATGACATTTGTAATTTTCTCTCTTCTCTAGGAGGAGAAATGCCCACAAATCACATTCTCAAAGAAACTCAGAGGTCAGAGGTCAAGCACATATATTATTAAAAGACAA
Organism: Canis aureus; assembly: GCF_053574225.1. Taxonomy (NCBI): domain Eukaryota; kingdom Metazoa; phylum Chordata; class Mammalia; order Carnivora; family Canidae; genus Canis; species Canis aureus. The sequence goes on from NC_135647.1 coordinate 22,060,803, forward strand.
ACTTACATTAATGTTAACATTTTCCCATTGTTGATATGTTTTTACTGATAGGAGAGTTGATATACAGTTTTTAAAATATTTTATTTATTTATTCATGAGAGACAGAGAGGCAGAGACATAGGCAGAGGGAGAAACAGACTCCCAGTGGGGCATCTGATGCAGGTCTCGATCCCAGAACCCCAGGATCATGATCTGAGCCAAAGGTGGATGCTAACCACTGAGCCATCCAGGTACCCCTGATATATGGCTTTTGTGATAAATTAATAATTATAAAACTAATGTTATCTCATTAGCAATGACAAATTGACATGATGACAGTCAGTGGCTGGCGATTTACACAACAGGGCATGGCTGGGTTGTTTTAAACGACAAAATGAAGGCTATCCAGAGTTTCTCATGTACAGCCTGGCACATACATCTTCAGAGACTCTGATTTTTAATTCCTATGAGAAAGAAGGCAAGAAAAATGGGAAACTATTAAGAAAATTTCATGGGGGAAAGAAAAGCTGCTCAAAACCTGGCATTAAATCTCCCTCACCATCATACGTTCTGCCTTTGCAATGCACCTGAGAGGTCTAGAGATAGAGACCCTGTCTGTGATGCAATAGTTGTCCTATCATCTGGAGACAAAGCTACGTGGTAAGTAAGGAAGGCAGAGCTAGAAGACAGAAGGAAGCTGAGTTTCTGATAACTGCCTTAAGCAGTTGACAATGGCCCGTGAAGGCCTACCTCTAGCCTTCTTGTTATAAGAGGAAAATAATCTTCCTTCTGTAGCCACTGTGGTTGGATTTTCTGCTCTTTGCAGCTGAATGCTCCCTTACCTCAAACCTACGTGTACAACTATGATTCGCTAATATCCTAAGGAACAAGATACACTTAGGACTGGACTTGTTTTTAATAATAGTAAATAAACCTACATTTCAGTAAGTTGTCTTAAAGATGTTGGCCAGACCCCTGTTCAGTTACATTGGATTATCACTACTTTGACTCACAATGGGGGCTATTTAGACCTCAGGCCAGGGGCAGAGGTGCCAATTCTGCTACTGTTTTTCTGTTAATTTATACTTGCAATATTAGTATTGTCTTTTTTTCAGAGGAATTTTTGTTTTGGTAGAAATCTCTAGAAGTCACTCTTGTGCCTTGAGAAAATTGGCCTGATTAAAAGGTTGTAATGCATATGTAATGTAATTCTTCATATTAAGGAATGGAATATATCCATATAATCAGTCACATAAAGTACAAAAGAGTTTCTAATCTGATATCAAACAAACAAGGAAGTTTTCTCAACCTTTCTCCTCCATCAAGAAAGGGGAAGACCTTTGGATCTGGCAGGCCATATGCAGTGTGCAGATGAGCAGAAGCAACACCGTTAGTTTGGATACTAGGCAGGCATAGAGCTTAACTGTTTTATTTTAGGAATTAAAATAAATACAGAGTTTGGTGAATTGGATACTCTCAAGGGACATTCAAGTAACCTTCTATAATACAGCTAGATGTTGCATAAATTCCCCCTTTCCAAATTATTTTTAACTCATTATTAGTTCTGCAGAACAGTCTGGGAAATTTTCAAGGAACCAAAGTAACTAAGTCTCACATCTTATATTTAAAAAAAGTAATCAACATGGATCATGAACTTAAATGTAAAATGTGAAATTATGAAACTTTTCAAAAAAATTAATAGGAGTAAAATCTGCTGGACCTAGGGTTAGGCAAAGAGTCCTGAGATGTGGTACCAAAAGCACTTTCCATAAGAGGAAAACAATAAGCCAGACTTCATCAAGAGTAAAAACTTTTGGTCTGCAAAAGACCCTCTTATGATATTGAAAAGTCAGGCTATAGACTGGGAGAAAATGTTTGCAAACCACCTATCTGACAAAGGACTAGATCTAGAATATATAAATAACTCAAAACACAGCAGTCAAAAACCAAGCAATCTAGTTAGAGAATGGTCAAAAGGTATGAGGATACATCCCACTGAGGAAGTTATAGAGATGAAATCAACACATGAAAGGATAGTGAGCATCAGTATCCACTAGGGAAATGCAAATTAAAACCACAATGAGATATCACAACACACCTGTTAGAATGGCTAAAATAAAAAGTAGTAGCAACCCCAAATTCTGGGGAAGATGAGAAGGAACTGAGTGTCTCACACATTGTTGGTGGGAAATAAATATAAAGTGGTACAGCCATGCTGGGAAAGAGTTTGGTAGCTTCTTAAACAACAACAACTAAACATGCAGTTATCATGAGACCCAACAGTTATACTCTCAGACATTTGTCCCAGAGAAATGAAAAGTATATCCACGCAAAAACCTGTACATGGAGGCACCTGGGTGGCTCAGTGGTTGAGTGTCTGTCTGCCTTTGGCTCATGTTATGATCCCAGGGTTCTGGGATCAAGTCCCCACTGGGGTCCCAGCGGGGAGCCTGCTTCTCCCTTTGCCTGTGTCTCTGCCTCTTTCTCTCTGTGTCTCTCATGAATAAATAAATAAAATCTTGTTTTGAAAACCCTGTACATAACTGTTTATTACACCTTTACTTGTAGTAGTCCTCAACAGGTGAATGGTTAAACAAGCTGTGGTGCATCCACACCATGAAGTACTGTAGATCAATAAAAAGGACTGGACTATTGATACACACAACAATCTGGACTCCTGAGAATTATACTGAAAAAAGCCAATCCCCCAAATGACATATTTTATTATTTCATTTTAAAAAATTATTTATTTTTTGTTTATTTATTTATAGAGAGTGGTGGGGGAAGGGTGGGTGGAGAGAGAGAGAGAGAGAGAGAGAATTTCCAGCAGACTCCCTGCTAAACACAGAGCCCAACTAGTGGCTTGATCTCATGAGTGAGATCATGACCTGAGCCGAAATCAAGTCAGATGCTCAACCAACTGAGCCATCCAGGCACCCCTGTGTGATTCCATTTTTATGACATTCTGGAAATGAGAAAACTGTAGGGATGGAGGACAGATTAGTACTAGGGATTAAAGGAGGGTAAAAATGAAAGGGAAGTGGGTGTGGCTATAAAAGAGCAACATATGGAAACTTGTGGTGATGGAGATGTTCTGTATCTGACAATATCTATGTCAATATCCTGGTTATGATATTGGACTATAGTGTATTGAGATGTTACCATCAGGGGAAACTGAGTAAAGAATACACAGGATATCTGTATTATTTCTGAGAACTGCATATGAATTGGGGCACCAGGGTGGCTCAGTCGGTTAAACATCTGCCTTCGGCTCAGGTCATGATTCTGGAGTCCTGGGATCAAGCCTCACATTAGCCTCCCTGCTTGATGAGGAGTCTGCTTCTCCCTCTCTCTCTGCCCCTCTCCTCTACATGCACTCTCTCCCTCTCTAATAAATAAATAAAATATTAAAGAACTGCATATGAATCTACAATTACCTTAATACAAAAAGTTTAATTTAAAAAGTAAACAAAATAGTGCTAAAAAGTCAGATGAATTATAAGCAAACTTGAAAGTTAAGGTTGCCCAGCTGATACACATAGTCGCAGTTATAGCCAACAGAATAAAAATTAAGTCCATGGCAAAACAAAGGATCTTGAACTAAGTTAGTTTTCTTAAATATCTTGGGAGTAAGGCACCCCCAGTTTAGGCCACCTGGAGCCCCAGGTTCCCCACAGGTTAAGTTCAACTAAGTAGAAGCTCATACTAAAAGAATGACCAAGTTCCAAGGAAACAAGCCACCATAAGGGAGAGCAATAAATGAATACGATAAATGTTAGATTTAGGTTTCCAATGACATCAGGTATTTCTCACTTTTGAGATACAGAGTATACAGTGTCTCTAAATGGAGGAATTAAACTCAATAAAACATGAAAATAAAAATAAGGAAAGAACAAGAATGCAAAGCTACCCTTATAAAATGATTATAAGGTGAAACAGCTAGAACTTACGAAATGAAAAATATACTCATTAAACCTAAAAGTCAGATCTGCCTTGTTTGGAAGTCTAGCCAGCAAAAATTAAGTTTTTTTTTTTTTAAAGGAAATAGAAGATACAAAGAATGGAATAGAAAGAGCAAAACTGTCATTATCATTTTCAGGTAATATAATTGTCTATATAGAAAAAGGAACTCACAGAGAAATTACTAGGATAATGAGAGTTTAACAAGGTCTCTAGAATAAAAATCGATATACAAAAATCAAATAACTTCTATAAACCTACAATAAATAGGAAAAGTCATTTTTAAAAAGATGCGCTGACAATGGTAACAAAAATAAATGACTTCAGGGTAAGCATGAGAAAGGTCTGCAGGGCTTTTATAGAGAAAACTTTTAAAACTTATTGGGAAATAATGGAGAGACAAATAATGTTCATGGATCAGAGAGACTCAGTCTGAACAGTTTTTCACCATCTCTCTCTCCTCCGATGGATGCACTTGCTCTCTGCTCCTCTGAGAAGAAGGCAGCCATCAGAGAACGTCAACTTCCACGTGTGAATATCAACGCTTCAGCAGCAGTCTTATAGAGCTGTATATAAAAGTGGTTACATGTGTTTTGTATCTTTTGAGGCTTTTTGTGTCAGAAACGGGGGTACCCACATGTGATACAGCCTCCTCTGTGCAGCTTCAGTCTGCCTTTAGTCCAGCCAGGTGCAGCTGACCAGTCTCTGGGCAGAGAGGGTTTTCCAAGATTGCTTAAATTAGGACCTGGCTACTCCTATCTACAGGTGTCAAGAGATGGTCCACCCTCTGCCTCCATCTACAGAGGGAAAGAGGGAACCATGGCATCTGTCCCTCTATGTTCCTCACCAAGCTAATCTCCTAATGACCTTTATCTGTGTCTATATCTGTTTCCATCAGTGGTCTCTGACTCCAGGTCACCCCTCAGCTCCTGGACAGGAACCCCCACAGAGTTCAGCACACTCTTCCTTGTGCCATTTCCCGTGCCTCCCCAGTGCCCTGGAAATGAAATCCTGGCACTGTGCCCTCTGTAGCTCATTCGGCAAAGTCTTTTATACTTTAAACCTCTCCTCTGGACATGTGTTCACTTTCTTGCTCCGAGGATGCCTGGAATTCCCCCGGGCACTCTGCTCCTCCTGGAGCCTGCTAGACGATCGCTGTTCTCTCCCCCCGGATGCTGAAAGCCCTGAGCCTGGAGGTGGCCTGAGTATCTTCTCTGCCACTCATCTTTGTCTCAGATCATTCTCTCTCTTCCCTCTCCCTGAAACGCCCCGGCTTTGAAAATCATATCGTCTCTTCTAGCCCTGATTACAGCTGTCTGCTGACCTTTATGTTTCCTCCACCTTTTTTTCCAATGGATTTTAGCTCCTGGTGTTCTGTCAACTTTATTCAACATTCTCTTTGTCTCCATTCTTAGTGACTTCAATGTGCACATAATCTGTTCTACACTCTAAACTCTCATTTCTTTGCTTCTCAATTGCCATTTCCTCCACCGTACCTTTTCTTTTTTTTACTCCCAAGCAAGTACACTAGACCTGATCATTACCAATAGCTCCAACTCTAATATTTCTGGCTCTTTGACTTCAGGCACATGGCAGAATGAACTTCCTTCTTCTGCTGAAGTTAGGCATGGCCACAGGATTTCTCTTGGCCAGTGAAATGGCCAAAAGAAGCTTTATGATGAAAAGCCTTATTGCTCTTCTCCCTGCAGGATGACCAGCAGCATCTGAGATGCTGGCTTCCCTATCTTCTGGGAGCGTGAGTTCTCACTACAGATGGAGCGCTCCTGCTGACTTAAATAAACCTTTATTATTTACCGCTACTGAGAATTTGGGTTTGTTTATTGCCATAGCATTTTGTGTTTCCTTCCCTTTCACTAACTGTCCCTCCAATCTTTCTGCATCACTTCCTTTAGTATCTAGATCCAAACAAACCTCCCTGATATCAGAGAAACCAAAACTGGCATACAGAAATTCTCTTTGCAATTCTTTGGAGGTAAACCTAAAACTGTTCTAAACTAAAAAGTTTATTAAAATTAATATAAGGAAAAAATGTAAGTAAGATGGTAGACTAGGAAAAGCTAGGCCCTCATTTCCCCCCACAGAAACATTAAAACAAAACAAAAACTAGGTACTGGCTAAAGTAACTTTCTAGGAGCTCTGGAAATAAATAAAAAATCTGCAACAACAGAAAAAAGAATTCAATCCTTAACAAGCCACACTCAAAGCAGTAAAGAATTTCATGGTACTTTTGCTATTGCCCCACCTTCTTATCAGTAGGATCAGAAATAAGCAGCCAATTCCTGCTTCTCTCCTTTGAGATGGGAGGATAAAGGTAAAACTTATCTGCCATGTTGTGACCTGTCTGCAGTTCTGCTCAGAGGACTGGTTTCAGTTTTGTCTGATTCAGAGCTTGATGAGCAAAGGTATACGCCTTGGCTCACAACATGGGAAAGGCCAGAGAAAGCAATGGGAGACACTGGGGCATGTGAAAGCTGCAGGGGCACTGCAGCTCTTCAATGTCTGTGGCAAGATATTACAGGTAAAAGAATACAACAGAACATCTAAGGCCTCAAGAAGAAACTGGAAGGTGAGATTCTGGGAAATCAAGACATTTAAAAATAGTCATGAATATGGAGGGGGGAAAAACCCTCCATCCCCCAATTCTCACACAGATCCATGCAGGATGGAGTCCCAGAAAAAAAAAAAAGACTGATAAGACCTTAGGCTTTCACTCTGGGCTTATCCCAATGCTCAGAATGTGCCCTGGTAATTAGCATGAGTCAACAGAAATCTTGCATGCCAGAAGACAGTGGCCTGATATATTTACAGCACTGAAAGAGGGGTGCTCAGCTGGCTCAGTCAGTAGAACATGCAACTTTTTAAAAAAAAATATTTATTTATTTATCTATTTATTTATTTATTTGAGAGAGAGAGAGAGAGAAAGCAGAGGGAGGGTCAGAGGGAGAAGGAGAGAATCTCAAGCAAATTCTCCACTGAGTGCAGAGCCTGCAGTGGGGTTCAATTTCATAACCCTGAGATTATGGCCAGAGCAGAGATCAAAAGTCAGATGCTTGAGTGACTGAGCCACCCAAGTGTCCCTGGAGCATGCAACTCTTAATCTTGGGATCATGAGCTCAAGCCCCATGTTAGGTATAGAGATTACTTTTCTAAAAATTGAAAAAAAAAAGTGTTGAAGCAAAAAAATGTCAACTGAGAATTCTGTGTCTGGCAAAACTATCCTTTAAAAATGAGGGAAAAACAAAGATACTCCTAGATAAAGAAAAGCTGAAGGACTTCATTACCACTAGACCTGACTTACAAGGGATATAAAGGGAGTTTTTTAAGTTGAAATGAAAGGACAAGAAATGAAATGCAAGATAGAAATTTGAAACCATACAAAAATATAAAGTTCTCTGGCATAGGGAGATACATGGAAAGATATGACAACTGTTATTATAATTTTAGCTTATAGCTCTATTTTTATTTACTGCAGAATTTAAAAGATATGGGTATATAAATTATTATAAATCTAGGTTAATGTGTGCATAATATATAAATATACAATTTGTGATATCAATAACATAAAGGAAGGGAGAGTGGAGCTGTAAGGAACTAGATCTTTTGTATGTAACTGAAGTTAAGTTGCTATCAATTTAATATAGATCATTATCATTTAGGATGTTATATGCAGTTCCAATGGGAAACATCCATCCAAAGGAAAACCTCTATGGACTCTACACAAAAGAAAATGAGACAGACCTAAAAATGACACTACAAAAATCAACTAAACAGAAAAGAAGGCAGTAATGGAGGAAATGAAGGACACAAAGCTATAATATACATTGAAAACAAATAACAAGATGGCAAAAGTCAATCTTTCCTCATCAGTAATTACTTTAAATGTAAATGGGTTAAATTCAGTATCCAAAGGCATAAGTTGGCAGGAAGATTAAAAAAACAACAGAAAAAACATGATCTAACTATTTGTTGTCTACAAGAGAATCATTTTAGATCTAAGGACACATATAGGTTGAAAGTAAAAAGATAGAAAAACATATTCCATGCAAATAGTTACCAAAAGAGAGAAGAGGTGACTAAACTACCAGACAAAATAGACTTTAAGTAAAATAATGTTATGAGAAACAAAGAAAGACATTATATAAAGATAAAAGGGTCAGGGCACCTGCGTGGCTTAGTGGTTGAGCATCTGTCTTTGGCTCAGGTCATGATCCTGGGGTCTTGTGATAGAGTCCTACATCAGGCTCCCTACAGGGGAGCTTAAAGCTCCCTACTTCTCCTTCTGCCTATGTCTATGCCTCTTTCTGTGTCTCTCATAAATAAAGAAAATCTTTTTTTTAAAGATAAAAGGGTCAATTCACCAAAAGTAAAAAATAATTATAAACATATATGCACCAAACCTTAGAACTCCAAAATATGTGAAGAAAAAATAGAATTGCAGGGAGAAATAAAGAGCCTTTCAATAACAATAGGAGACTTTGATCCCCACATTCATCAATGGGTAGAATAACCAGAACAAGACAGAACATCAGTAAGATAACAGAGGACTTAAACAACACTGTAGACCAATTGGCCTTATCAGAACATTCCACCCAAAAGAGCAAAATATACACTTTTTTTTCAAAGGATAATGGAACACTCTCTAGGATATGCCATGTAAGGCCATAAAACTAGTCTTAATAAAGTTAGTAAATAAATAAATTATACAAAGTATATTGTCCAATCACAATAGAATAAAATTAGATATCAGCAACAGAAGGAAAGCTGGAAGATTCAATATGTGGAAATTAAACAGCACAATTTTAACAACCAATCAGTGAAAGAACAACCAATCACAAGGGAAATTAGAATATATCTCAAGACAAGTGGAAATGAAAACACAGCATTTTCAAACTTATGGGATGCAGCAAGAGCAGTGCTAAAAGGAAAATTTATAGTTGTAAACACATTAAAAAGAAAGATCTCAAATCAACAATCTAGTTTTATATCTTAAGGAACTTGAAAAAAGAAGAACTAGCTAAACTAAAGCTAGCAAAAGAGAAGAAAAAATAAAGATTAGAGATAAATGAAATGGAGAACAGAAAGACAATTAGATGAATAAACAAAACCAAGAGGTGGTTCAACAAAATTGACAAATTCTTACCTAGATTGACTAAGGAAAAAAAGAACAATGAAATAACTAAATTCATAAATGAAAGAGGAGATAATGCTACTAATTTTGCAGAAATAAAAAGATTATGAGTATACTATGAGCAGCTGTACACCAACAAATTGAATAACTTAGATGAAATGGATAAATTCCTAGACACACAACCTACCAAGACTAAATCATGAAGAAACAGAACATCTAAGTTGATTGGTAACTAGTAAGAAGATTGAATCAGTAATCAAAAATCTCCTAACAAAGAAAAGCAGAGAGTCAGATGGTTTCCCAGGTAAATTCTATCAAGCATTAAAGAAAAATTAACAATATTTCTCAAACTATTCTAAAAATTGAAGAGGTGAGAGTACTTTCTAACCCACTCTATGAGGCCAGCATTGAAAACAAAACAGACAAAAACCCTACAAGAAATGAAAAATTTTAAGCCAATATCCCTGATCAATATTGATGCAAAAATCCTAGAGTATTAGCAAAACTGAATTCAAGACCTTATGAAAATGATTATTACCATGATCCAGTGGAATTTACTTCTGGAATGCAAAGATCGTTCAACATGTGTAACTCAATGTAATACAGCACATAACAGAATAAATAAAATGTAATACAGCACATGATCAACTCAAATGATACAGAAAGGACATTTGACAAAATTCAACACAATTTTATGATAAGAACACTCACAAACTGTGAATGGAAGGAAGCTACCTAGACATAAAAGCCATATATGAAGCTAGAAATAGGATCTACCCCAACATAAAGACCATATATAAAAAGCTCACAGCTAACATCATACTCAATGATAAAAAATGACAAGATTTTCCTCTAAAATTATGAACAAAACAAGGATGCCTGCTTTTGCCACTTCTACCCAACATAATAGTCTTAGCTAAAGTGATTAGGCATGAATCCAAGTTGGAAAGGAAAAAGTAAAATTATCTGTTTGTAGAACACATGATCTTACATGCTTAAAAAAATCCTAAAGTGATGCTCAACATCACCAATCATCAGAGAAATGCAAATCAAAACTATAATGAGAAGACAAGAAATAGCAAGCATTGACAGGGATGTGGAGAAAAAGGAATTCTTGTGCACTATTAGTGGGAATGCAAACTAGTGTGGCCACTGTGGGAAACGGTATGGAAGTTCCTCAAAAATTAAAAAGAGAATGACCATATGATCTACTAACTCTACTACTAGGAGTTTAGCCAAATAAAACAAAACATTGATTCAAAAAGATATATGTACCTTTATGTTTATTGCAGCATTATTTACAATAACTAAGATATAAAGCAACCAAGTTTCCATCCATGGATGAGAGACTAAAGAAGGCATGGTTATATAAGGCATTATATATATATATATATAAATATATATATTATATTTATATATATATAAATGAAAGGTGCCAACACAATTCAATGGGATGAGATCAGTCTTTTCAACAAATGATGCCAGAAAACCGAATATCCCATAAGCAAAAGAAAAAATAAAAATAAAGTTGGATCATTACTTTACACTGCACACAAAAATTTGACTCAAAGTGTGTCAAAAGCTTAAACATAGGGAAGAAAACTATAAAACTCTTAGAAGAAAACATAGGGAAAATCTTTCTGGCATTGGATTTGGCAGTGATTTCTTGGATATGACACCAAAAGCATAGGTAGCAAAAGAAAAAAATAAATAAATTGAAATACATCAAATTAAAAAAATTTGTACATCAAAGGAAAGTAACAACAGAATAAAAAGACAATCCACAGAAAGGGAAGAAATATTTGCTAATCATACATCTGATAAGAGATTAATATCCAGAATATAGAATTTCTAAAATTCAACAAACAAAAAAGACGAACAATCCAATTTTAAAATGAGAGAGAAACTTGAATAGACACTTCTCTAAAGAAGATATACAAATAGCCAGTAGACACATAAAAAAAGAAACCAGGGATTTAAAATCAAAACCACAGTGAAATACTACTTCACACATTAGTGTGGCTATTATTTTTTTAAAAACACAGAAAATAACGTATTGATGAGGATGTGGCAAAGTTGGAACCCTTGTGCGCTATCGGTGGGAATGTAAAATGACTCAGTTGAGGCAGTATGGTGGTTTGTCAAAATATTAAACATAGAATTATCATACAATTTAGTAGTTCCACTCCTGGGTACGTGCCCCAAAGAATTAAAGCAGGGACTCAAACAGATATTTGTATACCCATGTCCACAGTAGCACTATCTATAGCAACCAGAAGGTGGAAGCAACCCAGTGTGCATCAACAGATGAACGGATAAACAAAATGCGGTTAATATATGCAATGAAATAGTATTCAGCCTTAAAAGGAAGGAAATTCTGACACATGTTGCAATGTGGATGAACCTGGAGATTGTTAACACTATAAAATAAGCCAGCCACAAAGGGAAAAACATTGTATGCTTTCACTTAAAAGGGGCTCCTAGAGTAGTCAAATCCATAGACACAGAAAGAATGGTGGTCGCCAGAGGCTGGGAGAGAGGGGAGTGTAGGGGTTAGTGTTCAGTGGGGATGGAATTCCAGTTTGGGAAGATAAAAATGATCCAGAGCTGGATGGTGATGATGGTTCCACAGCAATGAGGGTTACTTAGTGACACTGAGGTATATGCTTTAAAATGGTTAAAATGGTAAATTTTATGTTGTGTATATTTCACCACAATAAAAATGTTAAAGTCAACATAAAGAGAAATTCTAATATTTTTCTCCCCAAATTTCAATGGATTGTCACATGCACTGACTCCATGTCCTCTACTTTGGACAACATGAATCTGGATCCCAAATAGAGTCAAGGTCTCCGATTTTTTCCACTTAGCCATTCTTCTGTGAAGATACAGGACATTTACAGAAGCAAACGGATAACTTCCAAGAGAGTCCAGTAGATTAGACTCCCTGGAAGATTCCATTACTTCTGCCAATATGTGCTGCCTCCCATTTTACCTGCCCTGCATGCTGACCTTCTATCTCCTATGATATGTTACCAGGATATCATAATTTTGTCCTTCAGGAGTTTGGCTTCTTGCCACACCTACAGAACAATATCCCTGATTAATAATGATGCAAAAATCCTTGGCAAAATATTAGTAAAATCGAATTCAAGTCCATGTAAAAATGATTATCAAGACAATAAAGAGTAAAGAGTAAAACTGTTGTTCACAAGAGTTGTGAAGAATGTTCTAGAAGTGTGTCCTAAAATATTCAGGTTTGCTACTGGGCCACTTTGTTTCATCTCGACATGCCGTCATTTGTTTATCTGGGCCATAGTCAAGGATATCATTTCGGCACCTGAACGTACCTCATCTTTATAGAGGAAAATGTTCTCCAAGTTGAGTGAGTCCCAGGATACTTATTAGTATATTTTCAGATGAACTTGATCTCAATGTGTACATAACACAAGATAAGCACATTGTAATTATCTCTTGGAGAAACAAAAATCTCCAATTAGGTTGGCAGGTATCCAGAACTGGTGCGATCTGAATTGACCAGTGATAGTTAATGGATCTGATGCATCTTGGGATGCTTAATTGGCATATGTGGAATCATCATAGTCTCAGAGATGATTATTGGCTTTGTTTTGATGTTCTTTAATTTCACATTTGTTTCAACTCTTCTAGCAGGCCCATATTTATTTATCTTTTCTGCATCTGTTCCCAGAATATTTCTACTTAGCAGAGAAGTAATATCAATAAGCTCTACTGTATTAGTAAGTTTATCAAACAGAAGAGTTGGTCCATGGACCAGAAATTATTGGTGTGATTTTTTTCTTTTTTTTTTTTTAGTTATTTTAAAATATATCTCGTAGAGGCTGATTTTCAGTTTTTAAAAAAATCCTTTGACTTTTAGTCTGCCATGAACTTTTGAACTCACATTACATAAAATCTTTATATTTGTACCAAGCTTTGAAATTTCCTGAGCATTTACATATACATTTTCTCATTTAATTCAACAATAAATAGTATGTGGCTATCATTAATTCTGCTTTATGGGAAAAGCAACTAATATTCAAAACTCCTGAGGAAGTTTTTCCCTTTCTGTAATTCTTGAAAATGTGATCAAACTTTCAAAATGTATGAAATACATTATACTAGCATTTCTTCATTAGATGTTTCAGGCCCCTGCAGGTATGCAGAAATATTCTGCATCATTCAAAAGAACTTTATGAGAATATTTAAATTTTGTGATTTTTTTTTTTTTTGGTGATGATAAAGTAGACATGTTTTAGATTACCTGGATAAGCACCTTAGAAGCAACATTTGAATCCATGGTCATGTTGGTATTAAGTAATGGCTTAAAGTTACAACCTTTTACTTTTAATGCAGTATTTCTCAAGCTAGGGTGGACTGCCAGTGGATCTATAATTTCCCAAATTGACCAACCCTAAGCAAAGAATGACAAGGGAGAAAAAAAGCTAACACATGAGTATTTGCAGAAGTTTTTGGCTTCTCTTCCAAAGGAAAAATGCTCTCTTGTTGCTTTGGGTCTGTGACTTTTGTTGTGTTGATCAACATGATACAGAATTGAAAGGCACTTGAAATAATTTATTTCTATTTCAAAGAGCAGAAAGCCTTACACAAAGGGGGAAAAAATAAATCCAGAAACTATTGGAACAGGAGAAGAAGGGGAATTGAGGGAGAGGACCACACTGGAAGTTGGATCTGGGGGCTGCTGCTCTGCTTACCCTGTAAGAGAAAGGAAAAGAGGGTTTTAAGAAGTTGTGCTGCATGTTGTGAAAAAAAATCCACTTTGGCAATTTCTTGGAGACCGTTTTAAAGGCTTAATTAAGTAGCTTTGCAATTGCTTTGGATATTACACTGGTGTCCAAATGCAATACGATCCTAAGATAGCCCCTGAAACATCTTGGGTTTATCTAGATTATTTTATTAGTTAAACTGAGGTTCTTCTGTGAGTGTCAGAAAATGGAGAAATCAGTGAATTAAATGAGATAAATATTTATATCTTTATAGATTTAACTGGTGACCTATAAACCAAAGATAAAATATCTACCCCTTGCCAACACATCCAATACACAATGTTGAGTAGGAACAAGGTAATCACAATAAAAATTTCAGTAAAAAATTCAATAAAGAAAGAATGGGAAGCACCAGTATCAATCCCTGGAGATGGAGCAGAAAGATTTTCTTCTCTGTTAGGAGAATGTGTTCCCTGGTTAGTCCATTTGGCAGCTCACGTGGGAGGAATAAACCAATTCAGCCAACAAAAGACACTCCAGAGCAGTACAGTTTAACATTGAGTAAGCATTAATATAACATATGCATGGAGGGTAGAATGAAAGTGTCACAAGGTCTCGATCGAACTTCACACATTTATACAGAAAGTAGGAGAAAGAACATTAAGTCTTCTCTTACCTGCTGGGATTATCTCCAGTAACCCCGTGTGAGAGACTTGGCGGTTTATACTGGAAGCAAGTATTTATAGGCCCGAAGGGTCACAAGGCTCATGACCTTCTATTGCAAAATCAAAAGCTTGGACCTGTTATTGGGCTTATTATGTTTTCAAGGGACACCCTACCTAGAATAGAGAAGCATCGTTTTCCCCTTCAGCCCTGCTTCTGCTCTATTGGTTGTGATCATGTGCTCACTATGCTCCCTTGTCCCCAGGGTCAGCCCTCTGGCAGGGGTGATGGGGCACTTTCTCGTGTAGTTGCCTGGTAAGGGGAGCTCTGAAGGGAGCACTGGAGAAGGTGTCCCTTTTATGGGTTGCCCACGCTCCCAGCAGGGCCAAGTCTGGAGTTTCAATTGATCCTCAAAGATTGAATAATTCAGGCTATTTCAAGCCAGCTTTGTGATTTCTTAGTAGTTTGATGTTCTCAAATGTTTAATCTTTCCATCTATTTGGCTTTAATAGGTTTCTTGTGCAAATAATCACAAATGAATATTGGTCTAGGCAAAGTGTTGAACCTGAAGACTGCATTAACCGCCTCTCCGCTCTGCCCATCTACTTCTCTTGCAACTGCAAGGTGGCAGCTTCCTTGAGGGCATCTGATGCTACAGGCTTAAGGGGGAAGACAGGAACCTTAATTGGACTTTGCTGCTGCCGAGGTGCCTGTTGTCCAACAGAGATAACCTGAATTAAGAAGTTACTTTAGAAAAACTTGCGGCCACAGGCTGTCACTTTGAAGTCCCTGCTTATAATATCCTAAGTTTGGGCTGCAGAAGTCATTGACATTTTCAGTTCAGAAAGTCTCAACGATGAACTCTTAGTGAATTTTGATGACAGAACAAATGCCAAGAGTCTCGCTTTGCAAAGTTATCCTCTGCCAATAAGCTAGCTATAATCAGGGCTCAGTCTCTCCTGTAGGACTTTCTTGAAAGCATCAGAAGTTGCCAACACGTGTAAGTATTCGCAATCTCTCCTACTGGTACACCCTCGGATGGCATGTGGGACTCAGCGGAGGTGAGTGAAGCGCTCACTCCAAGTACAAAATTTAAAGGGGTGCCTATACCCCCTCCACAGTAATCAAGGTAAAGATAAATAATATTTCAGTGAGATGTCTTTAAAAAAAATAAAAAGCAATGCAAAAAAATCTGTGACAAAGTATCAAAATTTTGGATGAAGGTAGGTTCAGTATCGCTGACTTTTCTGTTTGCCTCAGGCTCCCATGTGGCTTGGCATGGCATCGCTCACGGTTGATAATTTCACCAACAATTTTGCAATTGAAATGATAGGAATTGCCAGCTTTCCAGCCTGCAATATTGAGTCTTTATCACCTTTTGCCACATAGCGTTCAATAAATCACCTCTAACTCTGAACTCTGGGAAACAAATTGCAGGTTGCTGGAGAGGAGATGGGTGGGGGGATGGGGTAAGCAGGTGATGAGCATTAAGGAGGGCACATGATGTGATGAGCACTGAGTGCTATACGCCTCTGATGAATTATTGAAAACTAGATCCGAAATTAACCATGTACTATATGTTGGCTAATTGAATTTAAATTAAAAAAAAATCACCTCCTCAAACAGTTAAAAATATACCTGCCCTATGACCCAGCAATTGCACTGTTGGGGATTTACCCCAAAGATACAAATGCAATGAAACGCCGGGACACCTGCACCCCGATGTTTATAGCAGCAATGGCCACGATAGCCAAACTGTGGAAGGAGCCTCGGTGTCCAACGAAAGATGAATGGATAAAGAAGATGTGGTTTATGTATACAATGGAATATTACTCAGCTATTAGAAATGACAAATACCCACCATTTGCTTCAACGTGGATGGAACTGGAGGGTATTATGCTGAGTGAAGTAAGTCAATCAGAGGACAAACATTGTATGTTCTCATTCATTTGGGGAATATAAATAATAGTGAAAAGGAATATAAGGGAAGGGAGAAGATGTGTGGGAAATATCAGAAAGGGAGACAGAACGTAAAGACTGCTAACTCTGGGAAACGAACTAGGGGTGGTAGAAGGGGAGGAGGGCGGGGGGTGGGAGTGAATGGGTGACGGGCACTGGGGGTTATTCTGTATGTTAGTAAATTGAACACCAATAAAAAAAAAAATCACCTCTAGAATCCCACTTCTGATACCAAATTGTATCTTAAGATTAGGTTTGGCAAAAAGACAAAATCCAAAGTAGCAGGACCTTAAACAAACCAAAGTTTATTTCCCTGTCCGGTAAATGTAGGCAGGCCAAGGTCGCTGTGCTTAGTTACATTATCACCAAGGATCCAAACTCTTTCCTAATTCTCCATTCTCATCAGTATGTGGCTTCCACATCATGGTTCTAAAAAGGTGCTCTAGCTCTAGCCATCACATCCACATTCCAGCTAACAAGGCAGAAAGTAGGAAGAAGGCAAATGCAGGCTCACAGTATTTCTAAGGAATGTTTCTTTAAACTACCACATGCCACAGATGCTCATATACACTGGCCAGAACCAGCAAGGCTACCTCCAGCTACAAGGGAGGCTAAAAAGCATGGTATCTGTTCCAGGTTACCATGTGTCAGATAAAAATGCTATTACTATGGGGACGCCTGCGTGGCTCAGTGGTTGAGCGTCTGCCTTTTGCTCAAGTGTGATCCTAGAGTCCTGGAATCGAGTCTCACATCGGGCTCCCTGCAAGGAGCCTGCTTTTCCCTCTGCCTGTGTCTCTGCCTCTCTCTGTATCTCCCATGAATAAATAAATAAAACTAAAAAAAAAAAAAAAAGCTATTTCTATGGAAGAAAGGAAACCCAGGCACTGGAGATATCAAGTCTCATACGTTGTGATGAATTTAGCTGTGTCTACTGCATCTGCTTCATTCGGGTTGCCATAGGAAAGACCTACTTCTGTGCTGGCCAGGTAATCACTACCACTCTCAAACATTTTGTCACATTGTGCTTCTGACCACGGTTTCCATTAGTCAGCTCTGATTTAGATCTACTAAGATCTAATCGTAGCTGCATTATTAAACCTGTGAGGTGAGAGAGATATTTTGAAATGTTCATTGACACGTCCTTTTCTCCCTATATATCCTCCTACCAGATCAGCTAACTGCTCATTTTTCAGAGAAGGGATAAAAGAGTAGAATGATAATGTCAAGAATAAAATTTTGGCCTTCTGAACTTCAAAAGCCTAGGACTGCTGATAGATTTGGAAGACTACATCATCAGCCAGAGCTAGCATCTCCCCAGTGGTTCCTCCCATTCTAAGCATGCGTACATTTTCCTGGACTGAGGGAGGATAAAGAGCAGAGGTGAAGCAGGAGGGTTAGATGCTGGTATGAGTCTGTGAGAAGAGGCCAAGGGTGTTGGGTGATGAGTGGGATAGAATCACTAGACAAATTTAGGATCCAGAGGCATAAACATTTGTGTCTCCAACTCCCAGGGAAGAGCTCAGGAAGCCTAAGAAATGATTGTCACGTAAGGTGTCTGGGATAAAGAAGAGTCTACATTGTGTGTGCAGCGTATTTTCAGGGTTCTCCAGGGAAACAGAACCAATATGAGATCTATTAGAAGGAATTGGCTCACCTGATTATGGAGGCTAAGAGGTTTCATAATCTGCCATCTGTAAACTGGAGATCCAGGGAAGCCTATGGTGTAGTTGCAGTCCAAGTCCATGGGCCTGAGACACAGGAGAGTGGGATGTGGACTGTAAGTCCCAGTCTGAAGGCAGGAGATGACTGATGACGTCGCAGATTGAGTAGCCAAGCAGAGAGAGGATCCTCCCTACATTGCCTTTTTGGTTGTTGTTGTTCAGGCCTTCAACAGATTGAATGAGGCCCACCCACATTGGGAAGGGCCATCTGCTCTACTCAGTCCACTGATTTCAAGTGCTGATCTCTTCCAGAAACACTATTCCCCAAAATAACACTTAACCAAATGCCTGGGCACCCCATTAACCATCAAACCCAGGCCAAAGAGTCTGTTTTTACAGTCAAAGCATTCTATTTTACATGCAATAAGGTGCTACTGGAGAGTTTGATCAGGGAAAGACAGGATGAGATGCACATTTACGATTGGTAAGTCTGGGGGCATCTGGATGGTTCAGTCAGTTAAGTGTCTACCTTCAGCTCAAGTCATGATCCCGGGGTCCTAGATTGAGGCCTGTATCGGGTTCTTGCTCAGCCGGGAGACTGTTTCTCCCTCTTCCTCTGCCTGCTGCTCCACCTGCTTGTGTGCCCTCTCTCTCGCTCTCTCTCTTTCTGTCAGATTAATTAATTAATTAAATACAAATAAATAGAAGCTTCTGCATGTTGGAGTGCTGCTGGGGGAGACTGCCTACAGGGAGGGCTGAGAATCGAGAAGCAAGTGGGTAGCTGAAGCAGATGTGGCAAGCTAAAGAAGTGTTAGGTGGAATGTTCACCATTTGCAGGGCTGATGTACATTGGATGGGCCTGCAGACAGCAGGTTTCAGATGTGGCCATATGGTCTTTATTTGTTCTAAGCTTTAGGAACGCGATTCCAAACCCTTTTGGGAAGTTGTCCTATTCCCTAAGCTAGCTCCAGATCCAGCAGTCCATGGATGATTGGACTTCTATAGGGTAGTGGTTCTCAAGCTTGAGTGTGCGTGGAATCACCTGCAGAAATTGTTAACATTATGGATTGCTGGACCTCAAACCCAGAGTGGCTGGTTCAGTCGTAGGGCCCCAAGAATTGCATTTCTAACAAGTTCTAAGGTGATACTGATGCTGACCATACTTTGAGAATCACTGCTGTTGGAAAAGAAATGACAGTTGGAAGATGGGACAGGCAGGGAGTGGAGTGTCTTTCATCCAAGGGACCATCTCAGGTGGCCCTCTGCATCCCCAAATGGGTCCATGACCATCATCATTTGACAGCACATTTTTACATGCCCATATTTAATACTGAAGTTTCTTACCCTTCGAGGGTAGGAAAGGGCTTGCTGAAGGTAACATTACTGGGAGCAGGAGACCAATGGGACATGGCTAGGATGTGCCTTGCCTCCAGCTAACATTCACTGACTATCCCTTTCGGCTGGGCATAGTTCTGGGAGCCATATGTATATTATTTCTTTAATTCCTTAACATGAAGTGGATGGGCTTCTATCTTCATTTTATAGATGAGAAAACTGCAGATTTAAGAAAATTGTCTGAGATCTCACAGCAGTTAGTGGAGGACTGGGCAGATTGGCCCTGGGCATCAGCCCTCTTAAACAACCCCCCTCCCCCCAACAGTGTTCATGCACCCACTGGCCCTGCACTACTTTCCGTTCTGTGGAGACAGAAGGAATAATCTTCCAGGGAAGTCGCTGGGGGGAGATGAAGCTGTGATCCTGATAGAGGCAGGCAATGCAATCCCACTCTCAGTGTGGTGGAGGGCACATGCCTTCCCCACACCCCGTGGCAGGCAGACAACTAAGGAGTCAGCCCCAAGCTTAGAGTCTCCAGGACTGTGTACTTCCTTCCTAATGGAAAGTAGGAAATGCTTTAAAATGTAGGTTCTATCATCAGTCAGTATGGAGAGGTCAACAGATCAGCAGATGGCAACCATTGAAGAGAGAGCTGGTCATAGTCACTGATCCCAGGGTGCAGGGAAGACCATGACATGGGGCCACGTGGGGAAGCATTGGGGTCAGTCTCGAGGCAGAGCTAGTGGGAGGAACTATGGTGAGAGCCTTTATTGTGGTTTCTGTGGGAAGGAATGAATGAGGCAAGGTGAACAGGCTTAGGGTTGGCTAAATTGAATAATTTCAAGGGCCCTGGGGCATAGGGTCTGTCCCTAGTGGTCTGGTACCTGGCCCTGGGGTGATTGGCCTAAAGTGTGAAAACCTGATAAAGGAGGTAGTTGCTTCAACTAGTTGGTTTGTATATGAAAGGCACACTCACAGGTAAGTCTTAGTATCTCTAATTGGCTAGTCCTGGGAAGGGCAGTCCCTCCAGGGTCACCAGGGCCCCCAGGTGTCTAAGCATCAAATTCAGAAACCAGAAAACAGTTATTACAGAGACTCCATGCAAAGACTGCATGAGGAGCTACAAATCCCCATGCTATTTTATCTCCAGGGTCATTTATTTGGAAGAGACTTCTAATCAAAAGATAACAGAACAAGGAGAGCAGGCCACAGTTAGGAATAAGCATGGGATTCATCATTCCTGGTGTAGCTCCAAAAGGTCTAAGCTTTAAAGGAACTCTCTTTTAGTGAGTGTATTCAAGATGGCATCTCACAAGTGAAGGCAGGGCAGGGTGAGAAGAAATCAGGCTTGCAAGGCTGTAAAGCACAGAGAGTGATCTATCTATATCCAGGAGTCAGATTATATAGTCATGGGACTTTGTTTCCCTAATTTTCATGCTTTCTCCATTGACCTATGTGTCAAAATGTACCTGGGGAGCTCCCTAAAATTCCAATGTCTTGCCCCGAGAGCAAACCACTGCTCCACATCAGAATCCCCTGGATGGCTTGTTAACACTGATTTCTGGGTTCTACACCCAGAATTTCTGATTTCAGGGAGTCTGGGATGGGCCCCAGGTGGTTTTGACACAGCTTTTCTGAAGGCCACACGTTGAGAAACACAGCCCTGGGGTTTGGTGACTTTTGATGTGAGCATTCCACGAGTGCAGCCACCGTGCTATGGAGGGTTGAGAGAAAGTCATTGACCCTGCTTGCGAGGTGGAGGTGGGGGCCACAGCATCAAGACACGTTAGAGGAATGGGAAAGCATCTTTCACAGAAGGCCCTTCCTCCTCTAGCCCACCGGGAGATTTCTCCTCTGGTGCTCACCTGACAGATTCTCTTAGTTGTTTTATCAAGGAAGATGGTGTTTTCTAGAAGGGAAGATACTCATATGGCTTTCCCAGCTCCTTCTCTCCCTCATCCACGTTGAGTGCTGGTGGACCCTCCCCTCTGAGTCACCAGCCCTCCAGCAGGACTCTGCTGAGTCCAACAATTGCCTTCCACGTGCACGTTTGTCTGCGTGTGTTTCCCTACCAATCTGACCTTTAGCCTGCTGAGGCATCTTCTCAGACCCCTGGGTGGCTCTCCACTCCACTTTAATATTTGTAATATTTTACACGTTTGATTAGACTCTGGGTTGGAATAAGAATTCCTTCCTCAATGTAAAGATTGCCAGGACATCACATCATAAGGCATTATTCAATCAATATCTCAACGGTCCGTTTACACTTCAGCGGGGACTTTGGGTGTCAGATGAGGGATGTCGAAGCAGACAAGAGAATCTGCTGGCAGCCAAGGAGCCCAGGGAGAGGAGGGGTGAGGGAGGAGATGGGAGGATAGCAATGCCCAGCTTGGCCTTACTGGGGATTTGTAGTTTTGTGTAGGATCGGTCTGGACTTGTCCCTCCAAATCCATCTGGCAGTGCCATCCATACAAATGCCTCATGCTGTTAAAGGGCACCCTTTATCCTGCATTTTCTGATATAGTTCTTATTTCATGTGATCTTATTATTTTCAAAAGAGGCATTTCACGAGAGGCGTAACTTGAGAGGCCTGCCCCCAGCAAAGGGACATCCCACCCTGATGTGCAGCTCATACCCCTTCCCCTCTCTGCACCTCTAGCTTCACCAGGATATGTATTGCTTTTCCCATCCCTACTGTCCTGCAAACAACCACCCCTTGGCCGTTCCTTGGGTACCGTCTTTATTAAAGGGAAACTTGGCCTCAGATGGAACTTCCCTCTCAGCTCTTGAGATGCCTGACCCTGCGAGGAAGGACACGCATGGGGGAAGGCAAGAGTGGGTCCCCCAGCATGTGGCGCCTAGCCCAGGGGTGCCAGTCACCCAGTCTAAAAATAGTACCTTAACAATATGTCATTTCATTCTAATATCTTTTGGGACTTGTCACAGTGTTAGAAACAAAACTTACCAGATCATCTGGCTTGAAAAAAATATTACCAGGGGTATAAAGAATGTCCCCAAACTTTGAGCCCTTTCTGCTGTTGAAATACCCCAGAGTAGGCCTCGCCCCAGGCTCCAGTGTTGTGGAAACATGCATGTAGAGCCAGGACTACAAAGTTTCAACATCCAAGGTATGAGGGTGACCTCTCTGTGGGAAATGTACTCTTTCAAGAAAACTTAGTTCCTCATGCTTCAAAAGTTGCTTGGAAAAATTCAGGCAATGATGAAAGCCAGCACCAACTTTAAACTTCAGCATGCCCCCAGCTTTTTCACATTTGTCACATCAGCTAAAGGCTTCCAGGCAAATTTTTTTAAGAGAAGGGGATGGTGGGAAACTAACAACTTTGTTTTGGCCCTGTGATCTATAAATGCAAATAACGAATTGGAGTTGAGCTCTGGTGCAGCAAGAGTTGAATGACACAGGCACTAAATGGAAAACCGACTCTCTCCGAGCTTTCTGTAGCCTGGACAAATGCATAATTTAGTCTCAGATAGCTGGACTAGCAAGCTCACGGTGGGGGGTGTCATGCTAGAATGTTGTTTGTGCAAGGAATCTGAATTTCAAAGGACAGCCTTGCCCGCAGAGATACCACCCAGAACAATGAGGGTTTAATTAAGGTTTAGAACCCTGATTTGTTCACTGGGGGCTGAGAGGAAGCCTCCAGGTAAGATTCTATTTGGAAATAGATTATTGACCAATGGCAGGGGAAGGGGGGCCTATTTGCATATATTACTATTCATGACCTCAGGACTAAAGGAATCAGAATGACAGCAGGCGATATCTCTGTCAGCCTGCTGTTTCTGGAGGGAAAGGCAGTTGGTGGGTGGATAAATAGACGGTTTTTTTTTGTGCTGCCTTTTTCTCCTGGACCCAATGTTCTATCAGACCCAAATGTGAGATCTACTTCTCTGAGAAATTCTCCCACTCAAAGGGAACACTTTGATGAGATTAATTAACCTGAATACCAAAGATCTGTTTGTGGCACCCAGATGTGGAGTTGGTGGGCAGACCCTGCTCAAGGAGGAGCAAAGTTCTAGGAAGGGGAAGAGGACCCAGGAAGGTCATCCAGGCTCCTCAGCATGAGCCAGGCACTCTCGGTTTACATTCGACCAGGAAGGGAAGGAGCCTGTGGAATTCCCAGCACATCCCAGCCGGGGAGGCAACACCAGGATTCCCAGCCTGTGGTACTGTGCTGGGCCTCGCCTGCTCACCCAGGTGAGCAGGGTACTGGGGAGGCCTTTCTAGGGTGAGGCATTCTGGAATTAATGGATTCCTGAAAGATGTCAGGGAGAGGTACACCTTGGTAGGATGGGGTGAATGCTTTTCTTCAGGGACCTCAGTCTCCAGTCTTTGCATTTCGTTCTCATTCCAATGACACTGTCTTCCCAGAGGTCGTATCCCCCACCTCCATTCAAACATAACAAAACAAAAACCAAAAATACCCCAAACAAAACCAAACCGAACAAAACAAAAACATAACAAAACAACTTTGGTGACCAATGCCCTGCCACACTCCTTCCTTCTAAATTTGCTCTCAGGAAAGCCTCTAGTACCAGTAATTCAAACTTTGGGAAGATTTAAAGTTAGATATTACATTCCCCCTGTTTACATACGGATGTCCAGGTTTTCCTGCATTATTGTTAAAAGGACTATCCTTTCTCCATCGACTTGCCTTTCCTCCTTTGTCAAAGATTAGATGGCTATATGTGCGAGGGTCTATTTTGTGGTCCTCAGTTCTATTCCACTGCTCAATCTGTCCATGCTTCCACCAATCTCATGCTGTCTTGATTACTGTAGCTTTATAATAAGTTTTAAGTCAAGCAGTGTTAGTCCTCTGACCTTTCTTTCTTTCTTTTCTTTCTTTTTTTTTTTTCTTCAATATTGTGTTGGCTATTCTGGGCCTTTTACCTCTCCATATTAACTTTGGAATCATGTTCTCAACATCCACAAAATAACAGGCTAGAATCCTGATGGTGACTGTATTAAATTTATAGGTCAAGTTAGGAAGATCTGATATCTTAGCCATATTGAGTCTTCCTATCCATGAACATGGGTATCTTTCCATTCATTTTGATCTTATCAAAATTTCATTCACCAGAGATTTGTAGTTTTCCTCATATAGATCCTATGAATATTTTATTAGATTTAGGCCTATTTCATTTTTAGATGATGCTAATATAAATGGCAATGTGTTCTTTTTATAAGACTGGTATTTTTTTTTAGAATAGTTTTCCATTCACAGTAAAATTGAGAGGAAGGTAGAGATTTCCCATATGCCTCTGGCCCATACAGATACATCACCTCCTCCATTATCAATATTCCTTCCCAGAGTGCTATATTTGTTACAGTTGATGAATCCACACTGGCACACCATGATTATCCAGTGTCCACAGTTTACATTATAATTCACTCTTGGTGTTGTACATGCTATGGATTTGCACAAATGTATAATGATGTATAACCATCATTATGATACCATACAGAGTATTTCTACTACTGCTTTAAAAATCTTCAATGTTCCACCTATTCAATCCTCTTTCCTACTACCCCTCACCAACCCCTGGCAACCACTGTTCTTTTCACTGTCTCCATAGTTTTGCTTTTTCCAGAATGTCATAGAGTTAGAATCACGCAGTATGTAGCCCTTTTAGATTGGTTTCTTTCACTAACATACACATTTCATGGTTTCCCAGCTCATAGTACTGAGTAGTATTTCATTGTCTAGATGTACCACAGTCTATTTTATCCATTCATCTGCTAAAGAACATCTTGGTTGCTCCCTGATTTTGGCAATTATGAATAAAGCTGTTTTAAACATCCTGATGGTTTTTATGTGGACATAAGTTTTCAGGGGTTTTTGGTAAATACCAAGGAGTGCTATTGCTGGTCATATGGTAACATTTTGTTAATTTTGTAAGAAACTGCCAAACCGTTTTCCAAAATGACTGCACCATATTGCATTCTCACTAGCAATGAATCAGAATTTGTTACTCCACATCCTCACCAGAATTTGGTGTTGTCAATGTTCCAGATTTTGACCATGCTAATAAGTGTGTATTACTATTGCTTATTGCTGTTTCAATGTTTATTTCCCTGATGACATATGATGTTTGCATATGTTTATTTGCCATCTGTATATATTCTTTGGTGAGACATCTGCTAAGGTTTCCTGCCCAATTTTTGTTTGTTTACTTATTGTTGAATTTTAAGAGTTCTTTGTATATTTGGAAAGCAATACTTTATCAAATGTGTGTTTTGTAAACATTTTCTGTCAGCCTGTGGCTTGCCTTCTTGTTCTCTTGACACTTTCTCTTTAATTTTAACAAAATCTAGCTTATCACTTCTTCCTTTCATGAATCATACCTTCAGTATAATATCTAAAAAGTAATTGCTATACCCAAGGTCATCTAGGTTTTCACCTATTTTATGTTCTAGGAGTTTTATGGTTTTGAATTTTATATTTAGGAATGGAATTTTGAGTTAGTATTTTGTAAAGGGGTGTAAAGGTCTGTGTCCAGGTTTGTTTTGGGTTTTTTGTTTGTTTGTTTTTGTTTTTGCCTGTGAATATTCCATTGTTCCAGCACCATTTGTGGAAAAGACTATCTTTTCTCTGTTGTACTGCCTTTGCGCCTTTGTCAAAGGTCAGTCGACCATTTATGCAGGTTTATTTCTGGGCTCTCTATTCTGTTCCATTGATCTACTTTTCTATTCTTTCACCAATTCCACATTTTCTTGATTACTGTAGCTTTATAATAAGTCTTGAAGTCAGGTAATATTACTCCTCCAACTTTGTTCTTCTCCTTCAATGTTGTGTTGACTATTCTGGGTATGTTCCTTCTCCACATAAGCTTTAGAGTTAGTTTGTCAATATCGACAAAACAATTTGCTAGGGATTTTGATTGGGATTGCATTGAATGATTAAGTTGGGAAGAACTGATATCTTGACAGTACTGAATCTTCCTATCCATGAATATGGGATATCTCTCCATTTATTTCTACTTTGAAATTGTTCATCAGAGTTTTGCTGTTTCCTTTATATAGATCTCATACATGTTTTATTAGATTTATACAGAAGTATTTTATTTTGGAGAGTGCTAATGTAAATGGTGTTATGTTTTAAATTTCACATTCTACTTGCTCATTGCTGGTACACAGCAACTGACTTTCATATATTAACCTTGTATCCTACAGGCTTGCTACAATCTTTTATTAGTTCCAGAGGTTTTCTTTTTGTCAATACTTTCAGAATTCTATTTAGACAGTCATGTCAACTGTGTAAAAAGTCTGAAGGGAAGTCTTATGTAATTCTTATCTTTGTTCCTCTATACATAAGATGTCCTCTCCTCACCCCAACCCTGGCTTCTTTCAAGATTTTCTCTTTGTCTTTGTTTCTCTACAATCTGGCTATGGTATGCCTAGGAATAGATCTTTTGGTATTTATCTTGATGGGTATTCTCTGCCCTTTGCATCCATAGTTTGGCTTTTGTAATTAATATTTGGAAATTCTCCACCTTTATTACATCAAATATTTCTTCTGCTCATTCCTCTTTTCCTTCTCCTTCTGGTATTCTCATTATGTTTATGTTAACACATAACTATAATTTGTAATTGTCCCACAGTTATTGCATATTATGTTTTTTTTTGGTTTAATTATTTTTTTCTCTCTGTATTTCAATTTCATAAATTTTTATTGACATAGCTTAAAGCTCACCAATTCTTTTCTTGGCTGTGTCCAGTGTACAAATGAGCCCATCAAAAGCATTCTTCATTTCTGTGACTATGTTTTTTATTTCTAGCATGTACTTTGGGGTTTATTTCTCTTTTTTTACATTACCCATCAGTTCTTGCATGTTGCCCACTTTTTCCCATTGGGATCTGCAGCATAGTATTCAAAATCACTTTAAATTTCTGGTTTGATAATTTCAAGATTAGTGTCATATCTGAATCTGGTTCTGATGCTTGCTTTGTGTCTCAGACTTCTAAAAAATCTTTTAGAATGCTTGTAATCTTATTTTGAAAAACAGACACGATGTATTGGCAATAGAAGCTGAGGCAAAAAGGTCTTTAATGTAGAATTTTCTGTTTGTCTGGCTACGAGTTATTTTGTGTTTAACGTAGGGTTGCCTATAACTGCCCAAGTCTTCAATTTCCTCTAATGTTCTTGTTTTGCTTTTCGTTCTGTAATCTTGGAGTTTTCCTTGAGACTCCTTCTTAAATAGAGTGTTAGCCTTACATTTCTTCCAGCTATAGTTCCCTGTTGATATACAGGAGCCTGTCGGTTTGGAGGTAAGGTATGATGAGTCCGATGATTAGGACTCAGTCCTTCAGTGAGCCTGTGCCTCTGGGCTGTGGCTTTCACCGTGCTTTTCAGGTTTTTATTCTGCCTGAGGTGAGACAGTAAGGCTAGAGGGGGCTAGAGTCGATATTTTCTTTCCCCTACATTTGTTAAGTCTCTGTAAAGTAGTTTCCTTTGAGGGAAGGCCTTTGTTAAGAGGAGATTTTTCCAAGCATATTTAGAAATGGTTAGTTTTCCTCTTCTCTAAGAACCTGGTGAGGCTTTTAGAAGTAAAATTGATGAAAGTGTGGGTACCACCACCTTCCCTCCAGCCACCAAAGGCCCCCAGGAGTTTTTGGATCTCAAGTTAGTCCACACTCAGCCTCAAGCAATTAGTTAATTACCATTAAAATGTTCTTGTCTATCAGTTACTTGCTCCAGTGGCTTCTGCTTCCAGTAAACTATAATTCTCTATATTCAAGCTATGATCTGTATGTACTTGTCTCTCTAGTTTTGGGGCAATATTTTGCTCTGTGATCCCAATTTTCTGATGGATCTCAGAAGAGTTGTGGATTTTTGGTTTGTTCAAATTTTTTCTTGTTGTGAGGTGGGAGTGATGACTTCCAAGCTCTTTGCAATTTAGAGCAGAAACCAGAAGTCTAGATAACTTTTACAGAAGACATGAGATTAGGTGAGTGTTCATTTTTTTTGCTTATGGATGTCCAATTTTCAAGTACCATGTAATGAAACACTATCCTCTTTCCACTGAATTGCTTTTGCATCTTTTAAAAAACTCAAATGGGCATCTGGGGATGCCTGTATGACCACTCTCCAATAAAATTCTGGGGTGCTGAATGTTTAATGAACTTCTTTGGTAGGCAACATTTCAAATCAATAAGATAGTATGTTAATATATTGATTTGCAAATTTGGGATTCAGGTCAGAAAGATTAAGTCAACAATACCCAACATACGATGAATGAGATCAACCACATGGAGTGACAGCTTTTTCCTGGGAAAGCTAGTGACCTGTCCATAAGGGAGGACAGAGTGCATCCTAAATTGAAGTGTAAAACACAATTCAATCAAGGTGGCTGTGATAAGTAATTTTATGTGTCAATTTGGTTCACCATCACACCTAAGTTTTGGTCAACCATCAGTCTAAATATTGCCATGAAGACATTATATTTTAGATGAGATTAACATTTAAATCAGTAGAGTTTGAGTAAAGCATATTATCGTCTAAAATGCAGGTAGGCCTGTCCAATCAGTCAAAGGCCTAAAGAGAAAAAGACAGATCCTTTGAGGAAGAGGGAATTCTGCTTTCAGATGCCTTCAGACTCTAGCTACATGTCAACTCTTCCTTAGGCCTACTGCTTGCTGCCTACCATGCAAATTCAGACTTGTCAGCCTCCACAATTACATGAGTCAGTTCCTTAAAATCAATCAACCTGTTTATCTATCTATCATCTATCTATCTATCTATCCTATGGGTTCTGTTTCTCTAGAGAATCCTGACTAACACAGAGATGAGGGTGTAGCCTTAAGAAAACATGCGTGGAATGCAAAGACTGGAAGAGAACTGACTGTTGTAGTTCAAGTGTGTGGTCACAGCCTAACATCCTGTGTGTCATCCAAAGCAAAGGGTGGGGTCCTCTGGACACATACCCTGAAGGGAGCTAAAGAATGTGTCTATGTGTCTCTGCCTAGGGGGAGGAAGGCTGGTTTTAGTACCATCTCTCCAGGATAATATTTCTTTCATGATGCCTGGTAAGCTACCAGGTTACCTGGTGTTAATGGAAACATCACTGGAAATCCTCCCACATTTTGCTCTAATTCTTAGTTCAACCAGTGACATTTATTCATTTTTTATTTATTTAAAGGTTTTTATTTATTTATTTGAGACAGAGAGAGAGCATGACCAGGGTGAGGGGCAGAGG
This sequence comes from Canis aureus, assembly GCF_053574225.1. NCBI lineage: Eukaryota > Metazoa > Chordata > Mammalia > Carnivora > Canidae > Canis > Canis aureus. Next base: position 22,090,466 of record NC_135647.1, read on the forward strand.
GAAAAGTAGATTCCCTGCTGAGCAGGGAGCCCAGTGAGGGGCTTGATCCTGTGACTCCAAGATCATGACTTGAACCGAAGCAGACGCTTAACCGACCAAGCCACCAAGTCACCTCATCCAGTGACATTTAAACTTCAACTTGCCAGTGGTTAAGTGCTATGCCTTGAGATATTACTTGTAGACTCAGCAAATTAATAATCTTATTAGTTACTTAACTGTTTTTTTTTAAAGATTTTATTTATTTATTCATGAGAGACACAGAAAGAGAGGCAGAGACATACGCAGAGGGAGAAGCAGGCTCCCTGCGGGGAACCTGATGCAGTAGTTGACTCCAGGACCCTGGGATCATGACCTGAGCTAAAGGCAGATGCTCAACCACTGAGCCACCCTGGTGCCTCTTACATAACCTTTTTAAAGTTTGTTTAGCAAAGTGTCTTCTTATGTCAGGTTCCCCAGAGAAGATCTTTGGAGGAGGATTTGGGTGCAACTCATTTTCAAGGGAGGGTTCCCAGGGAGAATGGTAAGGGAGTAGGGGCAGCAAAACCAGAAAGGGGAGGAAGCCAGAAAGAATACACTTCCAGGCAAAGTCTACCTACTGCAGCTTCAGCCCACTTCTGCAGGGAGCCCCGGGATGTAGGTTACAGTTCATGGTCTCCCAACTCACAGTCTCCCAACTCCCAACTCATGCTTGTGTAGCCATCATTCAAAGGTGAGGAGTACCTGGGGCACTCTTAAGTACTTCTAGCTCTCTGTGTGCCGTGGGGTGGAACAAAGGAATCTGAGGTCATTCCTGCCAAGGAGAGCTATAGGTGCTGGCTGTTGAAGCAAAAGCTCACTAAAGTGGATCCAGTCAGATTGGACAGAGCATTGATATTATGCTCTACAAAGTCATTCTCCAGAGTTGACTTGCCAGGTTCTACATGTGACCTTGCAATGACCCCTGTGAGTTTTCACCTGTAGACCCCAGGAGATAGGATCTGTTGGAATAGACCTGACATCTGGCCTTCTCTCCTTTTCCATCCTTGCCACATTGTCCTGAGATGTTATCTTCATTCTGGGCAATGCTGACATAAACAGAATCATCAACTTTTCACATATATGGAAATGATGGCAGGCAGACTTTTTGTCATTTGAACAGTAATTTACTTGACACGTTATTTTTGGGGGCAACAACCAGATACCTGAATCCTTGGCTCCAGTGAGGAAGAAGACAGACACAGTTCCTGACTTTTTGGAGCTAACAGTCTAGAGCTCTGTGGTCCAGTGCTCTGTCACTAGCCATGTGTAGCTACTTAAATATCTAAACCAATTAAAAATAGATAAAATGAGGGGCACCTGGGTGGCTCAGTCAGTTAAGCATCTGCCTTCTTAGGTCATGACCTCAGGGTCCTGGGATTGAGCCCCACATCAGGCTCCCTGCTTAGTGGTGAGTCTGCTTCTCTCTCTCTCTGCTTGTATATTCTCTCTCTCTTTTTCTCTAAATAAAAATAAATAAAATCTAAAAAAAAAAAAAAAAAAGATAAAATGTGAAAATCAGTGCCTCAATCATACCAGCCACACTGCAAGTACTCAATGTCACATAAACCTGGTGGCAACTATATTAGATAGTGCAGACATAGACCAGCACTGAAGGATGGCCATAAACATCAGGGATGCCCCTTTTTCCCACATGTCCTTTGAAGTCTCACAGACAAGGTTCACACCCATAATTACATCCAGCCTGATGACGTCCCTGGGGGTGGTTTGAAAGGGCTTACTATTTCCAGCTAATAGATTCACTCAGTAGAGAATAGAATCGAAGTCCAGGGTGTTACACTCACAGTGAGTAGGTGGCAGTGGTAGAGGCAGGCCTCACCCACAGGTATGCTGACTCATGGGTAGAGAACTTCCTGGGCAGTAGCATGTCATGGAAATAAATTCTCCATGAAGTGGGATTCCCTTAGGCACACCAGCCTTGAGGGCTGACAACACAATTTCAGGTACTCCTATAAGGAATCATGTCCAGGGGGCATGTGGCACTTAAAGGTATTATATTGTCTCCAACAAAGTGTAGTATGTCTTTTACTGTCTTCATATTTTCTGCATTTTTCTTTTACCATTAAGTTCAGAACCCTACATGTTAATATATAATAATAATAATAATAATAATAATAATAATAATAACAGCAGCAGCAAACATATGTGGAGTATTTACTAGTCCCCAGACACTGCTCCAAGCATTTCACATACCTTAATTCAGTTTGCCTTCAGAGCAGCCCTGTGATGCCAGTACTATAATTATCCCCAATTTACAGAAGGAGAAAATAAAGCTCAGGTAGGGTAAGCGACTTGCTTAACATCCCATAGTTGGCAAGCAGTAGACACACTATTTGAACCCAGGCCACCTGCTGTAGCACACAAGCCAGTGGGCAGGCTGCCACTTAGCCGTGAGGGCACATTTATATTTGTAGTGATTTCATGTTGTTAAATGCAAATACAGTGTGTGTTTTGAGCCCTAATGCACCATTGTTTTCAGAGGTGAAGGGTCATAATGACTCACTAGACCAGTGTATTTTCCCAAGCCTTTTGAAAAATGCCCTTTACATTATAGGTTTATACAATTGGTATATTCTCTTTATTTCTCATGAGTGTCCATAAATAGCCCATGGTGCCTAAATGAATAGAAATCCGTTTTTATGTTTCTGGAGCTTCTATTGCCAACATTGACCTCCTCCCAGAGCATCAGCCAGGGTTCCTGGTAGAGAAAGGAAACCTCTCTAGCTAACTTAAGCAGAAATGGATTTGGTAATAGGACTTAGATGTTTACAGAGCTGCTAGGTTTCTCTGTGGAAGTCCCAACAACTCTCGGCCCCCGAACTCATATTTGTAGCTTCTGCTGTGAGTGGGATCTTTGGCACTGGGGGAGCAGAAGGCAAAGGATCAGAAAGCTGGCCCCTGCAGCAACCAGGAAAACCAAAGGGAGCTGCCTAAACAGGTTTCTGGTAGATCTGCCAAGATCTATATCCCAAATGGATGCTTCACACCTGCCTCTCTTTCTACTCTTCTCAGTTCCAATTCAAGTCTGACCTGAATGCATCAAATTGACAAATCCTAGTGGCAATGCAGTATGGGAAATGCAACTTTTATCTCTCTGGCCTTTGCAGCATGGGTTGGCACACCTCCAGGAAGCTGAGAGGGCTGGTCTGTGGTATCCATTGCAGTCCTTCTCTCTAGCAACTCAACATCCACATACACCATCTGGGGTGAACTTCCTACCAACCAGAGTAGTAACACATTTCCCTCACATAATGTAACTATTCATGCACAAAGTGCTCATCTTTTCCTCAAAAGAAGAGATCCCAACTCCTCTCCTGACAGCCTTTGGCATCTGATGATGTAACCTCTTCTCTGGTTCAGTTCCAATCCTATTTTAATGTTCCAAAACCCAAACATCAAAATACACAATTAACAACTGACAATATACTCAAGCAGCAGAGGAAGGTGTGAAGGGAAAAGGAAAGTTGGTTAGTATGCATACATTCGGTTAGTTCATACCTAACAGAGAGACAAACCCTACATGAGTAGTTACTACAATATTCATCTTTATAATGGGCCAGAAGGCCATAGTTGGTGTGTATAAATTCCTCTACTGCCCATTCTACTTTGTTTGCCTTCAGTTAGAGCCTGCTTATTGAGATTCTTTACCTGCAGATTGATGGAAACCTTTATGTGTGAGGGGGGCTGAGATCTGGTGGATTTATATGACTTTCTTGCAAATGGTCCTTAAGAGTAATAGTGAGGTTTGCTGTCCTATCAACTGTATTCTGGCTCTATTGATCAATGGTTCAAGACACATCCTACTTCCCTTGGGGCAGCAATGCAGCTTACAGTGTTGTCTCTTACTTGATGCTGTAAGTCTTCCATAGACTGTTCTACATTCTCTAAGACTGATTCTGGGTGCTGAGCAACAGAATAAGACCAGTGAACTCCTTAGGCAAAGCCACAGACTCTTCTTTTGGTGTGAACTGAAATTTCTTGGTCAGAAGCAAAATTGAGTGGAATACCAGATGAAACATCATTCAATAAAACCCATTGATGATGTCTTTGGAAGAAGTAAAGAAGGATTGGAAAAGCAAGTTCCTATTTTGAAAGTACCTATTTTCATGAGGAAGAAAATGGGGTCTAATATCATCAACCTGTTGCCAGGTGACTGGCTGTTCCTCCCAGGAATGGGTGACTGAGGAAAGGTTGAGTGGCATCCACAGACTCAGCCATGCTACCTACCTCCACTGAAGGGTCTTTTGGTGAATATCACATGAGACAATAGTCTCCAAGCTCTGGGATCCTTTTGAGAATTCCATCCACAAGTACTTGTCCCAAACTTCCTTTATCAGTAATTCTCTTATTTTGAGCTTTCCATCTCCTTGACCATCTAGCTAAGCATTCAGGCACTGCTTACAAACTAGTGTAGATCTGTATATCCAGGCAATATATACAAACTAGCGTAGATCCGTATATTTCAGGTAAAGCAGAAATCAGATATGCCACTAAAAATTCTGTCCTTTTTTTTAAAATTTTTATTTATTTATTTATGATAGTCACAGAGAGAGAGAGAGAGGGGCAGAGACATAGGCAGAGGGAGAAGCAGGCTCCATGCACTGGGAGCCTGACGTGGGATTCGATCCCGGTTCTCCAGGATCACGCCCTGGGCCAAAGGCAGGCGCCAAACCACTGCGCCACCCAGGGATCCCTAAAAATTCTGTCCTTGAGACAACTTCTCTTCCCCACTGTGCTTTGGGGCCAACTCTAACTGGGGATATAATACTATAGTGGTGCTCCTCTAACCAGAATCTTGTACATCATGCAGAACTAGTTACGGACTAAGGTTGAGTTTTCCTCTTTAGTCATCTGGTCCTATGTTATACCACATGAGGCCATAGGTGTAGGTTGAAAGAGGGGTGATGATACTGCAGGTTCAGATGACATGGAACAAGATGCCTTTGTGAATGGAAATTACTTATACTTTCAGGACTAGCTCAGGTCCAATTTGGACATTTCACTGCTACGGATGACTCAATACTTTTGGACATAACTGACTGGTGGATTCATAGGTCAAAGCAAGTTCATGATGTGCAACTGAAGTTTCATGCGCATTCAGACTCTAAATGGTACTAGCAGCAAGATAAAAACTGCTTCTCAAAGGGACAGATGTGGATTTATTCTAAACTCGGGGGACCTGTGATAATTTCCTCCACCATGTCTTGCTATAGCCTCCATGCAGCAGTGGTCTATTGCAGACATTCTGAGGTAATTTTTATTAAGTTCCAAGTTACAAAGCTGTTTGTACTGGAGCATTATTCTGCTAGAATAAACTTCTCTTCCCCACTTGAAACTGGCAACCTTGAGGTTCCCCAGTACCTGCGTTGGATTATATTTGGAATTAGTCATCTTCATAATAGAAGGATACTCACCAAACTTTGTATCTCTTTATTAATGGAGGGATGCAAAGTATAGAATTGTATTTCATTTCAGAAGAGATATCCTAGCGTGCCCAAGAATGCCATACCATACGTCAGAAACTTGATTAAACCACCGTACTCTAACGTTTTTATGGAGTTTATCTCCCACTTTCCAATACACATAAGTCATATCAAGGTATCTGGATACTTGCTATTTCCTGCTGTCCTATCAGCATTATATAATCAACGTAGTGGATCAGTGGTCAAATGTTCTGCAGATTAAACATGACACAGAGGCATAAAAGGGATGTAGTCTTGAGTACAGCGGTGAAAGTATATTGTTGTCTCTGCTAGGTGAAATAAAAATGGTTTTGGTATTCTCTGCTTATGGTAAAAGGAAGAAGTGTTTTCCGGATCAATAACAGGTATATACCTGGTTCTAGCAGCTATATTGATTTTCTCCAATAAATAGTCTATATCTGGAACAGCATCTACAATTAGAGTCCCCATTTGATTGATTTCACAATGGCCCACTGTTGTTCTTCAAGGCACATACCTGTCTTCTACATAGGCCAAAAGTGATTTGTAGGGTAGTGTGATAGGAATCCTCACTCCTGCATCTTTCAAGTGGTAATCTTTCTTCAAAGGTAACACATCCCTTGTTTTGCATCTCTGAACTGCCCCTGGGACTGAGTAGGAGGCCATGACTCCCTAATGATTCAAGTCCTTGGTATCAGTCCAATGGCCTCTCACCAAAAAGTTTTGTTAGCTTGTTTCTTTGTTGGGTTGGTTAGTTGGCACATTTTGTTTGTTTGTTTGTTTGTTTGGTAATATGAATCAAGTAGGGCCTTGGTGGGTTGCCTAGAACTATTTTAGCTTTAGGGACCTCAGGATCACAGCTCCTCTGCGATGATTCTGGGGTAAAATTTACCAATATGAGTACACCTGTTTAAGATTTTAGATTCTTGAGTAGCTGGGGATGATTCTGTTTGCTTGTTTAATTGACAGAAATGTAGGTAGAAATTAAGTGAAGATGCCAAAAATTCTTAGACATGTTTAAAAGAAGCATAAAAACACAAGGAGATAGGACTGTTGGAGTGGATTTATAACCTGCTCACCTGCCTTCTAACGATGTCCCCAGGATGGCCCAGAGAAATACACTGGTAATAGGGATGCCAGCATCTTTAAAGGTACCATCCTGGTTGACCACTGTGGGTGGGGAAGTGGTAAATTGCTGCTTATAAAGTGGGCTCAGTGATTTCAGTGAGGAGGATGGGACCACCAGGAAGAAGCCCAGCAGCAGAGTTTAGCACCAGAGGCAAAGTACTGTGACTTCTGGTGACTCCTGCAAAGTCAGCTGGGCCTGAGGGTATTCAGAGGGACTTACCTACTTCCACCTTTGGCAGAGGATAATCTATTATGGGGTCCCTCTGTGCTTCATAAGTTTCCAGAGACAGTAATGCCACCTGTAACCTATTTCCATCTTAAAATGAAAATAATCTCAACCCATCTTTACCACTAATAAACATTGTCTAAAACAAGGCTGAAGTTTCCTTAGAGCAGAGCTTTACAAACTTTCATGTGCATTCGAATCACATGGGATCTTATAAAAATGCAGATTCTGATTCAGCAGGTCTGGGGTGAGGCCTGAGATGCTACATGTCTCACCAGCCCCCAGGTGATGCTGCCGCTGCTGGCCCATGGCTCCCGTGTTGGGGGAAGGCCGGGTGGTGGGCCTGCTTCCCTTTCTCACTCCTGCTGAGCTACCCTGCTATAACCAGAGCTGCTTCCCCCTTTTATAAACATCTTATATTAGATTTTGTTTGAAACAGAAATAGTTCTAATTTGAAACAGATCTAATTTTTTAAAACACCTGGTCTAAATATTCATAACAGAATTTCGATAAAAACAAAAACAAAAACAGATGACCAAGTAATTCCAGTTCCCATTGCTAAGGGAAGGGCAAAGAGTTTGAATTTAAATTTGAGAATTCCTTACAGATATAATCTATTCAAGAAATAAGTTTTGCAAGGCTACTCTGCGCAAAGCTGAGCCTGTCAGGTACCTGCTTTTGCAAAGTGAAATTCTCCATCTTTGGTGCTCCTTTTGGAGCCTCCTTTCCCTGTGCTGGCGTTGGGTTTTGGCAGTTCATGTGTGTGCGCTTGTGTGGACCCGGCTTTTTATTTCAATCTCCTGCTATAGGGAGAGACCATTATTGCCCAAGGCCTGGAAGGCCAACAACACATTTTAGATGGGGTTTATAAAGACCCCTTTCGAGGAGGGAACACATTTCTGTAGGTAAAATTAAGAGAATACGAATGAAGGTGGGAGAAAACAGCTTTCGAATAGACCTATCACCTATGCATTTGACGTGCTTCTCAATTTTGATAAATGCCAATGACTTTCAGTTCCAGAGAGGCAGGATATTTATTGCTGGTTCACCTTCCACTGGTTACAATTCCTAACACATTAATGTTATGTCTTCTCACCTATTAAAATTCTTTTCAAGTCACACTCAGGGCTCCATTTAAATGTCACCTTCTCTGTGATGTCATTTTACAACCCTGTTCTTGTCAGAAATAATTGATTCTTACACTGCCCTCTTATGTCACTACGCAGAAGTTCCCAATAGATTTCAGGGATTTATACCAGATGTATATTTTTTGAAGTAATTTTTATAAGGATATTAAAGTATTGTCTTTAAGATGAACAGACTTGGTTAATACCCATCCATCCTACCTGATAAAATATACATTATTAGATTATGCATACTTTTTTACTGGTGCACTTTAGGTCTTTTATTATAACCCTTAACACAGTCTTTAAAAATATATTTTATTTATTTATTCATGAGAGACACAGAGAGAGAGGTAGAGACATAGGCAGAGGGAGAAGCAGGCTCCCTGCAGGGAGCCCGATGTGGGACTCGATCCCAGGACCCCAGGATCACGCCCTGATGCTCAACCACTGAGCCACCCAGGTGTCCCTCCCTTAACACAGTCTTATATGATATACTCTTCTTTCTCATAGGTCGCAAGCTTGGAAGAAAGTTTTATTCTTCACACCAGGCCTAACCTATTGCATTGTATTTACAAGCCTTTGAGCAGTTCTATGAAACACCCAACCCTGTAAGTGAAATTTTGTGCATATATGTGTGAACGCAATTTTCTGAGGAAAGAGTCCGTAGCTTTCTTTAATTTCTCTGAAGAGTCCAAGAACCTACAGAAATTAATAACCACTGGTTTCAAGAACCTCATGGTGAGTCTGTGTATGAAGCAAACATCTGTTTGTAATACACACGTATTTGTAGTACTCACCATGCACTTATTTGTAGGTTTTTAGATTTGAATTTTTTGGTATTAGCTGTACTTGAAGTGGGACGCACGTATATAGCAGCTCAATTATTCTGTGCTGTGGGATATTGCAGCTACTTCCTTCACTGGCTGTCTGCCCATGGGTCTTTTCAATACTTAGCTCTTCCACTGGGAGATGGAGTAAGGCGAGGATAGGAGATGGGGCACAAACCAGCCGAAGCAGCCACATTATTAGCACTCCAATAAAAGTCTATTTGGAGGGGGAGTTGAAATCACTGATCCAATTGAGGCTTGGGGATTATCACTGGATATCAATTACCCATGACCTCCTGGTCTCCCATAGCTACCAATGACTTAATGTTCCCTGTAAGTTTAAATGATTTCTTTTAATTAAATGCAAAGGATCAAATTCATAAAGACTGGTGAGCCTGTGGGTTGGTGCCAAGGCTCTAAGACTGGGCTGAGGTCTGGCCTGGGGAAGAGTTTGATTGGTGGGAAGTAGCATAATTTCATTTTTTCTATGCTCTGATCCGTTCATAGAATGAAAGTACCATGGGTTATCTTTGGGAACATGTCCGTAAATGGCACCACGCTTCTCAAATAGGAGGGCACCAAAATCTCTGCAAAAGGGTGGGGAAACGGGTGTGTGAGGTCTACAAAAACTCCCGGGGGACTGTCAAGTGCTCTCTTCCTCGTCCCCACCCTCAACCGAGAATACGCTAGTCTGTGAAGAACCAAATACTATCTGTAAGACACGCTGTGCTTGTTGGCAAGATGCATATCGACCACACTGTCGTCCCGCTTGCTGGCTCAGTAGTAAATCTTACTTAGTGCTCTTCCAATGTGTGAGCCTTCCCTGTTTGTCTTTCTTCTCCAGCTTACACCTGCCTTGGCTCTTTCACATTCGTGGTACCTGAAATCAGATGGAAAGTAGATAGTCGAATGGCACGTTTCAAAAAAATGTTTCTTCCTGGAAAATGGGAGTAGTTTCTTTCTGGAGGGGGGAGACTGTCTCATTCGCCTCATTTTTGTCGATTGCTGAGTAACAAAACCCAGCTACCTCCTCTTTCCTCTTGCTGGGGAACAGAGCGAGAAAAACAACTCCGGGAGCTTTCCCAAAGGGTGCGCGTATCTCAACGGACAAAGCCAGGGAGTTGATGCCTTCTGCTGGGCGTGCGCCTGGAGAATTTGCCCCACTGGAAAAGGAGAAGTTTCTCCTAACAATAGAACTCTGTGTTTCCCTTTAGCTTTCTGGAAAAAACAGAAACTAATAGCAACTTTGGCTCCTTGAATGCAATACCGCAAAACTGCCCACAGCGTGGTGGGACAGCATCACTGAGGACCTTTATGGCTCTTTATGTTGTTGGTGTAATCAGGCTCAAAAATATAAGGAATATATAAATCAAGGAACACAGACACACCCAGCTAGGCCTCACCACAGCTGGATCCTCTGAGCAGCGTGAGGCCCAGAGAAGTTAAATAACTCGCTCAAGATCACACAGGCATCACAGAGATGGCTGCACAGGCTCCTCTGTTTGTTTTTTTTCAGGCCTACAATTTAGCCTCGGGTGTTGCTGCTTTTGGCTTTCTTTCCTTCCCATTTTGTTTTGCTCCCAAAAAAAGAACCCAAGAAAAAGAATGTTTACGCTAAGAGAAACAGAAGAACAGAATTATGTGTTTTCTCATTTTGCTCACAGATCTTCAGATCCAGAAGAAGATTCCGAGTGAGTGAGCAGCAGGGGTGGGAGCCAAGCCTGAAGGCCACACACCAGCGACTCCTGCTTCCAGCCAAAAGTCCTGGTAACCTGTTAGCCTCCTGCCTTGGTGGGGCCACGGGGCCGGGCCTGCCTTCCCAGCCCCGTCCTGAGCCAGGCCAGGAGAGGACAAAGACTCGCATTCAGAGGCAAACCTGCTCCGGCCGCACACCCCGAGCAGCTCTTCTGAAGCTCAGCCACTTTCCCCTCTGGAGCCTTCTGTTTCCTGCCCAGTTCCAGCTGCTTCTGTGAAATCAATCAGGTCAAGGTCAAATGGCCAACGCGGGAAGCCAAACACAGGGAAGTAGGTTTAGAGAACTGAACAGACACCCTCACTGCCAGCTCACAGTTGTGACTCAGCGGAAATTCTGGAACGCAGAGCCTGACCCAAATGTTTGTGGAAAAGAGGGGAATCGATGCTCCTGGAATCAGCAGAGAATGAATCAATGCCTGGCTGATGAATGAATGAATGAGTGGATGAATGAATGAGTGGATGAAGGGAAGGACAGGCCCTTCACCCTGCTGAAGAAATAGGAGGGAAGCGCTCTCAGTGCTCTGAGGGTTGGAGGATGCTTGAGAGTCTGTGCTGGAGTCTTCAGGGAAACCCGGCGGGGGTGGGGGGGCACTGACTCCCCCTGCACACCATGGGCTTGGGCAAAGCTCGCCGTTGGTTCCTGACTCTGCCGGAGGAGGAAATCCTGAGCAGACTACCGGGGAGGGCTCCTGGCTTCCAGCCGTCAGATGACATATAGAAGCGGGGTGGAGAGGGCAGGAAGACACAGTTGGCAGGCGTCCCCTTGCTGAGGTCACAGCAGCTGAAGATAGGCGGTGACCTTTGGTACCCACCTCGTTGGCGGAAGGAGCCGCACTCCAGGGACAGGCTGTGGGTGCGGCCGTGCTGAGGGTGGCGGGGAGGGAGTCTGCTCACTCCCCTGTGCCCGCAGGTCCTCAGGGCCCAAGGGACACGTGTGCATTCGAGACCCTTGTCTCACATCCCCCCCAAGTGAGGGCACAGGCCCCACACTGCTGAGAACCCTGGGGATGCGAGGCAGCCTAGATGACCTCTCCCGGGGGCCCCACGAGAGTAAGCTAGGACACCTGGCTCCCCTGAGGGCTAAGGAGGTGTGTTGCTCTGTCCCTTGGTGCCCGCTGGGATAGGGAAGGGGGCAGGGAGGGGCACCCGGCAACATCTCCACTTTCTGCCAAGCAGAGATCCCTCCAGTTATTTCTTCTCATCTCTCTTCCCTCCTTTAAAGTGTAAACACAGGGACACCCGGGTGGCTCAGCAGTTGAACGTCTGCTTTCGGCTCAGATCCTGATCCCGGGGTGCTGAGATCGAGTTCTGCATCGGGCTCCTTGCAGGGAGCCTGCTTCTCCCTCTGCCTGTGTCTCTGCCTCTCTCTGTGTCTCTCATGAATAAATAAATAAAACCTTAAAAAAAATAAAGTGTAAATACACTCTTCAGAAAGTTACACCAAAGTCTAAATGATTCCAGATCATTCCAAGATCACCCATTCCACTTGATCATCCACATTTATTGGGAATGGTGTCTGTGCAAGGCCCTGAGCCAAGTGATAAGGCCAAACAAAGATTGACAGACAGTGACTAACACGCTTATTGCAAGAGTCCGATTTGAGCTTAAAACCTAATCTGCCTTTATTTGGCAAATCCTCTGTGTACAATGGGTATGCCAAGGCCTGCTTCATGAAGGAGACGTGAGATTTAAGGACAGGGGTCACCCTGCTCGGGACAGGCTGAGAATGGAGGTGACCTGGGGGAGGGCTGAAGGCCAACATCATCATTCTTATCTGTGTTATCATCAAGATAGAAAGAAGTTTCCTCCCTTTCTTGAGGACTGCAAGAAAGAGAGCCTAAGACAACATCCATGGGGCTGCCCACCAGGGTCTCCTATGGCAGATGAGTAGGTGAGAGTTTGTGCAACCCATGGCACCATCCCTAAGTCCACTTGTGGGACCAGGATGAGACACAAATGATTGACAGGGATGTGAAGGTAGAAATAACCCTGAATCCACTCCAATGAATACGTTAAAGGCTCAGGCATGTGCAAGCTTCGAGTGAGTTCTATCTTCAGCTACTCTAGCAGCACATCCCTCGGAGCAGGACACTGCTGCTCACGAAACACCAGTGTGCAACGACTGAGAAGTGTGTTTTGTCCCACTAACTCTGAGTATTCCCAGACGGCCGGGTCCCTTGGGGGAGAACCGGACAGGGCCAGGCCCCGAACCAGGAGTCAGCATAAGGCCTTGCCCCTGGAGGCTAGGGGAGAGAGGAGCTCAGGATAGGAGGTGAAAGAGGGAAATCCAGGCCAAGTGAAAATTCCAACATTCTTCTCCAGACTCTGGCTGTCAGTACATTCCTACAATCTGACGAATGGAGGAGGGTGGCCGGGACCAGAGGCCAACTTGGAGCCATTGCCAGGGTCTGGTGCATAGTTCGTGCTCAATAAAGGTGTGTTGGAGGAAGAATCACGTGGGACTCAGCTAGAGGTTGATTTTTGCCAATTCCCTTCCTCTCCTCCTTCTTTCTTCTCTTCGTCTTTCCTATGAAGGAGGGAGGAGGCTGGGGCCCTGGTCCCTAAATAGAAGAGTCTCTTTTCCTCATTTTAATTGTTATGAACCACTCCTGTGAAGCATGCTCAGAAACCTAGGGCTGCTTTAATTAGAGGCTGGCCCAGGAGGACCAGGTGTGCACCAAACAGAAGGTGTGCAGGAAGGGAAAGCTCAGCGGGATGGATTTATTACAGAAGGCCTGGACCCACCTGAGAGATCAGATGCTGGCACAGCCTGTGGCCTGTGGGTGAGGGATTGGAGCCCTGGTCTTGAGGAGCCTGCAGAACCAATGCAACAGTACACAGACCGGTGAGGCCAGGTGTGAATGTGGAGATGCAGTATTTCTTCCTCAGGACAGTCAGTGGAGGGACCCACCGTTAGTCCTCTTTTATATCTGAAGAACTAGGTTCAGTTAGGCAGGGGCAGGCAGCTGAGAATCACAGAGCCCTGATTTCAGTGCTTCACTTTTCCTTTACCCTGAGCTACGTACGTCTGCAGAAACAGCCGACTCTGTCTGGGGTGAGTTAGATGGGCACTTCCCAAAGGGAGTCCCTGGATCGCCCATGTCAGGATCCCCTGAGGAGGTTGTTAGAAGTAGTTGCAGCCCCCCCCCCCCCCCCGGCTTGTTCAGGATGAGGCTGAGGATGAATCCCTAGCAGCCATCCCTCTGGCTGCAGATGGGGAAATTGCTAAATGTTTCCCCAAGATGCCCTGTGGCCCGTGTCCAAGCTCTAACGGCTGTTGAGATTCATTGCAATTTCCTCTCAAAGAGGCTTTAAAGAAGGGAGAGCAAGTTGAGAAAGTTGCTCCTTGAGCAGAAAAAGATTCATGAGCTGGAAATAATTCAAACAATGACCCGTCAAATCCAGGTCCTTTAGCATATATGTTGCGCAGCCCCTTTCTACACAGATGTGTTATGTTCCCATGTGCCTGCCGTGCCTCCATTGACCCTAAACGCAACAGATAAATTCATGGGCCAATGACCCAAAGCAGACTTCGTGTGACCTCAGTTTCATTTCTGTCCCGATTCCATTTCATTCAACAATTACAAGGGGATTTCTAATCTTGATCATAGAGTTTCTGTGTCAGTCAGGATTCCTTACTCTATATAACTAGTGTTAAAACCTCATCTCATGTAGGCTTAAATAATATGGAAATATAGTCTCTCCCATCACAAGGGCTCAGAGTAGGTCCTCAGAACTCGTTAATTCAGTGGCTCCTTCGACCAGGTTCTCTCTGCCCGGCCATCTCCAATGCTGGCTTCATCCCCAGGCTGGTGCAAGACGGGCTGTAGCAGCCAAGCCATCACAGATCCCCTGGGGTCTCAGACCAACCAGCCTAAAAAGCCCAGCCCAAACTCAGCCCAACCAGTGGTCCCTCCACTGACTGTCCTGGGGAAAAGGGGGTTGGGGAAAGCCGCCATTGGCTTAGACCTCTCAGGATCTCCCTTCTGAACTAGCATCCAAGTTATACCTGGGGCCACCCCTGAAACATGCATATGTAAGGATAGAAATCTCACACAAAATCAGGATTCTGCTGGGAAGGAAGACAGGTGAGTGAAGGGAACAGATGTTGAACAAACACCTAATTGTGACAGTCACAGCTCCTCTCTCAGAAGAGAACTTGGTTGGAGAAGTGACTTAAATGTAGCTAATCTCAAGGTTGTCCATTACCCTACGTAACAGGATGACCCACTAATCCAAATGAAGGCTGAAATTAAGCCTCCTCTGCTCTCTGCTCCTCTTGCTTACTTCCCATCTGGGAATGAAGCTTTTGGATGCAGACGCAAGGCGGTGGTTAGAAAGGGAAATAGAACATCAGTGGGAAACACAGAAATCTACATTTTGTCCATGTCTCACCAGGTCCTCTCAGGGGATATCCATCATATGTTCTCCCTACAAGGTAAACCTTTCAAATCTCTAAAAAATAAGATGATCTCCATGGAGTCTAGAGCTTCTTTCTATTGTAGAAAGCCAAGCTGAGTGCCTTGGACATACAGGCACTCAACAAATATTTGTTGAATGAATAAATGAGTGGATGAAAAAATAAAAATAAAAATAAAAATAAATAAAAAAATAAATGAGTGGATGAATGAGCACATGAGATGTTTGACTAGCACAGCTACGCATGCTTTCCCTTTAAGCTCCTTGCAAACCATGAGTGCTCTAAACAATCCTGCTGGTGAGATCAGCGCACAGATCTTCAGTACATTCTGGACATAGTCCTTGGGGACCAGAGTTGAGGTCAGCCCCTGGCATCAGGTCAACCCTTCACCATGGGTAGGAGGAAAACAATGACCGGTAAGGTCTCTGCTTCAACGGGCACCATCTCTGCGTGGTCTCTGTGCCTTTTGTGAAGGCAAACCTGTCCCTTTGCGGGCCCCCAGGGGCCTCCAGGCACCGATGTAAGGAGCTTGCTGCCAGGGTGTAGGTCTGTTCGCGTGGCCCAATCACAGAGCTCGGAGTGTCATCTTATTTTGTTAGCTCTAGTATATGGAGTAAGACTTTCTTATTTCAATTTAGATCAATTTTTATTAGAAAATATTTATTTTTGGTGACAGATTTATACATATAAGAAACTAAGTTGAACTTTAAAAAAATACTGATAAGGGAACTGAATGAAACTATGAAACATTGTTATACTGGTGGGATTCTCATCATGGCATTGTGTGGAGGAATGGTGTTTGGCTACATTTGATTTATTTATTTTTTATCTATCTACCTATATATTTATTTAGATTAAAACAAAAGGAATTTATATATATATATATATATATATATATATATATATATATATATATTGCTGTGCAGCCAATTTTAGGTAGGTTTTTGACTGAGGTTTAACTACTAGAAAAAAGTACACAAGTCCTAAACTCACTGCTCAATGAATTTTCACAAAAAAGAACATTCCTATGTAATCCAAATTAGGATCCGAAAACAGAATATTATCAATACCCAAAGAAGCCCTCCACATGCCCCTCCCAGTCACTACTCACCTTCAAAATGATCTTCTTTCTACCGCCATAGAACTAAATTTGCCTATTTTTGAACTTTATGTGAGTAGAATTATCTAGTATGTACTCTTCTGCGTTTGGTTTCTTTTGTCCCAAGTCATGTTTAAGAGACTCCTCCATGTTGTGGTAACAAGAGCCTGCTTCTCCTCATCACTGGGTAGTATTCTGTTGTATGAATATAGCACAATTTATCCATCCTGTTGCTGGTAGATACTTGATTTGTTTTCAGTTTGGAGCTACAATGAATAATACTTATTATTATTAGCTCAATGAATGCTTCTATGAGCATTTTTGTGCATGCCTTTCGGTGCACATTTGTAATGTGTGCCCTGATACAACGGCTGAATCGTAGAGTTTGCATGTTTTCAACTTCAGTAGATGAGGCCAGAGAAGTTTCCAAAGTGGTTGTACCAGCTTACATTCTCACCAGCAGTGTAGCAGTGTTCAAATCACTTTACATTTGTACCAACTGTTGACATACTTTGTCTTCTTGATGTCACCTATATTGCCGAGTGTGTAACAGAATCTCACTGAAGTTTTAATTTGCATTTTTCTTTTCTTTTTTTTTTTTAAAGATCTTGGAATTTATTTTTTTTTAATTTTTATTTATTTATGATAGTCACAGAGAGAGAGAGAGAGGCAGAGACACAGGCAGAGGGAGAAGCGAGCTCCATGCACCGGGAGCCCGATGTGGGATTCGATCCTGGGTCTCCAGGATCGCGCCCTGGGCCAAAGGCAGGCGCCAAACCGCTGCGCCACCCAGGGATCCCAATTTGCATTTTTCTGATGAACACTAAAGTTGAGTGCCTTTTCATGTGCTTATTAGCCATTTGTGTGTTCTTTTTTGATAAGGCACCTGTTCGGGACTTTTACTTCTTTTTTTAAAAGTAGGCTTGTCTGTCTTCTTATTGATTTGTAGGAATTCTTTATATATTCTGGACACAAGTCTTTTGTTGAATACATGTATCACAAATATCTTCTCTCCCTCTGTGGCTTGCCTCTTTAATCTCTCCCTTGGATCAGAAGTTCTGAATGGTGATGCAGCCCAGATTATCAGTCTCTTCTTCAAGATCAGTGCTTTCTGTGTGTCCTGTTTGAGAAATTTGTCTGTCACATGAATCGTGAAGACAGTTTCCTACATTATGTTCTAGAGCTTTATTCTTTTACCTTTCACATTTAAATCTACAATCCACCCTGGAATTGATTTTGCATATGGCATGAGGTAGAATTATTCCTTTTTTTTTTTTAACTTAGCCTTGTTTCTTTCAAAATCTATTCATTATAATGTATCAAGTTAAATGGTTCAGACATGCCAGAGAAGCCTGGTATCCAGGGAACAACCTCTATATTTGTTATTTTGTCCCTAGTTTGAGAAAAGACTTTTTTTTTTTTTACCTCAACTTGAAAAAGAAGGAATCAAGATATTCTAAGCTTCATTTTATCGATAACTATTTTTTAATATATATTTTTATTGGCATTTGATTTGCCAACAGATAGTATAACACCCAGTGCTCATCCCGTCAAGTGCCCCCCTCAGTGCCCATCACCCAGTCACCCCATCCCCCTGCCCACCTCCCCTTCCACTACCGCTTGTTAGTTTCCCAGAGCTAGGAGTCTCTCATGGTCTGTCTCCCTTTCTGATTTTTCCCACTTAGTTCCCCTCCTTTCCCCTATAATCCCTTTCACTCTTTCTTATAGTCCCCGTATGAGTGAAACCATATGATGATTGTCCTTCTCCAATTGACTTACTTCATTCATCATAATCCCCTCCAGGTCCATCCACCGAAGCAGATGGTGGGTATCCGTCCTTTCTGATGGCTGAGGAATATCTCATTGTATACATAGACCACAGCTTCTTTATCCATCATCTGTTGATGGACACCGAGGCTCCTTCCACAGTTTGTGGACGTTGCTGCTATAAACATTTGGGTGCAGGTGTCTCGGCTTTTCACTGCATCTGTATCTTTGGGGTAAATCCCCAGCAGTGCAATTGCTGGGTCGTAGGGCAGGTCTATTTTTAACTCTTTGAGGAACCTCCACACGGTTTTCCAGAGTGGCTGCACCAGTTCACATTCCCACCAACAGTGCAAGAGGGTTCGATTCCCCTTTCTCCACGTCCTCTCCAACATTTGTCATTTTCTGTCTTGTTAATTTTCACCATTTTCACTGGTGTAAGGTGGTATCTCATTGTGGTTTTGATGTGTATTTCCCTGATGGCAAGTATCGACAACTATACAAGTGTTAGGAAATGGTCAGTGTATCCATTGTTTCTGGAACGTCCTAGAACTTTATCCTTACATGCAGGATGCACTTCTCTACTTTGTGCTCTTCTCGGTATTTCTTTTTAAAACAAACACAAGCATTTTCCTATCACTTGAGGTGCAATGCCTGGCTTATATGCCTCTGTCTTGCTCAACTAAATTTAGACAACTACCCAACATTCATCTTTTGTAAGATATTATTAGCTGACTCAAGATGATGCATGCATGGTCTCTGGTTAAATGACCATGTGGCTGCATTGCCTTTGATTGGGGTTATTTCTCCTCATGTTGGATGATTTGCTCACTAGGTTGTAAAGCTGTCTTCTGCATAAGATAGGGAACTCCTCACCATATGATGCTTCAACCCACCATATATCTCAGTAGTTGAAATTGTGAAATCCTGTGAGATGCAGAATCATCCTAAACATGTTTCATTCTGTCCTGTAATCCTGCCCGATGTGCCTTGGCTGCTTCCCTTTCATTGTGTCCACCTTCTTTGTTACCTGTGGATTTTGCCATTATATTGTTCGTTGAAAGTCACATCTCCTTTGGAGTGCGGTGCCAAGTTTTCTCTCTTTCTCTCTCTTTTCACTTTTTATGCCCATTATATATCATCTTCAATAACTTTATAGGGCTGCCATTTTGTTTTGAAAGTGATCTTGCTCTTTTTAAAGAGCAAATTAATCTTTTAGCAAAAACTAATCTTTTCAGAGTTTTAGGATCTTTGATGTTATTTTGTTTGATTTCATAATGCTCCCCTTACCCTCATGCCACAAAACAAGAAGTCATGCTTCTAAAAAAGTAACTTTTAATTAATTTTCTTTTGAGAAAAGGCCAAGATATTTGCCATATTACAGCCTAATGCAATGGAAATATCACTTGGGTGGGAGCAACCAGAGTTGATTCTAGTCTCAGCTTGGCTAATTATGTGATCTGACTTTACTTTTCTGGACCTCAGTTAAGTGTAAGTTAAGTGAAGGAATTGACTCTCTGAGGGTACTTTCAACTCTAATACCATAAGTTTTTCTGCAAATGGATGTAGTCACAGTTAAAAAGTTAGGACTGTGCATCAGCCACATAGATTTAGTCCACCTGGAGACACCTGGTTGAGCGTCTCACCCCTGATCCCTGGACCCCAGAATCACGACCTGAACCAAAGGCAGACACCTAACCACTGAGCTACCCAGGCACCCCATGAAGATATTCTTACAACAGAATTCAATATTACTAAATCTTATCACAAACATACACAAAACACAAAACAATGAAAAATCTGAATAATGAGTTCTTTAGACTTAGTAATATCGAACATAATAATAAAAGCAGAGTACAAAAAGAAAAGACTAGACAGTTTTTTGGTATTAATTCCAAATTTGATCTACTAATTTATTTTGTATGGAATCATTTGACTGTTGGTGAATATTTTAGTCTTAAAAATCATTTCACTTGAGTTTGTTGAAAATACGTTTTGAAATTAGATGCTCTGGTATTCACTATTCTTTCCCTTTGTGATAGGTTAGCTTAAAAATATTTTTTAAAAGTTCTGGTGATGTAAACTTCTAAGGAGTGGTTACTATATGCATATACACTTATTGAGCAGGCAGGTATGGTGAAGATGTCAAAGACATAATATAAAAGATGGTTATTGGGACGCCTGAGTGGCTTGGTGGATTGAGTGTCTGCCTTCAGTTCAGGTCATGATCTCAGGGTTCAAGCCCCCCATTAAGAAGCCTGTTTCTCCCTCACTCCTCACCCCTGCTTGCTCTCTCTCAAATAAATATAATCTTTAAAAAAAGAAAAAAAGATGACTAGTGTCCTTAGGTAGTGTACAACCTTGGAGAAATAAGACTTAGAGAAATGGGAATGTAAATCACACACAAAAAATGTAAGTAATAATTAAAACCCATGATTCTCAGGCATTTTTAAGAACTCGATAAACTAATTCTGAAGTCCATTGGGGAACTGAAGCTCCTCTTCGCTGACTCATGGGGCAACTCTTAGTGGAGGCTCCCTACAGGCAGGTAGGCTGGAGGTGCAGGTACAGGATAAAATTTTTTGGCAACTTAACATGGAAACCATTTGCTCACCTTGCCTTCATTTCTACCTGTCCTGGGTCAGCAAGAGAGAGTGCCCCAATGAGCAAGAGAGCACAGCGAGACGGTACCACGGGAATATGTATTATTCATACTCAGGCTCCTGCCAGCGGCTTACAGCAGGTTGCCAACTGGGTGCTGCTGGCCTTGGGGGTGGAGGCACATCCACGCTTCCAAGCAAGCAAAGCAAAAAGAGTTTGGATTGCAAACTCTGGATTGTCCATGGATCACAACAGTGATGAGCATCATCAAGGTAGGGAGAGGAACGATATGGCTGTGAAAAAAGAGCCAGTTGAAAAGCAAGCAGAAGGCACAGGGTGCATTGCAAAAAGTGAATCAGCTCAAAGAAGAGAATGAATGGTTGGAAGCAAAAATTAAACTGCTGACTAAGGAATTAAGTGTACTGAAAGATTTTTTTCCTTTTTAAAAATGATTTTATTTATTTATTCATGAGAGACACAGAGAGAGACAGAGACACAGGCAGAGGGAGAAGCAGGCTTCATGCAAGGAGCCCGATGTGGGACTCGATCTCAGGACCTTGGGATTACGCCCTGAGCCAAAGGCAGATGCTCAACCACTGAGCCACCCAGGTGCCCCTGAAAGATTTGTTTCTTGAGCATGCACACAACCTTGCAGATAAGGTACAATCCACTAGCACTGAAAACACAACAACCTCTGATAATGCAAGACAGTAGACCTCACTCCTTTCAAACCTCACAACTTTGGTATGAATATTAAATGTGTGACTACCTACCTACACGCCTCGTATCAATAGCTGAATACCGTCCTGTTCCATTATTCAAAGGTCCATTGAAGGTTTTTTTCTAGGATCTGCACTGAAGAGTTGATTAGCTAAAAATGTTAGCCATGTGATTTAAGATCCAGTTTTAAATGACAGGGATTTTTTTTTTTTTTTTTTTTTGTGGGGATAAAACAAATTTCTAACATACATGGAAAAAAAAAGTCTTGGACCTTGATGTTCTTCATGAATCCTCACTTCCCAAGGAAAATAAAATAAAATATAAATAAAATAAAATAAAATAAAACAAAACAAAACAAAATAAAGTAAAAAATAAAATAAAATGAAGTAAAATAATCAAGTTCATTAGGAAGAAAAATGGATAAGAAAGAAAAATAAAGAAAAAGAAAAAATAAAAAAGCATAACAAATAGTGATTGAGAGGAGGGAGTGCTTATACTATGTTACCCAGAAGAACTATAAAAACATTGCCATTATAAAAAATCTGCAATAATTTAGGATTGAAAAAAGATAATAGAAACAGATCCAAGAATATGTGTGTGTGTGTATATGTAAGTATTCAATATATGATAAAATTGGCATTTTAAATTGCTGGAAGAAGATAATATTGAATATTGATAAATTCTTTGGAAATAATAAGGACAGATGCTTCATCGTATATATTAAAATAAATCCCAGACACACCAGACGTTAAATATAAAAATGAATAGAAAAAAATGTAGATGAATATTTATGTCATCTTTGGTGTAGGAAAGGTCTTTTAAAACAGCACATTTAAAGATTATTAGATTTGGCTAATAAAAATCTTAAATGCATTTTATATAGCAAAAAGCCTAGGCAATTTTAACCTATCATGATAGAAAGAGTAGATCAGTGGTTGCCTGGGGCCAGGCGTGGAGGTGGGGACTGTCTGGAAAGGTGACAATTATCAGGTTCCTGAGAACAAGGGAGCTGTCTCCAGTGGGCAAGCACACCTCCAGTCAGTCCGTCTACACCTCCTAATCTTCCATCGGCCAAATCAAGTCCCATAGACAAAACAGACTTGAGGATGGGAGAAACAGACTCCACATCTTGACAAGAGAAAAATACTATGTGGGCAGGTTTTGCTCTCTGCCACATATTATTTAATAATAAACCTCAGAAACCATGTAAATGTTCAACAATAGGGACATGGTCAAATAAAATATAATCCAACCATGCAATGGGCAATGTGTGGTATTTTTTTTTTTTTTGAAGGGGAGGGGGCAGAGGTGGGAAGAGAATCTTAAGCAGGCTCTGTCCCAGCCCAGCCCCATCTCACAACCCTGAGATCACGAACTGAGCCAAAATCCAGAGTTGGAGGCTTACCCCAAGAAACCACCCAGGTACCCCATAATGTGTGGTATTATAGGAAAAATTTTGATATGGAAAGATCCCTTATGAAAGCACAAAACAAAATATGCTGCATAAAACCACTTCAATGAAAAAAAAAAGCATTGAAAAAATGACTGGAGGGACAAAATTTTAAGTATTGTCACCCCATGTCTGAATAGAAGGGATATGGAGATATGTTTCCTTATCCTTTCCAGTTTTCTAGATTTTCTAATAGAGCACATGAAGTAGTAGAGTGTGGTAATTAAAGGATAGGTTGATCTGTCTCAGGGCGCAGCTCTGCCTCTTATTACCTGTAGGACCATCAATAAGTTACTGACACTCTTCAGGTTCTTTTATCTATGAAACGGGGGCTACCATAATGCCCACCTTGCAAAGTTGTCATGACAATTAAATGAGATATTTCATACATGGGGCTTCACACATGGCCAGACACATAATAGCTCCCCAAGAAATGGCAGATAAGCAATTCATTGTTTTTATAATTAAAGAAGAGTAATAATAAATATTGGTTTTAAACTATAGCTTGCAAGACACAAATTTATAATAGCGTTTGCATTTCCTTAGTGACTGATTGAGGAAATACATGGCAAAGGGGGTCAGTAACTTTTAGAAACGTTTCCTGGTACATTTGTATTTTTTTATTCCCATTAATACCAACATGAAAAATCACAGTACATATAACATGTGAGAAATATTTACCAAATCCACAGATGAGGTGTGCTGTGCAAAGGGATTTGAAGCCCTGCCAATGATTTTTGTCTTGCAGGTTGGAAGCCAATTATTTGAGACAACAAAAGAAAAGATGCAACAAAGCAGAGCCTGGTCAATTGCCAATTAAAACGTCCAGGCGGCAAACGGATAACGCTGGTAGTCTAATATTTTTTAGACTCCCTAAGATTTTTCCTCCATTGCAAATGGCACCAGAAATCTTTATGACCCCCCGAAATATGACAGGCCACACTTTGGTCTTCCTTTTGTCCTTCCTCGGTTCAGACCCGCCGTCCTCAGGGGCTCCTAGGAAGCACAGACCTCGAAGGTCCATGCTCTCTGGGTGCTGTTTATTATTATTTTTTTAATCTCACATGGGACTTTGAGAGTTTGATCACTACAGAGTCCACAGCAAATATCCCACCTTATTTTGTCCCCAGTATTCTTGCAAATGCCCTTTACTCCCCAAATCACATGAAAGGAAAACCAAACACCGTCGTGTGTGAGATGCACGTCCCTTTCAACGCTCCGTTCAAAGAGAGTGTGTTGACACCAGTGCCACCTCGGAAGCACCTGAGAAAGCAGGACTGTCCTTGGTGATAGGGACACTCAGCTGTGGAAGTGGGACCCCAGCCCCTCCTAACTTTCAGGTACCACCTCTGAGATTATTCCAGAAGTTTTCTTCTTGCTGCGCCAAAACGTTACTCCCCTCTCTTTTCTCCAGATGAATCTGATAAAATTTTATTATTTTCCCTCTCGACCTTATCATGCTGACCAGAAGAGGCCACGCTTTTGTTTCCTTTCACAGAGGGCTGTCCATCATTTCGATTGACTGAGCTACCTCTACCTGGACCTTCTGGAGCACCATGGAAACCGTCAACGCACTTAATGCAATCACTATCATGTCAGCTAAGCCGGGTAGGGGTTACTCTTTTCCTGATTTTGGTCATAGTCATTGAGGAAGTCGCTTCAGGAAAGGCTCCGCAGGACCCCAAGGTCCTCTTCTTAGCAGGAAACCCAATCTTGCGTCAAGACATGGGCAATAAGACCTGGAGTAATAAGACCAGCTTCACCTGATGCCTGGTTGCTTCATCCTGCTGGCTCCTGCCCCCACCGGATCGCCCTCTCATTGGCGTTACTCTGACCCCTGGGAAGCACATGCTGCCTTATTCCTTGTGCCTTGGTCTAGCACCTTCCCTCTGCGCTCACCCTCCGGAGTCCTAGGAACACAGGAAGAAGCATCCTAGGGCAATCGCCCAGTTTCTGCAGGGAAATGCCTGTCTCTGTGCAATCGGCGTGCCTTAGGCTTTGGCAATCCTTGGGTGTCGATGAGATCCTGCTGCACAGCCCCCAACACTCGGCTCTGCACAGCTCCGGCCTGTCTTCCACAATCCTCCCCACCCCACATGTGTGCAAGGCTCCCAGAACGGCTTCCACGGATGCTTGAAGTAGCTCTGATGGGCACTCACGGCCGGCCCAGTAGGGAACTCCGTCGGGCCCCTGTAATGCCAACGATCACAGCCACTGGCTCCCTGACAGTCCTTGGAGATGTCGCTCCCACTGAACTGGAATTCAGGTCCACTGCCAGGGTGGAGCCAGGGACCCGGTTCTGCCCCCACCTTGCAGCTGTTGGAGCCGACTGGGGGCTGTGGCCGATGCCACCATGACCACCCGTGAAACCTGCTGACCACGCTGGTGCTGCTGTCAGCTGTACCAGGGCTGGGTGGCCGAGCTCCCACTGTCCCATAGAGCAGTGGCTTCCGTTTAGCTCTCTGTCCCTACTGGCCTTACGGCACATCTTTATTAACGTACCCTGGTTCTGGATGGCCAAGGGAGACACCGACGTGTACCATACAAAAATTCTCTGTGTCCCAGACTGTAAGTGCATGCTGCTACAACTCTGTAGGCTCAGATAAACCTGAAGCCATCTCCCTCCGGATACATCAGGGCATCAGGGTGGCCGGGTGAGGTCGGATTCCAGCATACGGGATGTACCATGACTAAAACCAACCCTCTTCCCTGATCTTCATGCTTTGGAGCTGTATAAGGTTCTAGACTCCCAGGGTCATCCTATGCAATTTGTATGTTATGCGTTGCACAAATCCAAAAAGAGATTAAAAAGTAAACGGTGCCCCTGAGAGATGTTCAGTGCACAACCTATACAACTGTTCACAGTGGTCTTAATGCCTTCCTAATGACAAACTGAGCTCCCCCGGGCTCTGCTGTCCTCACTACCATATGGCCCAGTGCTCAGACCTACTTTTCAATCCTTGATCCTCAAGAGGGTCAGAGATCCACTTTCTTCCCACCCCTCCTCCATTTCCAGGGTACTAATTAGCTTTTATAAAAACATGCAACAGCAAAGAGACGCTGCCAGAACCCCACTCACAAAGCATCTGAACCCCAACCAGTGTCCTTGCAAAGTAACCTCTTCCACTCCTAAGAGCCTCCTAGCTCTTCAGATGCTCAGTTAATTGTGAAGAGAGGAGTCCAGTAAATCTTGACAATGAGTAAGTGTTCCTCCTACCAGAATCCCTGCCAAGTAGCCTGGAACAGGAAATAGAGTCATCACTAGGGTCACAGCCCCCGTTTTCTCTTGACGTCAGCATTCTCTTCTGCTACTCCCTGGATAGAGACCATCTGTCGCAACTCCCTCCCCCGGCTGTGTCTCCTTTTGTCACTGCTCTAAGGACTGTGAGTGAGAATCTGAGAATAGCCGGGGCCTCTTTCCTTCCCTGCGGCTCTACCCGGGCTTTGTGCCTCAGTGGCCCAGGCCATCTCTGGCCACCTTGGACTGTATGCCCACAAGGCAGGTGGCTTCCCTTAGGCTACCGCACCTTTGTTTGACCAGAGTCGTGGCTGGGCCGCCTTCAGAAATGGGAGACTCCAAAGGGTTAAGGACTCAGCAACCGCAGCTATTCCCAGCACAGTGCGTGGCGCCCGTGGAGAAGGGACTTGAAAGAATTTACGAGGCTGCTCAGACACACAGGCTGAAAATGCTGGAGAACAATTACATCTATATATAGAAGTGACCCGGGCCCACCCCTGGCCGCAGGCTTTGATACCGTCCTTTGGGGCATTTTGAAGTGCCAGGCTGCTTTCATCACTTAGTGCAGCTAAAATGTTCGAGCCGCTTTAAAAGCACCAGCCGGGTACCTCACTGCGATCTTGTCTGATTTCGGGGCAGCAACAATTAGATGATAACCCGGCCCCAGGTCCCTAAGGCGCAGGGGGGCACGTTCCAGGCTCGGCTCTTCCTCTCTGGGCTGTGGGATCCCACGAGTCACTTAACCCGTCAGGTCTCTGTTTGCTCACATCTAACATGAAAGGACTGGATTAGCAGAGGAGAGAAAACTGGCTTTGGGAGGCCGGCAGGCTGGGGTTTCACCCCAACTCCCATCACTCGCCTGCCAGTCAGATTGTTGGGTGCTGAGCTGGCTTCTCTCCAGCGGAGCAGGGAGGCTCACACCCCCGACTGGGAGAGGATTTCCCGGGGCAAGTGATGGGCCAGACGCAGCTGGGTGCTCAGGCTGTGCCAGCTCTCTCCTCGCTGTCTGAAGACTGTGTCCAGCTTTGCTAAAATCTGGATTTGGAGTTAAACAAACCAACCAACCTGGATTTAAGTCTCATTGGTCTCCGTGTGTGCAAGTCTCTGAGCCTCAGTTTCCATATCTGTGTAATGGTATCATCACCAGTAGCATCAGATGGAACAGTGCACATGGAACGTCTTGAAAACATTAAAGTTGTACACGTCAGAGTAGGGGGTACCTTCTCCAGGGTGCACCTGGCTGCAATCGTCCTTTGCCCCCACACCCCTTTTGCTGCTCCCCCCTCCCCAAGCAGCAGATCCGGGTGGGATATGCCTTCTCACACTGTTCTCTCGTACGTTGTCACTTCTCAGCCTGCCTTCTCAGCGAGGCGTTCTAGAAACACTAGGCCAATCACCACCCATCCTAGGAGACTCCCCGTTGTCAGGTGAATAAGCTTCTAGGGTTTTTCCCTTACCTCGGGCGCCGCGGTGATGAGGGTGGCAGCCAGCGTGGCTCCAACATAAACAGATGATCCTCCTGTCGGAATTCCAGCCGGTTGGGTACTCAGGCTTCTGCGTAATGAAGAACTTGGTATAAAAACAGCACAATCTGCTCACTGACTTTCGGGGAAGGGGGGGAGGGAAGGAGGGCATCTTTCATTTCCCAGATTTCCCTCCCAGGCCTCTTAGAGCCTCATTACTCCCGACCACACATGCTCCAGGATGAGAGCCACACACCTTGCATTCACCCTCACTTCTCTCCGCCCCTGTCTCCCCCTCCCTGCCACGGAAATCCCGTGGATTTTCCTCAAGCCTCTCCCGTGACAGCCAGTACCCCTTTCAGACCTATGGCTCGGCAGCCAGGAGCTTGACACCCAGCACTCTGGGTACCTGGGTACACATTCTTATAAATGCCTAATTTCAGGATAATAGACACAGCAGACAGATGACCAGGAAGGCATTTAATCAGATTGAGTAGACTTTGAAAATGGTTTTTCCCTGCTGGGATCTAGATGGAATATTGGGTGTTTATATTGAAGCAATAACATTTTACAGTTGTAACAGCCCCTGGTGAAAGTGTGCTATGAATTTTCTTAGAGGCCAAAAAAAAAAAAAATCTACAAAATGACAATGTTCCCTGGATATTTATGAAAGTCTGTATGAATTATTCCATCCAGTCTTCACAGAAATGGTTTCTTGTCTCCACTAAAGAATGGCTCACACTCGCCAATGTACCTTTTTATTTTAGTTTTACTGGCAAGCAAAGAGAATGGCTGATGTACAGGGGACATGGCGACATGGGACACCCTCTCCCTGGGAGTTTCAGTTCGGGGGTGGTGGTGGGTAAGGGCAAAGGGCTGCCTCAGCAACGGCTCCTCTTAAAAAGCTAAAGGCATTTCCCCTATAGAGAGTGATGCCACAGGAGGCCCCTGCTCCTGGGCCAGTCTGGGCACTTCAGTTTAAGAGCCATTCCACAAACTGGAGCATGGATTGGGGGTGGGGCCAGACGAGGGCAGACAGTCTGGAACCTGCCTCAGTGGTGGGGACTGGGGCGGTCCCCTCAAAGGAAAGAAGTGTTGGGTCACCCAGCAGTTGCCCAGAAACAGAGGCCCTGCTTGGAGTTCCTCTAAGTAAATGGTGGCCAGTGGGTGGTCATTCACAACGAAGCCCACTTGGGATAAAGAACCTCCAAAGGGGGAAGCCAGTTTGGTAGAGTTATAGGTTTGTGCTTCAGGAGGGGTCCTGCTTCAAAGGAGCTCTTCCTGGGGTTGATTCAGTGTCTCTCTCATTCTGGCAGCAGGTACGAGGATCTTTAGTCCCCACCCACCCACTCCTGCTACTCTTGGGCTTGTGGGATTCCTGGGAAGTTGGACAAGCTTGGTGCCAGGCACCTAGAGATACCCCCTCATTGGATACTCAGTGGGCAGGTCCCCCTGCCCTCACCAGAGGCCCTCCTAGCACCTGGCAGGGGGGTCTGTGGCTTAAATCTGGGGATAGCAGGCAGTGTGGACGCTGCGATTGGGTGAAAGGGGAGCGATGCCCCACACCCAGCTCACGTGACCCTTTGTTGATGCACATGGAGCTCTTGGCTGATGGGAATGATTGTTATTCACCCAGAAAGAGCTTTTATTCTTGCATCCTGGCTTTGAGGACATTTGCTCTCCTGTACAGCTCCTTGACCCCTTGCAGACCACAGCCCTGGGAACTCAGGCCTGGGATCTACCTCTAGGCCATAGGACCAGCCGAGCCAGACTTCAGCCCAAGGCCTAGTGTTTTCAAATACGCCCCCATAGAGCTCTGGGGTGCCCAGGAGGAGCCTCAAGGCCCAGAAAGGGGAGCGAGAGACTGACTGGGCTTCGGATCCAGCATCCCCTCTGCACTGAATCACCAGAGCTCCCCTGATGTGGGTTGTCTCCACAGCTGTGGCTGCAGGATTCCACGTGAGGTTTTGTTCGAGAGTAAAAAGGGGCCCCTTTGCTAAAGGAAATGACCAAAGCTTGAGAGACCCAGGGATTAAGAACATGGATAGCAGCTTGAATTCTGGCTCTCCTACCTATTAGCTGAGTGGCTGCTCTGTGCCTCAGTTTATTTGTCTATAAAATGGGGATGTTATCAGTCCCTTTCTCACAGGTTGTTGTGAGGGTTTGATGAGTTACTGCACACACACTGCTCTGAAAGCACCCAGCAAGCTCTGACTGAGGGCCAATTGTCACTGTCACCATTACTCCAGATGACGAGCCACCGTGGGGCTTTAAGGGGGGCAATCTTTTTTTTTTTTTTATATTTAATCTATTTTGGTTATTTTTTTTTCTTTTTTAATTTATTTTTTATTGGTGTTCAATTTACTAACATACAGAATAACCCCCAGTGCCCGTCACCCATTCACTCCCAACCCCCGCCCTCCTCCCCTTCTACCACCCCTAGTTCGTTTCCCAGAGTTAGCAGTCTTTACGTTATTAAGGGGGGCAATCTTAAGATTAAATCTGTGTTTAAAAATCTTTCTCTGACAGTATGTTGCAAAGTGATCGCAGTCTTCTCCATGGAAAGGGGCTTGAGGCAGTAGCTACTGAAATGAAGGAGGGCTGAGAATGTTAAGGAGCCCTGGCAGGATCAGATGACTCATTGGCTGTTGGGGAGCCTCAGGGGAGAAGGAGTTGGGGGGACACCCATTCTACCTCAGGTACTCAAGCTCTGGATGTTTAGGAAGAGAGGAGGACTTATGGGACCATTGTGGCCATGAGATGCTGCAATTGCTGGTGCAGGTGGCCATCTGGGCTGGTGAATCCCAGGATCTGGAGCAAGACTGGGGTTGCACAGAGAGCAGTAGGGATTATCAGGTTGAAGTAATTGAGGTTGTGAGCGTGCAGGAGGTCAGCAAGGGGGCGGGGGGAGAAGATGGAGGATGAGTAGGGATTGCCAAGGACTGAATCCAGCAGGACATTGAGAAGAGCTGCCGGTGAGTCAGAGGCAGGTCAGTACCTACGGAGCCCTCATCTGGTCCCCATAATTGGTTGGACACCTGCAGCTGCTGTCAGGGCTGGTGCCCCCCTTGAGCCAGGCAGGCCTGGGGACAAACACACAGGTGACCCTGACAGGCTCTCACTAGGGCATCCCCTCAGGTGGTCTAAAGAGGACAGGAGTCTGGTCAGAGTGCATGGAAATGGGGTCTGTGTTCAGCCCCCACAGCAGCTGGTGTGAAATAGAATCACTCGCCACGAGCCATCTGCAGTGTATTCCCCGAACACAGCCAAAATAAAATCTGCAGGGAAGTTGGGAGGATGTTAAATTAAGTAGGTGGCAGACACTATTTGATGACGCTCCATCTAAGTGACAGCTTAGTATGCAGTAGAGGTGGGATGAGCAGGTGGCTGTGGGAGAACTCAGGGTGGGGGCTGAGTTTCTACATCCAAGTGAACAGGAACATACCCAGATCAGCCCTGCGGCTGTAAACTCCCATTTCTGGGAGCCCATGGCCCCAAATCTGGTGCTGGGGATGCAGTGGGCGTATAGCAAATGTTCACAGAACTGGACTGAATAGACACTGCAGGCAACATTCAAATTCCTCTTGCTTCACTTCCCCTAGACCTGTCATGTGGAAGGACTTTTTTTTTTTTTTTTGCCTGAGGTATGTGAGTGAACGGTGCCTCAATTCTCTGCATTATTCTCCTAGCTAGTGCCATACTTTGGATTTGCTTTTTAGCCTAGAGAAGAGTTCGTTGGAGGAAAATCTCTGAAAATGCAGCAATGGGGCTCATCAGAGCCATTGTCAAGATCCATTTCCCTGGAGAGGATGAGGAAGAAAGGCCAGATAAATGTTACATTTCTCAAGCTCAAGTGTTTGGGGGAAGAGTTATTGGTTCCTGGGTTCCTGGAAGCAGACATTGGGCTCAATTGTATTCACAGGCCATGTTGCTATCAATGGTGTCCCTTGGCACCATATTCTCAATGGAAAAACAGCCCATAGTTGACTATTCACATGGCCTATCATCCTGAAGCCCAGTGTTCCTCCATTTTCTGCCTGCTTTCAGAAGGAAAGACAATCAGGAGTGGATTTCTCAATACTTCAGCACCACCATTAATGGTTAATCCATACAGGAAAATTTTGTTGTAGAAAATCTGCAATTAAGAGTTAAAAATAGAGCTGCCCTATGACTCAGCAATTGCACTGCTGGGGATTTACCCCAAAGATGCAGATGCAGTGAAACGCCGGGACACCTGCACCCCGATGTTTCTAGCAGCAATGGCCACAATAGCCAAACTGTGGAAGGAGCCTCGGTGTCCATCGACAGATGATGGATAAAGAAGCTGTGGTCTATGTATACAATGGAATATTCCTCAGCCATCAGAAACGACGGATACCCACCATTTGCTTCGACGTGGATGGACCTGGAGGGTATGATGCTGAGTGAAATAAGTCAATCGGAGAAGGACAATCATCATATGGTCTCATTCATTTGGGGAATATAAAAAATAGTGAAAGGGAATAAAGGGGAAAGGAGAGAAAATGAGTGGGAAATATCAGAAAGGGAGACAGAACATGAGAGACTCCTAACTCTGGGAAATGAACTAGGGATGGTGGAAGGGGAGGTGGGCGGAGGGTGGGGGTGATTGGATGATGGGCACTGAGGGGGGCACTTGACGGGTTGAGCACTGGGTGTTATTCTATATGTTGGCAAATTGAACACCAATAAAAAATAAATTTATAAAAAAAATCTGCAATTGCATGTTGGAGGCAAGGAATATAGTAAATCCATGGGTTCATCCATTCCTTCCACCATTCGTTTGCTCATTCAGTAATCCAAAATGCTAGTGAACAGCTGGTATACCACAGTCATCAGAAATAGAAATGAAGGAGGTAAAGCATCTGAAAGAACTGGGGAGCCGCAGGGTAAAATATGTACACGTATTTGTAGTACAATGTAGTTAAGAATAGGGCCTGGGTACTGTGTAAGTATCAGTAGAATGTAAGCTCCACGAAGACGGGATCTCAGTGTCTGTCTCGTCCACTAAAGACTACAGCAGACCGGTACTTGGTGTGTTTTGCCACAGGATCCTGCTATTGAATCCTTCTGTTGCTAAGATATTCACATATTTGATTTTAAGCTTTTAGCATTTTGTAATGATTTAAATATATATTGATGCAATAATCCAGATGAAATAACTTTGGGGCTTTTCATGGCTGGGGGAGAGGGGATGAGGCAGATCGGTGAGGAAGAGTATTGCTATAATAATTCTGAAAGTTTCAGCATGAATAGAGACTATTTACCACTTAGACCTGGAAAGGAGAAGGAGGATTATATTAAAAAAAAAATTCAGTAGCAATTAAAACATAATGAATTGCATAAGAATATATAATTTGTATTATTTTCAAATCACTCCATTGTGTAGCTATATCTACATAATATAATTAAACAATATTTAGTACTAATTTATGATGTTGCTTTTTAAAAAGAAATGCCGTCTCCTATGTTAGCAAAAGCACAATTGTGCCAAAGTAGAATTGTCATTACAATACTAATGATTTGTGAGTACTTACTGGGCACCAAACTCTACTGTGGCACACTCATTTCATTTTCTCAACAACTCTTTGAGATCTGCGCTATTATGATCCCCACTATTGCAACAAGTCACACTGATCATAAGTGGGGGGATCCAAGAAATCAAGCCCAGTTTAGTGCCTGAGCCAAACTCATCATGACTGCTCTCTACTGTTCTCTACTGAAGATATTTAAAGTATTTTAAAAGTATTTACCTTGTGGAAGAAATGCCTTGCATGGGTCAGGGTTGTATCTTCCAACATTTGAAGGGTCATTTTAAAAGACATCATCTTCCCACCATTTTACTTTTATGGTTAAAGTTTTTGTTTTTTGAGATCTACTTCATTCTTATTATGTGCAATCCTGGTGGTACTGTTAATCAAAAGGCCCTCTGTTCCCCAAACCAAAGGGTGACATTCAAGCTGAACTGGCTACCTTGGCCCTCTCTGGGCAACTCCCATAGGTGAACAGAATGAGTCACCCGGAGAGGGAACATGGTTATATCTGACCCATGGGGCCTGAGGAGCTGTCCAGTGGTTTTGAGTATTGAGATCCTCAGAGAGCTGACTTTTAGTCACTCAACTCTATGAGCTAATGCAGCTTGCATTTAGAGCTGGTTAACTGAGTTGGTTACTGCTGGAGGTAATCCAGGAATGCGAACTTATTTCTCCTTGGGAAGAGGAGGTGTCAAACTTTTCCATACGGTTCCAGCAGGACCAACTAGAAGCAATGAGCTATGCATTGCTGAAGGTTGCTTTTGATTCAGAATTGGGGGGCAAGTCTAACAATGGAAAAAGTAGCCTTGAGACGGAAATCCTGTCACTGGAGAAGTTCTACCAGAAATTGGTGTAGCAGAAGGGAATTCCCCCTTGGGTGGGAGTTTGGACTAAAAGACCTCAACACTCTTTTTTAGAAATGAGGGTCTATAATTCTCTATGTGTTTTCTCAATCCTCACTATACCTGAGAATGATCTAAGTACAACTTCCCTTACCCTCCCCATGTCTTCACAGAAGCACCTTTCATCCATCAACATACAGTGACATGATATTTATTGATTTACCCTTATCAGGCACTATTTTAAGTGCTTTGTATCTTCTAAATACTTCAACATTCATAACCACCTATGCGATTTGTATTACTATTGTTCTCATTAAATGGGGAGACTAAGGCACAAGAAGTTAAGTAAGTACCTAAGGCTACAGAACTAGTAAGTAACAAAGTAAATATTAAAACTTGGGCAGTGTCATGCCCTTGACCTTTAAGCGGTGGAGCAGATGCTGTAATGGTAAGGCTGTGTTATTTCCAGGCATAACTTAACAAAGATAATACTCAGACCCACTTCATCCACGACAGTATTAGAATCCTTACGTCTTCAGGATGGGCATCACACATGATTAATAATTCACCATTAGTACAAATTGATGGTCCTTGCCTAAAGTTGAGGAGTGGGAGGTGAGGTTGGGGGTGTGGTGGGCTGGAGCTGATTGTGCACACGTCTTCTCAATTCTGTGTCCAGTGACTTCATGGAGAGAATATTTACACCAAGAAAATTGGCAAATGCTATAAATAGTTGTGCAATGGAAAAAGATATTTTTCTTAAAAATATAGGCAGAATAGCTGTGTCATGTATTGATCTGACCTTCAGCTATCCAAGGTAAAAGGCTTCCTTTCACATCTCCTCCTTGAGGCATTCCCCCCTTTCCTATCCTCTGGACAGTCACTCCTCTTGTCAGGCGGCTGGTGGCTCACTGCCCAGTTAAGGCACATGCACAGTGCCCTGCACCCAGCTTATCTCAGCAAACCTTGGAGGAGGCTCTCTCTAGAGATGGATCTTTTTATAGCCACAAAGAGCGATGTGGTGAAATGGGGTTTGTTGCTGAGCTGTGACTCAGGAGCTTTGGGTTCAATTCTGGAACTCCTGCTAATGTGTTGAGTGACCTTAGGTGAGCTAAAGACCCACTGTGGGTCAGTTTCCTCCTTAGCAGAGTAGAAGCATCAACACTCACTATTCCAGAATGCATAGAGAATAAAATGTGCCCCATAGAGCAGTCTACTTGTGTAAAATATTTGAAGGGTTATTTTACTGTAAAATCCAACTGAGCCCAGTGACGAGGCTCCAGCAGATAGGGTCTGGAGGTCACTTGTTGGTCTATGTCTTGAAAGGGGAGAAGTGGGGGTGAGACAAACAGGAAGGGATAGGAACAAGGAAGGATCCATAAGGAAGAGGATGCTTTAAGGGACTGATAGCACAGATGCCTAGAATATGGACTGATAGAGGTCATTCTGACTCCTCAATTGCATTATGATGAATTAGTTTCCCTGGACTCCCTGACCAGAGAAAGTGACCTTCTTGCTCCAGACAGCTAATGCACAGATGTACCCAAGGATTACAATAAGCCTCGATGAGCCTATTTGTGCCCATATCCATTCCCACCTTCCCCTTCTCAGCTGTGTGCAGAGAGAACTGCAATCCCCAGCACCCAGGTAGGTGTATCAATGAGAACAAGCAAGAAATTAGAAGGTGAGAGGGGAGGAGCCAGACCCATTCTCCCTCTCTCTCTGCTTCCTGTGGTACCTTGGTCAGTGGCTGCATCCCTTCCAGTCTCCAGGCCCCACTGATCTTTCAAAATCTGAGAACTGGCCTCTTCCATCCCATTCTGGCTCCATCCCATCCCAGCTCTAAGGGTGGGAGAAGGTTCCTCTGGTTAGCCCATCCCAAGTGTGGTTCCCAGCTCTTCCATCCCTGTGTAAACAATTCCCTAAGTTAAATCTCCTCTGTTTGAAAGACCTATAGCAGTTCCTATTTCCTGGAAGATCTGAGTAAAGGACAGATGGTAAAATGAGTGTGGCTGATGAGTCTGTACAAATTCATTACCACTATGGGAAATAACTCCTTTCAGCTCTCACACATGTCCTACACATGGTAGGAACCCAACAAGTGTTCATGAAATGAATCAGGATCAAATGGCCTATTTTAAGTTTCTGTCTCTCAAGAGGTGCAATAAATTCCAGGTTCTGGGCTCTCCACAGCTGACTATTTTTTGTTATTCTCTTCTTCACATGATGGAATAAAAAAAAATATCAGGAGTTTCAAGTCCTCAGGTGCAACATACTCTTACTTTTCAAATTTCTGTCCATGCCAGATTTATTTTGTTCTAAGGGGCAGCACACAGGCATTTCAGGGTGCAATGAGGGAAAGGTTCACAGGGGAGAGGTGACATCATCAAAGACTGAGAAGCCTGGGAAAAGACCAAGCCACTTCTCCTGGGCACTTTGTGAAGCTCTTCTTCCTCTCTCCTTGATGCTTCCCTATCCTGGCAGTGAGAGACTGTCCATATGGATGACCGGCATGAATTCCCTTCTCCTCTGACTTCCAGCTGGGTGTGGTCAATGGGGGAGATCTGGCAG
The DNA here is from genome assembly GCF_053574225.1 of Canis aureus. Lineage (NCBI taxonomy): Eukaryota > Metazoa > Chordata > Mammalia > Carnivora > Canidae > Canis > Canis aureus. The sequence continues at coordinate 22,126,726 of NC_135647.1, forward strand.
GAGATTGAAGTGAAGGAAGAACAATGAGTTGGGGGCAGTGGTGGGCTCCAGCCTGCTCACACCAACTCACTAGAGTGGACTGTGCATATCTCTTGCCAATTCTGCAGCCAGTGACCCCATTTTAATAGTTTGAAAAAGGTGATAGGGAAAGTATTTGTACCAGAAAATGGGTAAATATTACCAATTAAAAAAAATATATGTCCTGGAGAGCCAGCTAGTGAACATTGACCAGTATGCCATTGGGCTGGAGTATTTATTCTACTGGCTCCCCTCTTATGGAGCAGCTGCAGGCTGACCTTGACCAAAGGCCATTATCTTTGCCAAAGTCGTCCTCTCTATGCACTCCTCTCCTTCTGGGACTGCACTGTGTCTTGTGGTTTCCCAACATGCCCCCAGCTTTGTAAATAGCCCCCTACTGAACAATCTTCTGATTATCTTAAGCTGAGTAGGCCATTTGTTTCCTGCAATGATCATGGTCGATATAGTGAGTGAATAGATGAGTCATAACTTTACTGGCCAAGTCATACCTGGGTGTGAGGTGTGATGACTCGTCATACCCTCCAGTGTGACAGATCTAGAACTTGAGCCTACAAGTTCTGAGAAAACAACTTTCCCTCAGTATCTTTGCCCGTAATATCTCCTTTCCCCAGAAACCTCTCTAATTCCAGAACGTGGACAAAAAATCCTTTTCAAAAAGATGACTTTGGAAGCCCTCACACTCCACTGCAGACCCTGCGGAAGAATCCCACAACGTGGGGTCAGTGGTCTTGTTTTGGCAGCTGGTTCAGAGCGGAAGTCCCAAACCACTGGTTCCCAGCCATAGCTACACATTACAAACACCTGGGAGCTATAAACAATCTAATACTTGGCTCTCTCTCGTCCAGGTCAATTAAATCAGATTCTGATAGACACTAGCTATGTGAACTTGAGAAATAATCTCTCTAAGCAACTTTTCTCATCAGAAAGCATACCTATTTTACAGGATTTCTAGGAGGGTTATATGAAGAGTAAATAGTTCTTGGCATCGCCATCCTAATCCCGCATTGTCCCACATCCCAGTGCTGTCCTAGGACACAAAGTACAAAGTAGGTTAGTGGGGGGTCTAGACCATTAGGCTCCTCAGGAGTGGTCCCTGAATCCTAGCATCACTTGGGGACTTGCTAGAAACTCAGATCTTCCAGCCTCTTTCCAGATCCACTGATTCAGAAATTCTGGGGATGGTCCAGCAGTTGATGTTTTAGCAAATCTTCCAGATGATTCTGATCATGCTAAATCTGAAACTGAGCAATCTAGACATTCCTTTATCTGCTGGTGACTTGTGGAATTGTTAGCTGCACTCTTCTTCCCATTTTTGCCCAGGTTTGTCCTTTCAGTTGACTGGACTCTTCCACTCCATGGACACCCCAGGTTTTATATTTTCACAATGTGGTTCAAGACCACCCTGCTCCCAGCACCTTCCAGCAGCTTAGCAAGGGTTGTTTGGCTTGTCTTGGTTGGTTTCCATGTAACCAGGGATAGGACAAACACAGAGATGGATTCTCCTCCTCTAGAAAATCCAGAGCCATCATTTTGGGAAGAACTTACTTTCCTGTTTTGCTTTCAAAATAGCTATTTTGCTTTTGAAATTAGGAATAATGACTATTAATTCTCTTTCCTCATTACATGAGATCTTTTGGGATAAAGGTATATGACCTGAGAGTTAGAAGCATGGAAAGAATTTCTCCTTTAAGATCCTTGAGTATATGTGTGCATGTAGACACCTGGGTACATGCTTGTACATCTGGGGTTGGTGGGATAGATGATGGGATTTGAAGAGAGAGAAGAGGCAAGACTATCTCTTTGTAATAAGCGTATCCTCCCACCTCACAGTTCTGTGGAAAGGTCTGGTTTGGAAGTTTTGGACCAAGAAGGGTTAGAGCAGGAATGTGTTGCTATGGAGATTTCCCAGCCCAAGATCCTGGATTTCATCCAAGTGCTCATTTCTCAAGCATCAGAGGAAAGAGCCTCTCCTTGCCATTATGCAGTGCCCCCAAAGAAGATCCCAAACCAGAGGGAAGCTCTCCTTTCCCTGGCTGCCAGACAGAGCATGTTGTTGAGCTTTTAGGACCCCAACAGGAGAATTACCCTCCTGTTTGGTTAGATGTAAGTATCAGGCAAGTGTGACTATTGGCTTTGGAAAGAAACTGATTAGAGTTCTAATAGGAATCCAGTGTCCTTGGCTGGCAAGCTCTTGACCTTATAAAATGCCTCTTGCTTTTCCCTAAACTACATTCACTGTCCATCTGCATGAATTTTATTGATGATCCCCACATGCATATGAAAAGGATTCCAGGATTTAGAGGACCATCTTTTATGTAGTGGATGCACATTAGCTCATACCCTTGCTTAGTTACTAACCATGAAATCAATCCCTTGGCCACTCTTTATTTCATGGCATCTTCCAGGGGCAGACTTGGAAGCAGTAACTACAGGTGGTGCAAATGAGTGAAGTGCTCCACAGAATGAGTGTCTGAGAGCATAGAAGTTTCCCTCTGCTGGGCAGCCTGGTCGATCTCTGTTGTTGCCAGTAGTTCAGCCACAAGCTCTCTCTGATTGGTACATTTTAAGCTATGATGTGATAGATGGTGATGGTGTCCAAATGGAATTTGCAGATGGCCCTACAGCAGAACAGATGACGGAGACTCACTACTTGATGAAAAGTGCTCTGTCACTTTTATCGGTAGATAAAAATATGGCAGCAGCATTTTCACACCGTAGCACAAATGGGAAATAGAGAAGCCCATTACAAACTTATCATTCAGGTCTTGATACGCCAATTCACTCTTCAAATCTTTATCCGTGAAGATTCTTCACATGGTATCATTTTCTCTAAACGTTTTTACATCTTAAATATATAAATCTTCACACCGACCTCTGTGTCATTCATCATATCATTAGGATGATGATGATGATTATGGGGTAAATTAAGGACCATAATCATAAACCACATCTAGATATTTATGAATCACTGAGGTGAAACTACTTTATCGCTCTATATAAAACCCTTGTCAAATTCTATTTAAATGTGTTTTAAAAAGTAATGTTCTGGTACAAACTGAGATTTTTGTAACAGTAGTTAACTGAAAGCACTAGTGTCAGGAAAGAAACTGTTGCTATGGGGACCATCATAGGTAAATTTTGGCTCTTACCAGAGCCTAACTAGTTTGGTCAGAGGCAAGAGGCCAAAAAGGATGGCTTTTCTCCGCTAAATAGAATACAGAAAGTAAAGATGAAGAAATGGTTGGGTGTGAGGAAACCTTCCTCTGATTGATGAAGACAGGAAAGGGACTCTCACTGATGGCTAGGGAAGCCTGATGGGACCAAGCTCTCTCTTTTACTGTATTTGTCAGAAAAACTGGAGCATGGTTTAAGGAGGAGATGCTGTCCCCCATCCTTGCAGTGTGTTCTCTGTGTGAAGAAAATGAGAGTCTGGGCTGAGTGGCAAGGGTCCTGAACACCACTGGGTGGAAGAAGCCAGACCAGCCCAGTCTAGCTCCTCTGGCTAAGGAAATTCAAAGCAGAAGTTACTAAAATGGAGGTCTCCAGATACTTAAAACCCTGGGTCTTATACATGAATTTGGGTTTCACATTGAGATAAGCTACAAAAGTATATTCTCATTAAGATTTATGAGCAGGAGGGGCACCTGGGTGGCTCAGTTGGTTCAGCGTCTGTTGTTGGCTCTCAGGTCATGATCCCAGGGTTCTGGGATCAAGTCCTGCATCAAGTTCTCTGCTCAGAGGGGAACCTCTTCTCCCTCTCCCTCTGCCTGCCTCTCCCCCTGCTTGTGCTCTCTCTCTGTCAAATAAACAAATACAATCTTTTATTTTTTTAAAAAATTATGTATTTATTCATGAGAGACAGAGAGAGAGAGAGAGAGAGAGGCAGAGACACAGGCTCCATGCAGGTAGCCCGATGTGGGACTCGATCCCAGGTCTCCAGGATCACACCCTGGGCTGAAGGCAGCGCTAAACCACTGAGCCACCAGGGCTGTCCAAATACAATCTTTTTAAAAAAGGGTTATGAGCAGGAATAAGATATAAACAAAAATTATAACAGTGAAAGTTTAGTGAGAAGTGTACCTAAGTGTACTTGTCTGTGTGTTTTATTGAATTCTTGCTTTCTACATTAATGTTTTATAATACAGTGTTCTGTAGAAAAACTTGATCTTAGAGAGAGAAAAGAATTTTGGTAGATGTTCTTGGTACTCCCACAATGATCTTCTTCTTGGTTCAGTGCACTCACTGCCCCTGACTTCATCTTCCTACTGCTCCCTCAGGTTTTGAGACTTTGACTACTAATTGCTCTTAGTTCATAAGTGGCTCCCTGCTTGGGAGGTTGCACCTCCATCTGCAGGGGATGGTCAGCCTATACTAATGACTGGCTGTCAGAGAATTAGAAAAGGTTGGCTCCCTTGCCTAAGTGGAAGACAAGGCTGGGGTGAAGTTTATGCTACAGAGCTCTCATCCAGAGCGGATGGGAGTCACATCCCTCCTCCCCCATGCTTCCTTAGTTCTTCCTGGAGAACATGTCCATGATAAATACAGTGCACCAAATCCCTGCCTCAGGCTCTGCTCCAGGGCACCCTGACCCAAGGCAATAACCACAGAGCAAATGGAATCTCTGTGTGTTCACTAGGCTCACAGGAAAGCACATTGCCTGTCCCATACCCTGTCACAGCAAACACATAACCTTTGAGCCCTAACTTTATGATCAGAGTTCCATAAAATAAGAGCACTGTGTTTACATTTCAAAAACTTGAAATATTGGGTCATCAATGAAAAATGAGGAAAGGATGCACCTGGGTGGTTCAGTCAGTTAAGATCTGCCTTTAGCTCAGGTCATGATCCCGGGGTCCTGGGATTAGACCTTGTGTGAGGCTCCCTGCTCAGCAAGGAGTCTACTTCTCCCTCTTTCTCTGCCCCTCCCCCTATTTGTACTCTCTCTCTCTCTTGCTCACTATCTCTTGAATAAATAAATAAAATCTTTAAAGAAAAAAAATGAGAAAAAGAATACAATCTTATCATTCTCTGATAAATTTTAAACTATTTTTACATGGTATGGCAATAGACAATTTGATTTATAGTTAAGACTAGATCATGTTTCGGTGGGGGGGGTATCTTCAGCTATTTCTGTTCTGTGGAGATTTACAAGGATTTACAATTCCTTTTGGTTTTGTGAAATGATTGATACCGAATACAGGTCATGATATAAATGCATTAAAATTAAACCGTTGTATTACATGAAAGTTGAAATCTTAAGGTTCACAACCACAGAATAAGGCAAGAGATAATACCAACTGTTTGCAAGGCTGCCAAATTGCAAATGGAGAGTTAGGCATATTGGGAACTCTATATTACCTGTTGATTAACTGGCCAGACATTTAGACCACCAAATCCCACAGATAGCATAGCATATTCCACAAACCCTAAACAGGCATAGTGAAGTTGGTGAACATCCAAGCCCAACGTTTGCTGTTTTGTGACCTTAGTCATTACATAATCACCAAATTTCAGATTTCTTATTTGAAAAATAGGCACAGTACTGCCTGCCTTATTGTGTTAGTTAGGATTTAATATGATAATGTCTACAAAGTGCCCAGCATCGTGCTTGGGAGAGTATAAGAGCCCAATGAATGTCATTCTTTTACCTGAGAGAAAGGCTACACTCCAGATTTTTGAAACTCTAAGTGTATATTTATATAATAAATTTTTTAAAGTAGACATTTCACAAAGATCACAACTGAATATGGACTCTGTATTACTACAAACTTTCCTGATCTTTGTCTATGTACGTTAATATATATTTGAGCATAGGTGTAAAGTATACACATGGCATTTTACACCCTACTTTTTTTCCCTTTCAGCATTATTTTACATACTCATGTCTATGTTTTGCCATAGTCTATGTATGTCGTTTTTATATTTCATTCCTGAGGGCAACACATACAGAATGTCACAAGAAGTTGGAGGAGGTAATTACCCACTTTGCCACTGTTTACCTCCCAAGAGCCCCAGGGCTCCAGGACTCAGCAAACCATTAGGTCCACCCAGTTAGTAAGTCATTCGGGACCTGCTAGGAGCCTTCAGTCATCAATCAGCCCGATTTGGCCCCTCAGAAATCTGTCATCCAGTTGTCTTCAAGAGGGTCCTGGTCTCCTCTGTGTTTGTTTCCCCGACTCTGAGACTACTTAGTTCCTGATGACTTCTTTTCAGATTTGGTTTTTTGATCTGTGTATTATTGACATTTGGGCTAGATAATTCTTTGGTGTGTGTGTGTGTGTGTGTGTGTGTGTGGTGGGGGGTGGCCTGTGCATTGTAGGATGTTAGCAGCATCCCTAGCCTCTACCTACTAAATGCCAGTGGTATCTGCCCCACAGTTATGACAATCTATAATGTCTCTAGACATTGCCAAATGTTCTTCATGGAGCAAAAGTACCGTTGGTTGAGAACCACTGGTTTAGGATCTTGCACCATAATGGATTTTGAGCTTTGACTGCTTGCTCATCTGCAAGCCCAGAATATCACTGGCTTTGCCTCCACATCATCTAAAAGCTACATGATCTCTCTCCCTTGTGATTTAGTCACCATCATGGAAATGAAACTCTATGATTGATGTCTAAAATAGGGCATGAGGTCTGGACAAAGCAGGATGATTTCTACTCAGTATAATTACCAGTAAGATAAGAAAGGCAATCAAGTATAATGGAAAGTTCTTTTACCCTTCCAAGTCTGGATTATTCAACTGTAAAATGGAAGTTGTAACAGAAGACCCTGCCTAACTTTGAGGGTGTTGTGATGATCAATATGTTCATAGATTGACTCATTTATTAATTCATTCAACATTTATTGAGACAGCAACTGTGTCTCAATACACATGGATGCAGAGAAGTATCAGGCAAGCTTTCTAACCTCAGGGCAGAGAGGAACACAGACCCTGTAAAACACAGTAGCTTCATTGGTGGATGAATGGGTAAACAAAATATGGTTATATACATGCAAAGGAATATTATTTGACCTGAAAAAGGAAGGAAATTCTGACATATGCTATAACATGGATGAACCTTGAGGGCATTGTATTCTTTGAATAAGCCAGTCACAAAAGGACAGTTACTGTATGATTCCTCTCCTATGGAAGTAGTTGAGTTGATGGTACTGAAAGCAGAATGATGTGTCAGGGGCTGGGAGAGAGGGGAATGGGGAGTTATTTTTGAAAGATGTCATGGTCTTAATTGTCCCCCCCCTCCCCAAATTCTTATGTTGAAACCCTTGCCCCAATAAGACTCTTTTAGGGAGGCCTTTGGGGGGGGGGGATAATTAAGGTCAAATGAGGTCATAAGGATGGGCCCTAATCTGACAAGACTGGTGTCCTTTTAAGAAGAGGAAGAGGCCAAAAAAAAAAAAAAAAAGAAAAAAGAAAAAGAGGAAGAGACCCCAGAGCTTGCTTTCCCCTCCCACCCCTGCTTAATCTCTCATTCCCTCTTCCCTGCCCCCTCTCCCCCATACACATGAACACAGAAGAGGCCACGTGAGGACTCAGTGAGAAGGTAGCCATCTACAAACCAGGAGAGAGTCCTCACCAGATACCAACCCCGGCAACACTTTGATCTTAGACTCAGCCCCCCACCCAGAACTGTGAGAAAATAAATATCTGTCCTTTAAGCTCCCAGCCTGGGGTGTTTTGTTATGGCTGCCCTAGAAGACTAATACAGATGGGTATAGTTTCAATTTGGGACGTTGAAAAAGTTGTAGAAATGGGTGCTGGCTGTACGGCAATGACTACAATGTAATTCGTTAATACCCCTGAGTTATACACCTAAAAGTGACCAAAATGGCAAATTTTTTATTACATGTGTCTTATCACAGTGAAGAAAGCAGGCGCACACAGTGGTGCGTATCGTCAGATATGCACAGGGGCCCTAGCACAGGGTGGGGGGCTCGCAGAGGCTGGGGTGGGAAGGAAAGAGGAAGGCAAAGTGGGGAAGATCCTCAGGCCAAGGGGCCAGCAAAAGCCAAGATGTGAAAGAGGAAAGAAAGGGTGATATGAGGCTGCGAGCTGCCAGCAGTTCTATATCCTGGAGCATGAAGTGGTCAGTGAGATGGGAAGGCAGTGAAGGAGGGTAGCCAGAGCACTAGTGGCCATGGCCATGAAAGCCCTGAACGCCGTGGTAAGGAGCCTGGACTTCATCCTGCCAGCAGAAGGAGCCACTGAAGGCCTACAGATGGGAAATAACATGGTCACATGTGTGTCTGAATGAGACGATACACGTGAAAGCCCTTCGTAGGTTGTAAAGCTCCTGCAGAAATGTAATGTTTAATTACTGCTGTCGTTGTCACAATGACAGCTGTAGGTGACATACGGCATCCGGTGAAACAACAGAATGAAGGATCGCACAGAGCTGTCCGGGTTGCCGAGGAGGGTAGGCCCGAGTGTAGTAAGCTCACATCGCTCACGGACAGTTGGCCCAGCCTGCAGGTGCAGAGAATCAACAACGGGCCGTAAACGCAGACCCAAAAATGTGATGGGGGGAGCTGCTGGGTGCCCCCTGGGATAGAGCCACTACTCCAGGCGCATGTCTACCCAATGGATATTGGGTTGATCAACAAAGCTGGTGACACGATGTGGCTTATTAATAGGGCCGTTGTGCTTCCATGAGGATCCGTAAGAATCTATACAGAAAAGCTAAATGGGGCTCTAGGGCTCTGTCCGGGGAGCTAAGCAAGTGTAGGGCCTGAGAAAAAGAGAAGAAGGACATTGTTGGGGCTACTGGGGCTCTTTCAGAAGAGAAGCTGGATGTTTTAAAGTACTAGCAATGTATTATTGTCCAGCATTTATTCAGAAATAGTGGGCCAAAGAGTTCTTATACTTGTCACAGAACCAGCTCTACTCTCACGAGGTATAAGCCACCACTGGGACAAGGGTGGGGAATTAGGAGGCAACCTGACTTTGGGTGAGGGGTTTATGCCTTACACTTTGCTTGGAACTCAAATTTTTGTAAACTGAATTTATTTCCCCCGTTGACTTACATTAGAATCTCCAGACTGTAGTCAGTTAGCTTCTGATGGATTTTTCACTTTGAAGGGGCCGGAGCATTCTCTATGTCCCACGCTTCTCTCGTAGCATACAGGGGACACGCACACGGACACAGACACACACACTCATGGACACACACACACACGGACACAGACACAGACACACATACACACACACTCTCGAGGCTGACGGCTTTTACAGGAAGCCTGGGGCAAATCCTTCCAGGCCATGAGCAATCATTTCCTAGCATTTCTGTTTTGAAGGTCCAGATTTTCCTATTTGGTCACACCTGGTATATATTAAGCTCAGAAATGAAATAATAAGGAAATCATGAAGGCATTTCACACTTTTCATCTAAAACTCCAAAGTAAAGAACTCAACAAATATTTATTTGGCACCTATTAGCATATCACTAAGTGGAGAAATATTTTATTTTTACTCTGCCTATCCCTAAAAACTATTTACAGTAACTTTACAAACAAATAGAAGTCGAATACAAGGTTTCCCGTTAAGAACAGTGCTTTTTCTCTTTGAATCTCTAGTGCCGAGCACAACGTGTGGCCCATAATAGACCTTCCATCAAAAATCCTTACAAAGAATGAAAGAAAAATATATAATCAGTTCAGCTGGAGTCAGGACGCAAGCATGATAAAATAATGATAAATATTAGAATTATATCAATATATTAATGCTTATATAGATATAGTGGGTGCCAAAGGAGTGATAGAATAAAAAGGGTTCCCAGCACTCAAGACATTATCCTTTTTCTCCAGTGAGCCTGAGGCCAATGTCCCAGAAGAACAAACAAGGTCAAGAGGTGCACATCTTATACAAGATCCTACAGCTAGACTCATAGAAGGATGGCTAAGTAAGAACCATGGCTGGTTATAGGAAGATGGCTCTGGAATTTAAGTTCAGATTTGTGAGTCTCAGAGTTTCTATTCTTTGCCCTCTACTTTTGCAGACTGAAGAGAGACCGCGGTGGGGCTGGCACCTGGGAAGGCTTAGGGACTTAGGAAGTGGAAGGAAGGACCGGAGACACAGTGTGAGGTAGTTGGAGGAGATGGCTCGCCAGAGCAGTGGAGAATCAATCACCCAGAGAATGGATCAAATCTTTAGACCAGGGTTGTCCCAGTACCTGATGCTTTTGTGGTTGGGCCCGAGAGTGTAGGCCCCTAAACTCCAGGTCAAGGGCAGAACCTTTACATTCCAGCTACAAGAGCCCATTAAGATTCAAGCCTGATGAGCTGCAAAACCGTGTTAAGGGGAGACAGGGATATCACAGAATAAATAGAGAGGGCGCTGAGAGTGAGATTGAAACCAGAGCGTGTTCCTTCCCAAGCCCAACCCGCAGCCCATCCTGAGCCAGGAGAAGCAGCCAGCTGGCTGGCCCATTGCACCCTGTCGGGGCGTGAGTCAGTGGCCCTGGTCGCTAAGGCACAGGACCGTGGAGCCCACAGCCACAGCCCATGGCTCCTGCCAGTGGAGACGCTCCTGGCTCACTCTCTCCAGGCAGCAGCACGCTTTCGGGGCGGCCTCTCACCGGCATCCAGGGTGACTCAGCATTCATACAGCCGCTGACTTCCCCTCCCTGCGGCCTGTCCCAGGCTTTGGGCGCTGCCCGGGATACCCAGGGCCAGTCCCAGGGGCTGGTCTTCCCTGGGACCCTGCCTCCCCCCAGAGGCCGGGGAGGTCAGCCTGCCTTGCGCTGCCCTGTGGCCCTGCGATGCTGGGAGCACATCCAGAGGAAGCCCCAGTTTGGACATCGGCATGAGGCCTTGCTTTTCAACAACAGCCTTGCACATAAGATGTTGGTTGGGCCCTATGGATTCCAGACTTCTAGGTGGTCTCAGATGAGCCAGAGCTCAGCCTCAGCCCCTACGAGGCTGGCTGTCATTTGCTAGAGCACACCTCAAAGGGCAAACATGTCTCAGGGGATAAAAAGTTGTGTATTGACCTGCTGACTTTTCATCTGAAAACCTCATTACTTCATCTCTGGAATCCTCCTCTCTGATCTGGAGCATCTAAACGCTGACACCCAGGACCTCTGACCCTGAGCCCTTCCCCCATGGCCCCACGCCCTCTTCTCGCCCAACCAGTTACTCCACTCCAGGATCACTCAACTCCAGGCTCACACCCTCCCAGGCTGTCATCCTCACACAGCCCTCAGGCTTCCCTCTTGTTCTGTCACACTTGGGGCATTGGATGAGACCTGCGAACACTGCCCTGTGGAGCCCCCCTCTCCATCCAGAGGGATCACCCCCCCTCGCCTCAATCCCCATCAATCTGTCTGCTTTTCCCTGCAATGGCTCATGCGAGGAGCAAAACCCTGGTGGTCACACAGGCCTCACTGCTGGCAACCTTTCCCTGTCCATGGCCAGATCCCTTTCTAGGACTGGTGACACCGACTACAAATCACCACTTAGGACCAAGCACAGGGGTGGGAGGGCAGAGGACAGCAGGGCTCCGAGCACAGGCAGGTCCCCTCCAGGGACTTGCTTTTTTTTTTTTTTTTTTTTTGATATTTTTTTTACTGGAGTTCGATTTGCTGACATATAGTATAACACGCAGTGCTCATCCCGTCAAGTGCCCCCCTCAGTGCCCGTTACCAAGTCACCCCTTCCCCCTGCCCACCTCCACTTCCATTAGCCCTTGTTCGTTTTCCACAGTTAGGTGTGTCTCATGGTCTGTCACCCTCTCTGATTTCCCCCACTCAGTTCCCCTCCTTTCCCCTTTAACCCCTTTCTCTATTTCTTATATTCCTCATATGAGTGAGACCATGTGATAATTGTCCTTCTCCAATTGACTTACTTCACTCAGCATAATCCCCTCCAGTTCCATCCACGTCGAAGCAGATGGTGGGTATCCGTCCTTTCTGATGGCTGAGGAATATCCCATTGTATACATAGACCACAGCTTCTTTATCCATCATCTTTCGATGGACACCGAGGCTCCTTCCACAGTTTGGCTGTTGTGGACATTGCTGCTGTGAACATTGGGATGCAGATGCCCTGCCATTTCACTGCATCTGTATCTTTGGGGTAAATCCCCAGCAGTGCAATTGCTGGGTCTAGGGCAGATCTAGTTTTAACTCTTTGAGGAACCTCCACACAGTTTTCCAGAGTGGCTGCCCCAGTTCACATTCCCACCAACAGTGCAGGAGGGTTCCCCTTTCTCCACATCCTCTCCAACATTTGTTGTTTCCTATCTTGTTAATTTTCCCCATTCTCACTGGTGTAAGGTGGTGTCTCATGGTGGTTTTGAGGTGTATTTCCCTGATGGCAAGTGATGCAGAGCATTTTCTCATGGGCTTGTGGCCATGTCTATGTCTTCTTTGGCGAAATTTCTGTTCATGTCTTTTGCCCATTTCATGATTGGATTGTTTGTTTCTTTGCTGTTGAGTTTAATAAGTTCTTTATAGATCTTGGACACTAGCCCTTGATCTGATAGGTCATTTGCAAATATCTTCTCCCATTCTGTAGGTTGTCTTGTAGTTTTGTTGACTGTTTCTTTTGCTGTGCAGAAGCTTTTTATCTTGATGAAGTCCCAATAATTCATTTTTGCTTTTGTTTCCCTTGCCTTCATGGATGTATCTTGCAAGAAATTGCTGTGGCCAAGTTCAACAAGGGTGTTGCCTGTGTTCTCCTCTAGGATTTTGATCCTAGATTCTTGTCTCACATTTAGATCTTTCATCCATTTTGAGTGTATCTTGGTGTCTGGTGTAAGAGAGTGGTCTAGTTTCATTCTTCTGCATGTGACTGTCCAATTCTCCCAGCACCATTTATTGAAGAGACTGTCCTTTTCCCAGTGGATAGTCTTTCCTGCTTTGTTGAATATTAGTTGACCATAGAGTTGGGCCAATTAGGGCCAATTTCTGGATTCTCTATTCTGTTCCATTGATCTATGTGTCTGTTTTTGGCGAGTACCACACTGTCTTGATGATCACAGCTTTGTAGTACAACCTGAAATCTGGCATTGTAATGCCCACAGCAAATATCATTCTCAATGGGGAAACTGAGAGCCTCCAGTGGTCTTGCAAACTACTTGTGAATAATCTGAGGATCCTGGGTTCCCACCCCACCAGAGGTAAGTAGAAGCAGAGCAAAGGAAATAGTGTTTTCTTTCTATTCTTGTGAAACTGTTCTTATTCCCTAGATGGGAGGCCCAGGAAACTCAGAAAACACACACAATTTAAATGACAGACTCTTTGTAAACTTGAAAAAAAAAATGACCTTTATTCTCAGAAAAAAAAAAAATCTCCTATTCCACATATGTTTTTTAAGAGGAACAAATTGGTGATTTCATCTCTAAATTGAAAGTCAGAGGGTAATTGGCCATCTCTATAAACTAGAGTCTTGGAGTGAATATGGGTAAGGTACGCAAAAAGCCAAGAACTGAGATCTCTGTATTTAAGAAAGTGGTGGTGCTTTTATACTTAAAATACAAAATATGACAAAGCCCTAGACGGCTCTCCTGTTAGCTCCAGAGAGCTCCAGAGAGTCAAGAGTCCTCAGGACAGTGTTCAAGGGCCTTAAAAATTTAGGACTAAGCCGCTTTGTTACTCACGACTGGCCACCTTCCCCCAAACCTCTGTGATCTCAACACAGTCTGAGAAAGAATCACTGCCTTGCTAGAATCTTTCTCTCCTTTTCTTGGATATTTTCCCTCCACACCCAGCTTTCAGCTAGCGTTATGAGCTGAATGTTTGTATCTCCGCACCACCACCCCAATTTATATGTTGAAGCTCTAATCACTAGTGTGATGGTATTTGAAGGTGGGTCCTTTGGGAGATAATTAAGGTTCAGTAAGGTCTTGAGAGCCTAGCAGGCTTATAAGAAGAGGAAGACAGAAACCTTGCTCCCCTCTACCTGCATTCACTGAGAGCCTACAGGAGCATCCGGCAAGAAGGCAGCTGTCTGCAAGCCAGGAAGAAGGCCTCATCAAGAACTGAATCAGCTGGCATCTTGATCTGGGACTTCCCAGCCTTCCAAAATAAGTGTCTGCTGTTCAAGCCACCCAGTTTGTGGCATTTTATTATAGCAGCCCGAATGGACTATGACAGCTGGCAAACACCTACTCAGCCTTTACGATCCAGTTCAATTACTGCTTGTCTCCAAAGCCTTCCTGAACACTTCAAGATAAATTAGTCATTCCCCATTCCTGTGCCATCAAAGCACTCAGGTCCCCAGCACTTCTGTAGCTCTTATCTGATTGTATCAGACCTATTGATTCGTGTCTGTCTTCCCATCAGACTCTGAGCTCATGGCAGGGATCAGTTCTTACTCATCCAGGTGGTTACTCCCCCACCCAGGCTCTCCCAACCACCATCATCTGTCTGATGTGTAATCATGACTTGATAAATAAGTCTTTTGAAGAAACAGTTTCTATCCAAATCTCTGAATGTGTTGATCATTATCATCACAAACATAGTCTTCATTGTTAGGAAGACGAGCAATTGGAAATATAACCATCACTAAACTGTATTTCTATCATGCCTGTGGTTATGGGGCCATATGAGTTAAACGCGATATAGGTCTAGAAAAAACACACATGTAATTTCTGGTATCAAGGACTTCGCAGTCAGGTCAGAGTGGTGAGGCCTATAGTGAATAAAACCATGAAATTTTGAAGTTGGAGGGGCATGGATTGAGAAATTAAATAACAAACCAACAAATGTTCAATTGATTTGTGTGCCTCCTGTGGCATGACTGTCCCCCCAGTATGGCTGCTGCAGGCCAGTTGGAGGGGATACATCTCCCCTGGGAACATCTAGAGATCTTAGGGATCTATGCTCAATGTTGGGGAGAATGGCTGTCCTTCCCCATTGGGTTATACTCCGGTAGAGGGGCCCCCAAGATGTCACAAGTTTAACGAAAGTTTTCGTGTCATATTCTCTGATTTCAGAACACAGACAGGAATCCAGTGAACTTGGCCAGGGATGAATTCAAATAAAGGATGACATGCGATGCTCAGAATCCCTATTTTTGTCTAGCAAGGTCTTGTTCCTGGGTCAAAATAGTCATGTCATTTCCTATTTCCTTATATAGCTATTTCCAGAGAATTCCTTCCTTCTCCTTCCTGTCAGTTCAGGTCCTCTGAGTAGCAAATGCCAAGATCAGATTAAAACATGCAAAAGATTTACTGGAGGAAACACTTGTGATGGAGGGGAGGGAGCAGGAGTAGGCAGGGGTGGAGGAGTAGGGAGGAGTAGCAATGCGGGTGTGACACCTGTGAGGGGAGTGAGGGAAGGAGGGTTGGAGGGGCCTCAGACCTCAGAGCAGTCCTGTGAGTCCCAGCTGGGCCAGAAGGGGTTGTGATCCAGGACTGTCCAGATGGGGACTCCGCTAGAGGGAGAGAATGGCCTGGCTCTAGTACCCCTCTGGGCAGCCGGGAGGAGTGTGGCATGTCATGAGGGCCATGGAGAACCTGAAGGTACAACACCTGGAGGCTGCCAGTCAGCTGCGCTCTCTGCAGAAAGTTCTCCTGGACAGACATTTGAACAGAGCATCTCTAAGGCGGCTGCATCCTTGCGAATAGAACTTTTTTTTTGGGGGGGGGGGAGGAGTTTGCCTACTGAGCCATGTCGGATTCCCAGCAGCGAACATGACTTGGCTTCTGCCCCAGGAGGAAGCAGGCCCCCTGCAAGCAGGCCTCTGCCAGCCCCCAGCTTAGCGCGCATGCCCTAGTGCACTTGCCCTCTAGCAATGGAAAGCGGGTAAGGTGTCACCCAAACTGCAAACACCATGTAGCAGGTATAAAGTTCGTAGCCACAGGTGTGTGAAAACAAATCCGTGATTTCTTAGGCATTTAAGTAGTTTCTCCGTCAGTTCAAGGTTTCTCTGCCAATTTGGAGTCATCTTAGTTAATTTGGGGCACTCCTGCTCCTGACCCTCCCCGGGGCCTCATGTTCCAGGTCTCAGCTGTCATTGTGGCAGTAGGGGAAAATAGCATGCCTGGTCCACCGCCCGGCCCTGGCCTCACCGGGGATGTTCTCCAGCAGATCATCAGCCTTTGTCTTGGTGGCCTCTCCTGCTGTTACCCATGTCTCACCCCCCATCCCATCCCTGAAAGGTCTGCGGCCCATACCACCCACCTCACAGCCACTACTAGTGTTGCCAGTCAGCAGCCAAGCCCACATCTGATCTGTCTTCCCTTTCTCTGCCTCTTGCAACTTTTGTCCCGTATCATGTTGAGTATGCAGCCAGCCTTGGGAAGGGGCCATGACCTTGGGCGAAGCAGCTCTCTTCAGCTGTGTTATTTCCAGAAGAGAGCTGGCAGCTGAAGACTGTCTGCTGATGACACTTCCAGCAGCTGGGGGAATAGATCCTTCATTCCTGAAAGGGAATCTGGGAGGGATATCCCTAGCATGAGTAATACTTGTGTGCAAACATCGTGAGAGTGTAAGCCATTACGGTCTTCCTCACATCCTGAGGAGGTGAAAGCAATGAAATATGGAAATAATAGTAATTGATTGATAATTCATGTTACTTTTGCTCTTCGGTTTCATTCCTCTCCCTCTACAGACGTCATGTCAAAGTGACCACTCACCCATTCAAGGAGTATTTACTCACTTGGGAGATTTCCCAAGCCTTTCCTGGCTCTCCCTTCACTTTTTTTCCTGCCTCCTCCCTACCTGTTTGCATTTCTACCACAGGAGAAATGCAAACCAGTTCATTTTCAGCTCTGGCCATAGGATCAAAATCAATGGAAAGTGGCAGCTATAGTATTGGCTGAATTGATTTGGAAGTGTTTCCAACAGCTCCTTGCTCCGGTTTCCTTAGATGAAGCCTAGAGATGCCTGCACGCATAGTTATAGCATCTTCTGAGGGTGTCCTCCCAGCGTGGCTGCTATGGAATCACAGAGAGGCTCTGTGATCTATGACAGCTCTTTTGTCACATGCCTCCCACTCTGCCCATAAACACCCCCAAAGGAGAATCCATTGATTCAGAAAATGTGAAATCCAGCATAGAATCCACAGTGAGATTCTTCACTAATTCCCCCCAGACTCCATGTAACGGGGCTAACCGCTTCTCTGTTATGGTAACGTATGGATGAGTCATAGCTGGGATAATCTTCTAGAACCCCTCAGAGCTTCAGAAGCTGGGAAACAAGCCCAGAGAGGACTCAGCCTCTCCGAATATAATGCTCCTCTTGTGCAGACCCACCAGGGGCTGTGCCTCTGACATTTCAGCTCTAGAAATGTTCTCTCCATTTCCAGTCTCCCTCCCAGACACGTGAACGCCTGAAATTCCCATCTCCAGTGACTCATTCCCTTGGCTAAAAACATGAGTCCTTCTCTTACTTCGTCTTTGTTTAACATAAAGACTCCCCTGGGAGGGTGCTGTTTTACATCATTCATAGAATGTGAGAGCTAGAAGGGTTCTTGAAGATAACCGAGTCTTGTGTGCGCGTCGCGCAGAGCCGGGATGCCACACCTTGGGACGGGGACCCCCTGTGCTCTGCGCAGCAACATTTGCCTTAAACTGGGGTGTACCTTAAAACATCATTTAAAAAAAAAACAAAAAAAAACACATCATTTTTATATTAAAGCAAACTAGGATACAATGTGGTGCAGAATGCCAACATTTATGTGAATTTTTAGAAGATTATGATCTGTTGGCCGATTTTCGACTACTAATGTATGAATTTACTCATAATGGCTGTTGCTGGAAAGTTTGGGGAAGATATGGCTTTAAAATGTGCTACAGCAATTCCACTTCTGGATATTAGAATTTTGACTCCAATTATGATTTGTCTTTTTTTTTTTTTCTCCATCACCAAGCAATTAACTCACTTGTAACACTGTCTACCTGGAGAGAGTAGCAGATTCCACAGGTTAAGGTCTCAGTCCTACAAGATTGCCCTTCGTCCCAATCACAAATCCAGGTTGTCACAGGTGCTTCTGACCTACAGGCTACAGATTGGAGGTCCCCATGATCCCCTTCTTTGGGTTCAATTAATCTGCTAGAGTGGGTCACAGAACTCAAAGGAGCAGGCTACTTACTTAATTACTGGTTTATTACAATAGGATTTAACTCAGGAATGGCCAGATGGAAGAGATGCACAGGGCAGGGTATGGATAAAGGGTCAGAGCTTCCATGCTCTTCTAAGTGTGCCATTCTCGCTGAATCTCCAAATGATCACTATTCTGGAAGCTCTCCGAACCCTATCCTTCTGGGATTTTATGCAGGCTTCATCACACGGAAATTATTGATTAAATTGTTGGCCATTGGTGATTGAACTCAACCTCCAGCCTCTCTCCCTGCTCCAGAGAATGGGGGGCTGAAGAACCAACCCTCTAAGTCAGTTGGTTACCCTGGCAACCAGCTCTCCTCTTTCCTTTACCTAGAGGCATTCCAAAAGTCATCTCGTTAACATAACAAAAGACACCTGTTTCTCCCCCCCCTCCTGTCACTTAGGAAACTCCAATGTCTTTAGGAGCTCTGTGCCAAGAACTAGGATGAAGACCAAATATATATTACTTATTATACATCACAATATCACAGTATACCCTGAAAAGAATCGAAAGCAGGGACTCAGATATTCGCACACCCATGTTCATAGCAGCATTACTCACAATGACCAAAAGATGGAAACAATCCAGTGTCCATTAATGGATGAACAGATAAACAAAATGTGGTATAGACTTACCATGGAACATTTAGCCAGCTTTAAAAAAATAAAAAAGGAAAGTCTGACACACGCTACAAAATGGATGCATCTTGAAGACACCATTCTACAAGAAATAAGCCAGTCGAGAAAGGACAAATATTGTCTGATTCTACTCATATGAAGTATCTAGAGTAGTGAAATTCATAGAAATGGAAAGTGGAGGGGTGGTTTCTAGGGGCCTGGCGGGCAGGGGGTGGGGAGACGATGGGGTTACTGTTTTATGGGTATAGAGCTTCAGTTTCCAAGAAGAAAATCATTCTGGAGACAGGTGGTTGCACACAACACGAATGCACTTACCACCACCAACCTGTACATTTAGAAATGGGTAAGATGGTAAAGGTCATGCTCTATGTATTTTTTACCACAAAGTTAAAGAGGTAGAGGAGCATGGGAGACAGGAGTGGAATTTCAAGATCAGGTCGTCCCACCCACGGTATCCATTCACAGGTGACAGAAGCTGAGGTCAGAGTGGCAGTCATTTCCTGGATGCCTGGTTAGTTAGTGCTGGAGCTGAGCCCAGGCTTCCTGAATTCTACATCAGTGCTCTTTCCTCTAAATGCCAGTATGCATCTATGTATCATTTTTTCTACACTCTGCTAGGAGAGACAGGACAAGAGGAATTGGCTCAGGTGAATGTGGCAGCGTCACTTGTACCCCACTCCCAATTCCCACTACACTGCCCTAGTCCAGGCTTCCACCACCTGAGCTACTGCCACAGCCCTCTAACTGGTCTCCCTGACTCTAGTGGAATACATTCCGCACGTGCTGCTGCTAGAGAGCTCTAACCAGGTCATTCCCGTGTCTCCAAATTGTCAATGGATTCCCATTTTCAAGAGCATAAATGACAAAAAGGGTTTTGACTTAAATGCAACCCAATCAATTGGGCATGGTCATGTGTCAGTTTGGGTCCTCCCAGAAGCAAACACCATGTTGGGGTTAAATGTGTAAGAGATCTAGGGTGCCTGGGTGGCTCAGTCAGCTAAGTGTGTGCCTCTAGCTCAGGTCATGATGCCAGGGTCCTGAGATCAAGCCCCATGTTGGGCTCCCTGCTCAGCGGGGGAGTCTGCCTCTCTCTCTCTCTCTCCCTCTGCCTCCATTTCCTCTGCTTGTGCTCTCTCACTCTCTCTCTCTCTGTCAAATAAATAAATAAAACCTTTTTTTTTTTTTTTAAAAGGTGAAAGAGATTTTTGGGAGAACTATCTAAGAAGGGTATGGGAATGGGACAAGGGGGAGGCCTTCACACAATGCAGGTTTGACACCTGTGCAGGGTAAGAGAGAAGGTTGAGGGGGAAGAGCCTCCGACCTAAGAGTTGTGCTCAGGGAGTCCCAGCCAGACTGATGCGGAGTCCCTGAGCCAAAGCTGCCCATAAGAGGTATCCCTGGGGGCAAGAGTGGCCCGGTTCCAGCAGCCTTGCCTAGTCATTGGCCAGGAGCAGCTAGAAGTGTGACCAGATGTGGACACTATGAAGGATCCAAAGGTGTAGCGGCTGGTGGGTGTCAATCAGCTGTGCTCCTTGCAAAAGTTTCCCTTGAAGGCAGATCTGAAAGGGACCTCGGTGGCTGCCACTAGACACTGGTGCGCTGAGAAGCACATGGATTCTGAGGCCATTCTCAGGCCAAGAAGTTCCACAGTCAATTACTGGTACTTTGTATGGCAGGGGCAGGTATGGGAGCGAGAGAAGCGGTGGCAGGTGAGCGGTGTATTTGGCATCCCTTCTCTTGACCTAGTAGTAGAGCCGTATTCCTTAGTCTGCCAATCCAGATGGTCCATAACCTGGTTCCTGGGCCCACTGAAATGCTATGTAGCCCTCAAGGCAAAAGTCATCTCTTCCTTAAAACTTTGTTTCTGTCACCTTTCATTGAACTCCCACAGCTTCTGAGCTTTTCTTATGGCACCGTCTATATTGTGCCTTGTACCTTCAACGTGTATGAGCTTCACCTCTGCTAGACAGCTCCTGACTGGTGGGATGTCTCATTCACCTGCGGGGCTATTTCACAATGACGTATTCTGTTGCCACCTCGGTGGCATCGGTGTAGAGTCTAGTCAAATTAAATTAACTTTCTCATCAATGGGCCCATTAGACAGGCCCATCAAGTTCAATGCCAGAGACTGGACTGATGCATGGATCTCCTCCGTCCAAGGACACACCCGTCTCACACGTCCCTGCCACCCAGCAGTGAGGAGAGCCGTGCATTCCTCTCGCTCTCCCTCTGCCCTGTGGTTCTGATGCACACGTGGAATGGCTGTGCTATAGCAAAGACTTTATCCCTCAATACAACATAAAGGCCAGTTTCAGATTTTATTTAAAAAAGCCCTAGAAACATGTAAACAATAGATATTCAATATCCCTTCGGGAACAAATAAAGTGAGCGATGCCAAAATTGGAGAGGGGAGGCGGCAAGATTCCGAAGACAAAGACTGCGGCTCTAAGGTTTTGCCCCGGCGCAGCGCTGCCCCGAGGTGGATCCCAGAGTTTGGAAGTCATGTTCTGTCAATTCCGGTTTCTCTTCTAGATCATTACACGCTCCTGCTGAGGTTCCTTACCGGTCCCCACCTCCCTCCAACCAGCTTCGGCCATTGCCATGAAATGCATCATTCCAAAGTGGAAATGCAGCCGACTCTTCCTAACTGTGCAGAAATAGGTATAATGAGCTAGCTACTCATTCTCCCTCTGAAAAGAAAAGAAAGAAAATAAAAGAAAAGAAAAGAAAGAAAAGAAAAGAAAAGAAAAGAAAAGAAAAGAAAAGAAAAGAAAAGAAAAGAATGAAAAAAGAGCAAGAGCGACTTCAGGAAGAAATGAGCCATCTTCATGGAAGCATGAGACAGAGTCTAGAAATAACCTCCAAAGTGGAAATTTGATGACTGCCTTATTCAAAATATTTACTGCGAGTGAAAATACACTGTCAGGGTATTATAGAGCAGAGAGTTGCACTGGAGGGGAAAAATAGAGCTTCCCGAATAGGAAAAATATGTTTAAACGATATATTTTTAATAAAAATTTGGTATCCATGATTTGTCATTGAGGCATAGGTGTTTGATCTAACGATCCTTATTTGCTCCTGCGATATACTTGGTGTTTTCAAAGGACACTCAAGAGGGTGCCCTTTGTACTGTCTGTGGCTGCCCTGGCACCCCTCTGTCGACCCACGGACAGAAGGAGCACACAGTGAATGCCCTCCTAGCACCCCCTGCTGCAGAGCAGAGGGCTGCCTGAGATACACCTGTGGGGATGGTCTGGGCTTCCTCTGCCCATTTCTCCATGTGATAAAGAGAGAACAACCCCTGGGTTGCCACCTACTAGTGACCATGGCCATCCACGAGGCCCCGCAGCGATGCCAACGAAGCCCTGTCACGTTCTGTAGAGCAACCAACTCTGCTGAAAAAGTAGAGTCTGCCTTTGTGGTTTCCTGCAAAACAGGAACCCCAGCAGGCTGGTTCCTGCAGCCTGTCAGCCTCACTCTCACACTCCGCTCTCTGTGCCCCAGATAACCTTTGTCCCCAGGGGTCAGCAAAGCAGTGGTGCAGAACATGTGTGAGACAGGTGTGGCTTCCTAAGAAGCAGACTGTGGAGCTTGCTGTCACCTCCGTGACACCGTTTCCTCGGCTACTGCCTGTCCCTGATGCCAGCCCATGCCTTGGGGACCCAGTTAGTCCCTGATCTCAGAGGAAGATGTAAATGAGAGGCACGGAGATACAAGAGAAACAGAGAAGAAACAGAGACACACGGAGATGGTGAGATGGAAAGTCAGAGAGACAGAGGGGGAAAGGTGGAAAGACAGTGAAGACAGGAAGAGAGAAGTAGAGTAAAGAGAGGGTGGAGCGAGGACACTAAAAACTGTTTTTTCCCTTTTTTCTCTCTGGGGGCTTGAAAGTTCCTTTAGAGTGATTCACTCTCTTTGCTCTGCAGACAGCAGCTGCTGTGATTACTCAGAAATGCCCATTTGCCACGTTAGAAGAGACAGCCATGGTGGGGGTTCCTGGGCTCTGCTGCCTTGGGGAGAACCCTCTGGAACAGGTGGGAAGAACATGCTGCTTGCAGCTCAGCAGGCAAGTGGCTGGCCCTTAAGGTCTGCAGCACACTTAGTAACCACGTCTGGTCGGCAGGCGACAGGCCTGGGGACTTGCAGTCACCGTGCACACAGCCAGGAGGGCATTAGGGAAGAGGTCCCCCCTCAAAGGCAAACCTTCTCCTCTCCCTTCCCCCCAGTTGGAGTTCTCACCGTGTGTCACACCGCGGGTCCCATGACTGGAAAGCGGGATGGTGATGGAAGGTGGTGAGGGAAGCAATGCTTCTACTTAAAGTCAGAGGTGGACGGAACGTGCAGAAGACCTGATCTGGTCTTGAATGTTCTCTCGTCCACTTCTCATGGGACCTTGTGTGAGGAGCCGCCCAGACTCTGTTGCACGTGTGTAATGCCCAGGTGATGGGGAGCTCTCCAAATCCCGCTGCTCTGATCAGCTCAGCGGAGCCCAGGAGCTCAGGACTGCCTTACCTGGTGGTTTAGGTCTGCGAGGGGCGGGGGCAGATTGCAGCATACCTGAGGTTCAAGAGAGGGTCAGGAGCCCCCAGTGGGGGGTGTGTTCAAGGTGTGAAACCAGAAGGACGTCTGGAAGCTGACACAGATCTCACAGCCAAAAGGGGAGAACTGCGGAGAGCCAGTTCTCTGAAAGCCAGTCCATAAAAGGATAGATTCTTGGGGTGACCATTGCCCCATGTCCCTGCTTCCAGTGAGTTTGTTTTGAGAAATAGTCTTTCTGAAGATATCAGTGAAAACCAATTTTAACGTTGTCCTCTGATGCCCATGACCAAGGCTTCAGTGCTTTGCACGGGAAAGGTTTTACTCATTCATTCATGCTTTCAGGGTTTACTCTTTCCTTTCTAGCCCTCTGCAAAGCCACTTTCTGGTTTGCCAAAATTGTAGCATTTTAAAGACCCTTCCCCCAAATCTATTGGATTTACCCATTTGCAAAAAAAAAAAAAAACAAAAAAAAACAAAACAAAACAAAACAAAACAAAAAACTTTTAGCCTTTTATAGTTTCCAACAATAATAGATTTGGAATGTCTTCAGGAGATTTGGTCATTCCTAACAGGTTTTAGTTGACTTGTTCCTACTTCAAGGAATGTCACTTAGTTGCCTCAGCTCCCTGCAGCCCTATGGAATTGGGGAGGGGTCAGAGTTGGGGTGGAGGAGACACCTACAGGCTCCTGATCCCAGAGAGAGGAGAGCCTGGAGGAGAGACAAAGGGAGAGTCTGAGAAGCCCAGAGGAGGGAAGACTGCCAGGCAGAGGGAGGGGAATGAGGCTAAGGCAGAGGACAGGAGGGAGGAGGAGTGTGGGAAGCAGCCTCCAGTGAGCTCCAGCTCCAAGTACCACCCCGAATAGTCCTCTCCACGTTGGGGCAGGGGGAGGGGGGATGAGCTGTGTACCAACAGCATGTTGCAGAAATGAGCCTGCGTTTCCACCTTGCTCTCTCTTGGATCACTAGTTCTAGGATAGCCAGATGCCATGTTGGGGGATACTGAGCTGTCCTGAGGGGTGCACGTGACCAAGGGGAAACTGAGGCTGTCCCCCAACAGCTGTGAATGCGTGAACGCGCATCTGGATCCCACATTCACCGATAGAGACCCTCTGGGCTAGAAATGCCTGGGGCACTCCCCCTGTAAGCTCCCACAGACGTTTTCCTAACCCAGGCCAATGTTGTGGCCGGGCCAGTCCTGTGGTTCTTTTCTCTTTTTTTGTATATATTTGTTATTGGAGTTCGATTTGCCGACATATAGTATAACACCCAGTGCTCATCCCGTCAAGTGCCCCCTTCAGTGCCCGTCACCCAGTCACCCCGACCCCCCACCCACCTCCCCTTCCACTACCCTGTTCATTTCCCAGAGTTAGGAGTCTCTCGTGGTCTGTCTCCCTCCCTGATATTTCCCACTCAGTTCCCCTCCTTCCCCCTTTAATCCCTTTCACTATTTTATATATTCCCCATATGAGTGAGACCATGTGATGATTGTCCTTCTCTGACTGACTTATTTCACTTAGCATAATCCCCTCCAGTTCCATCCACATCAAAGCAGATGGTGGGTATCCGTCCTTTCTGATGGCTGAGTCATATTCCAGTGTATACACAGGCCACAGCTTCTTTATCCATCATCTGTCCATGGACACCGAGGCTCCTTCCACAGTGTGGCTATTGTAGACATTGCTGCTAGAAACATCGGGGTGCAGGTGTCCCGGCGTTTCACTGCATCTGTATCTTTGGGGTAAATCCCCAGCAGTGCAATTGCTGGGTCTAGGGCAGATCTATTTTTAACTCTTTGAGGAACCTCCACACAGTTTTCCAGAGCGGCTGCACCAGTTCACATTCCCACCAACAGTGCAGGAGTGTTCTCCTTTTTTCGCATCCTCTCCAACATTTGCGGTTTCCTGCCTTGTTAATTTTCCCCATTCTCACTGGTGTGAGGTGGGATCTCATTGTGGTTTTGATTTGTATTTCCCTGATGGCCAGTGATGCAGAGCATTTCGTCCTGTGCAGTTGGCCATGTGTAGGTCTTCTTTGGTGAAATTTCTGTTCTGTGGCTCTCACTACAATTGCAAAGGGCATCTCAGCAACAGCCATCAGGGAACTTTGAAAAAAACAAGGTTTATTATCCACAGGTCCTGGAGGGTACGTGGGACATCCACGGACCACACAGCAAGGTCATGGGTGGAGAGAGAGAGTGAGCATGGAGTTGGGGGTCTGCCTTTATTGGGGTTGAGAGTCAGGTGCCTAGGGTCTCAAGGGTTCACTTTTTATGGGTGAAGTGAAACCTAAGAGCAGGAATTAAAGCTCCAGAAGGGAAAAGCAGGGTCACTAAAAGAGGGAGCTTCATGGGGGAGGGGGTGGTCCGGCTCTTTATCTAGCTGTATTGCCATCAGTGTGTTTATTGGAAGATGGTTGTCTTTGAAGTGGATGCCTCAGCAATCAAAAGCTTAATGTCGCGCACTTACAATAAAAAAAAAAGCTAATCCTCGGGCACTTAACACACCAGCTGGCCATCTGGGAAGTGAATGTTCCAGCTCCAGTCCTCAGATGGCAGGCTATCTTGACTGCAACCTTGCAGGAGACCCCAAGCCTGACTCACCCAGCTAATCCACCCTGAATCCCTGACCCACAGGAACCCTGGGAGATAATACATGGTTATTGTCATTTCAGGCTGTCACATTTGGGGATAATTGGTTATGCAGACAGACAGGGGAGGAGACAGAGGAGCAGAGCAGGGGAGACTGAGGAGGAAGGTGAGTTTCAAGGCCCTGGATCCCAATCCCAGGGAGGCCTGACTCCCTTGATGGCTCTCTCCTCTCCGGCCCCACCAGAGCATCTGTAATGAGTTGTTATAAACTTCACGAGCAGTCAAAAGGAACATGTATTTTATAAAGTCGGGAAATTTGACAAATTGGTCTTTATGGGCACGATCCTTAGATAAATTGACTTTGAGTGAATTGATTTTGTAAGAATAACCTCAGACTGAAATGCCTAGAGTGTTTTTTCAGACTTTGTAATCATAGAACCAAGTTTTAGAAAGTATTTTAATTGAGTATGATTACTCATACTGGGGCTGGTATAAAAATTGAGGTAAAAAGTATCTGATGTAGACGTTTGGGAGTCATATCTCTGTCTCTCCCTTCCCCCCCCTTCTACTGCTCCTCCTCCTTCTTCCTCTTCCTCCTCCTCCTCCTCCTCCTCCTCCTCCTTCTTCTTCTTCTTCTTCTTCTTCTTCTTCTTCTTCTTCTTCTTCTTCTTCTTCTTCTTCTTCCTCCTCCTCCTCCTCACTCCTCCTCCTCCTCTTCTTCCTCATTCTCACTCATGTTTTCTTGCACTGTATCTGGGTCATTGAAAAAATGCATAATAAATTTCCTATCCATGGGGGACAACACATATACTTACTCTGGTAATCTCTGATTATGTCTGGTAGTAAATTTTTCTCTACAGGAGGATGATTATAATATAACTTACAGGGGTACCTGGATGGTTCGGTCGGTTAAGCGTCTGCCTTTGGCTCAGGTCATGGTCCTGGAGTCCCGGGATCGAGCCTCCTGTCAGGCTCCTTGCTCAGTGGGGAGCCTGCTTTTCTCTCTCCCTCTGCTGCTCCCCCTGCTTGTGCTCTCACTCTCTCTGTCAAATAAATAAACAATATCTTTAAAAAAAAGAATATAGGAATGTCTATGTGGCTCAGCATTTAAAGGTCTGCCTTCAGCTCAGGTTGGGATCCCAGGTTCTGGGATCGAGTCCCACGTCGGGCTCCCTGCATGGAACCTGCTTCTCCCTCTGCCTGTGTCTCTGCCTCTCTCTGTGTGTCTCTAATGAATAAATAAATAAAATCTTTAAAAAATAAACTTAAATTTTTCAAAGAATATAATTTACACGTAGAATGAAAAGAGAAATTGGATTCGCAATGTTTCCATTGTTGTCTAAAAGATGCCAATACTACTCTTCCACAAAGATGTGGAAGGCTGCTTCCCCTTCTAAATCCCCTCTGATTGCCAGGGAGCAAGTCAGGTGCAGCTGTTACTGAAGATTTCTTTGAAACCCAGTTTGAAAACTCATGTCATCCATTGAAGAAGAGGAAAGTGGGAAGATGGTGTTGACTACACAGCATACGCTACCCCCAGGACTGTGAGTGGTAAAAACATGACCGCCTTGGACCGTTATGATGAGTAGGAATAGAATTGTTGAATCACTATATTGTACACCTGAAACTAATATAACACTGTGTGTTAACTGCACTGGAATTAAAATAATAACAATAATAACAATAATAATAATAACATCAGTTGATTGTAAATGTTTAAAAATGACCCCCTTAATTGCCAAGACCATCTTCTGTGGACAGTGTCACTGCTTTAATTTTAGAAACTAGGAAATTGTTGCTGAGGGCCACTAAGTCAATTGCCACAAGTCACCCAGCTAGTAAGAGGCAAGTGAGACTTGAACCCTGCTCTCCTGGTTTTGCAGCTCATGGTAGCTCATGCAAGGTCTGCCCAATGTGAGGGCTGGAGTGTCCTGGGGGTGATGCACTTCCCCAGCATGAAAGTCTGTGATGAGTGTGTAGTGTGGACAGTCAGGCGCAGGGGCTGCCAGAAGCGGGCCTGGGAAGCCTCAGGAGAAAGAGCAGCAGAGCTCAGCGCTGCTTTACGGGAGGAGGGAAGTCTGTGAGCTTTGAGATTCAGCCCAGGTAGCAGCTCTGAGAAGTCCTCCCTGGAACCACAGGTGGGTCCAGTGCCCAATACTGGGCCCCACTGGTTGTCTCCGCATTTGCTGCCTCATTCTGGAATTCTCTTCATTTCTGTCTTTCAAGCGAGACCCCATGCTCTTTGAAGGCTGTGTGGAGGTTCCTCAAAGAGTTAAAAATATACCTGCCCTACGACCCAGCAATTGCACTGTTGGGGATTTACCCCAAAGATACAAATGCAATGAAACGCCGGGACACCTGCACCCCGATGTTTCTAGCAGCAATGGCCACCATAGCCAAACTGTGGAAGGAGCCTCGGTGTCCAACGAAAGATGAATGGATAAAGAAGATGTGGTTTATGTATACAATGGAATATTACTCAGCTATTAGAAATGACAAATACCCACCATTTGCTTCAACGTGGATGGAACTGGAGGGTATTATGCTGAGTGAAGTAAGTCAGTCGGAGAAGGACAAACATTATATGTTCTCATTCATTTGGGGAATATAAATAATAGTGAAAGGGAAAATAAGGGAAGGGAGAAGAAATGTGTGGGAAATATCAGAAAGGGAGACAGAACGTAAAGACTGCTAACTCTGGGAAACGAACTAGGGGTCGTAGAAGGGGAGGAGGGCGGGGGGTGGGGGTGAATGGGTGACGGGCACTGGGTGTTATTCTGTATGTTAGTAAATTGAACACCAATAAAAAAAAAAAAAAAAAAAAAAAGAAGGCAAAGCCATGACTCAGTCACCCTAGTTTCCCGCTTAGACCTAGTCAAGGGCTGGCCTGAGGAAGGATCTTGCTAGATGACCACTGAGCTAACCCAATTCAAGAGTCCAGAGTGGGAGCACGGTGCTGCCAGAGTGGGGGGACAACTGATGGCCCAGCGCAGGGAGTGGCAGTCCATGTGAGGGCAGGAGACGGGAGGCCTGGGGGCCACTCTGTGTAAAGAGCACTGCCGAGGAGCGTGCACCCCAGGAGTGTTTAAAATCCACCCCCTGTGCCATCCCCACTGCCCAGCAGTGAGTCAATCAGATTGAGGCCTCCTGGTGGCCCCTCCTGATAAGGAAGGGGTCATGCAGGGGGCCTCTGGGAGCCCTGGCTTATGAAATGGCAGGTGCCCTTGCCTTCTAGTGTTTCCCCCCAAAATGCTACCAGTGTTTTCTTCTCTTGAATCCCAATGAAAGGGTTGTCTGTGCTACAAAATGCACACTTGGTGTTTGATACGACCTCTTGCTGCCTGTTAGCCTGCAAGCCAGTCAGTGCATCTGATACTGCCCGGTGCAGGGACTTACAGAGATCCCTCCCCCTCAAGGCTTACAATCTGCTTAAGGGGAGATGACAAATAGAATCTTAGTATGTATGCTGCTGAAGCGATTTCGAGACAACAAATAGAAAAAACAGGCAATACAAGGAGGGTATGCAGTTCATTCTTTCCTTCTCTCTCTCTCTCTCTCTATATATATATATTACACCCAGATAGGGGCACCTGGATGATTCAGTGGTTGAGTATCTGCCTTCGGCTCAGGTCATGATCCCTGGGTCCTGGGATCAAGTCCCACATCGGGTTCCCTGCAGGGAGCCTGCTTCTCCCTCTGCCTATGTCTCTGCCTCTCTCTCTCTGTGTCTCTCATAAATAAAGAAATAAAATCTTTTAAAAAATACATGCAGATATGTACAAATGCATATAGTCAGTTGTAAGAGCTGTAAGGAAAAATAAAGCAAGATAAGCAAATGATATTTAACAGGGGATACTGTTTAGAGTAACGTGTCAGGGAATGTGTCTCCAGGACTTCACATTTGAGCAGTTTGCTGAATGAAGTGAGTCATGGCTTTATCTGGCCCTGAGTTGAGGAAAAAGCTCCTGGAAAAGTTAAAAGGCTAGAGTGATAGCAAATCAGGGAATGAACGGGTGACGGATAGGGAATTAGGTCAAGGTCCTCATCAGATAGGACACGGAAGGCTTATGTAAGGACATTGGGTTTGACTTTAAGAATGCTAGGAATCCACTGGAGAGTTTGTTCTTCATAGATTTTATTTTTTAATACAGTAGTTTAAGATTCACAGCAAGCGGAACAGAAAATACAATGTTCCCATATTCTCTCCGCCTTCACATGTGCACACTCTCTTATCAAAATCTCCCACCAAAGTGGTACTTTTGTCACAACGAATGAACCCAACTGATGCATCATTGTCATTCACAGTCCATAGTTTACACTAGGGTTCACTCTTGGCATCATACATTCAGTGGGTTTGCACAAATGTACCATGATGTGTATTGGCCACTTTAATATCATTCAGAGTAGTTTCACTGCCCTAAAACTGCTCTGTGCTCTGCTTATTCATCTCTCATTCTCCTTTAACTCCCAAATAACCACTGCTTTTTTTTTTTTTACTGTTTCCATAGTTTTGCCTTTTCCAGAATGTCACAGAGTTTTGTTTTGTTGTTTTTTCCAGAGTTTGAATCATACAATGGCCTCTTCTAAATGTACCAAGTTTATTTACCCATTAATCTACTGAAAGACCTGTTTGCTTCCAAGTTTTGGCAATTATGAATAAACCTGCTACAAGCATCCTTGTACAGGCTTTCGTGTAGACGTACGTTTTCAACTCATTTGGGTAAATACTGAAGAGCATGATTGCTGGATCATACGGTAAGAGCATGTTTTGTTTTGTAAGAAACCACCAGACTGTCTGAGTGTCCAGAGTGACTGAGCCATTTTGCATTCCCATCAGCGATGAATGAGAGTTCGAGTTGCTCCACATTCACCAGCATTTATATTGTCAGTGTTTGGATTTTAGCAATTCTAACAGTATAGTGGTATCTCATTGTTTTAATTCGCATTTCCCTGAAGACATAAGATGTAAACCATATTTTCTTATGCTTATTTTCCACCTGTGAATCTTCTTTGGTGGGGTGTCTCTTAAGGTTCTTGGCCCATTTTTTAAAAAAATCAAGTTGTTTGTACTCTTATTGTTGAGGTTTAAGGGTTGTTTGTATGTTATGGATAACAATCCTTTATCAGATGTGTCTTTTGTGAATTTTTTCTCAGTCTATGGCTTGTCTTCTCATTTCTTGACATTGTGTCAAAAGACGTGTGTCTTTTGCAGAGCAGATGTTTTTAATTTTAATGAAGTTCAGCTTATCAATTATTTCTTTCAGGGGTCATGTCTTTGATATTGTATCTAAAAGTGATTACCATATCTGAGGTGAGCTAGGTTTTCCCTTATCTCATCTTTTAGAACTTTATAGTTTTGCATTTTACATTTAGGTCTTATGATCCATTTTGAGTTAATTTTTGCGGGCTTTAAGTTAATTTTGTAAGGGCTATAAACTGTGTCTAGCTTTATTTTTTTGTGGAAAAGACTACCTTTGCTCCATTGTCCTGCCTTTGCTCCTTTGCCAAAGATCAGTTGATTATATTTACATGGGTCTATTGTTGTGCCCTCCATTTTGTTCCATTGATCTATTCTTGCACCAATACCACACTACCTTGATTACTGTAGTTTTATTACAAGTCTTAAAGTTGGGTAGTGTCTATCCTAAAACTTTATGTTGGAGAGTTTTGAGCAGAAGAGTAATATGATCTAGTTATGTATTTAAATTATTTGGATACTGTGTAGAGACTAGGAGGCGGCAGCAAAAACGGAATCTAGGAGCGAAAGTAAAGTAACAATTCAGGTGAGCAGAGAAGAGAGAATGATGGTAGTAATGGATATATTAAGAAGTGGTGAGATCCCAATACACTTTAAAAATAGAGCTGATAAAATTTGCTAGTGGATTAAATATGGAGTGGAGGAAGAAAAGATGAGGAGTCAAGGATAACTGAGTGTTTGAATAATGAAAGAAATAGAAGGTCTATAATGAATTATCCATATTTGCATCAAATTGCATCCCTTCAATTACATCCTCAATTCCAGCTCCTTTACATACTTAATACCCACCTCTCTCTCTCTCCTTCATCATCAGTTTTTCCCTCTCTTCTACATATAACTCATTACACTACAAGCATATCATTTGTTCCTTTTGAATCTACATCCTATCTTGACTTCCCTTCTCCTTCCTAATACCTCATTTTTCTTCTTTTATAGCAAAACTCCTCCGAGTGTCTATACTCACTTTTTCCAATTTTTCTCCTTTCATTTACCATTAAGCCCACTCCAATCATGATTTTGCCCCAAACAAATACACTTTGAAAAGAGAGTTCATAGAATTTGCTCATGTAAATTGCTCCCTTTCATGATCCTATGTTCCTAAACCCAACAACCAATTTTCAGTCCTTCTTTTACTCTACCCATCATTTAAAATGATTGATCTCATCTTCCACCAGAAAACATTTCCACTTGATGTTGCTCTCCTCTCTCTGCCCATGTTGGAGGCTCAATCTGAGGATCACTTTTCTATCTATGCTCACTCCCATTGTGAGCTCCACCAGTCTCATGCATAATACCATTTATTCATTGATGACTCTCTTGATCATTTATCTCCAGTTTGTACCTTTTTCCTGAACTCTAGGCTCGTATATTCCATTGCACCGTCAATATCTTCACTTGGATGTTGAAAAGGCATCTCAAACTTAACATGTTCATGAACAAATTTCCAATCTTTTCTTCCAAATGCACTCCACATAATCTTTCCCCTAAAGGACAATTACATTTTTTTAATTTAAATTCAAATTTGCCAACATATAGCATAACATCCAGTGCTCATTCCATCAAGTGCCCTCCTTAGTGCCTGTCACCCAGCCACCCTATCTCTTCACCCACCTCCCCTTCTGCAACCCTTTGTTTGTTTCCCAGAGTTAGGAGTCTCTCATGGTTTGTCTTTCTCTCTAATTTTTCCCCACTCAGCTTCCCTCCTTTACTTTATAGTCCCTTTCACTATTTCTTATATTCCACATATGAATGAAACCATATGATGATTGTCCTTCTCTGATTGACTTATTCCACTCAGCATAATACCCTCCAGTTCCATCCACATTAAAGCAAATGGTGGGCATTCATCCTTTCTGATGGCATAATATTCCATTGTATAAATATACCACATCTTTATCCATTCATCTGTTGAAGGACATCACAGGTCTTTCATTCTGCTCTTCAGGACAAAAATCTTAGATCTTTTCTTAATTCTTTTCTTTTTTTCTTTCAAACTTCACATCCAATTCATCAGAAAAATTTTTTGGGTCTACCATCAAAATATAACCAGAATTGAACTACTTCTCATCACTATTACCTTGTACATCACAACCATTGTAATCTGTGACCTGTGTTTGCTGTAACTCTCCACGTATTCAGGTTTGTATCATGTCCTTTAATAAGGCTTAAGATATGTTTTCATGATTTTTTTTTACCTTCTTCACAAGGTTGATTCCTAGATATTTTCTCACTTTTGTTACTGTTGTAAAATATATCTCATTTTCTAGTAAATTTTCTAAATGGTTATTTCTGGTATAAGTGTACATGTAAATTGATCTTGTATTCGACTACCTTGCCAAACTTTCTAAATATGCTAATAGTTTGTCTGTTGAATCTAGTAGATTTTATTTAAAGATCATCTAGAAATAGAGTTTTATCTCTTCCCTTTTAAATCTCTAAACCTACATGTCCTTTTTTTCTTTCCTTGTTTGCTTTTCTGGTAGCCGCATTAAAAACGGAAACAAACAAAAACCTTAGGTGAAATTCATTTCAATAATACTTTTTATTTAAACAAATATATTCAAAACAACATGATTTTTCTAAGTTATTTACTCATCCTTTCTTCCTATATCTCATTGCTCCCTTTTGGATTTATTTTTCTTTGCTGGGCTACTTCTTTACATAATACTTTTATTGTATGCTAAACATTATGAAGACTTGTGTGGTTGAGAATATCTTTATTTCATTCTTATATTTAAAGAATTATTTAGCTGCATATAAAATACTAAATTTGAAGTTCTTTCCTTTCATATTTAGAAGCTCTATTTGCTTCTATCTCAAATCCAACTATATTTAATAGTCTATTTTTTTCCTGCTCATTTTTGATCCAATCTTTTATTTTTAAAGATATTATTCATAGTTGTTTTATACTTTGTTTCAGATAATCCCAGTGTCTGAAATCTTTGGTGTCTAAATCTATTTTGGGCTGTTTTCTCTGACTTTCATTTAAGGAAGCTTGCAACTTTATGATTTTGGTCTATCTATATATTTTTAAATTGTGAACTCTTATTTGGCTGAATTTAATTTGTAAGAGACCTGAAGGGCTGGGATCTGGGATAGTTTCCACCAAAAACATTGTATTTGATTCTTCTGGGTACCCAAGGTTGCTATGCTTGGAACTATTTTAATTTAATTATAATGTTTCTTTAGCCACTCAGGAAGTATAAATTCAACACCAGATCCAAGTGAGGAAAAGCCAGTGGTTTCAAATTCTCAGGGGATTAATACTGGTTTTCTTCCTCTTAGCATCATGCTGGAGACAAATGCATTTCCTGATCTTGGGCAATTCCTTCCTCTTGGGCAAATGAATTTTTTTCAAAAGCCAACCCCTTCATTAAACATGCAGCCACTTTGAGAGCCCTGGCTTCACAGGAAGAGGTTCAGTAGCCCTCCAACATTTTCAATGTCCCAGGTCTAGTCCCCTACTTTTGCATGACAAGCTAATATTCAATGTGCTAGGTCCTTGGGATCACCATTTGCCCTAAAATATTCATTTATTCACTCATCCATTTATTCAACATATATGTACTCAGCACTCACTCTATTCGAGGCTTTGTGCCTGGGCTTGTCCCTGCCACATGGAGCTTACATCCTAATGAGGATAGCTTTCATTTCCACCTTCACTGACTATACTTGTTTTAATTCTTCATTTTTTGAAGGAGAGAGTATAGACTAGGTTTACTTGCCTCTGGATCCAGAATTATACTTCAAATCACTCAAAAATTTATCAAGACGCTTTCCTTGGGAGTTTCTAGACTAGTCTGTGGTACTTACAAGAACACCAATAAAGAATAAATTTATTAAAAAAAAAAGCAGTCAAATATTTTATTTTTCAAACCCAGTAACTTAAATTGATTCTCATTACCCCAACCTCATGGTTTGAATATCGTTTTTTAGCTGCTCAAAGATATGTATACGCTTAATTTTTTTTTTTGCTCTGTTCGGTCTATTAATTCCTATTTGTCTGCTGTGATTTGTTGTTATTTTGCAATTTGTGTTATAGTATTTGTGTTCTTTAAATATCTCATTATTTGTTGCTCCAAACTCATATTTCCATGACTCTGTCAAAGCTAGTAATTTTCCTCCTACATAATTTTTCCTCTTAAATAATTAGAAAACTGGAAAACAAAATATATTAAACGAGTGTTTTCAGACATTGCACAATAAACAGCACAAGACTGTGACCTGAGAGAGATGGGAAACAAATGAAGTGAACCCTGAAATTATACCAGCTTACTGCCTGGAGGTACTTTCTAGGCTAGAATGCAGGGAAGAGGACCCCCCCCCCCCCCGCCCCGCCAAACCCCAATATCCTAGCTGTGTGGAGATAGAGATCAGAGTTTAGAGAGGCAGGGGCAGCTAGGATTGGCTGGACAGATAACCGTAGAAAAGGCAGAGCTACATTGAACAAGAGCTTAGAGGACAGAGTTCTCTGGAGTCTTTCACTGAATAGTGATCTGAGTGTATATAAGTAAAAATAAGTAAGACACCAGAGAAGGAACCACTGAAAAGCAATAGACTGAATAATCTCTGGAGTTCTTATGGGGTGTGGAAAAGCTTGCAATCCTACCAATTATGAGAGACCTCAATGCAGGAGGCACTGGACAAAGTTCTTAGAAGGTCTGTACCTCAGTAGTGAGGCTAAACTAGCCCTAGAGTAAAGGCTGTTCTGTATCTACCCAAATAAATCTGAAAAGCAAGACTGTTAAGGATCAGCATGAACTGCAAATAACTCAACTGCAAGCCAGGACACAGACCAACACTCTTTCAAGGAATACAACAAAATCTAGCATTCCCTAACATAAAATTCTTGCTGTTTAACATTTTAAATTTGTTTGTAATTTGTATCAATTAAAATTTCTTGAAGTCATACAGTCTTGAGTTATAAGTCAACTAAGACCAATTTCTCATGCTAGAGTCTGATCAATACATGAGAAATTTGGACAGATAGGTGCCAAAATACTCAGCACGATACTTGTATATTTTTAGTATCATGCTCTCAGGGACTATGAACATTCTAAAGCATTGTTTCTCAACCACTTTTTTTTACTATTGTCCCCCTAGGGAGGCTTTTTAAAATATTTTTTTCATAATTTCTCCATCTCCATGAAATTTTAATATTGCAATTATACCAATACCTTTTGTATACTGGCATTTGCATATGTATATATATACTTAAGCATATGTTTTATGCTTAAAGCATTAAAAGAGTAAGATTTTTCTGTCTCCTTGGAGGCAATAATCACCTTAATGGAGAATGTATGCTTCAGATCTTACATGGTTCATTCCTTCAGTCCTTTTAAACATTGAAAGTAGGGTCTTTATGGCTGTTTGCCTGTATTTCTATCTTCTAGCAACAATAAATTAAAAATTTAAATTTTAAGAAAGCAGTTCTGTTAGCATCCAAAAAGCATGAAATATTTAGGGATAAATCTGAAAAAAGATGTTAAAAACTTGGACACTGAAAATTATAAAATGTTGCTAAGAGAAATCAAAGATATAATTTAAATGGAGCTGTACATTGTGTTCACCCAAAAGACAACTTTAATGTCATTATGATATCAGTTCTTTTCAAATAAATGTATACTTCAGTACGATTCCAATCAAAATGTATACCTCAGTATGATTCCAAGCAATTTCTTTGGTAGAAATTAGTAATCTGTTTCTAAAACATATATGAAAAATAAAACTTAAAATAGACAAAACAGTTTAGAAATAACAAAGTGAGAGTGCCTACCCTGCTTGATTTTAAGACTAAAAGACTTCTACAAAACTATGGTAATCAAAACAGCTTGACAATTGTGTAAGGATAAATGTATATAGATCAATAGAACAGAATAGAATCCAAAAATAGACTATGCACATTTCAACACATTAGTGTTTCAATCAATATTTCAATAGGGAGAGGATAGTCTTTTCAACAAATGGTGCTGGAATAACTGGATATCCACATGGAAAAATATGGACCTCAACACTTACCATGTAAAACAAAAGTAGCTCAAAATGAGTCATATACCTAAATGTAAAACCTTAAACTATAAAATTTCCAGAAGAAAATCTTTGCAATCTTGAATTAGGCAGAGAATCCTTAGATATGACCAAAAAACCTCAAAACCTCAAAACAAAAACCCCCCACAAAAATAAAAGAAAAAAATGGATTTCATCAAAGTCAAAAACTTTGAATCTTTGAAGGACACCATAAAGAAAATAAAAGGACTGTGAGAACTTATACATAATAAAGTACTAGTATTCAGAATACATGAAGAGTTCTTGGCAACTCAATAAAAAGAAGACAACACAGTGAAAAAATAGGAAAAACAATTGAACAGTTGCTTTACCAAATAAAATATACAGCGATAAAAACACAAGAAAGATGCACAATGGTAAACCATTAGTCATTAGAGAAATATAACTTAAAACCATGGAGATAAAAAAAAATCCATGGAAATACTAATAAACACTATTAGACTATCTGAGGTTTGATAAAGAACCTGACATACCAAGTACTGACTAGGATATAGAGCACCGAGCATTACTGCTAAGACCAAAAAATGGTTCAATCACCTTAGAAAGAAGCTGAGCAGTTGTTTTTTTTTTTTTTTTTTTTTTTTTTTTATAAGGTTAGCCCTTTATTTTCTATACTATTCAGTGCTCTGGCTCCTAAATATTTACTCAAGAAAAAAGAAAATATCATGTAAAAGTGCTTACGTAGGTTTGTAATAGCCCAGACTTGTAAACAACTCCAAAGTCTGTGAACTGGTGAATGGCTAAGCTAATTTTGTTGTATCCATATAATGTTAATATCTGAGCAATAAAAATCAATAAACTACAGATACATTCGATGACACAGAGGAATCCCAAAAGCATTATGCGTGGAGGCAAACAGGCCCAGAAGAATACGTACTGTATGGTTCTATTTATATACAATTGTACAATTTTAGAAAAGGCAAAATTACAATAATAATGAGCAGATCTAACTTTTGGCTGGGGGCAGGGGAGAGGGCAGAGTGGCGAGTAAGGGAGGGGCATTCTGTAAAAGGTCTCTAAAAAGCTTTTTTGAAATGGTGAAATTGTTCTATTTCCTGATTGTATTGGTGGTTACACGAATGTTCCCATCTGTCAAAACTTTAGTAAATTTTATTTTATGTAAATTATACTTCAATAAAGCTGATTTAAAAAAAAAAAAAAGCCAAGGCCCTAGTTTTTGTGTCTTTTCCTAAATTTATGAATGGATGGTAAGGGTAGGAGTTTGGATGGATCTTCAGATTTTACAGTATGGGTTCAACAATCCCTTCTCCCCTTATTCGCCACAGGTAAACCTGCCCCAAAGGCACTTCTGTCTTCCAAGATCTGCCCCATAAGATGCAATGGCTAGTCCAGGGATCACAGCCAATGGGGAGGACAAAAGAATGTTCAGGAGCCTCTTGGTCCTTCCACTTGCTGTTACTCACTCACCTCTTACCCCATCCAGGCCCTGGGACTTCCTTGACTCTAAGCTGCTGTTGCTGTTTTCCCTATGCTCATCTTCCCATGAAAGTGTGAGTAATGTTGGATTTAAACAAAGGGAGGGCAGGGAATAGAATTCCTGCAACCCATCCTCCAATACCAAGTGTTCTCCCACTGTAGGTTTCCACTGCACCTGAGACCACTTTATTTCTGTCTTCCCAAAGGTGGCTCACAATTTTTGCACTAGATGCTGAGAACCATAAACTATTTCTGGTTTATTGGGTAGAATTCTAGGGTAAGAGCTAGCAGCTTATGCTCATCCATGATTATGGCAGTCAGTGAATTTCAGACTAATTTTTTGCCTTGACTTTTTTTTTTAAATAAAACTGCATTTGGATTATAAATATATGAAGCAGCCAATGGCAGCTGTGCTGGAAATTGAGGTGGGAGTGGTCGCCCAGGTACTGCCTCAATGGCAAAGTTCAGGACAGTCAAGAAAGGAAGAAAAGTCTATGCAGGCTCAGAAAGTAGTAGAAATAAAGGTGCACAGACAGAGAGGCCTGTAATATGCTCAGGGCAATGAGCAGGCCAGTATGGCAGAGCAGGGAATACAAGACAACGCTGGAAAACTGAGTTTGGGTTAGTTCATGGGGACTTTCGATGACAGTGCAGGAATGCTGGGAGCTCAGAGCAAGAATAGAACTTACTGCTTGTTTAGTCCAGCCTCCTCATTTTATAGTTAGGGAAACTAGGACAAGGACAGTCAGGGGGTTGCCCAGTGTCACAGTGAGTTGGTGGCAGATGTGAAACTAGAATTCTGTGCTCCTGACACTCAGACCAGTACTCGCAATGACAGCAAGGACTTCTTATGGTTGTGCAGACAGGAAGTAGCAAATTATTCTGGCAATTTCTATATGTAGAAGAAGGATTATGAAATGATCAGATGATGGGAAAATGACAACCCAGGTGGGTCTTTGCACTCCACTGTGTAGGAGAGGCTGCTCAGATAAAGTGGATTCACTCGCTGGCTTTCCAAAAAGTTCTCAAACAGGCTTTGAGAGTAAACAATCAACTCAGTCACTTCCCCTAGCAGGACTGCTTCGGTCTCAGAAAGTGAGAATCTAGCACTTGAGCTCTGAAGTATGCAAACATTGGCTCAACCTCTGTCTCTGTTCCTCAGTGTCAGGTTTAGTTAATTGTGTGCAAAGCACACACACCTCTCACCTTTTGGCAATCGATAAATTGCTCTGGTGAAAGACTTACTCAAGTAACTTATCCTACTAATTGTTCTGGAACATTTCATTCTGCCCCTTTTCCTCCAACGCAACAACCTCTTATCACAAATCATTCATTGCGGCCTGCAGAAATTATATACCAAATTCCCAGCTTGGCCATTAGTGTCAAATAATAGACCTTTAATAGACTTCTATTAATTGAACATTTATAGGATAGGCCAAGAATATCAACTCAGTCTCTGCAGGTCTGCTGCAGAAATGGTTCTGGAGATAGAGTGTCCGTGTCTTGATTCTGAGCCAGACATCTGATGAATAACTATAGAGGACCATCAGCTCCTCAGGTTCATTAGCAAATGCATCCCCATTATCTACTCATTGATTTGATATTGATGTTTTTTAAAAAACTCTTCTAAACTCAAAGTTTTAATGTTGAGTTTTTCAAATCTTTGGACAAATTAGAGAAATCAAAATGAAATTTATTTTGAAAGTAGGAAGTATAATGAGTGCTATGTGGGCATACTCTAAGTATATTAATTTAAAAAACAAAAGAAAACAAGCCTGAACAGACTTTGTTAAGATACACTAATCGGTGCCCCTAACACCCACAACATATTTTTCCCCGATGTGAAACATGAAAATATAGTGTAAATCACCTGGAAATGTGTGGTGGAAAGAAAAGGTACACTCTGGTTGAAATAATCAACACACACTGATTATTAGTTTTCTAAATGTTTATGAGTCTTTTGCGTTTCTTCCACATAATTTAATATCAGAGTTACTGACGGGTCTTAGTTCCCTCTGGTACAGAAGCACCTCAATTCCTGAAAGGTTTTGCTCCCTTCAAGACTGCTTATTGACTGCAATAATTACGAATAAATCTCTCAGTATGAGAAACAACAGGGCCGAGCAAGTCTGTGATGAATACAGAGGGTAGTTGGTTCCTCTCCATTCATCTTGATAATCTTCATTGCTAGGTAAACAGTAAGACACATTATCATGATTCATGTTGAAGTCAATTCTCAGCTCAACACTGATTCCAGAGAAATTGTACCCAATCAACTGTTTCATGAGGAGTTGAATGGTAACAGCAAGAAAATGGCAAAAGACTGTGATGGTCTGAACTTGTCAGTGAATGTGTGTGTCAGCGAGAGAGGAAGAGAGAGGAAGAGCAGTGAATCCCTGTGTGATCAGAGACCTTAAGCAGTGTGTCTCATTAACTAACACTCTTCTGAGAATGGTTAACTACATCATTTCCGATTACTCTCATCAGAATCCATGCTAACTTGAGTTAGCAGATACTGGGTATAAAGAGCAAATCCCAGATCTGTGTTTCTCTTCTTTATTGCTTTTTTAAAAAGATTTTATTTACTTATTTGAGAGAGAAAGAGAGAGAGAGAGAGAGGGAAGAGGGGTAGAGGGAGAGGGAGAAGCAGACTCCTCACTGAGCAGGGAGCCCAATGCAGGGCTTGATCCCAGGACCCTGGGATCATGACCTGAGCCAAAGGCAGATGCTTAACTGACTGAGCCACCCAGATCTGTGTTTCAAGTAGATCCCAGGTCTGTGTTTAACATCCTAAAATGTACAGGTATTAAATTAACACAATCACTGTAGGACTACCTAAGAGCTGGCATTAGGTAGTCTAAAAATATCTGAGAACCGATAGGATCACATTTCTAAACAAGTCTATGTCCAGTTGGAAGAAAGTCCTTGGTGTAAGAAAATAATTCTCAGGCAGGGACCTGGAAAAATCCATGATTTGCTGCAACATTTCCAATGAACCATTCCTGCCTGTGATAGAGTAATGTCTTAATTCTAGAGAACCAACCAGAGCTGAAAAGGTCTGCCTGTCTGTTCCAAGCCCAGAG
The DNA here is from genome assembly GCF_053574225.1 of Canis aureus. NCBI lineage: Eukaryota > Metazoa > Chordata > Mammalia > Carnivora > Canidae > Canis > Canis aureus. Next base: position 22,168,421 of record NC_135647.1, read on the forward strand.
GAAATCAGAAACTCCCCAAAGTTTCTTTCCCCCTTAGGAGTTCATCAATTCTCACTGTACGGGGTTATTTTTAAACATTGCTTTAAAATGTGCTGCAGCCCAGCTATTCAACATCACAACATAAGATCAACTTTATATAGTTGTTCTTCCTTGAAGAACTAAAGTTAAGTGACCCCAAAGGCCAATTTTCCTCACTAAAGAAAGTATTTCTTCTCGGAAGGTCGCCATTTTGCAGCCAAGCTTATGTTGCCTTGTTTTACTAATGCAAATTTTGAACTTTGAAAATATTAACTTATTTAATTTTTATAGTTTTGGGGCTTGGTTACCAGGTACAAGTGTGTCTCAGTGATGTCTATTAACAATGAACAGAGCCGAGATCAGTCAAATGCACTGATAATTCCAAAAGTGCCCAAAGCCCAAATTGAGCCAACCAAATTTGGTTTGAAATCCTAAAAATTATGAAGAGTAGCATCTTACTCGTGAATTCGTTAAAAGAAGAGCCATTGCAAAACAGGATGACGAAGAAGGGAAGGGACCCAACACGGATCAGGAAGCCAGACTCCCACGGTTTAGAACTCAAGCTTTGCCACTTATCAGCTCAGCTGACTGAGTTTGCCTCAGTCTCCTTCTCCACCAAATGGGGATGGAACCGACTTCACAGGATTATTGTACAAACTAGATGAGCTGGCGTATGTCAAGCTATGAAATGATCTAAAGCTGTTCTTTGTTGGTTGATTCTCATCCAATTCCTGTGCAGGAAGACTCATTTTGTAGGTGGGGAAACTGAGGCTTTGAAGGGTAAAATAACTCACTCAGGGAGATTAGAAAGGAAGAACCATGCAGTGTTTGCTGGTTTACTCCATTACATGGCTGCTATTTACAGTAGGTATTGTATTTCATTTTTCTTTGAGCTAAGCAAACTTTTTATTTCGAGTGCTTTGAATTATCCCCCTTTTCTCCCCTTTCTTTCATACCTTCCTACTTTTCTCCCTCTCTCCTTTCTTCCCACAAGTATATTTTTTAACATCTCCTATGGGCAAACTACCGTCTCCATCCTCATGAAACAGATACATATCATTAAAATGCTGGAGGAGGCCTTCCGGTGCCCATGTGTCCCACAGGGGGAGAAGGCACCCCCAGGCCAGCTACACACCCTCCCCACCTCCTCTGTGACAGCCAGGAGCTTTCGGCTTCACTTTCCCTTAGGGCTCATCCAACCCCTCCTAGCAAGTGCTATCTGGGTCCACCCACCTGCCTACAAACCCCCCTAAAATGAAGCCTTGCCTAACACCCCCTCATCACAACATGGGCCTCCTCTGCTCCAAAGGACCTCATCCCCAGTTCTGTCTATACCCGGTAGCACATAAATCATTCACAACAAAATCCTGCAGCGTCGTCCGCAGGCCCAAAGATGCTACATGTTTCAGACTTCCCCAGACAGTGCCAACTTCCATTGTATTCTTCTCCAGAAAGACAATTCACGAAATGTAAGCCTAAATGTGACTTTTTAGAAGTGTGAATAACTGATGCCTTTTGTACATACAGAAAATATGAGATGCATTTCCTCACCAGAAAATATGATCAGGGGAGGATCACTTCCCTATTCTCACCAACATGCCACCTCCAGCCCAGAAATCTAACCATTTTGTATTTGCAAGACCTTGTCTGCAGTCTAGCCAAAGTGACTTAAGCTCACCTGGCTTTACTAGGCATGTGTACACATGTGTGCGTGTGTGTGTACATACATGGGGCCATGTGAGTTTTCCTTCTGGGCAGGTGAGCTGCAGAGATTGGTCTTCTGGTATAAAAACTCTAGGTTCTCATGGGCAGCCGGCTGCCTAGACATGCTGTACTCACAGATGTGACTTTGAACCCCAGATGGATAGATTCTCAAGCTAATGTGATTAAAGCATTTCTTGTATGTGGTGTTTCCTGCTATTCTGTGGCCTCAAATGCAGGAAGATCCTGGCTGAACTGGAGGGTCATCACACTGTGCCTGATACGCAGACACGTAGCCAGTCCCTCATAAAGGAATGCCACCCTTCGGGCATCTGGAGCTGCTGGTCTTCCTGATCTCTCATCCTTCAGGCTCCCTCTGAACCCAGCAGGTGGGTAGCAGGAAGTAGGGCACTAACACCAGTGTGTCTAGAGATAAACCAGACACAAGTGACCAGAGAGAGCTCAGAACAGCTGCAGGAACCTGGGGATAGGGTTGCAGAGGACCAGAAATGAAGGGACCTTGAAGATAAGCCGACCTGACCCTTCTGTTCCCTTGAGTAAGAACCCAGGCCTGGCAGCTTGCTCCCTCTCCCTCTTCAGCCAGCTGACTGGCGACAGCAAGCAGAACTTGTTTTCGGCTGTCTCATGTAGGACTAGATGATTATTTAAAAATGTGATGGGTGCCAAAGACAAAACGGATGAAAATGCTGTTGCTGAATGGGGAGAAGAACAAAGAGAGAGCCTTTTAAAAACAATCACCACAAGCTCAAGGAGCAATGTGTGGGGGAGTGCCCTGTCAGTTCCACCAGTAGGGTAAAGGGGTCAGTACTCCCAGATCAGCATCCTCCATAGAAGCTTTCCTGGCAAACCCAAATCTTTCAGAGTTGCTGTATAAAGCCTCCACCTGGGGGGTTAAAAAGAAGGCAGATGCCTGGTCCAACCTCAGAGGTTTTGATTTAATGGCATTGGGTGGCCTGAGCCCTGGGATTTCTCGAAGCTCCCCAGGAGATCCTGATGTGCACTGAACTTTGCAAACCACTGACCTTTGCAAAGCACAAGCTTTCCTTTGTCCTTCTCTCATCACCTGACAGACAGCCCAGAGCTTATCCTCCTCCAAACTCCAGTTATGTTTACCACCCGTGGGGCTCCCAGGCACATTCACAAATGTGGCCACACACCACTGTGGCTCACTTTCCTGGGCCTGAGCCCTGCTTGTGAGTGTATCGATAGATCTGTCACAGGGAAAGCGATCCTTGGAGAGACACATAATGACTCCCTGAAAATGGTGCTTCTCTTTGAAACACAGCCCAAGCAACCTCACATTGCTCTAAAGGGAGGAATAAAAGAGCATGCTCACTTATCAGTGTGTGTGAGACTGTGCTCTCTCTCTGACCCTCTCTGCCTGGCTGTTGTGGGTTGATAGACCATCACCATATTCCCCACTGCCACAGGAAAAAAAAAAAAAAAAAAAAGAGGGACATTGTAAAGATTGGTCTTCAGGCAAGTGGGGACATGATTAGGTTTGCTTTCAGGAAAATGACTCCTGCTCATTGGCATGGACAATGGAGAATGATAAGAAGACTTGAGTCAGGGAGACTAGTTTGGAGGCTGAAGGCATGGTGAAGGTCAGAGAGGAGGGCAGCCTCAGCTAAGACCAGGACCAGGAGGAGAAGAAAATATATGAAAGGCTTGTCTGAAACAGAATCAGTGGATGGGTGACAGGTTTGGTGATGAAAGAATTCAGGGAAATCTAAATATCTAGGCCAGATGACTGGGAACATTATGATGCAAGAAAGGCCAAGAGCCACTACTCCAAGGAAACTGACTTGGGAAAGAGCCACTAACCAAGAGAGACAGAGTTGCCTTAGAAATTGTAAGGTGTTTTGAAGCTTCTTCTTAAACACCCCTGCTGATGACCTGGAAATTTCCTGTGTAACTGACAACCGTCCTCAAGCTCTGGAGCATGCAAGGAAATAGGGAGAAAGTATGAAATACCTGCTTCTAATGGTTCCCAGTTTGACCCTCCACAATGGGGTTCATGCCTTCAGCTAAAATAAGAGTTGCATGGTGGTGAAGGGGACAAACATGAAACCGGCCCTGACCTCTACCTGTAAGTCCTTAAAGTCTTTGTAGTAGTGAAATAAATATTAAATAATGATTAATATCTATAAAGAGACATTATTAACATTATTAAATTAAATTGCTATTAACAGTAGCTTTGTAAAAGCTTTATAATTATGGCTGTCTTAATCATTAATGTTATTTACCAAATGGCGGAAACTTCTGCAGTGTTCCTGATTTCTTAAAAGGCATAGGAAATTGGTAGAAAATGCCATAACCCAAGATGACAATGGGGTTATCTTGTTGGACATTCAACGGAGAGAAATAATGTAGGTAAAGAATGACTCTTTAACAAAATAATCGTTCTCCTTTTAAAAATATATATTTTATTATAAAATATATATTTATTAAAATACATATTATTTATTTATTTATTTGAGAGAGAGATTGAGCATGAGCAGGAGGAGGAGCAGAGGGGACAGAGAGGGACAAGCAGACTGCACTGAGTGCAGAGCTTCACAGCTCAATCCCAGGGTCCCAAGATCCTGACCTGAGCTAAAACCAAGAGTCGGAAGTTTAACCGGCTGAGCCACTCAGGAGTGCCAAAATAATCTTTCTTCTAAATGCAAAAAAATAACACTAGATCATTGTAAAACTAGTAAAAATAATTTTATTAAAGATTTTATTTATTTATCCATGAGAGAGAGAGAAACAGAGACACAGGCAGAAGGAGAAGCAGGCTCCATGCAGGGAGCCCGATGTGGGACTCGATCCCGGGACTCCAGGATCACACCCTGGGCAGAAGGCAGGCGCTAAATCACTGAGCCACCCAGGAATCCCCAACTAGTAAAGATATTTTTAAAAAGAGTAAAAGAATAAAATAAAAGCCAAAGCCAAACATAATTCCCAACAGCCATAATTATTACTAATATTTTGATGTATTTTTTCCTTTTTTCTATAGATAAATATATTTTTTAAAAAGACATTTGGGATCATATTGCATATAATGTTTTCTCTTTTTTTTTTACACACTGTTATAATTAAGGTTTCCTCCACTATTACTAAATATTCTTCAAAAACATAATGGTAATAGCTCTTTTCCCTTTACATGTTCCTTCAGTGAAAATCCTGTGGTGAATATAAAATATATTGCTGATGTTCTGAAGATACATAATCAGGTGTATATTTACATGCAATCCCAGAAACTTGGCTTTCTTGTCTCCTTCTAGTCTTGATTATGTAGATCTTTCAGTAGGAGCTCTCTTAAATGACCTTCAGTTAACAACACTACGATTAACTGATTCTTGATTTACTCTCTACTTCCATGGGCAGCTGAATTCTTGCAGTTAGTAGACTGCTAAATCCATGGAGACACTTCTGCCCTCACCAGTTCATGTCTATGCTTACCAAGAGTTGGTTGAATTTATTCCCAAACCTGTTTATGCTGCTTGGACCTACTATAATCACACAACTTAACTTATACACTGTACAAACCAATGAAACCTCAGTGGTTTGAAAAGAGTGGTCATTTCCATGAATATCAAGGAGAATGCTTTGGAAATATTCAATAAAGACAAGTTGCTTAGAATATTTTTGTTTGAAAATAGGTGTGGGAAAAATCAATCGTTTCAATACACTGGCAATCTATAATTCCAAACTGAAATTTGTTTTTAATAGTATTTATAATAACTCACAGAAAGTGGTATCTCTGTATCCAACAAAACATGTTCAGAATGTGTAAGTTGAAAACTACAAAACATGAAGGAAAGAAATAAAAGAAAATGTAAATAAAAGGAGAGACATGTAATATACATTGACTGAAGGACTCATCATAGTAAAAATGTCAATTTCCCCCCAAGTAGATCTATGGATTTAGTGCAATCCCAGTAAAAATAGCAGTTGTATCATACATAGACAAGCTGATTCTAAACTTGAGAGGAGAAAACAAATTAAGATAGCTGAAACAATTTCAAAAAAGAATAAAATTGGATGGATTACATTACTACAGTAATCAAGACAGTGTAATTTGGTGAAGGGATAGATCAATGGAACATAATAGAGTCTAGAAATAGATCCACACAAGCATAGCTAACTGATTTCTGACAAAGGTACAAAAGTAGTTCAGTGGAGGAAGGATAGCTTTTTAACAAATGTGTTGGAACCATTGGACATCCATATGCAAAAATATGAATTTTGACTTGTGCAACACGTCTCATACAAAAGTTAACTCAAAATGGGTCAGAGATCTAACAGTGTACAACTATAAAGCTTCTAGAAGAAAATCTTTGTGACCTGAGGTTAGGCAAAGGAACATGACACCAAAAGTACGATCCACACAAGAAAATATTGACAGATTGGACTATGGCAAAATTTAAAACATTCACTTTACACAAAACATTGTTAAAAGAATGAAAAGGTAAGCTACAGACAGGGAGAAAATCATTGCAAATCACATATCAACAAGACTTTATTGAGAACATGTCAAGAACTCTTAAAATTCAACTATAGGAAAGTAATGATGCAGTTTAAAAATAGGTTAAAGACATGAACAGACACTTCACCAGGGAGGCTATAAGGTAATAAATGAGCACATGAAAAGATGTGCAATGCCTTTAAATTTCAACCATGATGAGATATCAGTATGCCCCTCGAAGTATAGCTAAAGTTAAAAATACTGAAAATAGCAAGTGCTGTTTAAATCAGAGCAACTGGAACTCTGATATATCACTGGTGGGAATGCACTCAGGAAATTGGTTTGGCAGTTTTTGATTAAGTATATACGTATCATCTGACCCAACAACCTCACTCCTACGTATCTACCCTTGAGAAATGAAAACTTATGTTCACACGAAAACCTAAACACAAGTGTTTGCAGCAGCTCTATTCAAAATAGCTAAAACTGGAAACAAGCCACATGCCCTTCAACAAGTGAATTAGATAAACAGACTGTGGTACATATGTACAATGGAGTATTACCTGGCAATAAAAATGAATGAACTGCTAATAAAAGTAAAAGCTTGGATAAATCTCAAAAGCATTATGCTGAGTGAAAGCAGTCAGGCTCAAAAGTTGATATATTCTACAATACCATTATATAACATTCTTGAAGAGACAAAACTATAGTGACGGAGATCAGATTAATGGTTGCCAGGGATTATAGGGTAGGGGAAGAAGTCACTATAAAGGTGTCCCATGCAGGAATTTTCTTGGATGTTGAAACTGTTCTGTACCCTCATTATAGTGGTGGTTCCACGAATCTATACAGGTTTTAAAACTTGAAGAACTGCACACCAAGAACAAAAGGTCAACTTCAGTGTATGATAATTTTAAAAATAAATTTTCAAAATTAGGTGTGGTCAGGACAATCCTAGAAAAGTAGAGTGAACCTAACCTTCTATATCTAGACGATTTCTGCGCTCAGGTTGTTTTGAAAGTGTTTTAAATTCTGGCTGCACTTAAATATGCTGGAATAATCATGGAAGACACATTATGGCCAGGATTTATTCAAGAAAGATAATGAGGAACTCTTAGTCAGAAGACCATACAGAAAGAAAAAATCTTGGCCTTATCTCAAAAGATTACTGAGTTCATGCTGACATAAATTAAAATTATCATTTTTTACGCTTCCCTATGAATTTCTACTAACCACTGAACTCCTGATTTCGTTGGATAAACATTTTATTAGGGACATTGTATTGCAGTTATTTACTTTTTTAAAAGTATCTGAGATCCCTGGGTGGCGCAGCGGTTTGGCTCCTGCCTTTGGCCCAGGGCGCGATCCTGGAGACCCAGGATCGAATCCCGCATCAGGCTCCCGGTGCATGGAGCCTGCTTCTCCCTCTGCCTATGTCTTTGCCTCTCTCTCTCTGTGACTATCATAAATAAATAAATTTTTTAAAAAAGTATCTGATAGTTCATGTGAAATACTTTATTTTGAAACACATTTTCAAAAAAAAAGAAACACATTTTCTTAATGGTATTTTGTTACATCTTCCTCTTCATCTTATGACAAATAAATTTGTATTTTAGGTGTACACCATATGCCCTTGATGCAAATGGATTTTGCGGATAAGGCATAATATTGTTTAAGAATATATGGTCCTGGGAGAGAGGTATGGGTGAAAACCACACAACGTTTGTTCCCAGCTTGGTGCCTTTGTTGCTATGTAGTAAGGTTAAGATAATGACTATAAGATTACTTATTGATTTAAGCTCCCAATAGTCAACCTTCATTCATAGAACAGTTCTTTCCACCCTCTTCCGATTAAATTATCACTGAGTGTTCAGGCATTTAAATTATTAGCACAAAAGTAGTGTACTTTTGATAGAATCACTCAGCTGAACTGAGAGGAAAATCTTTAGTCATGTCAAAGAGAGAAGATGAAGTCACCTGTAGTTTTCTTCAAAGTCTTGCCCACTCCACAGAGCCATCCAAGGGTACTGGATCATCTCTGTTGTAGCCATTATAATAGCAAAGCTTCGAGGGTAGGGATAGTGATTCCATGCAGAAATTTCTTTTTGGTATTTCTTAGGAAATTTGAATGTTTTAATGTATCCCAAGAAAAACCAATCAAGAAATTGGGGAATCTGGAAAAAGTATAGTTCTCCTGCAACAATTAAACAACAATTAAAGTTTACCAATCTACTTAGAGAGGTTGCTGGTTCTAAGTAATTCAATGACATCAGACAAGAGCTGACGTCCAGAGGCAAAGGTTAAGGTTGACATTTCCAGGAACTGGGACAGAAACACAGATTGGTCATGATCTCATCAATGGGAGCTGCTGTAGCTGTTGCCTTGTGGGTGTGTTGGCTGCTGCTAGTGGTGAGTCACTCTTGCAAATAAAATAAATGTTGATGAGTTTGTGTTCATTGTATACTTTACAGATCTGTAAGTGATATTCTAAGGAATAACAAGTTTTAGAAGCCAAATTAGTTCTTCAACTGACAATTTCAAAAGTAATGCTGTGTAAGGCTACTAACCATGCTAGGAGACCCCAGTGTTACATGATTCAAGTACTATTCCCAATATTTGCTGGCATTTTCCAATGTTTGAATATTGTCTGTAACTGTGCTTATATGTAGTAGCTACAGGCCACTCATGTCCATTAAACCCTTGAAATGTGGCTCATTCAAATTGAGATGAGATGGACTCCATAGAATACATATGAATAAAAAGAAGCAAAGTATCTCATTAACAATTTTAATATTGATTATATATTCATATAACATTTTGCATATATTGGTTTAAATAAAATGTCATTAAAATTAATTTCACCTGTTAATTCTTTACTTTTTTAACATGGCTACGAGAACATTTAAAATATACATGTGTCTGGAGTGCTTGGATGGCTCAGTCAGTTAAGCATCTGCCTTCAGAGCAGGTTATGATCCAGGGTCCTGGGATCAAGCCCCACACTGGGCTCTCTGCTCAGCAGGGAGTCTGCTTCTCCCTTTCCCTCTGCCTGCTGCTCCCTCTGCTTGTCAAATAGATAAATAAAATCTTTTAAAATGAAATGAAATAAAACAAAATACATGTGTCTCACATATGAGCACTGATCTATAGGTTACAGTCCCTTGTAGATACAATGAAAACTAACTTATAAAATTTACAAAACAATCTTTAGATATTCATAATAATGAGTAAAGAGTGTAAAGAATGTTGGAATTATTTTAAGTATGACATGATTTCTGGAATTCCAAAATCCTAAAGATTACTGTCAGGAACTTGGAAACACTGTCAAGGGCACCTGCTTTGGAGTACAACACTCAGTTTCTGCCTCAACTCTGATGCCAGACTTCCTTGTATGTAATGGGATGAAAATAAACACCACACAGTGTCATGAATATTGTTAAAAAAAATAATACCCGGCACCATTCTTCCCCCTGAGCTTCTTTATGGTTCCTGGAAGCCCCACAGCTCGCCTGCCTCTGGGACTTGGCGCCTGTAGTTTGCAGTGTCTTGCTCATTCTCCTACCAGCCAGATGAGAGTCCTTATTCCATTCGAGTAAAATGAACAGGCAACTGTTATAGAGTGCCAACTTAGGCCAAGACCATCTTCTGTGAGCTTTGTGGGGTCCACAAATAGATCCTATTATCATATACCTTTACAGACAGGTGTATCGAGGCCCAGAGAAGTTAATTAACATATTCTAGATAATCCACTTCGTGAGTAGCAGAGCCTGGATTTAATCCAGGCAACCAAGTTCTAGAGTCTGAAGACTTCTGCTTCCCTTCCTCCATCTCCTCCCTCCCTCAATTCTTGCCCTTCCCTTTCTCTTTATTGAGCCTTCAAGCTCAAGCACTTCAAGCCTTAGCATTCCCTAGTTCAGGGCCAGTTGCCATATGTGTCCACACCGGGCCCCCATTTCCCTCATTCTCTGTCCTCCCCATTTCCATTCCATTCCTTTCTTACCCTAGTGGCAACTACCATTATGTTCTTAATGTGTTTCTTTTTATTTGGTTATGTTCTTGCAGAACGTGGGGTGCCTAGCTGGCTCAGTCGATAGGGCATAAGGCTCTTGACCTTGGGGTCCTGATTTCAAGCCCCACGTTGGGTGTAGAGATTGCTTAAATAAATAAACTTAAAAAAAGGTTCTTGCAGAATGTATATAAGCCTCATCTTGCTTGTCTATAAGATAGAGTAATAATAGTACCCACTTTGTAGGTGTGTTTGGAGGAAGAATTGATTGCCTATGCTATAAATACATCAGCAATGCCACCAGCACTCATAAGGGTTCATTGACCACATGGAGTTTTGCCAAGTCGATCTTTTTTTATTTAAGGAAATGAATTCTATTTTTTTAAAGATTTTATTCATTTATTTATGAAAGACACACAGAGAAAGAGGCAGAGACATAGGCAGAGGGAGAAGCAGGCTCCATGCAGGGATTCCAATGTGGGACTCGATTCCAGGACCGCGGGATCATGCCCTGAGCCACCCAGGTGTCCCATGTCAAGTCAATCTTGTAAATTTATTCCTTTTGGTAGATTTACTTCGATTTCCCTGATGAGTGAAGGTTTTAAGCAAGTTATATACTTGTTAGCCTTGTGGGATTCCTCTTCTGTAAATTGCGGTTCATGTCTTTTGCCCATTTTTTCCCATTGTGATTGCTGTCCATTACTTGTTGACTCAAGGCCCTAGATGTTCTAGACATAGATCTCTCATTGCTTTTAAATTTCAAGTTTTATTTAAATTCTAGTTAGTTAACGTATATGGTAAAACGGGTTTCAGAAGTAGAATTCAGTGATTCATCACTTACATAAAACACCTAGTGCTCATCACAACAAACACCCTCCTTAATACCCATCATCCATCTAGTCCATCCCCCACCCATGTCTTTCCATTAATCCTTAGTTTGTTCCCTATAGTTGTGCATCTTTTTTTTTTTTAGAGGAAGAAAGAGATAGAGATAGGGAGAGAGAGAGAGGAGAGAGAGAGAGAGAGCTCATGTAGGGGGAGGAGAGACAGAAGGAGAGGGAAGGAGAATCTTAAGCAGGCTTTAAGCTCAGTGTGGAGCCTGAGGCCCTAAGATCATGACCTGAGCTGAAATCAAGAATCTGATGCTTAGCTAACTGAGCCACCCAGGCACCCCTATAGTTAAGAGTTTCTTATGGTATGTGCCCCTCTCTTTTTTTTCTGCTTCTCCCATGTGCATCTGTTTTCTTTCTTAACTTCCACATGAGTGAAATCATATGGTATTCATCTTTCTCCAACTGACTTAATTTGATTAACATAATACCCTCTAGTTCCATCTGCATCATTGGAAAAGGCAAGATTTCATTCTTTTTGATGGTTGAGTAGTAGTCCAGTGTGTGTGTGTGTGTGTGTGTGTGCACTCTCTCTTGCAGCCTCTGTGTTTGGCCACAGTTTCCACATCCAGTCACTAAATGAAGCGGTCTCTTTAGGCCCTATTCCTGTCATACATGGGACAGTTTGGGTCCTTTGATCAGGGAAGACCGCTTTCTGGATAGCACTTCACAGTTATCTCTAATGCACATTCATTTGACCTTTTTCCTATGTTCTAACTCTCATTTATTAATTCTTTATTTGATAAAATATTTATTGAGCACCCATCATGTGCAGTCAGAGTTCCAGGCATTGGGATATAAGAGTGAGCAAATAGGCATAGTCTCTGCCCTTAGAATGCTGGAGGGATGAGGGAAAACAAACAAAAACTAGCAAGATATATGTCCCCAAACTTGGAGACAACTGAGTTGTTCTTCAGAAGATGGATAAATAAAAGTGGTCCATCCAGACAATGGAATATTATTTAATGTTAAAAGAAATGAGCTATCAAGCTATAAAAAAGACATGAAGGAAACTGAAATGAACAATACTAAGTGAAAGAGACCAGTCTGAAAAGGTTCTATACTGTGAAATTCCAACTCTCTAACATCCTGGAAAAGACCAGACTTTGGAGGCAATGAGAAGATCAGTGGTTGCCAGGGGTGTGGATGAGGGAGAGATGAATACATGGAGCATGGAGAAGTTTTTGAGTCAATGAAAGTAGACCTTGTGATATCATAATCATGGAAATGTATCATTATGCATTTATCCAAACCCACAGAATGTTCAACACCAGGAGCAAGCCCTAATGTAAACTATGGACTTTGAGGGGTGATGATGTATCAGCCTAGGCTCACTGATTCTAACAAATGTAGCACTCTGGTGGGGGATGTTGATAATGAGGGAGGGGGCAAGGGGTCTATGGGAAATTTCTGCACTTTACACTTAATTTTGCTGTGAACTTATATATATATATATATATATATATACACATATACATACATATCTACATATATGTGTATTATGTAAAATGTGTCAGCTGGTGCTAAGTGTTATAGAAAAAAATAAGCAGAGAAGAAGTTGAAAAGTAACAAATGCTTTTTTTTGAATGTTTGGTCCTAGAAGACCTCATTGAGGAAGCACATTTGAACAGAGACCTGAAGGGAGTGAGCCACGAGGACATCAGGAGGAAGAGCATCCCAGGCAGGAGAACAGCAAGTGCAAAGATCCTGAGGCAAGAATCAGCATTGTATGTGTTCCAGGGACAGCCAGCAGGACACTGTGATGTGTGAGAGAGAGAGATGCAGGACCGGACAGGAGCTACAGCATTCCGGAGCCAGTCTGTAGACCATAGCAAGAACCACTTCATTCTCTTGATTGACATAAGACATTTTTTCTTGAGCTAGCACCGTAAGCTCAATCTCTTTTCAAGATGACTGGCAGTTCATGTCTGATTCATTGTGTATGATTTTATGGTTTAAAATAAATTTAAAATAAAATTCTTTTATCATTCTTGGAGAGATCATCTCCTCACCACCCACTAGTTATAGGCTGTTGAGCAGTTTAAGGAAGGTGGGAATCCATGGAAAGGGTAAATTAGCTCCTGTGTATAGAGAGACTATAATCATTATTGGAATTGTGCACATCGACACAAAGATTTTTATTTTTAATTAGCAGAGATAAGTCATTTGTAGCCAACTGAGAGTTTAATAACTCTTTTCAATAAGATTGTTGTAAGAGTTTGGAGAAATTAATCCTTTGAAAGCTGGGATGTTAAAAAAAAATAAAGAAAAGAGAGAGAAAAAGATTTCTTTAGTGCTAGCCCTGTCATTTTCTGCATAATTTAGTGCAGTATTCTATTGGTTCAAAATGTTTTCAATTAAGAAAGACAAAACTTCCTATCCCAGATTAATCAAAATTCACTTTAAGTGACTTAAATTAGTAACAGGAAAGGAAGTTTCATCAACTTGAAAATTAAACTAAGCAGCATTTGGTTTGTTATTTGGAAGTGCAAGTCAAAGGAAAATTTAATAAAATTTAATAGAACGTCTAAATAAAACAACACATGCTTTAAATTTCCTATCACAAAATTCAATAACAAGTATCATGTTAGACCATGTATCAGGCCGCATGGTTAGAAGACATCTCTGAGAACATCCCTTGATCCCACGGGAAGCAGACAGGTCGCGATTGTGCCCTCTTCCTTTGTCCAAGCTGGACATGATTTGCTGTTTCCCCATGAAAGTTATTTTTCAGTAGCTTGTGCCCACTGGGTCCTCCCTACCACATGGCTTTTGCATGCTGTTCCTTCCACCAAGGACACCCTTCCATCCCTTCTTCATTTAGTTCTCTCCTACTGGTCTTCAAATCTCGTTGTCACCTCCTCAGGAAGGCTTCCCTTGGCTTCCCACAACAGAGAGCCACTGTCCCTCTGTTTGTAGCTCTTGTCAAAGTGGCATTTGTGGGGGCAGCATCCATGCTTTTAGTCCACACCGTGTTTTTAGGGCACCTCAATGAACATTTGTTAATGAATGACTGATAGGAGGATTTGTACAATCACTAGGAGGGTGATTGCTGTTGAAATACTTGAACAAGCAGATGCAAAGATCCAAAAAAAAATGCTTTAACTGGGAATTCTGGCTTTATTGTGATAAAGCTGGATCCTTAATTTTTTTCTTAATGAGCAGGTGATTTTGTTTTCCTCAAGGTTTTTGATCCAAGATTTAATGTTGTCAGGGCAAGGTAAAAACTGCTAATGGCTCCTCCTGTTATTTTTTTTTTTAAGATTTTATTTATTTATTCATGAGAGACACAGAGAGAAGCAGAGATACAGGCAGAGGGAGAGGCAGGCTCCCTGCGGGGAGCCTGATATAGGACTCAATCCCAGGACCCCTGGGATCATGACTTGAGCCAAACCAGATGCTCAACCACTGAGCCCACCAGGTGCCCCTTCTCCTGTTCTAATAAAAATCCCCCAAAGCCAAAGAAAGGGTGCTTTGTGATGACATTGGATGTGTACATCAACCAGGTCAAGTTTGAGATCAACTCTCACTTTTACATTTTTGGCAGCAGACTTTTCCTTATCCCCTTCACCATATGTGATCAAGAGAACCTAAAAATAAAGCATAGGGTCTGCTGAGGGAGGCAGGAGAGAAGGAAAATGAGGCAGGAAAAAATATGCAGGAAGGAGAATTATAACCACATGGAATTCTTTTCTAGAACATTTTCTGTAGAGTAGCTGCTATACAGCCAACTCTTCATCTGTTTCCTTAGTATCCTTAGCTCTTTGCCCAAAGGAACTCATCTTAGAACTATTACTGTCTTAAATACTTCCAAACACAATTGTGATAGATTGTAAATTCCCCAATAATTAAAAAATAGTTTGCGTACATGAAAATAAATGGAACACCAACATTAACTAGAGAAAATAAGCTTAGTATCACAGGTAGGGCCCCTCGGAGCCTCTGGAGGCCAGAAGGTTTCTATCTGGTCCAGCATTTTCACAACCGTGGTTCAGAGACCATAGCATCAACATCCATGGGGAGTTTTTAATATCAGAATTTCTGGGAGAAGCCCTAGAGGTCCTTGTTTTTAACATGTTGCACAGATGATTCTTACAAACTGCCTGGTTTGAGAACCGCTGATCTAGGCTGGCCCTCTTGTTTCATAAATGAGGAAGATGAAGCATGTTCCTGGAATTGTCCAGCCAGTGAACAGTGGGAGGGAGACTGGACTCTTCCTCTGTGGTCGCCTTCAGGCCGAGCACTTTCAGCGAGGCCTGCTAGTGATAAGAGGAGAAGACTACTTCCTGCAGAATTGCAATATTGCTGCTTCTTGTTCACACTGTTCTTAAATCGCTCAGGCTAGTAACGTCTTCATCATTGGAGCTCACTACAGCACCGAAGGCTGGGATTGGGGAAATTGAAAATACGCTCCCCAAGTGTTCCTGCTCAGCCCTTTGTAACGCAGGCCACTCTAGATGGGGAGAGGGGCACATGGTGGCAGAGGGAAACTCACTTAGAAAGGAACTTAAAACCCCAATGAGTGCAGTCAAGCCACGGACACATAGCCTTTAGGTAACAATTTCCCTCTGTGTTCGCAATGGTACCTACTTCATCATTAAGTCGAAATTTTTATTTTTTTTCAGACTTGCTGCAAAACTTCACAGCTTGCCCGGAATGTCACTAACATTTTAAAAGTTCAGGCCCTGTCATGTCTTTGGGGTGTGCAATCCTCAGAGAGGTCAGTGAAAACCACAGGACTGAAAGACTGTGTAATCAACGCAGGCAGCAAAAATCCCATCGCTCTTTAGAAAGCAACTTATTTATTTGTTTTCCAGAACTGAGAGTTATGTTTACTGAACATGAAGTCCTAAGTAGGAAGTATCACTTTTTCATTGTGGAGGCTTGGGGGCGGGGGAAAGAAATAGTGATTACTCAGAATAACTTTCCCATCTTAACCAAGGTTTAACTGTAAAGGATGAACTTGAGAAGTCTCCCCTCTGGGAACAGAGCTATTCATAACTCTAGAAAGTACAACAGGCACCCTGCAAAGATCACTGCTGTTGTCCCTCCTGCCCTTCATCACCAGAGCGGTTGGTACAGCAGCAAATCAGTGCCTGCATGGGGCAGAGGAAGGCAACAAGGCAGGCGGATTTATTCTAGTTGAGAGGAGGTTACAAGTGGTTGAAAGTCCTCCTGGAAACCAGACAGTCAGCCCGTATGTGGGAATGTGAGTGGGGGCTACCTCTGGAAGGACAAAGTCTTTCTGAGAATGGATGATCCCCAGGCTGGATCAAGAGCGAGAGCCCACCCTCGCCCCTCCCAGCTAGGCCATCGGACCCGGAAGCCAGTGCCATGGTAGGGGGGCACTTGAGCCAAGGTGATGGCATTGGTAGGAGGCTACCATAGTTATTCTCACCTCAGTCAATTCCTTCTCCCTGGCACCCCATTTTTCTCTCCAGTCCCACCCAAACCAAACACCCCAGGTACCCACCCCACATTGCATTCTTTAGCCCTATGTTTCCAGTTATGGGATCTCAAGTATTTAAAATTTCATTTTAGTGCTAAAAAACCACTTATGAAGACCCTGGACTGTCTTAAAAGCAAACAAAAGTTGATGACATGTTGGTGACCTTCACTGCTACCATGACACCCATACTTATCTGCCACCTTGTTCCAAAGCATAAGTTCCGAACAAGGTTTAAACAAGAAAACACAAACTCTCCCACTTTGTACTGCCTGCCAGTTTCAACCCCCCACCCAATGCCCGAATGGCCTACAGGATACACGGGGCACATTTTTATGAGGAGACGTGAGCAAAGTCACTGAGTCACGGTAAACTTCCTCCGGGATTTATTCTTGGATCTCCTCCCATTCTTTCTTCTTCTGGGTAGTTGCCCTTGTGAGGCCCTCTAGCTGCAAGCTCTGATGGAATCTGAATCTCCTCAGACCCTGGGTACCAAGGGAGAGCACATGAGCCGTAAAGTGACGTTAAAAATGAACATATCAGATGACTAAGGCAATTAAGGCAAAATATTCTAAGACAGAGGGGGATGCAATGAGTCAGCACGTAGCTCTCTGGCAGGAAATGCAGGAGTCCAGGAAAACAATACAAAGGAATATTCACTTTTCAGTTTTTCCCCACAGCTGAGGAGGCATAAAGCTAAGAAAATCCCTCCACTTCCATGGGGTGATGGTTAACAACTATTCTTCTTCCTGGCAGCTTGCTCACCATGGTCATAGCTCCCATGGAGGCTTCAGATGCCACAAAGCTTCAAAAATGCTGTGACGGGGTGACAGGCAGTGGTGGGTGTGCCCAGTGGGAGCTATAAATATCCCGGCGGGGAACTGTGATGACCAGCTGGGCCAGGCCTGGCCTGGGCTCCCCACGGAGAATCAGTGGCCGGGGGAATCAGATGTGACTTCTCTCCCTATGTCTTTCGCTGATTATTTCAACAAGCATTAGTTGGGTCCTATTTAGTGAGGTCCTTTGTGATATGTCAGGGATGTCGTCTCTTCCTCAGGCTGTTTTCTACACAGTATCCTGCATAATCTGGTTCACATCTGTACAGACTTGGTGGCCTGCTCTAGTTTGCCAAAATCCCAGGACACGAGAGTGCAAAAGTCCATCACTCCGGTGCAGAATCCAACCAGATGAGGACGTACTGTGGCAGGACTTTGCAATGGCCACGGTAGAGTTTTGAGTCACTATTTTTGCAATTCCAGAGCCCACCCTTGCCCCAGAACACTGTCTATACTCTCCCAAAGGGGGCTAAGTTAGATCCTACTAAGAGGATGAATGTTGTCCTTCGTGACATGAGAGGTTCTGTGTCAATCACCCCCAGGGCCCAATCTCCCTGTCCTCTCCAACATGTCATCTTTGTTTTTGTTTTTGTTTTTTTAACATTTTATTTATTTATTCATGAGAGACACACAGGGAGAAGCAGAGACACAGAGGCAGAGGGAGAAGCAGATTCCCTGCAGGGAGCCCGATGCAGGACTCAATCCTGGATCCTGGGATGACGCCCTGAGCTCAACCCTTGAGCCACCCAGTTGTCCCAACATTTCACCTTTGCGAAGTCAACTTAAGGTAGATATCTTGACTTTGGGAAGAATAGAAAATTGTTGCTTCTGTCATCTTTAATGGTATGTGAATGGCCTTGAATACAAGTCTCAAATACAATGAGAAAGGATTGTCTTATTCTATTACATGATATAATAGTATAGACCTAAAAAGGATTTTGTATTTTTAAGCATAGCATCATGTAGGCACTGTGACATGGCCTACAACTACAGAGTAAGAGGCAAACCAGCACTCAAGACCCTTGCTGATAGAATGATTGAGTTCTTGAAATAAAATAAACATAAATATCATGGCCAAACCTCACATCTTGAAGAAAAGGACAAGTACCCATGAAGAGGAACAGCATGAGTGCCTGTCCTGGGAGGATACAATGGGACCAAAAAGGGGTTATCTTTGCGAATTTCATTGTCTTGTAAGCCCAAGCATCCACGGACAATGCCGCCGTGGACCTCGGGAGAGATTGCCTCATTTGTCAAGAGCTCAAGCCTGAAATGCACCCAAGACCTCAGAAATAATTGCCAAACAAAAGTGGGGAAGACCAACCCTCAACTTAGTTTATCTGACAAACACCTTTATTTTCGCACAAAAGTGGAAAATGGATTGGCTGTATTTGAAATAAGCCTTATTTCAGGGAATTCCCCATCTATTTATGATAATCCTATCGCAAATGAACCGCTGCTCAAATGAAATGCATTTACCCTGGGGCTGTTCAGTGAAATCGTCTTATGAAGACAGCGTCAGTGGTTGAGGGTTAGCCTTTCAATAATGCCTTATTTAAGCTAAATGGATTTTGAAGGCCCTATTAAACTCCCAACAATTTTTTTAATTGAGGGTGGTGATGGTTTAGCAGAGATTTGAAGTGATCTGGAAATTACGATGCAGAGGAAATAGGAGGGAACACATTGAGACATCCTCTTGTTTCTGGAGCTGTCATAATCTGAGCACAAATAGGAATGTCAAGAGGAGACTAACTAATTATTTTCCCCCCATGGAGAAAGAAATGACAGCTATAATCCGAATAGTGATGCCTGAATCAAGACATTCAATCTTTTGTTTAATTTAGCATC
Source organism: Canis aureus (assembly GCF_053574225.1). Lineage (NCBI taxonomy): Eukaryota > Metazoa > Chordata > Mammalia > Carnivora > Canidae > Canis > Canis aureus. Next base: position 22,187,640 of record NC_135647.1, read on the forward strand.
CCATGGTCAAGTTCAAAAAACTCTTATCTGAGACAGGATTAGAAGGCACACAGTGGTGATGGGAGTGAGGTTTCTGCCCCAAATGCTAGCAGACAGCTGTGCTCTGAGGTCTCTTTGGGCTCCACAGAAATTTCCTAGGTGTGAGCTAGTGCTCCGTCTACATCTGCCCCTCTTTGCACCTCATATGGTGCATCTGTTTCTAAACACAGATGCTGATTCTATCGCCTAATTTATCAGACTGAGCACACAAGGAGTGACCCATAATCAGTGCCTGATTAATATTTGATGAAAGACAGGAGTCCCCAGAAGAGGGGGGTAGGTGCTGTAGCACCCAGGCCAGGATCTACAGCTCTCACTACTCAACTTCTGCTTCTCAGCAATTCCAGAAGTTACCCCTGTTGCAGTGTTCAGGCTCCATAAAGATATACTTTTCTTGTTTTTTTGTTTTGTTTTGTTTTGTTTTATTTTTAATCACCAGGGAAGCCTTTTCTTCCCTGGGCTCATGAGCACTCCAGGGGAAGTTGGTCCTGGTGAATTAAACACAGCTTCTCACTCTCACTACTCACACCCCTGGCTAAACCCCACTTGTGGACCAAGCTCGGACTTCCATCCTGGGGATTCCTGATCCCGGGCAAAGCACAGGATGTGCTTAAAGCACCCTCTCAAGCATCTCTGATGCATACTTCTTAGACTCTAGTGGTCTCACACTCACTTAGAGGGTTTATTAAAACTGAGATGGCGGGACGCCTGGGCAGCTCAGCAGTTGGGTGTCTGCTTTTGGCCCAGACAGATCCAGGATCCAGGATCCAGGATTAAGTCCCACATCGGGCTCCTTGCAGGGAGCCTGCTTCTGCCTCTGCCTGTGTCTTTGCCTCTGTGTGTGTGTGTGTATCTCTCATGAATAAATAAATAAAATCTAAAAAAAACCCCAAAAAACTGAGGTTGTTCCGTTCCATCCCCAGAGCAAACGGGTAGGTCCTCAAATTTGCATCTCTAACAAGTTCCCAAGTGATGCCGTGCTGATGCTGCTGGTCTGGAGACCCTACTTGACAACCTCTGGCTCTAACTTGACCCCAGGGGCCCATGAGGAGCCCCAGTTGTCCTCAAGTTCACTCCACCACATTTATAAATCACTTTCGTACTTTAGAACTTTTCATGCCTTAGCCTATAGCAATCCAGACTCCTCTACGCTGGAAGTGTTGCTTGTCCATCAGCTAAGTAGCTCTGGGAGCTGAGGTGGCTCTTTCAGGCCGGGCAGGATCTGATTCATCACCTGACTGCGCTGGTTATTTTGAACATTTCAGAGTCTGCTGCTGGCTCCAGCTCATATTAAATGTGTGGACTTGGGGATTGAATGTGACTTCCCAAGGAGCCTCATAGCCAGGGAGTCATTACCGCCGACATTTGGCACAGTGCCCGGGCAGCCTAGATTCTAGAGAAATCCCTCCTGCTCAGTTAAGGAGCCTGTCACCCGTGAAATGCAAACTTCCAGACCAACCCGGATGTTAGGTGGGGCCCGCCTCCCAGAAGTGCTGCCTTGGTGAGAAGAATCAGAGAATGTGGCCGGGACCCCTCAGGACCACAGAGGAGCCATCTGGTGACTCAGGAGGTGAGGCCATCAGGATGCTCAGATGAACCCTTTCTCTGTGCTATGGCTGAGGCCTCCATGACCACAGCCCCCAGACTCTGGATGATATGAGTCCGGCTGCACAGCACCCACCAAGGTCCCCGAAAGCATTAGCGATCTCCTACAAAAAGGACCAAAGTAAGGGCAGCCAAGGAGCCGGTGCTGCCTCTGGGAAGAAGTGATGGAGTCTTGCAGATCCCCTCACCCCTCATCCCTTTCCACTTGCTTCATGGCCTATAGGGTGGGCTGCTCCTTCCACATGAAGCCAAGTGGCTGGGTTTTGGGGGCTCTCCTGAGATTAGGGTGCGGAGGGACAGCTAAACACTAGTGCCTACACTGCCCTGAGGCCCCGAGTGGAGGATGCGATTCACCCACCATTGAAAGTGGGGCCTCTGGTCCTCCTTGTTGGGGATTAGATTTGAGCCGAGTGGACGCTGCCTGCTGGAGTGGGGCAACTCACAGAAAGTGGACACCATGGCGCTGAAGGAGCTTCAGCAGCAGCCAACAGGAAGAAGGGGTGTCACCTGCATCCTGGAATCTGCAGCAGGGTTGGCAAGAAGGGAGCCCTGAGAAACAAAGAAAGCCCCCTCCAGAAAGCAGGGCTTGGAGCATCTGCCAAACCCAGAGGATTTCAAAGCAGAGCATGCAGTGCCAGCCATGGAAGGCTTTGTCCCCCATAAGCAGGCCCTGAAGGGGTCCCAGGGGCAGCCATGTGGGGGACAGGTGAGTAAGGAAGAAGCCCCCAGGTTCCCTCCCCCATGCAACTTGGGAGGGAGAAGATATCACCTTCAAATGAAGTTTGGAGTTTTACACATAAGACTAAACATTTTATTTTTTTAATTTAGAAAAATGTTTTAAAGATTTTATATATTTATTCACAAGAGACAGAGGCACAGACAGAAGGCGAAGCAGGTTCCTCACAGGGCGCCCGATGTGGGACTCAATCTCTGGACCGGGATCATACCCTGAGCCAAAGGCAGATGCTCAACCACCAAGCCACCCCGGCGTCCCAAGACTAAACATTTTAATTATGGAAATGAGACTGTTTTGGTGCCTAGAGGCATCAGAAAAGGCTTGGGACATGCTCAGACTTTATCCAGGTCCCAGGAAAGCATCAACCCAGAGAGGGACTTCCAGGACCAGTGGGAAGACTCCAGTTTCTGGAGGATAGTGGTGTGTGGGGTTCAGCTCCATTCTTACACCTAGTGCATTTATCCCTCTATAATGCTCCTCCCCACACACAACTAGAAGGAGATCTTTTCAAAATCAAAGCTCACATTTTTGTGCATTTTACTGTATTCCAGGAACTGTACTGATCATTCAAATGTATTTTCTAATTTAATTTGCAAGCAACCCTATGATGTACCATCATCTGTTTTACAGATGGTGAATCTGAGGCAGATTTACCCAGTGACTTGCCCAGATTATGAATGGTGGGGTAGGTTAGGACCAAGGTTGCAGGATGCCAGAGTCTGAGCACGGATTCCTCCCCCGTACTGATTCTCAACATGGGGCAACAGTTGGCATGACCGGAAATGTTCTTGCTCATGTCTGGGGGTAGGGGTGGTGTGTGCTGTGAGCGGCTAATAGGTCAAGGCCGGGGACGCTGCTGAACCTCCCACAGCACACAGAACAGCAAAGAATGATCCAGCTCAAAACACCAATAGCAGGTTGGGAGATTTGCCTTCTTTTGTTTGTCAAATGGAAAATAGTTTTATTTTTCTGATTATAAAAATAATATATCATCATGAAAAATCAGTCATTTTAGAAAAAAAAAACATTAGAACATGAAAATTACCTGTAATCTCATCATCAGAGATAACTACGGTTAGGGTTTGTTTATATGCATTCAGGTTTGTCCCTGGATGTACCCGTGTGCACACACACATTTTTCTTTCATCAGCCTTTTCTTTATTTATGGTTTTCCTTTTCCAAAAATGGAGTCATGTTGTAGACACTGATCCCTACGCCAATATTTTTACTCAACCATACATTGTAATAAAAACTCATATTGTAGACTTTTTTCTTTGTCAGTAAACACAGATCAGTGGTAATTGGTTCACGAAGCAGGCACTCTCCCCCATAGCAGAAGTGTGTTGGAAATTTTTGGGGCTGTTTATTTGGGGGGGGGGGTTCTTAGAATTTAGTGGTTGTGGACCCACCGCTGCTGAGCATTCTATATTGCATAACTCAATCCTTCATATGAAGAAGTAACCCTCATAATTTTGAAACATCACCCCAGACATTTGTGTAGTTGAAAAGCCTGTATCGAATGATTTGCATCAGGATCCAAGGTTCATTTTAATTTAGAGGCGAATCATTTTTGCAGGGTTTTCACATACGTTACGTATTCCAGGAATCGCAGAGGGGTTCAAGGGAGGGTTGTACCTTGCTTTGTCCATTTTGGATAATCCCACCACCAATAGCAAAGCAGCTAATGAGATCTGAGCTCCCAGTGCACCCTAGCAGCTGAAGGGTATACATTTGTACCTGGTATATTCCTGATGATTCCACACATAGGGGCCAACCTTGACCTCCATATGTCTCCTAGTGTACGCCTGTCTGTACAATTATATATATAGAAACATTTTGCTGTCAGTTTCCCTCCTTCCATTTCTCTTTTAGGTTACAGTGAAGGCAATATATTGATCTTTTAAACTTACGTGTGTGATTCATTGTGTCATTATATTGATTTTTTATGAATCATGTGTGTAGGTTATATTATCTATGAATTTTATTTCATGATAGTAAAGGGAACATTATAAACATTGATTATAAAAAGGGGTCATGGGGTATGACGGAGCTCGGAACCACTGATTTATATCATTATCATTATCATTAATGTAACCTCACTCCTGGGCATATTTTCACCATGATTTATTTAACCATCTGCCACTGATGGATATTGAGGTGTTTTGGTTTATATAAGCAACACTCTAATCACATTTATAAATATATCTCTGGGCACTGAAAGAATTCATAAGAGTGGAATCGCTGAGGCAAAGGGTGTGTATGTTTTGCATTCCAATAGAGTTTTGCCAAAGTATCCCACTAAGAGAGTGTAAGACACACTTGTGTGGGGCTCTGCTGTGAGGAAGCCATGTAAGGCCGCAGGCACTCTACGGTACTCATTCTTTGGCTGTGCTGGACAGCAGTGGCCCAGATCCTGAACCCAGCAGCAAGTGAGGCCCTGGGAGCTGTGTGTCTGTGCCTAGCAGTACGCACTACAGCATGACCACAGAGCAGTGTGTCTGTCCAGCAGCCCCTCTGGAGTCAGTGATTATCCTTTAATTCCTTCCCAGCATAAATTGGCATGAATGGATTCTGTTGTTTGCAACAAATATTCCTGACTCATGTAGAAATCTAACTCAGTATCAAGTGACTGGTTTACTTGTCACTTGATGGTGTTTTTCTCCACTTGGATTTTATTGTTTTTTGAATTGGGTCCTCTAAAAATTCATATGTTGAATTCCTAATTCCCAATTCCTCAGAATATGACTTTATTTGGAAATAGGGTCATTGCCAATATAATTAGTTAGGATGAGATCCTACTGGATTAGAGTGGGTCCTGCTCCAATATGACACACAGGAAGAGCATCATCTAAAGACGGGGGTAGAGAGTGGGCTGGTGCTTCTACACGCCAAGGAACCTCAAAGACAGCCAGCAAACCACCAGAAGTCAGAGGAGAAGTCTGGAACAATTTTTCCCTCACAGCCTCAGAAGGAATCAGCCTGATGACACCTGGATTTTGTACTTCCATCCCCTGGAACTGTGTGACAGTAAATTTTGGTCATTCAAGCCACTCAGTCTATGATATTTTGTTACAGGAGCCCTAGAATACTAATACAGATTCTTGAGTTTCAATTACGGAATTTGTCATATCCTAACAGCAGGGGCTCCGTTGTTGCTCAGCAGAATTGTTGAATGATGAAGCCTGAGGTAAGATCAGGAGTCAGCTGGTCCACCCCCGACTCTGACATACAAAGAATGAAAACCCCAAAGGCCACGTGACTCCTCCAAAATCAGACAGCTGGTGGCAGCAGGGCAAGGTATAGAAGACCTGACTTTTAAGTTGTGTCAAACATCATTCCCACTGAGATGGGAACTGAAAGGGCAGCAAAGCTCCAGAGGTAGGTTTGGACAGAAGCCGCCCTGCAAGGTTCATAGCTACTATGTTGTTTCCCATCAGAATCACCCGGGGAAGTCTCTAAAAGTACAGAGCCTTGGCCTCTCCCCGAGACCCACTGAATCACATTTCTGGGAACGGAGTCAGAGAATCCTGTATTTTAAGAGCTCAGTCAGGTTTAGAGAATCTTTTTTTTTTTTTTTTTAATCTTAGAGGAAGAGGTGGGAGAGGGGCACAGGGAGGGGGAGAGAGAGAATCCCAAGCAGACTCCCTGCTGAGTGTGGAGACCCATGCAGGGCTTGATCTCACAACCCTGAGATCATGACCTGAGCCAACATGGAGAGTCAGACACTTAACCGACTGAGCCACCCAGGCTCCCCCAGGTTTAGAGATCCCAGCACACAACCAAGGAGAGTGAGTGGGGCCTGGGCTGAGGGGCAGGCAAAGCTGGGGTGAGGGCTGCCAGCTGTGTGACCTTGGACACCTTACCCAAACTCTCCAAGTCTCAGCTTCCTTGCCCGTAAAAGGAAAGTAATACCGCTTACTGCCTCCGTAGTCTGTATAGAATTGAAAGAAAATTCACGTACAGCACAGAGCAGTGTGCCCAGCACATAGTAAGCACTCCTTAGAATTCAGCCACTACCGTGCTGTTATTCATGAAGAAGTGAGCGCGACATTTACCAAGCCTCATCTTTAGGCCACATCGCTCCCTCCTGACATCCGAGACCGGGACTACTCCTGTTATCTTCGCCTCTAATAAGGTCAGAGTCTCATGCTGGCCTCCCCAGTCAAAATCCTACTCACTCTGCAAGGTCAAGTGTCACTTCCTCTTGACACCTGTCTCAATCCCCTTCCTGTGTCTTCAGCCCCTTGCCCCAGCCTCTGGAGGCTGTTTCATTGCTGTGTTGATTGTCCCACATCTGTCCCTGTTACTAGCCTAGCCCAGCATTGAGCACTGGGTCTAGCACAGAAGAGACGCTCAGGAAACTTTCCCCTAATCAGATGCATTGTGAATGCTCATTCCAATCCCAGCAAGGCCCTACTGGACTTTTCTAAGCTGAGACTCAGGATTCCAGGTGACAGTGATCCGTTGACAGCACCTTATAGAGGAAGTCAAAGGGTCACCAACAGAAAGGTTTGAGTCAAGAGTGGCACTCAAACTCAAACGTAATTATTAGGGAATGGCAAAAGGATTCCGGGTCATGGGTTTCTGGAAGACTCTTTCAGAGTCCGCAACAGGCAGCATTGTGCATCTGGCCGTGATCTCCAGGGAACCTGGGTAGCGGATCCTGACTCTGATGGGGAGAAACGCTCTGATTCCCCAGAGGAATGAGTGGCAGTTAAGGAATAAAAACATCACCTGTGTGCGGGGCTATATTAATCATGGTTGTGCTCTGCGAGGATCCTGTTCCATAGAAAGCTCTATGTGCCTACATTTCTTATCATGGATGGTTCGGGGTATTAGGTCAGGCAAGATGAAAGAGGGAGAGAGAGAAAAATTGATGAATGGTATACTGCTGGGCTATTTTTCTCTTAAATATCTTCCCTTTTTTTTATATCTGTTATAACATCTTGACCTGAAAGGAAATTTCTATCTCTCTCTCCTCTTACTGAAATGGGGCTGCACAGGTTTGAGGTAGACGATGTCACTCAGGTGGACCATTATGAACAAAAATAGAGGCAGCTCTCGGGGGCTGAGGTAATAGATGACACAGATGATTAAAACCTGGTGGAAATCTCCAAGCTCCTATTTACCATAACTCTTCTCTCTCTGCTTTCCCAGGCTTACCAGCCCTGCCAACGGTCTGGCAAATGCCTAGGAACCTGGTGACTTGAGACTTTTCTGCCATTGGACAGTGAACTATTAATTGCAAGAGAGAAAGAAGTGTTCCATTTCTTTCTAGAGAGCGTATTCCTCCCAAAAGCTAGTCTTTAAACTTTGCCTCCTCTTATCCTTACATTCCCTTGATGTCTGTTATTAATTGCCTGTTCCTCCTCTGCAGTGTCTTTTAAATTTATCCCTTTCTCTCCACCCCCCACACCAATTGTCCCATTAGAATTTCACTGCTTCATGCCTGGATCAGTGCAACCCTCCTTCCTGCTCCCAGACTTCTCACATACAACCTCAGCCATGTCTCAACGGTCAAACACCAACATACTATGCATCCTGACATTCAAAATCCTGTCGATTCTGACCCCTCTGGGCCCTGTCCGATATCTCTCTGCCCATCTACCATCCAACCATCCATCCAACCATCCATCCATCCATCCATCCATCATCCATCCATCCATCCACCCATTTGTCCACCATCCATTCATCCATCCATCCACCCATTTATCCATCCATCCATCCATCCATCCATCCGTCCGTCCGTCCATCCATCCATCCATATCATTCATCTATCCATCCATCCACCCATCCATCCATCCATCCATCCATCCATCCATCCATCCATCCATCTATCATCAGCCTTTATTCTCTTACATAGGTCTTTACCTGAATCAGGACCATGTTCCCTCTGCCCTTAGAAACATTTCTGTCCATTCCTGAAGCCATGCCTTTTTTTTCCTAAGTCCTACAAGATGCTCTTCACATAAATCACAGACCTATGTCAACAAGCCTGGGAAATGCTGCATACCTCAGCCCCTCTTGGGGTTCACAATGCACATTTATACTTTAAAAACCTTTTGAAGTCTTATAGCCAAATATGTGTTATTCTTTCTACCTCAAATATTCCCCCAAGCCCCCCGACTAACTAAATCTTTACTCATCTTTTAGACCCTGTTTGGATGTCACTTTTTCAGGGAACACTGCCCTCACGCCTCCTCTCAACGTAGGTGCTGCTCCATTACAGCTTCTAGAGCATCTTCCATTCCTCCTGCAACCCAGTCACCCTATTTGTAACCATCATAATGTCTGTATTTCCAGCTGGAATGCAACTTCCACGAAGGCAGGGGACACCACTCTCTTTTTTGGTGCCTTATCCTCAACAGACAGCACAGTATCTGGCATACAGTGCGTTCATACACATTATCCACCAACTAAAGAGAAAAAAACAAAATGTAACTTTGGGAAACATTACAGCAAACAAATGCTTTTGGCTTGAGAACGTTTCTCCCTTTTTGTACAATAGATGTTGCTCCACCATGAAACACCCTTAAAAGATGTTTCCCTTTCCCTTTGCCTAAAATGCTTCACCTCCTCAACAGACAGCAAATCCTATCCCTCACTATTAGTTAGAACTCTTTTTGTTGCAAGCCACAGAAAATCCAGTTAAAACTAGTTCACATAATAAAGGACTCTGAAAAGTCTAGAACTAGGACTAGTTTCCAGTAAGGGTTTATATAGCAAATCAAATGATGTCACTGGTGGCCTGGTTTCTCCCTGGCTCCCCTCTGTCTTCTATTTGCATTCCACAGTGAGGCTTCCTCCCAGTGCCCACATCCTGCCCCCGGGTTCCCCCTTTGAAGTAGAGGAAAGGTTGTCCCACTGCCTCATATCATACTGAGTCTATTCTGATGTCCTCTAAGCAAAAGACATGAAGCTTTTCTTTCTAGGGGAGTTCAAAGTCTGGCAGTGACTCAACGGTTGGGGACAGGAGTCCTCTGGAGGTGTCTTCGCTCATCTATCTGGCAGTTGAACCGCAACTGGATTCGCAACTGGGACTATGAGCCAGAACTACCAAACGTGACCTCTTGCTGTGACTTCACAGCATGGTGGCCTCTGACCTCTCTTACATGGGGGCTCGGGGTTCCAAAGGCAAGTATTCCTAAAAAACCAAGGTGGGGCTTACCTTTAATGAACTAGCCTCAGAAGTCACAAAGTATCACTGCCACAGTAGTCACAAGCCCACACAAATTCAAGAGGAAGAAACAGATGGCCCACCACTCAATGGGGGAGTATCAAATCATATTGTAGAGTGTGGGTTAGGAGATATCACTGTAATCATCTTTCAGAAATACAATATGCCACACACCATTACATTTTTTGAGTCTCTAAGGGCAGGGGCTTTTTATAAATACTGCTTGAACCAGCCATTGAATCTAAGAATAGGAATAATTTGCCAATTATATGTTAATTTAGTCTGTAACAAGATCAAACAAACCTTTGTTAGGTTTTCTATTTAAAGTGTTTAAAAGATTCAGTTCTGTTAGAATATGCATAAGAGAGATAGATGGCTGCATGCAAGATTAAAATAGGAAGATTCTAGGGACAACCACTTGAGGACTTGAAATAATCATTGGAAGTAGATTTGGTCTTAGGAAGAAACTGCGTCTAGGAACTGTCCAGTTTTCCAAATTCTCCATCATCTGCTCCTCCTCCAAATCTTCGCCTTGAACTCAGTTCATACCAAATTTCCTGTGGTTTCTCAAAGCTTGCCACAAACTCACTCACCTCAGGACCTTTGCATGTGCTAATCCTCACAACTGAGACTATTTCTAGTCCTAATGCTGGTCTAACTTAGATGACACCTACTCCAGGAGGCCTTCCCTGACATACTCTTTTCTACCATCACAAAATGTCCCATCTTTTGGGTACTGCCTGGCCACTTGTTTGTCCCCTCCACTAAACTGTACACCCTATGAGAAGACAAACAAAATCCATCTCATTAGCCATTATATGGTTGTGCCTGACACACAGGAAGTCTTCAAAGAATATGTGGCAGACGCTGTCATTGCTCAGTTCCAGCTGCCAGTATTTACACTATTTTGGCTGAGCACTTTCTGTGGCCACCAAAACCTGTTTTGCCTACTACAGTTGTAGCACCAAAGTTCCAGGGAATCCGTGCTCCCTAGAAGCAGTCCTCAGTCAATGACTAATGGGAGCTGGTGTACGAATATCCCTATTCCCTCAACCGTTGGGTGGGATAACTCTGGGGCCTGTATTCTACACTGGACTCCAAAGTGTGCCAGCTGACCCAGCAACACACCCTTTATTGGATTCTTTCCTCCCTCTTATTTTCTCACTTCACAACTGGCGGTTTCTTCAGGTCTCCAGCAAAGCACTTGCTCTCCAATCCTTGACTTGGGATCTGCTTCCCTGAGAACCTACCTTAGGACAGAATGTTTGTTGAGTGAACGAGGGAGCCTCTGTTCTAGTCCCTCCCCCTCTCGCCACAGCACAGCTGGTGCATGCAACCCAATAGCCAGCAGCCATGCATGATCCGAGCCAGGAAGAGCAAACACCTAGCAGGAAATTTTAAACCTTCATTTCTGTCTCCACTGACATGTGTAATCAAGACACACACACACACACACACACACACACACACACACACAGGAACATTATTTTACTTAGAAGTGCAATGTTGAGAAGTGGCACTGGAAAAGATGGTTAAATCAGTAAATAACATGGCACCTGTGAATGAAATTAGCTTTAGCAGTCGAAACAAAAGGCTGGCTAGATCAATTTCCAGATGAATAATACCGCTTGCTTTTCATTTGCTTGGCACTTGACTGGCATTACACAATCTTTCTTCCATCCTGCTGCAGAAATGGGGGTCAAAGGCACTCTAGGATTCACCCAACACTGGAGAGGAAGCTGATATTGGAGGTAGGAATGGAATTTAGGGTTTGCCTTCTTTTTCTCCTCTCAAGCCATTATTATAATTTGGAAAGAGATTTGCAGTGGATTACATACTGCTCTGGGGTCAGTGAGGGTACTACGCTTTTATTAGCCCACCATACTTCCCCTACAATTCTCTCTCTTTTTTTTTCCTTCCAGTTAATTAATAGGTGTTTGCTGGATATGGGAAGAATAGGGCACATTTCTCTGGGGGATAAACACTGGAAAAGCTTGAAACGTATGAGGCTTAATCCTGCAAGGGGCCCTCTAAGGTCAGGAAACCAATGATCCAGGATCTGATGTTCTCTTTCCGCCACAACCCAGCTCCATATCTGAGGGGAGAGGAGGGCACAGAGAGGAGCAGCGAGCCCTAGAAAAAACAATATTTGTACTTCCCTCCTCTGTCAAAAGAAATAATCTTTAAATTGAACACAAATCTAGAGAGGGTAAAGAAATCCAAGAGCTCAAAGTATGGAGGAAGAAGGAGTTATTTGGCCATATTCAGAGAGTGTGTGTGTACACCTGCACCTGGGCACGTGAAGGGCATGTTTCTGATGTTACTTGAATCTGTCTCCTCCCTGATGCTGACTGCCAAGTCCTCTTGCTTCCAACGCCCTCCTCTCAGACCCAATCACCCACCAATTTTATCAATCCAAATCCTACCATTGGACTCTCCTACTTAAAACTAGTGGTTCTCAGTTGGCTGCAGGGGCGTGTTGAAATGCCCACAGAGCCAGAGGGAATGGCAGGGACTGGGACAAACAGAGACTACCCCCACCACCGCCTGGTTCTTAGGAGAGGCAGCTATAACCAATCGAGTGCCAGCTCGTTACAGGACCATGAACCCAATGATGTCAGATCTGGTTCTTCCAAGGGACGCCAGAAAGGTACTGACTTCTAAAACTTTGTGAGAGCTAAACAAAACATGTCCTTAAGATAAAATAATAATAATAATAATCATCATTATCGTCATCATCATCATCATCTCATGGTCACTAGCTTGCAAGCTCCTGCCCTCAGGATGAAATGTAAAGCCCTTCTACATGGCTTCCAACGCCTTCTAGGGTCTTATCTATTCTTGTTTCTGTCCCAGTCATCAGGTTAACATCCAGAATTGAAAGGGGAGAGTATAGACTCGTCTTGAGTGGAGTCCTCAGAGCAAGCTCACCATTTCTGCTCAGATTGCTCATTACAGGCGGCCTTGAAGGGTGCTGAGATTATGGGAACACCAAGTCCCCCTGGGATTCCTTCCCGGTGCACATTCCCCTCCAGTTCACCCTCTGGAAGTTCAAAGACCCTGTTTCCACCAACAGCATGGTCTTCAGCAGGTTCTCATCCACCTGGAAACTTGCATTCATTTTTCAAAACCCAGCATAAACCTTACTTCTTCCTCCCTGAAGACTCTCCAGAAAGAATTACTCCTTTTTCCTTCCGTACCTTGCACTCATTGTCACTATCATATGGTCCCAAGGTGGTGTCTCTATTGCTTCCCGTTTCTGACTCCCCCCCAGACTGAGGCCTCTCTGAGTCCGGGCCTGCGCCTTGTGGTATTGGTGTCCTCAGGGCCTGGTTCACAGAGCCCTTCTTCTACTTCTGTATTCCAACATCTAGAATCATCTCTCACACCTCTGCGAACACACCAGACATTCAGTAACTGCTTGTTGAAACGAAACCAAACTGAGAACTGAGAATTCACGTTGCCAGGCTCCTGACTCACAACTTCCTTATAGAATGCACCTCGCCCGCCACCTGCCTAACCCACTTATGTAACCCAGTTTGGCATTTCTGATTCCTCACTCGGCCCGGGAGGTTTTGCAATGGGCCGCACCTGCTGTGGGGTCGGGGACAGCCGGGGGGGAGCAGGTGGGCAGCCGAGCGCAATTATGCAGAGCCGCGGCTGGCCAGATTGGAGAAGGGACAGCTTTGTCAGGGTGCCTGGATGCGGCACCTGTGCCGAAATCAGAGCAAAAGGAAAGGGGATGCAGTGGCTGGCCAGTGCCTGCCTTGGAAGTGGTGCCAGAAAGTGGCAGGGGTGGGGCCCCCAGGGTGGAGGAGGAGGACCGGTTTCCTAATAGTGGGGATTTCTGGGGAGGAGGAGTCACGGGAAAGACCTCGCACAGGGTGGATGAAACAAGCTTCTATTTTTGTCGAAGCCAAGGGCAGTGACTGTACTGAAATGCCCTGGCCTTGTGGGCAGAAGGGTGAGCCGGGACACCCTCTGTCCCTTCCTGCCCTGGGCAGAAAGCTCAGAAGAGGCACTGTGCCCCCATGTTCTGGCACCAGCTGGCCAAACCCACAGACAGGCAGTCCATCATCCCCGAGCGCCTGGCAAGTGAGCAGAGAAGGAAGCAATTCTAATTCTAAGTTTGATCCGCGCTCTGGACTGGATGGAGCCATGTGAGTCCATAGGAAGGAGGGGGGCTAGCCCAGCAGTCTTTTCTGGACTCACAGGCCCTGGGGAAAATTCCCCAGGGGCAGTGAGAAATATTTGGAAAAGGTTCCTTTAACCAAAAAAGGAATCTTGTCGCTTTCAATATTTTGAAACCCAAGAGCCAGGCGCCTGGGTGGCTCAGTCGGTTAGGCATCCGACGCTTGATTTCGGCTCAGGTCATGATCTCAGGGTCATGGGATGGAGCCCTGCCTGGGGCTCTGTGCTCAGCAGGGAGTCTTCTTAGGATTCTCTCTCACCCTCTCTCTCCACTGCTCCCTTACCTCTCAAAAAAAAAAAAAAAATTAAACGCAGGAGAAAATGTCTTCTTTGAACCAGGGACTTTTTTTTTTTTTTTTTGCACTATTTTATTTTTATTTTGCATTATTTTCGTGTATTTTTATTTGCATTACTTGAGTTAATCCTCGTAACGCTTCTTGGGGATGGGTCCGTTTTCAACCAACAGAAACTCACGTTGGCCCCAGAGAGCAGATAGCTCCCTGAGTGAGTGAGGTGGCCCCCAGCCCTCCTATTCTTACATTCATTCAGCTTCTTTTTGGCCACCAGAAGGAAGGAGAAGACTGGGGTGAGGTGGAAATAGGAAGAATAGAGAAGGTTATAGATGGGATGCTGCCTATTTCCCCTGGAGGGGCTTCAATGCGGTTGCAGTATGGTTAAGGATGAAAGGGCCTGAGGTTTTTTTGGATTTTTCCAATGATTTGGAAAATCACTTTCCAGTGATCCAGAAAGACTCAGGACTAGGTACGATTTAGGATCAAGAAGACCATTCTCTTCGTCTATACAGAAATGGCATTGCTCTGGTGCTCAGTCTCTGCTCCTCTGGGGAGACTTAAATGAATCCCCAAATGGCACTCTTACGTGGTTTTGGCAATCCAGCCATGAGTGTCTCCTGGAGGCCTAGCAGAAACAAGGTGGGGTAGGGGTGAGGGCCAAGTGCAGAAGAGGCAACAGGGGACGCTCTAGCAACTCTAATCTGTCATTAAAATTAAGTGTGACTTTGGGGCACTTGGCTGGCTCCATCAGTGGAGCATGCGACTCTTGGTCTTTGGGTTGTGGGTTCAAGCCCCATGTTGGTAGAGTAATCATTTAAAAATAAAATCTTAAAAAAATGTAAATGTGACTCATATTACGGACACATGCTCACAAAGACACCTAAAAACCCAGATCACACCACTTTCAGAGACATTAAGTACTATTTAAAAACGGCACACCAAAGAGTGGCACGCGAACGGAGAACACGCAGGATTCAAAATGAGCACTTGCTAATACTCTGGGAGAGCATCGTGGTACGCAAACCCAGAACTTTGCCTTTTCATCACACTTCCACCTATTCTTTTGTGGCAAATAGGTCAGTCATTTGGATATTTGGTTTTTTTTGCCTTGGCATTTCCACCTTTTAGTGAAATTCATATTTTACTCCTAATAACTCACTAAAAAGAATCATATAGAAATATAAATAGTTGAGCTTGTCTGGTAAAAGAAAATAATTCATTTACAAGGCAAAGCATTCCATTTTAAAAGGTAGTTGGAGGAAATAGGAGCTATCCACACTGCGGAAAAACAATAATTGTGGTTATGTGAGTTAAGTAACTGTTGAGGTTTGTGGCTTGTTTTGTTTTTTAAGAATAACACTGGAGAAGACTAAATAATGTTAAGATGGCAATACTCCCCAGACTGGTCTACAGATTCAACACTATCCCAGTCAAAACCTCAGTTGCCTTTCTTGCATAAATTGACAAATTGATCCTAAATTCATATAGAAATGCAAGGGACCCAAAATAGCCAAAAGAGTCTTGAAAAAGATCAAAGTTGGAAGACAGAGTTTTCTCAATTTCAAAACCTATGACAAACCTACACTAATCAAGACAGTGTGGCACTGGTATAAGGATAGACACACACTGAGAGTCCAAAGATTAACTCCTATGTTTATAGATAATTGATTTTCAACAAGGGTGTGAAGACAATCCACTGGGAAAAGAATAGTCTTTTCAGCAAATAGTGTTGGGATGACTGCATATCCATACGAAAGAAAGAAAGAAAGAAAGAAAGAAAGAAAGAAAGAAAGAAAGAGAAAGAGAAAGAGAGAGAGAGAGAGAGAAAGAGAGGAAGGAAGGAAGGAAGGAAGGAAGGAAGGAAGGAAGGAAGGAAGGAAGGAAGGGAGAAAGAGAGAAAGAGAGAAAGAAAGGAAGGAAGGAAGGAAGGAAGGAAGGAAGGAAGGAAGGAAGGAAGGAAGGAAGAAAGAAAGAAAGAAAGAAAGAAAGAAAGTATCTGTACCTCACATCATATACAAAAGTAACTCAGAATGAATCAGACACTTAAATGCAAGTGCTAAAACTATGAAATTCTTAGAAGAAAACAGGAATAAATCTTTGTGAACTTGAGTTAGACATGACGCCAGAATCACAACAAAAAGAAAAAATAGATAAACTCCATCAAAAATAAAAACATTTGTGTTTCTTGGATACCACCAAGAAAGTGAAAAGTCAACTCACAAAATAAGAAAAAATATTTGCAAATCTTATATATGATAAGAATCTATATTCAGAATATATTTTAAAAAAAACTCTTACAACTCTACAAAAAAAGATAAATAACCAGATTTAATACTGGGCAAAGGAGCTCCTGGGTGGCTCAGTTGGCTAAGCGTCTACTGTTGGCTCAGGTCGTGATCTCAGGGTCCTGGGATCCAGCCCGGAATCAGGCTCCCTGCTCAGTGGGGAGTCTGCTTCTCCCTCTTCCTCTGCCTGCTGCTCCCTCTGCTTGTGCTCTCTCTGTCTCTCTCTCAATAAATAAGTAAAGTCTTTTAAAAAACAAAAACAACAACAACAAAAAACCCGGGCAAAGGATTTGAATACACATTCCTCTAAAGAAGATGTACAAATACTCAATAAGAATGTGAAGAGACGTTTATCATTACTAAGCATTAAAAAAATGCAAACCAAGCCTCAATGAGATCTCACTTCACACCTACTAGCAAACCCTTGTTCTGGCTTATAATAAAAAAGATGGACAAATAGCAAGTGTTGATGAAGATGTAGAGACATTGGAACTCTTACACATTGCTGGAGGACATGTAAAAACGTGCTTGCCTTCTGGAAAACAGTTTGGCAGTTCTTTAGTTAGTTAAACACGGAGTTAATAGGAATTCTAGTCCTGGGTATATACCCAAGAGAATTGGAACTATGTATCCACACAATAACTTGTACATGGTTAAGTTAGAATTCAATGTTCAAGGGGAGTCTCAATGGTTAAGAGTCAGACTCTTGGTTTCAGCTCTGGTCATGATCTCAGGGTCATGGGATTGAGCCCTGTGTGGGGCTCTGTGCTGGGCATGCAGCCTGCTTAAGATTCTCTCTCTTCATTTCCCTCTCTCTGTACCAAAGTCCCCAGCCCCATTCTTGTGCACTCTCTCTCTCAAAAAAAAAAAAAAAAAAGAAAAGAAAAGAAAAGAAAAGAAAAAAAAAGAAAGAAAGAGAGAGAGATAGAGAATTAAGTGTTCACAGCAGCATTATTATTCCAAAAAATGGAAACAAGTCACAGGTCTGTTATCTGTTGAGTGGATAAACAAAGGTGATCTACCCATACAGTGGAATATTACTTAGCCTTAAAACATGAAGTATTGATACATGCTACAACATGCATGACCCTTGACAATACTGCGCTAAGTGAAAGAAGCCAGACATAAATGCCCACATGTCATAGACCCCACTTCCACGAAGGTAAAATAGGCAGGGACACCTGGGTGGCTCAGCAGTTGAATGTCTGCCCTCAGCTCAGGTCATGATCCCGGGGTCCTGGGATTGAGTCCCACGTCGGGCTCCCCGCAGAGAGCCCGCTTCTCCCTCTGCCTGTGTCTCTGCCTCTCTCTGTCTCTCTCATGAATAAATACATAAAATCTTTTTTTAAAATAGGCAAATCAATAGACATGGGAAAGTAAATTAGTGCTACTAGGAGCGAAGGGTTTGGACAGTGAGAGAAGGACTGCCAATGGGTACACATTTCTGTTTGGGGTGATGAAAATGTTCTGGAGTCAGATAATGGTAATGGTTGCACAACTTTGTGATTATATTAAAACCACTGAATTATGCACTTTAAGAGGGTGAATGTTACAGCATGTTAATTATAGTTCCATTAAAAAAAACTCAGGTGTTGGTCAAAATAATAAGTAAAAAGGAACAACCCTCAAGAAGTATGGCCTGCATAACCACTAGCTCAAGAAACAGGAGTCTGGACTCTTCCAAGACAGAGGGCTTACCTGGCCCTCAAAGAAAACTGGGGGAGGACCCTCCATCATCCCTCATGCTCAGACAGCTGCGTACTTCTCCCCAGAGCTGGTGCAGAAAAGAATTTTGCAGCCCAGTTCCCACAGCTGACCTCCCTATGCTGTTACATTCCAGAAATCCGGTTATTTCTAACACACATTACATTTTCTCATGTATTACCCAAGTCTAAAACCTCAATCACCTTAAAGAATTCAGACTGCAAAGGAAGAGACCCAAAGTTTACAGATATGGCCATTGCAGCATGTTGTAGAACACTGAGAAACTGGAAAGGATCTACCTACCCAACAGTATGAAATTGGTCAGGAAAACTATGGTATGTCCTTGCAACGGGATATTACGGAACTCCTGAAAGTAATAAGTAGTGTTTAGTGACACGGGGGAGAGGCTTAGGTTAATGACAAGCAAAAGTACGACAGATACAGAATCGTATGGGCATTATGTTCTCAACTCTGATAAAAAAAAATATACTTAGGAAATATTCCATGATCTTAATAATGATCATCTTAGTGGCTGGATATTTTCATTCTAAATTTCTTTTCAGATCTTCCACAGTAAGTATGCCATGTTTTGTATTGGGAAAAAAAATTATTTGGAGGAGAAATCCCAGGTGGCAAAACAGAAGAATTTTAACACAGCCTTGGATGTACTATGGGTACCGCATTGGCCGGAATCTGTCCCAGGGCCACTGC
Source organism: Canis aureus (assembly GCF_053574225.1). Lineage (NCBI taxonomy): Eukaryota > Metazoa > Chordata > Mammalia > Carnivora > Canidae > Canis > Canis aureus. The sequence goes on from NC_135647.1 coordinate 22,206,381, forward strand.
TCAGTTGTCCTGTGTGCTCAGAGAAAAGGCAATGATGTGAGGAAGCACAGGCAACCTCTGCCACAGGGCTGCAAGCGTGTACAGGCATTGGTTGAAGATCACACAGCTGATAAGAGTGAGAGCAAAGGTTCAAAATCAGGGCTGAGTCTTGGTCTTGTCTATCTTGTGGTTCTACCCTCTTCCAGGTCCCGACAGTCCTTTCGCCTCTGGAATGTTCTCTAGTCTGTTGATGTTAGACTCATCATGAGGGAGAGTAAAAAAGTCTGATGAAAACATTCATGCTTAAATGCAATTTGAACTTTCCTACACCCATCAACAATTTCTTGTACAATATTTTCTTCCCAGGTTTTTTTTTCCCCTTGCTTCATTTCTGTAATTCTCCATTAAACATTAATGTGAAGCTGATGTAGGTAATTGCCGAAGCACTGTATTGTGCATCTGAAACTAATAGAACGCTGTATGTTAACTATACCAGAATTAAATAAAAACTTAAAAAAAGAAGAAGAAAATAAAAAGAAATACACTGATATGTTAAAAAAAAATAATAAAACCACTAAAGGGAAGCAGACACCAGTTTTAAGGCAATTCATTACTGTGCTTACGATATAGGCCATCATTTATAGGTTCGTTTTTGCAAAAGCCCGACTTCAAAGGCTCTTCCCTGCTTCATAGGGCCTTTCCCAGACGTGCGCTCTGCTGCCTCCGAGTGGTGGGCAGTGCTTGGCTCTTCCTCAGGTTCTGATGGTGAGCTTTCCCCAGAAATGGAAAAAAAAAAAAAAAGAAAGAAAGAAAAAAAAGCTGAGTGTAAACAAAAACTTGATTGACTAATTATTATCATTAAACAAAAGGCCTATAATTCAAACATGATTTAAAGAAATACAGATGTGCCTGGGGATATTTATTTGCAAATATTTATTTTAAAAAATGAGAAGGGATCTAATTAATATCATCTTGACACTTCAAACACATTTCCTTATCTAACCTTCACACGAACCGTGCTGGGACAGGTCTTCCTATCAGGGTTCTGTCGACGGAACCTGGCACGTGGGCTAGTGAGTGAGTGGGCTGCGGTTCATCTTCTTGGCAATCTCTTGTTCTGGCTCCTAATCTCTCTGACCCATTTCCTTATCTGTAGAATGAGAAAGGAGTGAAAAATAGTAACAAACAAACAAATAAATAAAATACCTACTTCTCGGAGTGCAGGGAGAGCTGAATGGGATGACAGATCCACAGCACGGAGACATGATTATGACAACTCTTTCATTTACAGATAAGGAAGGTAGGCGCAGACAGTCAGTTTCTCCAAGCCACTCAGACAGAATAGTAAGGCTGGGGCTTGAGCCCAGGCTTCTGTAGGTCCGATGCCTGAACTCTTTCTCTCACCTCTTACTGCCTTGAATATTCTAGGAGACACAAAGACTCAGGCATAAAGATGCCTACGCTGGACCAGCTTGTAGTTTGCAGGTAAGCATCCTTTCCATTTAATTTATAAAATGCCTCAAGGTGCCTGGGCGATGCAGTCGGTTAAGTCGATCAGACTCCGGGTTTCCGCTCAGGTCTCCGGTGGTGACCTCAGAGTCTTACGATAGAGCCTTGTGTGGGGCTCCATGCTCAGCAGGGGTCTGCTTGGGATTCTCTCTCTGCCTCTGCCTCTCCTGCTTATGCTCTCTCTCTCTCTCTCTCTCAAATAAATCATTTTAAAAAACAAAATAAAATAAAAATCGAATGTCTCAGTCACCGTCTACTCAAACTCTACCGCTTTTTAAATTGCTCTTCATCCCAAGGTGTGGGGAATCGAAAGCTTAGCTCATTTACCTTCAGTCTTTCTCACCCCAGAATGAATGCTTATCTGGAAATACTGGAGTTCCTGGAGCCATCTCTCTAACATGCAGTAATAATTGATCAGAGTCTCCACCCACCTCCTGCTGGACAAGGGTGAGAGATCCCAGGACCTGAGTTCCAGCCCCACCACGTACTAGTTATTGCACCTCATGTGATTTCTCCTGCCCGAGTCTCAGGTTCCTTCACAAGGAACTGGAGACACCTGTAGTACACCAACTCACCTCACAAGCTTGTGGGATCAAACGAAGTGGAACCCGTTGCAAATTACAAAGTTCTGTGTGATTGCCACAATCTATCGCCAGGCAGTTCTTCAAATAGGAGACAGATTTCTTTCCTTTGGCAATAATCGTGAGTAATATATTCCAGGATGTTTTGCATTTTCCTGTGCTTAAAATAAAACTGAACCCAAACAAGAATGCAGACATGGTCCTGCGTTCTGCGACTCTTGCTGAGTATCTCCCATGTGGGAGGCCCTATGCTTAGTGCACTGGAGATGAGATGTAGTCCCACCCCCAACTACTTCGCCGTCTAGTGGAGGAGGCCAGACATTTATATAAAATGTTGTATACTTGAAGAGAGGGACAAATACTGTGTGAGAAAAGTCGAAAGAAGCAGCGGTTACTTCCAGTTTAGGGAAATCTGGGAAGACTCCTTGGAGGACAGAATATTGGAGTTGGGTCTTAAAGTCGGCTAATAATGGGGCAAGTAAAGAGCACTACCTGAGCAGAGACTTGGAGGCAGGAAAATGCAGGCTATGTATGGAAAGGGAGGAGTACTTGGACTTAACTGAGTCAAAGGGTACAAAAAGAAAAAGATGGGAAACAGGGACAGGTTTGAGGGTACTTGAAAGTCTGACTGATGGCTTATTTTTTGAATAGGAAATCAAAGATTCATCCAGCACAGGGTTTGCAGGATGCCCTTGAGTGGGTGTAGAGACCAAGGGCAAGCAGAACACTTTGGGGGTCATTGCAGTGGTCCTGTGATGTGTAAGGGAATTCTGAATTTAGGACAGCAGCAGAAACAGGGATTCTATACCTTGTATCTCTATCTTATAGGTACAGAATGTCTTATGATGTCTGTTATTGTCTGTTTTTGTGTGTCTTATTCTGGATTCTAATTCAAAAGACTTGCCGGAATAAGACATACAAAAAGGCTGGGACTCTAAGAACCGGTAAGCAAATCAGGGTTTGTTTCAGGATTTTAAATGCATCTGTTTAACAAACATGGCCCAGATGTGTGCTAGGGGCTGAAAATACCGCAGTGAGGAAGATAGACAAGTTCCTTTGTGGGAGGGAGGCAGACTCGAAACAAGTAACCCAGTACAGAAAGGAGGGAGTAAGTAATAGGGTGATATGACACCGTGTCCAGGGGGGCAGGGCAGGGGTGTGGAAGGTAGGGGAGCGACTCAGGTAGGTGACATTTTGACTGAACTTTAAGTGATGAGTGTAAGACTGCCAGGGGAAAGTTTGAAGGAAGAGTAATCTTCACAACTTTGAATCCAAATTACTTTTTTAGGGAGTTACCTTTTGCCATTAAGACAACAATGTGTGGCCCCCAAACAAGGGACAATCTCTTATTTGCTATCTGGTAGAGTAGATGACCTCGCTTGTCACTTGGGTATAGTAGATTCTCAACCTCTAATATGACTTCTTTCTCCCAACATGACTATGGGCCAATTTCCTATCCCTTCTTCCAAACAGATGACCTTTGGGTGTCCAAAGGTGTGTTTTTTATTAAGTTTCTCTAAAAGATTAGCTTTATAGATAACATTTAGCACCAAACCAAAGTATCCCAGAAGCTCATATACATTGGATAATCAAGACTTCTACATTGATACATGATATAACAAATGTCCCTGCTCCATTTAATAGACCAGTAGGCAGTTTTCACAAAAAGACAGGTGAATTTCTAGTCCAAAGGGTGAGTCAACCCATCTGGTATGACAAATGCTGTTTCTGGCTTCATTCCTTGTCTGAGACCTTTTGCCAAAACCTTTTTCATGAATCAATAGTTAAGATAATCTAAGCTGTTCCCAATAGATTCAACAGTGCATTGGTTCCAGGCATAAGACATCAATTTGGTTTGGATATAAAATTTAATATTCTATAATTCACAGAAAATCTAATTCATGTACCATCTGGTTTTGGAAGAAAGACCTCTGGAAAAATTCAGGGGCTTTCAGGATTAACATTTCTTATCCTCTTCCTGATCTCACTCAAGACCTTTCCACTCACACTAAAAAGTAATCATCTGTCTGGCATATTACCCCTTATTTCAAAAATGATAAGTTCATTCCACCTGGCTTACTTTGTAATATGTCCATGAATATTCTCGTTCCCTTGCCCTGACTAATAGTCTGAAGCCACATTACATGTTTCCTGCTCCCTAGCTGAGGGCTATGAGGCATATACCCATCAGGTCACCACCTGGTTAATCTTCCTGAACCTCCCCATTTGATACTTTGCAACCTAAAAGGTTTACAAAACGTTTATCTCACTTGGTCCTCATGCTGACCCTGAGAACATTCCCATTTTACAAATGAGGCCATCAAAGCCAAGAAGGTGACAGGTCTACCAACTGGGATCCTTGGTCTTTGGTGTACTTCCTGCCCAAGATATGTAACATGCCTACTCCAGAATGCAGTTATGCTCCTGGGACCTTGCCATTAGAGCCTGTCCACCCAGCTTTCCAACCTCTTCTTCTCTTCTCCCATCTCAACCATCAGTCCCAGGGGAGCTGGTGTTTCTACCACTCCCTGAGCCTGTTATGCTCCAGGAGGCTTTATCTGGCCGCCTGGGATCCATCCCTAGAAGTTGGTGGGTGGGTTTTGGGATTGAGTAGGTACTTTGCAAGACGGCATGTGGGGTTTTGTATGCATATGCTTGTGTGAATCTGTCTAGAGAAAGAATCTACAGTTCTTATCGGATCCTCAAAGAAGTCAAAGGCAGCCTCCAACCCCAAATAGTTAAAAATTAATTTTATACACTGCTTTTCTTTCACCAGATCTCTCCACTCTCTTGACCTATCTACATTTCATAATTTCTCTTCAGAACCAACACAGGCTCTCCAGATCTCCCTTTCTAGTATAATTTAATTGTTTTCTTCTCTCCAAATATTAATTCGAAAAGGGAGAACCCAGAGTATTCCTAGGGTGGCCTGTACATATGCAAATAATGTGTGATTACTTATCCCAACCAGGAGCACAATGACCTGCAAACCTGAGTCATCCCCTTCAGGGTTGATCTGAAGCCTTTCATTAGTACAATGCTTCCTAAGAGATAAAGGGTGGGAAGAGCTGAGTGAAATATATTTAATTACACTGATACAGATACAGTATCAATTATAAAAAGAAATCCTCTTACGTAGGGATTGTATAGTGATATTCTAGATGAAAACACAAAACTGGTAAAAGTTCAGCCTCTCACTCTCAAGACACCAAAGCACACCAACCCCACTGCTTATTGGGGACATAAAAGCACACAAATCCTTGTAAGAGATTTGGTCTAGGGAGTTCAAGGGGAGGGGCTGGAGTGGTGAGGTGAGTGGAACGTGGGAGGGGACTGCAAAGGATGGTGGCAGGTACTGGCTGTTGGTTCACCAGCTTTGGCCTTGACATCCTTCTAGACTCCCCGCCTTATCACACATTCCCTGACATTCTCTCACTCTGTTTGCCTGAATATCTTCTGCTCCCCTACACTAGTCCATCTTCTGAATGTGGCATACACTATGTCCCATCAGGAATCTACTATATTTTGGGGTTGCTCTTTGGGTTACACTCCCTCTCCTTCTGACTCTGCTGAAACCTTGCCATTTCCCATGAGCAGTGCCGTCACTGAAGCCCTATGCCTAAAGCTGTAGATTATCTACACCCTATATTGCTGGGAGGTGGAGGCAGCCTCTCCACTTCCTCACTGTTACTCATTAATTATTATGAAATCCTTCCTCTTATAGGCAGGCCCATGTCACCTGCTTCTGCCACTCTCTGCCTTATCTTGCCACCTGGTACTTCCAGCACATTCATTAAAAACATGGGCATTGCCATGGGGTGCATGGTAGCCCACCCCACCCCACTCCCAACCCCGCCAGAAGATATGTCCACATCCTAATCACTGGAACCCATGAATGGAACTTATTTGGGAAAAGGGTCTTCACAGATGTAATGAAGTTAAGGATCATGAGAGGAGGAGATCACCCTGGATTATCCTGATGGGCCTGAAATCTAATGACAAGAGTCGTTATTAGAAGCACACAGAGAGACAGAAGAGGAGGAGGGAATGTGACCAAGGAGGCAGAGGTTAGAGCAATGGGACCCCAAGTGAACGAAGGAATGCTGGAGCCACCAGAGGGAGGAAGAGGCAAGGGCTGGAGTATTCCTTAGAGCACCTGGAGGAAGTGCAGCCCTGATGACACCTTAACCGTGGACCTGCAGCCTCCAGAACTGTGCAAGAACACATATCTGTTGTCTCAAGCCACCCCGGTCGTGGTAATTTGTTGTAACAACCACAGGAAACAACCACAGGGAGGACCAGGTTGCATAACTCCCATCACCTTGGATAATAATAAACAGCTAATATTTACTAAGTACTTACAAAGTGCTAGGTATTGTGCTGAAGCCTGTTCATGGATCATGTGTGGAATTCTCAGAATGACACTGTAGCACAGGTACAGATAAGGACAGGAAAGCCCTCAGGAGAGAAGTGCATTCCCACCGTCACACAGGCCAGTGTGATGGACCAGCCGAAGCAGGTTGCCTGTCTGGCTACAGCCCATGTGCATCACCACTCAGTGACATTGCCCTTAACGGGGGACGTGGGGTCCACTGGGACCTACAGTGCCACTGGCTCTGTAGCACCTCCACCCCCTCTCTAGGTCACACAGCCTCCGTCCTCCAGCATGGTTGTCCCCAGACCTGCTCTTCCTCTGCTTCGCCAGCTGCAGGATCCCACTTGCTGACCACCCCCCCAACACACACTTTTAGGTGTCTCATATATTCCCTCCCACTCCATTTGACCTTTGGTCTCTAGGCCAGTAGACTTCAAAGTGGACTACCTGTATCCTTGTGAGCATGCAGAGACTTTCTAAGAGGCAAACAGGCAAGAGTAGTTTTAGGGAGCCATATTTTAGAATCTGAGTTTCCATGGGAACATAACTTGCATCATTCAGTCACTGCCACAAGAATGTTGCGCAACAAACCACCCCAACACATAGTGACTTAAAACAGCAATCGTTCATACTCATGGCAGCTGTGGGTCAGGTGGAGGCCCCGATCTAGGCTGCAGCTCTGCCGTTTGCTGTGCCAGGACTGGCTCCAGGTTGGGTGATCAGATTTACAGAGCCCTACACTCAGACAGACCTGGCACTTGGGCTTTAATACTCTGAGATGAACCCAAGGCGTTCATGTTTTGTGAGTAAAGTCTGATGAAACATGCACAAGAGGCTTCAAGCGTCAGTTCACCCGTGGTGCTTCTCTCATCTCCCTGCCCCCCAGGATAGGTGCTTAGCCATCAGCTCTCTGTTCATGCCCAGTGACCACTGCTGCCCGCTGTCCCCATGGGGTTCTGGACATGGGCACAGGGAGGGCCAGTCAGGCATGTGCTCGGGAGTGTCTTCAGGTGGGGCAGGGTAGTGGCTACTTAGGCAGTGTCATGGCACATTATTGGGCAATGAGCAGGGACTTTTTGCTCATTCTCAATCCAAATACCAAGTGCATCCCTGCATGGAGCTTTCTGCCCTTTGGGTGTTGCCCATCCACCATGGACTGAGGTGGTGAGGCAGGAGAAAGAAGGAGTGAATCCTGTTGCGCCACATTTTTATTTTGCAATGGGCCCTACCATTATGTGACAGGCCCTGGTGGGGCCAGCTTAGTTCCGTATCTCATTTGGGGCCCAGTGAAGGGCAGCAGCTACCCAGAGCATGGTCTTCTCATAGTACTAGAACCCAAACCAAACAGTGCGAGCACTTTTCAAGCTTCTGCTCACATTTGTCCAGTCAAGCAAGTCACCAAACCATGCTCAAGGCCATGAGTGGGAAACACACCCCACCAGCCACCAGGCGGCCCCTGGTGAGGGTGTGGCCGCATGATGTTATGGACAGTAGAAAAGTAGGAGTCTCCTTCTAAAATGAGTCTCCTTGGGATCCTGGGTGGCTCAGCGGTTTAGCGCCGCCTTCAGCCCAGGGCATGATCCTGGAGTCCTGGGATCGAGTCCCGCGTCTGGCTCCCTGCCTGGAGCCTGCTTCTTCCTCTGCCTGTGTCTCTGCCTCTGTGTGTGTGTGTGTGTGTGTATCTCTCATGAATGAATAAATAAAATCTTTAAAAATAAATAAATAAATAAATAAATAAATAAATAAATAAATAAATAATAAATAAATAAATGAATGAATAAATAAAATGAGTCTCCTTCAGAATGGAGGGCCTGATTCCACTAGCCCTTCTTTCCACCTCCTGTCTCACAAGCGTCCTTCTTCCACCTTACCAAAGAAAGGCAGGGGTGTGTGTGGTTCAACCAATGATGCACTAGTGTAATCCAGGAAAAGGGGTGAACATTCCCAGCTTAATAGTCAGAGGAAATATTTTAACATCTTATTTCAGTATATGTAAATACTTTTGTTATGGGGAACTGTGATATGGTCAACAACTAAAGACTTTTGAGCACAAGAACCTACAATTCTTTAGAGAGAGTGGGATCAAAATATGAAAAGGAGTAAAAGGAATGTTGAAAAACCCCTTTGTTAGAGAACAGCTATGCTGGTGGCTATTAAGGCAGTATGGCATTTAGAAGAGCCACAGCTAAGTCAGAAATGTAACCATTTTATTTTAACATGTAAATATAATAAGCTAGAAATGACGTTCTTTGCTACTACTTGAATTTAAGATGAAAAATTTTAAGTGTTAACTTAGAAATGTTGGAGCAGGTACCTGGTTTCTCAAACCATGTCTCCCCCCAACTGCCCCGCAATCAAAAAAAAAAAAAATGTAAAGTCCACTCCTCAAGAGCAGAAGAACCTTGCATTTTTATCCAACCTACCACTTTGAGACTTTACTTTCTTCCTTAACCCCATAAGTATAATAAGCCAGACACAGAAAAATATGGCATCACTTACATTTGGGATCAAAAAGGATAAATGCTGAAGTCACATCAACAGAGTAGAATGCTGGTTGACAAGGGCTAGAGGGTTGGGAGAAATGGGGAGATGGTGGTCAAGGGGTATACAAACTTTCAGCTCTAAGGCGAATGACTCCTGGAGATCTAATGGTGACTACCGTCAACATTACCGTACTGTATACTTGGCATTTGCTAAGGGAGTAGATATTAAGCGTTCTTACCACCCAAAAAGGTAACTATGTGAAGTGATGGATGTGTTAATGAACTCAATTGTGGTAATTATTTCACAACTATACGTATAAATCATCAAGTTGTACACCTTAATGAAAAACATCACCCTGTACAACTTGAAAAAAAAGAAAAACTTCTAACCACCATCAATCATGGCGTAATTTATCTCTTCTTGATTTGAGGAGGATGCAACTATCTAAATCATGTCAAATTTTTCTTCTTAGGACCTGTTTGTGACGTTCTGTGGCAGAAACCCTTGCAAATAGCTTCTTGTCAGTCCTGACATTTTTTTTTTTTTTAACAAGCCAGGTCTCCTGACTCTTTACAAATAAAGGGTGTTGGGTTGCCTGCCTCCTTAGGACTCCCCATCATCATTCTGACAACCAAGAGTTTTTGAAGTTTTTTCTTCTATATGCTGATAAAAAAAAAAAAAAAGTGACACATGCTTCCACTATCTATTTAGACATGTGCCATTAGGAAATCCAGTGATTTCTGTGTTAGCATCATCCTTCCTATCAGAAGGGAGTCATTTCCTCTTATTTTTATCTGGGCAATTTGTCTTGTGAAGTGGTTGTTTAGACTGGTTCTAATATCTGTCCTTTAGGAATCATCAGTAATTTCTTTTTTTTTAATGATTTTATTTTTTTAATTTTTTTTGAAGATTGCATTTATTTCAGATTGAGAGAGAGTGCAGGTATGAGCAGGGGAGGGGCAGAAGCAGACTCCCCACTGAACAGTGAGCCAGACAAGGGGCTCAACCCAAGGACCCCAGGACCATGTCCTGAGCTGAAGGCAGACACCCAACCCACTGAGGCACCCAGTAGCTCCTCATCAGTAATTTCTGATTCAACTTGCTTCAGCAACATAGCTTTCGATAACAGTGTGAGATGATCAGTCTATAATCCATTATAACACCCTTAAAACAAATGTAACAGCTTAAAACATGGAAGAGGTGTAGCCCATCCCAGGTTCAAGCTTGCAAGCCAGAGAGAAGAGGGATGCCTTTTAGGACACTACCTGAGCAATCATGGCTGGTGTGCTAGCACAAGTTAGTGCACTGACACCATTGTAAGTCTATTGACACCATTGTTCCAAGACCATTACAGTCACCTGTGCCTGTGGTACCTCTACCATCACTAAATGTGTGTCTTCCTCATGTCTGAATAAGCTGGGGATTTATATAAGAGGCCATATTTCTGTCTTATCCAAGTTGCTTAAAATAAGCCTTAATGCAATTAATATAGGATATTGGGCTGCTGCTGTGATGGTTAATTTTATGTGTCAACTTGACTGAGCTAAGGGATGCTCAGATTGCTGATAAAGCAATATTTCTGAAAGTGTCTGTGAGGGTGTTTCTGGAAGCATTTAATTTAGGAGACTGAGTAAATGGATCTGCCCTGGCCAATGTGGGTAGGCATCTTCCAATCCATTGGGGCCGCCAATGGAACAAATGGGCAAAGGAATGGTGAATTCACTCCCTCTTCTTGAGATGGGATGTCCATCTTCTCCCACCTGTGGGCATTGGAGCTTCTGGGCCTTTGGGCATCAGGGCTTAGACCAGCAGTTCCCTGGCTCTCCGGACTTTGCCCTGGGACTGGGAACTACACCATCAGTACTCAGGACTTTGGACTTGGACTGAATTACACCATGGGCTTACCTGGCTGTCCAGCTTGCAAACAGCAGATTGTAGGACTTCTCTTGCTCCACGACCGTGTGAGCCAATTCCCATCATAAATCTCCTCTATTTGTTGTGTTTCTCTGGAGAATCCTGTCTACTACAGAGGCTGTGAGGAATGGTTGCAAAAGGAGCATTTAATAATGAGAATCTTAGTTATATCACAAGAAGGGATTGCTGCTCTGCCTGTGGCCTAACCCCACTGTTAGACCTCTCCTTTGGAGAAGAGACAAAGGAGGAGCAGCTCAGAGGCAATCTCTGCAGCTTGGTGCAAATGAAGCTGTCATTCTTTTGGCTGGCAAAATATAACCTGCCAACCACTCTACCAAATAGATATGCTTCTCAAAGGTGCTAACCATTCTATTATCTCTATTCCCACCTCTGATTTAAGAGCCTCAGAGGCTAGTTTGTAGTTTACATTTCAATGAGATCACAGATCAATTCTGACATGTCAGAAAATCCAATAAGAAGAGACACTGGAATTTATGTGTTTATTTAAAGCTTGCTGGTAAACAATTACATACATCTTACTTATAATAATCTACTACAGTTTATAAGTTACTAGCCACAGCAGGTTGTGGGGTTTGTTTGTTTGTTTGTTTGTTTGTTTGTTTGAGATAGAAAAATAAATTAAAGTCCCCAGAACCTGTAGTATGTCTTACAGTCCAAGATGAGAAGCCATGAAAACAGGGGCAGGAAAAGATTTCTGTGGTCTCGTGTGTGTGTGTGTGTGTGTGTGTGTGTGTGTGTTTTCTTCTCCACTTCTGCAGAGAGCATAGCTAAGGAATAGGACACTGTGATAGTCAACCAATAGCTATTTACTGATATGTACTTTGTACAAGGCTATACCCAAGGGCTACGCAAAAGTTCAAGGTAGCACCCTTTCAGAAAGCTGAGTATCCATCTGAAAATCAGGCTAACAGCACAAGACAGAATGTGCTAATTTTCAAAGGAACATCAGACAGTAGGAGCTGTTGGAGATGGAGGGGACAAAGATGTATGCCTGGCCTGGGCAAACAGGTGAGGCTCTCCAGAGAGGATGGCATTTAGTATGAGTCTTGAGAACAGGTAGCCTTTGGGAGGCAGGGACAGGGGGAAAGAGGACATTCAGGAGGGGAAACCACCTGAGCCAAGATACAAAACTGGAGGTACCCCTCCAGAGGTATGTTGGGGAAGAGTGATGATGGCTCTCAATAGGGCCAGAGGGATGAGGAGATAAGGCTCAAGGGGAGGTAGAGGCTAGAATTGGAGGAATTGGAATGCAATTCGTTCTCTGTAGCTGAGTAATGCTCTAAGAGGCACGGGTCTAGAGTATTTTTTGGAGTGCCTACACCCTGGAAGGTACACTGGGGGTGGGGGGGTGAAGACTTCAGGAGACTTCTTCATCCCTCCAGCTTCTGAAAGACCCTTGGGTACCATATAGTCTTAGTATACTAATTGGCTCCCTGGTGTCTTCATTGAGGGAATGGGAAACTAAGATGCCATCCTCCCTAACATTGGTAGACATTAACTAGGAATTCCACTTTCCCCCCTCTCTCCATCAGTTCTCAGGATGAAAACGAGAAGCCAAGAGAGGAAACAATTTCCAAAAGTCTTTCCTCACAGACAAGAAATGAACTAAGCGAAACACCAAGAGGATTGGGGCCAGCCCTGCGAGGAGAAACTTCATGCACTAAATCGAGCTGCTGTTCTTTACCAGATGCTCAGCTAGGCTCCGAAGACACAGCGATGAATGAAGCAGACAGGGTGCAAGGCCTCGTGGGACCAATACGCCATTGAGGAAGGCAGATACTAAACAAATGGAGGACAAGTTTAGGAAGCTGTAAGAGGCTATCACAGGGGGTCCGAGGACTGTGTCTGAGGAAGTGGCTCCAGGCTGAGATCTGAAGGACCAGAGAGCATTAGTCAAATGACAAGGGGCTGCCATTGCGAAGACCCTACTCCTTCATTTATTCTCCAACTTCACTGCTGGAAACACTCCTTTAATTATTTTGACAACCTTTACTCACAGTGACTCCGGTCGCCTAGTAATTCTCTGAAGGCTGAACAGTCTGTGCAGATAAGGTGAGTCTGCAAATATTTTTTCTCTTCATGCTACAGAGGCATCTTCCAGACCCCAAGATGTAGGTCAGCTGGCACGTCCTGAGTGTTTGCAGATGCTGTGAAGAGGCTTTTCATATGGTTTGGTTTGCAGTTAACCTTGGACAGTGTTCACATGAAGCGACCAGTGACCTTTAAGCTGTCAAATATAGTGTCTTTGTCTTCAGGCCTCATCCTCCTCCGCACTGCGGGTCACTGCTCTGAAATTCTGACTTCCTTGGTTTCCAGGACACTGAATTACTCTTGTCAAACTCTCTGGCCCGTTCTTCCATCTGCTGTCCCTTCTACTGTGTCAGATGGGATTAGGTTTGGCTGCAAACAACAGACACCTATAATAACAGTGGCTTAAACAAGATAGACGTTCATTTCTCCCTCATGTCTGATTCTGGGGATCAACAGTTCAGGGCCAGGATGGCAGATCCACAAAGTCACCTAGAGCCCTGGCCCCAAGCCAGCTTCCATGGTTCCATCTTTAGTGTGCAGCACCCATTCTTGTGATCCAAAGAGGCTGCTCCAACTCCAGCCTTCCACATCCAGGAAGCAAGATAGAACATAGGACAAAAGGGATGCCTGGGTGGCTCAGTGATTGATCATCTGCCTTCAGCTCAGGTCATGATCCAGGGGTCTTGAGCTCGAGTACCACATCTGGCTCCCCACAGGGAGCCTGCTTCTCCCTCTGCCTATGTCTCTGCCTCTCTCTGTGTGTCTCTCATGAATAAATAAATCTTAAAAATCTTAAAAAAAAAAAAAAAAGAACTTGGGACAAAAAATAAGAAGACAAGAGACATGCCAACCAGGATCGGTTCCTGAAAGCAATTGCGTGACAATGATTCTTAAAGCTCTTGGGCAAAACAGTCTCATGGCAACACCTAGTGACAAGGGAAGCTGGGTCTTAATAAAGTCTTAATAATAATAATAACTAATCCCATACCCAACTAAAAATGTGGGCTCTGTTATCATGGAAAGAGGTGAAATTGGATCATAACGGACAACATCTAGTCTCCATGCATACCATAGAAATCCACAGGATGAGAAATTTTGACTTGATCCTTTTTCTTTATAGCTTCGCACCTGCCAGTTCAAAAAAAATTTTTTTATTCTATATATAAGTGATACCATACTGTATTTGTCTTTCTGGGTCTGGCTTATTCATTTAGCATAATGTTCCTCAAGCTTATCCATTTTGTTGCAGATTGCAGGTTTTCCTCTCTTTATGGTTGACTAATATTCCATTATGTATATAAATACACCACATTTTCTTTATTCACTCATCCACTGATGGACAATTAAGTTGTTTCTATTATCTTGGCTACTATGAATAATGCTACAATGAACATGGAACGTAGATAGGCCCTCAAGATACTGGTTTTATTTCCCTTAGATACATATCCAAAAGTGGGACTGCTGGATCATATGGTAGTTCCATTTTTAATTTTTGGAGGAACCTCCATACTATTTTCCAGAGTGGCTGTACCAGTTTATGTTCTCCCCCAACAATGCACAAGGGCTCTCCTTCCTCCACATCTTCGTCAACATTTATATCTTATCTTTTTGATAATAACCATCCTAACAGATATGAAGTAATACCTCAAGGTAACTTTGATTTGCATTTTGCTGATGATCAGTGATATGGAGCACCTTTTTATGTACCTGTCACCTTTGGAGAAAAACTGTCTATTCATATCCTCTGCCGAGTTTTTTCATTGGATTATTCGGGAGTTTCTTTGTCAGAGAGTAGTGTAAATTCCTTCTGTTTTGGATATTAACCCGTTATTAGATATATGGGTTGCAAATATTTTCTTATTCCGTAGGTTGCCTTTTCATTCTGTTGATAGTTTCCTTTGCTGTGCAGTAGCTTTTTAGTTTGATAGTCCTGCTTATTTATTTTTGTTTTTGTTGCTTGTGCTCTTGGTGTCATGTCTCAAAATCATTGCAAAGACCAATGTCAAGGAGCTTTTTCTTATTTTTTTTCTGGATGTTTTATGGCTTCAGGTCTTAGATTTGTCTTTAATCTATTTCAAGTGAATTTTTATGAGTGATATAAGATAGGGGTCCAGTGTCAACACTTTGCAGTTGTCCCAACACCA
Source organism: Canis aureus (assembly GCF_053574225.1). NCBI lineage: Eukaryota > Metazoa > Chordata > Mammalia > Carnivora > Canidae > Canis > Canis aureus. Next base: position 22,221,419 of record NC_135647.1, read on the forward strand.
TTTATTGAGGAGATTATCTTTACCCCATGGTGTGTTCTTGGTGCCCTTGTCAAAGATTAGTTTGCCACCTATGTGTGGATATTTTTCTGGGCTATTTTGTGCCATTGGTAAATGTGCCTGTTTTTATGTCAGTACTATACTGTTTTGATTACTGTAACTTTGTACTATAGTTTGAAATCAGCTTTGCTCTTCTTCCTCAAAATTGTTTTGACTTTTCAAAGTCTTTTGTTGTTCCATATGAATTTTAGGATTGTTTTTTCTATTTTTGTGGAAAATGCCTTTGGAATTTTGATGCCTTTTGGAAATTTGTGTTGAATGTGTAGATTGCTTTGGGTAATGTGGATATTTTAACAATATTAACTCTTCCAAACCAAGAACACAAATTATCTTCTCATTTATTCATGTTTTGATCAATTTCTTTCATTAATACCTCATGGGTTTAGATTAAATTTATTCTTTTTACTGTTTTTGATGTTAATTTTTTCAGATAGTTTGTTTTTAGTGTATAGAAATGCAAATTATTTTTGTATGCTAACTTTGGATCCTGCAACTTTCATGAATTTATTAATTTTAACAAGTTGGGGTTTTTTGTTTGGGGCTGGTAAGAGCACTAGAATTTTTAGAACAACAAATGGGCATTGGCTTCAACTTTAAGTCACCAGCTGCATTACCCCCTAACAAGAGAGTCAGCCTGTCCTTTGAAGCTTTGAAGGCAGTCACTGACTTCTCCTCTCTAGCTATGGAAGTCTTAGATGACATCTTCTTCCAATAGAAGGCTATTTCATCTACACTGAAAATCTATTGGTTGGTATAACCACCTTTATTAATGATCTTAGCTAGATCTTCTGGTTAATTTGCTATGGTTTCTACATCAGCACTTGCTGCTCCACTCTGCACTTTCATGTCATGAAGATGACATTGTTTTGTGAAGTCATAGGATTATCTATAAGATTAGGTCATCCAGGGACGCCTGGGTGGCTCAATGGTTGAGCATTTACCTTCAGCTCAGGCATGATCCCAGATCCTGGGATCAAGTCCTCTATCTGGCTCCCTGCAGGGAGCCTGCTTGTCCCTCTGCCTGTGTCTCTGGCTCTCTCTCTCATGAATAAATAAATCAATCTTAAAAAAAAAAGATTAAGTCATCCACAGAGACAATTTTACTTCTTCCTTTCTTATTTGAATGCCTTTTACAGGCATACCTTGTTTTATTGCACTTCACTTTCTTGCACTTCATAGTGCATTTTTTTCTTACAAATTAAACATTTGTGGTAACCCTGCTTCCAGCAAGTCTATTGGCATCATTTTCCACAGCATTTGTTCACTTCCTGTCTCCATGTCACAGATTGGTAATTCCCACACTATTTCAAACTTTTCTAAGGATTATTATTTTTTTATGATGATCTGTGATCAGTAATCTTTGATGTTACTATTGTAATTGTTTTGGAGAGCCATGAACCTCCATGTGCCCATATAAGACAGTAAGCTTAATCCATAAAAGTTTTATGTGTTCTGATCTTCCACTGACCTGCTGTTCTCCCATTTCTCTCTCCCCCTCCTCAGGTCTTGCTATTCCCTGAAACACAACAATACTGAAATTAGGCCAATTAATAATCCTGCAATGGCTCTTAAGTGTCTAAATGAGAAAGGAAGAGTCTCATGTTTCTCACTGTAAATCAAACGCTAGAAATTATTAAGCTGAGTGAGGAATGTGTGTTGAAAGCCAAAGGAGGCCAAAAGCTAGGCCTCTTGTGCTGAACAGCCAAGTTGTGAATGCAAAGGAGAAGTTCTTGAAGGAAATTATAAGTGCTACTCCAGTGAATACATGAATGATAAGAAAAAGAAACAGCCTTATTACTGATGGAGAAAGTTTTAATGGTTTGGAAAGAAGATCAAACCAGCCACAACATTCCTTTAAGCCAAAGGCTAATCCAGACCAAGGCCCTAACTCTTCAATTCTGTGAAGGCTGAGAGAGGGGAGGAAGCTGCAGAAGGAAAGTCTGAAGCTAGTGAATGTTGGTTCACAAGGTTTACGGCAAGAAGCAATCTCCATGACATGAAAGTGCAGAGTGGAGCAGCAAGTGCTGATGTAGAAACCATAGAAAATTAACGAGAAGATCTAGCTAAGGTCATTATTAAAGGTGGCTATACCAATCAATAGACTTTCAATGTAGATGAAATAGCCTTCTATTGGAAGAAGATGCCATCTAAGACTTCCATAGCTAGAGAGGAGAAGTCAGTGACTGCCTTCAAAGCTTCAAAGGACAGGCTGACTCTCTTGTTAGGGGGTAATGCAGCTGGTGTCTTAAAGTTGAAACCAATGCCCATTTGTTGTTCTAAAAATTCTAGGCTCTTAAGAATTATGCTAAGTCTACTCTGCCCATGCTCTATAAATGGAAAAACAAAACCCGGATGACAGCATATCTATTTACAGCATGGGTTACTGAATATTTTAAGCCAACTGTTGAGATCTTCTCAGGGAAGAAAAAAAAAAAAAGATTCCTTTCAAAGTATTCCTGGTCATTGACCATGCACCTGGTCATGCAAGAACTCTGATGGAAATGGACAAAGAGATTAATGGGGTTTTTTTAATGCCTGCTAACATAGCATCCATTCTGCAGCCCATGGTTCAGGTAGTAGTTTTGACTTTCAAGTCTTATTATTTAAGAAATACATTTGATAAAGCTTTATCTGCCACACATAGTGATTCCTTTGATGGATCTGGGAAATATAAATTGAAAACCTCCTGGAAAGAATTTGCTGTTTTTGATGCCTTGAAGAACATTTGTGATTCAGGGGAAGAGGTCAAAATATCAGTGTTAATGGAAATTTGGAAGAAGTTGATTAAAACCCTCATGGATGATTTTGAGGGCTTTGGGATTCCAGTGGAGGAAGGAACTACAAGAGAACAAGAATCAGAAGTGAAGCCTAAAGATGTGACTGAATTCCTGCAATATCATGATAAAATTTGAACGTATGAGGAATTGCTTCTAAAGGATGAGCAAAGAAAGTAGTTTCTTGAGAGAATCTAATCCTGGTGAAGATGCTGTGAAGATTGTTGAAATGACAACAAACAATTTAGAATATTATACAAACTTAGTTGATAAAGCAGTGGCAGGGTTTGAGAGGCTTGACTCCCAATGAAAGATGTTGTACTGTGGGTAAATGCTATCAAACTGCATTGCATGCTATAGTAAAATCAATCATGAAAGGGAGAATCAGTTGGAGGTACCAAACTTCATTGTTGTCTCATTTTAAGAAATTGTCACAGCCACTCAATCTCCAGCAACCACCACCTTGATTAGTCAGTAACCATCAACATGCAAGCAAGACCCTCCACCAGCAAAAAGATAATGACCTGCTGAAAGCTCAGAGGAAGATCAGCTCTCTAATCAATAAAGTCTTTATAATTGGGGAACATGGTATTTTTAGACACAATGATATTGTACACTAAATGATATTGTACAGTAAACTGTAAGAATACTTTTTATTTGCACTGGGAAAACAAAAAAAAATTATTTGACTCACTTATTGTGATAGTCACTTTATTGTGATGGTCTAGAACCAAACCCACGATACCTCTGAGGTATACTATTTCTTTTTCTTGCCTAGTTAGTCTCACTAGGACTTCTAGTACTATACTGAATTTAAGTTACACACATGGACATTCTTTTCGTGTTCTTGATCTTAGAGGAAGAGCTTTCAGCTTTACCCAAGTGAATAGGATGTCAGCTGTGGGCTTGTCATATAGGGACTTTATTATGTATATTCCTTTCATACCTAATTGTTGAGAATTTTTATGATGAAAAGGTGCTGAATTTTTGTCAAGTGCTTTTTCTTGCACCTATTGAGATGATGATATGATTTTTTTATCCTTCATTCTGTTTATGTGATGTATCTATCAGATTTATTGACTTGTCTAGATTGAGCCATCCTTGCATCCCAGGATAAATCCTAGTTGATAATGATGTATGATACTTTTAATGTGTTGTTTAGTTTTGCTGATATTTTGTTGAAGATTTTTGCATGTATGCACATAAAGAATATTGGCCTGTAATTTTCTTTTCCTATAGTGGCTTTGTCTGACTTGAGTATTAGGGTAACGCTGCCCTCATAAAATTATTTTGGAAGTATTCGGCTCTCTTCAAGTTTTGGGAAGAATTTGAGAAGGATTAGTATTGATTCTTCTATAAAAGCAAACTGCAAATAATTAAATTATTTCCCACATGCCCTCTTTGTTCTCTGTGTTTCCTACTTTTATGCATTGCCATTCTTTCTCTGCCCCATTCCCACTTCCCAGTCTTGCTGTCATGTATGGCTTCTCCTCGTCTCCCTCTACAAGGGTTTGATCTGTGGTCAAACCCTTATTATCTCTTATCTGGATTCCTGTACAGCCTTTTGGCTATTCTCCAATCTTCCAGATGTATGACTGTCTGATTCTAGATAATCTAGAATGGGTCACCACTTTCTTTTATTCTAAAACATTCAAATGTCTCCATGTTACTTACAGAAGAAAAACCAATACTCCTCAACCCAGTGCTCGGCCCTCTATTAAGTGTTCCTAGACCCTCTTCCATTCTATAAACAGTGTTGAGTTTCAAGTATGTGGCAGACTCTATTCTAGGAGGGTTTTTTTTTTCCTTAATGAAATTCTAGGAGTTTGAGGCCCACCATGAAACACACACATGCACACACACACACACACACACACACACACACAGTCTGTGGAGCTTACATTCTATTTTTCCACTGTTTGAGAGTTCTCTTCACATACCCTTCATTCCCTGCAAACTGATTTGCCTGCTGTCTGGGGCAGGCTTCTCCTTTGTTTTCTCTCTCTCTCTCTCTCTCTCTCTCTCTCTCTCTGGAATACTTTTTTGCCTATTCCTTTATAATTGTGATTCTCAACCAGATGACTTTTTTTTTCCAGTGAAGGACATTTGACAATGTTTGGAGACACTTTTTGTTTGTCACAACAGGATGGAATCCTACAGGTACCTCATGAGTAGAGGTACCTACACTTTTAGCCTGCAGTGCTGCTAAAAAAAATCTTACAATGTACAGGACAGCCCCCTGAGTATTAGAATAGAGAATATTCTAGAGAATATAGAGAATTACCTGGTCCAAAATGTCAGTAGTGTTGAGGTTGAGAAACACTGCTATAGATAAAGCCAAGTTATACCCACCCTTCAATGCCAGCTCAAATTTCTCCTTCAAGAAATATTCACAATTCTTTCTTCCATTCCTGTTTTCTCAGAGCTATCTGCTGGCCTAGCTGAATTCCCATTCCCTCCGTGTGTAGCTCATGGTGGTACTCATCGCTTTTCATGAACTTTAAGAGTCTGCAAGGGTGGATTTTCACCTGATGGTTCTGAATTCTCAGCGACCAGCCAGGGGCTTAGTCCACAGAAGAGGGCACCCACATTTTTGTTATATGCATGAGTGGGGAATACCCAACGTCTGTCTCTTTTCCCAGACTTCAGTTCCTAGGAATTAAGCAGCCTGAAAATTCCCGCTTCAGAGGGGAATCTGCCAAGCCCCTTCCAGCCATACCTGGCTGAGACTCAACTGGCATCAAGCCACAAGAAAGACTGCCTCTACCAGTCTGGAGGAAAGAGGCCGGCGGAAAAAGAAACTAAACAAACATGGCAAGAAACATGACTCTGTGTGCAAACAGAGGTTCCCTACAAAAATAATTGAAAGCAGGAAGGACATTTGGTTGGAGGGAGCTTGACCAGTTTTATAAATGTGTTAGGGTAACTAGGAACCTCAGCTGCCCTTGAAGTCACTGCCCTAACAGTGCAGAAACCAGGAGCCACATGCAGCCACAGCCAGGAGTGGCTCCCAGCCAAGGAGTTCTGTGCTGTCGCTGGGCCATCGCCCGATGAAGGCCTGAGCACAGACACACTGCTGTTGCAGGGTTCAGAATTGTGTGTCAACCATCACTCATTAACTCAACTTTTCCTGTCTAAGTCCTTGAGCTGTCTGGGAGGCTGAAGTGTCTTGGCAGGCCTAGGAAACTGCTGGATCTAAAGAAATTGGCTCAGTTATCTCAGGCTTCTCCTGAATCCAAATGCGCCAGCTTCAGCCTCTTCCTCTTGAGCTGCTCAGAGCAGGGAGCTCTGCTATGCACCATTTTTTATCTGCCTGGCAGCTGCAATGGCAAAAAAGTATGTGGAGTCCCAGCTCTGAATCCCTAAAGTAGACACAAGGGAGCTTTGGAGCTTTTGCAAAAGGAGTGATTGAAGTCAGGTGGAGAAGAAGAAAATGACTCAAAGCTGCAGCCAAAGCCCAAAGACACAGAGCGTTTGGTGAGTGCTTTACTGCTATGTTTGTTCCACCTGGGAGACTGTCACTCAACCAATTTAATGCAGAATGGATCTTACAATTAATAAAATAACATAACCAACCAACCAAGTTAGTTCTCTCATCCATTACCTAACTTTGCTTCTACATGCTCTGGGAGACAATGAGTCAGGGAGAGCTGTGCTGACATTTTTTTTTTTTTCCCTTACTGAGGATTCTGGAGGCCTGAGCTGAGGAGGGGGATGAGGTGCTGTCTAGAGAGGGAATGTTAGTATGGTTCCCCAGGCTCTAACTCTTGCCTCTAAATTGGCCTTTCAAACAGAAATACAACACCAGCCACAAATATAAGCCACATATGTAATTTTAAATTTCCTAGTAGCTACATCAAAAACACATAACAATAATTAAACTAATTTTAATAAAATATTTCATTAAATTCAACATATCTGAAATATTATCATTTTAACATGCAATCAACATAAATAGTATCATCAATAAAATGATTTGTGTTCTTTTTATCATACTAAGCCTTTGAAATTCATTGTGTATTTTATACTTACAGAATATTTCAGTTTTAACTAACCATATTTCAAATGCTAATCTATAGGGTGGATCTAGAATATTTCAGGACTTTCACAAGTCATCAGTTGGTGCTCAACCACTAATGCATTGCGTTATACACCAGGGGGCTAAAGGAGCACTTGAAATATAATGAAACAGAGAATTTTTTTTTTAATTTACAAATCTCCCCCCAAGGGGAACACATACCACATGTGGCTGAAAGAAATACTCTGAAAAGCTTGCAGTGGCCAGGATAAGGGTAAGAGATGAAAGTGGGAAACCTCTATGGAGAATTTTGGGGTAACAAATTGACAGCTGAACTTGAACGTCTCAGGGATTTCAGTGACACTTGAACTGAGAGCAACCTTTAATTATTTTTCTATGACCAAGACAGAGGACACAGGGAGATATAACAACAGTGACTCATTTTATTACTGAAGAAATTATAACAATTTCAATGTCTAATGAGAGGAAATTGTGAACCCATATGAAAGAATATTTTATTATGATGAAAATACTATTTAGAAACATGGGCATGGGGATCCCTGGGTGGCTCAGCGGTTTAGCACTGCCTTCAGCTCAGGGCGTGATCCTGGAGACCCGGGATGGAGTCCCGTCGCGCTCCCAGCATGGAGCCTGCTTCTCCCTCTGCCTGTGTCTCTGCCTCTCTCTCTGTTTCTCATGAATAAATAAATAAAATCTTTAAAAAAATAGAAAGAAACCTGGATATGTATATAATATAAAATTGTCCAGTGGAAGAGAAAAGCAGAATGAAATGTAATTGCATGTACAAGCTGATCTATGTTTAATAAATGCAAAAAAAAAAAAAGAGAGAGAGAGAGAGAGAGAAATGCACCAAAATGTTGCTGTTGCTTTTACTAAGAAATAGCATTAGGGGTTATTTTCCTGGACTTTCCAATGCTTTTCTAATAAACACATATTACTTTGAGAACTAGGACAAAAGGATAAAATAAAAAAACAAAATCCAATGATTCACTTGTCAGAATTCCCCTACTATACAACTAGTAAGTACATGTGTATGTTTGTAGTTTGTATGTCTAGGTAAGTATGCAACTGTGTGTGTGCATGGGTGTACATGAGTGTACGTATATTTCCCTGAACCATCTCCTGAGCCTGATCCCAGAGTAATGCTCAGTAGATCTGGAGAAAGGCAACCTTCTTCCACTTGAACATATTTCCTTGGATTCTGTTAAATTGGCTACAGTAACCTTTCTGAAGCCATTGCAGACTCATTTGTAATCCCCACATCCCCTATTTGATTTTTGAGTGACTATATCTCCCATGAACATTTTCAGCTAAGAGTAGAATGGTTTTCTCCTTCACTTTATGTGTAAATAAGAAAATAAATCACCTCTGACTTCCAAGTTCTCGACCTAGAGGCAAAGAACTCAAGATGATTATGCAGGAAAAAAAAAATTAAGCCCATCACTATCATGACATCTAATCATATCAGGCTGACTACACAGCTTTTCAAAGGATCATTTTTCAGTTGCCTGTTTCATATTATAGGGTTAAGAGGAAGAAGGAAAGCTGACAGTAAATTGAAAGTAGAAATTTTAAACTATTCAGATGATAAAAAAATGTTTAATCATTAAATATTTATGGCTGTGACATATTCAGCTAAGAGATATGTGCTAAAAAGATAAGAGTTTATAACAGAAAAATCATATATTGTGAGAAATCTCTTTTTCCAGCAGGATGGCATATTGGATACCCTGAATAACTCACCCAAATAAAATAACTCATATATTGGATAAGAAATCTTTTAAAATCTTTTTTGAACATTAAGTTTGTGTAAAGTACATGCCAATCTCCAAAGTGAAGTGAAACGAGGAACTTGAAATGCCAAAGCCAGCATCCTTCCTGGAAAATTTTGGCAAAACCTAGAATCCTTGAGCTTGCAGTTTAATGATTGCACCAGTACAGGGAACAGAAGGAAAAGTCTGGAGCACACCCCAGATAAGGACTGAGATTGAGATTCTCATAAATATTTCAAACTCACAGTGAAGCCCCACTATGCAGAAGGGCACAGCAGGGAAACTGCCAGTCCTAAGGTTAGCAGGAACAAAAATAAAGTAATCCCCTGGGAATTCATAACCATAAATTGAACTTATGTGGATTCAGGTTCCTATTAACTATGTAGTCTGAAAAATCCCAAAGGGAAAAATCAACTTGAGGTGATCATTGATTGGTTCATATTGCTCCAAGGTGATTGGCAGGAAAAATACAAGTCTTCAACTTCAGCCCAGGACTCAAAGAATCTCCATAGATAAATTTCCAGGAAAAATGAACAGTTCATAGTAAAAGATAACAAAACTCAAGAAAATAAGGCACAGAGACGCCTGGGTAGCTCAGCGGTTGAGTGCCTTCAGCTCAGGCCGTGATCCCAGGTCCCAGGATCAAGTCCCACATTCAGCTCCCCGCAAAGAGCCTGCCTCTCCCTCTGCCTGTGTTTCTGCCTCTCTCTCTATCTCTGTGTGTGTGTGTGTGTGTGTGTGTGTGTCTCATGAATAAATAAATAACATTTTTTAAAAAAGAAAGAAGGAAGGAAAATAAGGACATTCTAATGCCCTAAAAGAATGAGTTCATTTTATGGACAAATCCTCCCAATGAATAAAGAGTAAAAATTTTGGATTAAAAAAAAACCACTGGGATAATCCCTTGCCAACAACACAGAATTGGTTAGAAAAAATAAATAGTCTCCACAAAAGCATTTTTTCCCAAGAAAAGAGAAACAATTATGAGGATATAAATGAGGTGCAATAATAAGAATGTATGTTTAAAATGCTTGTGGAGCATTCAAGTGAGAATGTCCAGTGGCAGCAGCAAATAAGAGACTGAACCTCAATGGAGAGGCTGGGGCTGGAGATATGGCTGTAGAAGTTGAGGGCATAAAGAAAACATGGAAGTCCAGGGGACTTGGCACAATATTTTTCAAGATCTTAAAGAAAAAGTAAAAACTTGTGAACTTAGAATCCTATACCCAGATAACATGTCCTTTAGGAATAAAAGGAAAATTGAGACATTCTCAGAAGGAAAACAAAACAAATTTGTCACCAACACTCTTACCCTAAAAGAATGGCTAGAAGATGTTCTGTGAACAGAAAGGAAATTACAAAAGAAGGAACCCTGGAATATTGGGATGCATAGAAAGAACATAATAAGCCAAAATATGGGTAAATACAAGAGGCTTTCTTCCTCTTGCATTTTCTAAATTATGTTTGATAGTTGAAGCAAAAAAGTATAGCACTATCTGATTTGGTTCCAAAAAAAATATTTATAAAGGCATCAAAGATTTGACAAGAAAGCAAGGTATTATCAAGGTATCTAAAATCTGTATCTTGGGATAGAGGTTAATGAACATAAAAACAATTAAAGGTCTTCTCTTCTGTCTATCAGAGCTTAAGAATAAGACAATAGAGGAATAGAAAATGTTCTACAGATAAAAGCTGAGAATTTTCCAGAATTATTGAAATATATCAATGCTCAGATAGAAGCCAAAAAAAATATGCCCCCAAGTCAATATCTGACTTATTATAGTGTAATTTCAGAATACTGCATAGATAGAGATCTTAACAGGAAGCCAAAGACATCGTCCACAAATAAATAACAACTAGACTGACTGCTAACCTCTCATAGCAACAATGGAAATAAGAAGATAATGAAATATCTTCGATAAGCTGAAAGAAAAAATAATTGTCAGTGTAAAATTCTGTAACCAGAATACTAACTTTCAAAGAAGAGAGCAAACTATTGTGATGAGCAAAAATTAAAGGTTTGTCACCAGAACGTTCTCAGTAAATTAAATTCTAAAGGCTGTATTTCAGGTAGAATAAAGGTGATCACAGATAGAAGGTCAGAGATCCAAGAAGGAATGGTGAGCAAAGATTCTGGTGAGCATGTGGATAAATTCAAACAGACATTGACTCTGTCAAATAATAATTATAAAAAGTTGGAAAATAGGCTACAAGTTAAAGTACTGGAAAACTGTAGTATATGGTATGGGATGGAAGTGTTTAGGGTTAATGCATTTCAAGGTTGTTATATTATTGAAAAGACAGAAAAATAATGTAAAACTACAAGTACTTGAAAGTCAAATATGGAAAACAATAAATCAAATGAACATTAACAAAAAATCTGAGTATTTATATCAATATCACAAAATACAGACTTTAAGGCAAAAGATATTACTAGCAATAAAGAATGTCACTTAAAAATGATAAAAAGTCTCAATTAACCACAATTCTAAATTTGTATGCAGTTAATAACACAACCAGCCTCAAACTATATGAAGTAGAAACTGACAGATCTACAAAGAGAAACTGTTAAGTCCACATTTATAGTAGGAACTTTTACTCCTTTGTTAGTACTTGGTAAATTAAGAAACAATAAAATCGGAAAAGATATAGAATATTGGAACAGCACAATAAATAATGTCCATTGTTCAAATGGACAAAATATAACATTCAAATATACAGGAAGCATTTATGAAAATTTATCACATGTTGGACCTCAATGCATTTTAAAGAATTGGTATCATACAGCCCAAATTTAATGACCACGATGTACTTAAATTACAAATGAATTATACAAACAAGACACAATTACATGCTATTTACAAAGATGCAAATAAAAAGGTAAAATATACATATCATGAAAACAGTAACCAAAAGGTAGCTGGAGAGGTTATGTTGATATCAGAAAAGTAGTATTTAGGGCAAAAATTATTACTAGATAAAGAGGGACATTTCATAAAGATAAAAGGGTAAATTCAGAAGGACAACATAGAAATCATAAATTGATATACACCTAACAGTTAGCTTCAAAATATAAAAAGTAAATGACAGAGCTAAAAAGAGAGACAGATTTTCTTTTCCAGTCATAATTGGAAATTGTTTTCATGACCATACAGTTGGATTCACACACAGTAAACACAGGCACTTCAAAAATAAAGAAATAACACTATTTGTACCACAGAAGCCCCTCTAAAACCCCTTCCCAGTCAACTCTCCTTCCCTTGACTTTTTAAAATAGATGTTAGTTCTTAGAGCAGTTTTAGATTTACAGCAAAATTGAAGGGAAGGCACAGAGATTTCCAATAACCCCCTTGCCCCACACATTCATAACACATTCATTATCAACATTCTTCTCACTCCAAGTGATACATTTGTTATAATCAATAAACCTTAATTAATGAATGCATCATTATCACCCAAAGTCTATAATTAACTTAGCTGAGGATTCACTCTTGGTTCTGCAGGTTTGGACAAATGTATAATGGCACGTATCCACCATTACCATATCCTACAGGATAGTCTCGCTGTCCCCAAAATTGTCTGTGCTCTGCCCATTCATCCCTCCCTCCCCTCTAACTCCTAGAAAACACTGTTCCTTTGTTTTTTACTGCCTTCATTATTTTGCCTTTCCCAGAATGTCATATAATTGGGATCATACAGTAAATAGCCTTTTCAGATTGGCTTTTTTCACTTAGTAACATACATTTAAGTTTCCTTCATATCTTTTTATGGCTCAATAGCTCATTTCTTTTTAGCACTGAATAATATCCCATTATCTAGATGTACCACAATTTATTAATTCACCTACTGAGGGACATCTTGATTGGTTCAAAGTTTTGGAAATTTTTAATAAAGCTGCTATAGACATCAGTGGGCAGGTATTTGGTTAAAATAATTGGGGATTTTAATACTCTCTCTCAGTACCTGATAGACCAAACAGGTAAATATATCAGCAAGAATATAGCAGATTTAAACAATATGATTAACCAAGTTGATCAAATTGACTTGGGTAGTAAACAAAATTCAACAACTATAAACTATGGATTCTTTACAAGAGCACCTGGAACATTGATCAAGATGGACTGCATGCTAGGCTATAAAGCAAGTCTCAATAAATTTCAAAAGATAAAAATCACACAAAATATGGAATTAAACTAGAAATCAAGTTTTTTTAAGGTCATTAGAAAATACCCCAAAATCACAAGAGATCATAATACATACACCTCTGTTGGTTCCCAGCTATTTGTCCCTAAGAATGCCATGTTTTATTAACATCTCCATAACTTCCCCTGCAGGTCAGGAAGTTATCCTGCATCAGACCACTATGGCAACTTGACCCCAAGTCTCTGTGTCCCAAAAGGTGTACCAGAGCAAAAACTGCCCTTTGGGAGATCCCTGTCCCACTATTTGTTTCAGTTGCTAGCGGAGAGCTACTCTAAGAAGAGCATGCAATCAGTTACCACTGCTTTGCTTAGACATTGGCCAAGGAGGTTTCTCCAAGAAGAGTTTGACCTTAGCTTTAAAAACCAAAGTAGACCCTGAGGGAGATAACAGCTGGCAGCTGGCAGATGTCCTTACTCATAGCAATTGGGCAGGTTCTTTTCTTGAAGGATTATCCAATTGGCATTCTCATGTCTGCCATGGCTTATACTGGAAAAGAAGGGTTGGAAAATCAATAATCCAAGTATCCATACAAGATGCTAGATTACTGGAAAGTAAATAAAATTAAGGGAGGAAATAAAGGTAAGAGCAAGAGGCAATGAAATAGCTGATGAATAAGAGAAAAAAATCCACAGTCAAAAATAAGTTCTTTGGAGAGACTTAATAAAACTGACGGCCACTAGCAACACTTATCAAGAAAAAAGAGGGAAAAAAGAGAAAGAGAAGACAAACTATGAATATCAAGATTCAATATATACTAAAAAGGAAGTAAAAAGATATTATGAACGATTTTATGCCAAGACATTTGACCACTTAGATGAAATGGATAGATTCCTTGAAAAGTACAACTGGAAGAATAACACACACATATGCAAAAGCAAATTGAAGTAGTCCTGTATCTGTTAAAGTAATTGAATCCATAGTTTAAAACCTTTCCACAAAGAAAACTCTAGTCCCAGATGGCATCACTGGTAAATTCTTTCACATATTTAAGGAAGAGGTCATACCTCTCTTATACAAACTCCATAGAGAACAGAGAACGAGGCAACACTTCTCAACTCATTTTATGAGCTGTGGCCCTAAGACCAAAATCTGTAAAAGGTATTACAAGAAAGTAAAATTACAGGCTGGTTTTCCATCAGACTAAGACAAAAAATTCAAAACAAATCGAATCCAGCAAGTATGATTTATCCCAGGAATGCAAGATTGATGCATTCAAAATCAACCTATGTGATTCACAACATTAACAGAATACAGGATAAACAAATAATCAACTTGGTAGATTCATAAAAAGCATTTGATAAAATTCCATACTCATAATAAAAAACCCTCAGTGGATGAGAACTAGAAGGAGATTTCCTTAATCTGATAAAGGGACGATCTGGAAACCTCCCACTAACAATATACATAAAGTCAAAATATTGAACACTTACCTCTGACTTTCAGACTGAACCATACAGGGATATCCAGTTGTCACTGCTGTCAACTTTGTGTCAGTGGTTAGTCTCTGTAATGTGGCTGGAAAAATAAATTAAAGATGCAAAGTCTCCATAGGAAAATGTAAAACTCTCATTTTAAAATAATATTTGAATACATAAAATATTTAAAACAACCTACAACCCTGATGTTTCTAGCAGCAATGTCCACAATAGCCAAACTGTGGAAGGAGCCTCGGTGTCCATCGAGACATGAATGGATAAAGAAGCTGTGGTCTATGTATACAATGGAATATTCCTCAGCCATTAGAAATGACAAATACCCACCATTTGCTTCGACATGGATGGAACTGGAGGGGATTATGCTGAGTGAAATAAGTCAATTGGAGAAAGACAAACATTATATGTTCTCATTTATTTGGGGAATATAAATAATAGTGAAAGGGAATAGAAGGGAAGGGAGAAGAAATGGGTAGGAAATATCAGAAAGGGAGACAGAACATGAGAGACTCCTAACTCTGGGAAATGAACTAGGGGTGGTGGATGGGGAGGTGGGTGGGAGGTGGGGGTGAATGGGTGACGGGCACTGAGGGGGGCACTTGACGGGATGAGCACTGGGTGTTATTCTGTATGTTGACAAATTGAACACCAATAAAAAATAAATTTATTATTTAAAAAAATAAAAAATAAAAAATAAAACAACCTACACACTTAGAATAATGGTTGAATTCAGCAAGGTTATTAGACACGTGGTTAATCTAGAAAAGTCAAATGATCTAGGAAGTAGCATCAACATTCTAAAACTTGCCTTGAAGTCTTCCTATCCTTGGCAATGTATTTTCTCCATTCCGATGATCTTCTTAGTATAGATGGGAGAAAAAATGACTAGAGCAATTTCCACATTCCTTGGAGGAGGGCAAATGGTGCTCCCAAAGGGGGAGCAGTCTTTTGTTTAGGGGAACAAATCTTTAGAAGGCTGTTAGTTAGGAAGAGAACCAACCCAAGAGCCAGAAGTGGTTTAGAAGTCAATTAGTGGGGTTTACAGATGACAAACTCTAGGAATTCTCAGAAATATTTAGGAGGGGACTGGATTTATTAGAGCCAAATATGGGATATGGATCCAGGTAATCCTATTTGGATACCCAAAAACTGGTGATTTGTAGTTATTTGTAGAATCAGGGACATTCAGTTTACACTCAATTACTATATTGATAATAAATAACATTTGTGTGAAGATATAACATGACCTGGCTTACAAAGCATTTTCACTTTTTACTATGTTATTTCACAGGTGATTCATCACTACTTTACTTTCCAAATCTATCCCCATATTTGGAAAAGACAATGTATTTTTTCTTAAATAATATATTTAATGATATTTAAGCAAGACCTAACACTACTTTAAACTAGAGCTATACAGTGATTTATTTACAATTATTAAATAACTCATTCTCTCTACAAAAAGCAAACATCTCAGGTTGTTTGAAATAACTTTTTTGTTAAATTGAATTTATATGCAATCTTTCAGGAGCATCTTTATTAAAGAGCCTTGCTGATACTCTCTAGTGGCATAGGCCAGATGGTCTTCTGAGCCTCCTCCTCTCAGATCCCACAGTGTGTGCAAATGGAATAGAGTGAATAAAGAGAAACTCAGAAAGACTCCTGTGCCAAAAGAGAAATGAAGTAAATATCCCACTTCCCCCAGCAGATCTGAACCCGTGATCACCATGGCAGCAATGGAGGTCATGCTTGTGATGAGCAGAGGCATCATTAAATGGCATTTGCTTTATCAGTGAATAACTGATATCATCTGTTTTTTCTTCCCCTAAACTGAAGCTAATCAGTTCTCTTTACCTCAACAAAGTGTCCATTTTCTACATTAACTATAAAAGCACTTTCAAAGTTTTGCCTGATGTGGCCCACAGCAATGAAGGAAAGAAGCTCCATATGTGAACAGGAGGTTGGAGCCACCTAAAATTCTGGGGGGGAAGGATAAGGCTAATGTTAAAATATAGTTTTTTAAAAGGTAAAAAACATGATTCTCATATAAGTATCAAATGAACCTGCTTTTCATTAATGAAGGAACTAGCAGAATTGTAAAGCTCATTCAAAGAGAATTGGAGGTACTGAGCAAATACAGGTATTGAAGGAAATAATGCTGTAATAAGGTTGTTAAGTTAGATATAAAGCTGGTTACAACAGGGCAATAAAACCATAATGTTTGTCACTACCTTTTCTAAAGGAGAAAAATTGTGTGCATCTCTGGGCAAAAATCACTTCCGCTTTATAAGTCTAGAGGTTAACATCTTGAGTTCACAGAATCTGAGCCCTAACCAATACTAAATAGTAAGCAAAACAAAGGTACAACTTCCGTAGAGTTGTTGAGTATGACAACAAAGGCACATGGTCATCCATTTACTTTATATCTAAGTTGGGATATTTTTTCTCAACACTTAGAATTCATAATAGAATGAATATAATAATCTTGAAGTACATGGTTGTAAGGATTTAGCCTTTTCAACCTATAAATGGCAACAAGTTTCACTGGGATTTATGTCCGTATTGGTGTGTTTGTTTGATCACTTACTTATTTTTGCAACAAGCAGAGACTCCAGGGCTGACTTGCTTTCTCCAGAGGAAACGCTTTTTTGTGAAAATATCTGATCTTCTTTCCTTTGCTATTACTGATATCTTTACGGAGGAAAGACTCTGCCAGAAAAAGTACAGAGTTCAGAACATTCAGACCTTTCCCTAAACTGGACAGCCAAATTTAAAGAACTTGATTATTATGTCCTAAAAAAAAAAAAAAAAAATACAGGAACAAACCTTTAGGAAAAGAGGTCAGAAAAAGAAAAAAGAAAAGAAAAGCTAATTCTTGAAAGGAATAGTTTGAAGTTCATTTACTTTCTGTAGGAATTTACCTATCAAAATTTACTAGAGAAAGTAGTTATGAAAAGGCAAAACAGACGCTAGGGTCGCCCTGGGGATGTGAGTACGCTTCAGTCCTTGGCTTTTGCTACAGGAGTTAGGGGGCAGTTACATGGGAAGTTCCACGATGCAGCACATGGGGGATCCATCCCTTGCTCGACTTGGGCAGGAAGGGGCTCTGAACACAGAATGCCAGCTACACAGGGAGATCACAAGCAAGAGAGAGCACACCAGGGGAGAACACAGCACTTTGACGAATCAGACAGCCAGGGGGTCATGGCGCTGTGCAGCCAGTCCCCTTAACTCATGAAACAGCCATAACATCTTGTAGAGATATTTGGAAGGAAGTGAAGGCTATACTATAAAAATCAACAAATGAAAATTGATGCTCAGTGACTCTTTCATGTCCAGGCTGGTTTGGAATTTTAAATCTGAAGCCACAAATGCTAACCCGTGAGTACTGTCAGTCACATGGCCTACATAAATGTCATGAGCCCTGTGGGGGTTGTGGGGAGCTACACTCCCTGTTCCGCTGAAGGTGGACAGCCACTTCCCTGGGCCACTGATTGCTGCCATGTGAGAACAATGGCCTCGGGTTGCCAAGTCTTCAGAGTGTTTTTAAGCTGGAATCTCAAGGTGTATGGGCAATCTCCTAGTTCTAACTTTGACTCAGGTTTTTTTTTTTAAATACCAGTGAAAGGAAAACAAAGCATATCTGTGAGCCAAGACTTTGTGACCTCTGCAATGATGGTTGCCTTTCTTCTCATATCCAATATGCTCTATAAAAATCTCTCTTTCAGACCATCTGATCTCCTTTCCCAGATGCTTCATCCCCAGATTATCTCTTCCTGACTTGCTTCTTTGCATGGAAAACTCTCTGCCAAACTTTTGATTTAGCCTCTCCTAAGATTTGCCTTTCAAATCATTTTTCTTGGCTTATCCATTGCAGTCTTTTAATGAGTGATGTTCTATCTCTGTTTGACCTTGGTATCCAGAGAATACACCCCAGATTCGGTCTGGCATCCCTACTGCCACTTGTATGAACAGAGGTTCTGAGCTAGAGCATGTCTGTGCCTCTGTGTGTGTGTGTGTGTGTGTGTGAGAGAGAGAGAGAGAGAGAGAGAGAGTGAGAGAGAGAGAGAGGGAGATAGGTGAGGTGGGTGAGGAAGAGAGAAGGAAAGAAGTAATAAGAACACTGAATTGAGTTGAGAGAAAGGGATTTGTTCCAACACACAGATGGGATATGAATAGCATGGAACATTGAGAATTCAAACTTGACAAATTAAGACTATTCCCTTAGCCACACTGGTTAATAATTACTCGCAGTGGCTCTCAACTCTGGCTTCATATTACAATTACTTAGGAAGGCTTTATAACATACAAATGACCGGGCACTACCCCCAGGGATTCTGATGCAATTTGTCTGCATTATATGATTTGGCATCAGTACTTTTTAAAAGTTCTCCAGTGATCTTAATGTGCAGCAGGGTTACAAACCACTGAGTGCGGAAAAGCCCCAGAGCATAATGGTTCAGAAGGTGGACTTTAAAACCAGCTTTGAAGTGAGCTTCAGCTCCAATTTTCTCACTCAATAGCTATGTGACCTCGGCCAATGTGCCTACGATGTCTAAGGTTCACTTGGTCATGTAAAACACAGAAACAAATGCCTACTTCATGAAGCTGTGTTGAATGAGGCACTGTTTGTAAAGTGCTCAGCAAGTGTAGAATAGATGATGGTGATTATTATCGGCAAGTGCGAAGGAGACCTGCTGTTCTCCATTGATGACCATTGATTATTTGACAATATTTTACATAATCTTGTGATTTAAAAAGAATTTGTTAAACACTCATATTAAAATACTGCTGGAGATATGTGTGTGTATGTATTTATATACACATATGTGTACTCATACATGAAAGGTTCTTGTATATGTACATATATGTATGTATACGTATATATACCCATACACACATGTGTGCGTGTACATGTACTCATTCATACTGTTTCAGCAAATCATTTCAATGATGAAGTAGAGATTACAGCTGAAGAAGTCCTTCCAGCATTGTAACATGGACATCTGGGCAGAACAAGGTCCTTCCACACATTATGCTCATGTGCAGGGAGGCAATACAAAAAGAAATACATATGGCTATTATGTACATGATAATATAAATATATAGAACTGGTAATATACATATATAGAACCATCCTAGCAACCTAACAAATTTAAATTAAAACAACAGTGAAATGCCTTTGTTGTCCATCAGATTGGCAAAGACTTTTTAACAGCAGCATGAAGAAATTTGAATTTTATCCACTGATAGGATAGTAAATTGGTGTGCAAATATTAGAGAAAAATGTAGTGATATGTGTCAAAAGAGCTAAAAATACAAGTATCATTTGGTTCAATAATTTCACTTCCAGAAATTAATCCTAAAGGAAAATAATCAGAGATACATGAAGTTTTATATGTAATCATCATTATCATAGTGCTATTTATAATAGCAAAATGGTTGAGAAACAACTTAAATGACAAATGGAATACAAATAAATTGTGGTGCATCCATATAATGGAACACTACAAACCCATTAAAAATCATGCTTTCAAAAACTACTAAATGACTAGAAAAATCCTCACCAAAAAGTATAAGTAATAAATATATACCCAAATAGAAAAAAATTACAGGAAAAATCCAAATTGTTAGTAGTGATTATCTTTGGGTGGTGGGATTGTATAACTTCTGTATTTTTTCCAAATTTTCTAAGACATATATATTATTTTTATAATAAAAAATGCATTATAAAAGTTTTAAATATTATATTGACAAAAGAAAGTAAAGCAAAATAAACAACTTCCTTGATAGAATCCTATTTTAATAAAGCTTATTTGTGTTCTTTAGACCAACATCACAAGTAATTTCTGTTCCAGACATTTGAGGACAATGAGAGAATCTCTTGCCAACAACATAGAATTGGTTAGAAAATAAACCCTTTCCCAAAAAAATATTTTTCCCAAGAAAAGAGAAACAGGTGTGAGAATATGGAGGAAACACAATAGCAAAGATGAATGTTTAAGGTGCTCATGGGGCATCCAAGTAAAGATGCCCAGTGGCAGCAGAAAGTAAAGGACTGATGCACAAGGGGAAGGTTAACCAGAGATATGGCTCTAGAAGCTGAGGACATAAAGATGAAAGCAAAGGATATGATAAGTTTACTTAAAAATACGTATGTAAAAGGACTAGGTATTCAAAGACTGAAGTCTGGGGGAAATTATCATTTAAGAAATGGGAATGGGGATGCCTGGGTTGCTCAGTAGTTGAGCGTCTGCCTTCAGCTCAGGGGGTGATCCCTGAGTGCCGGGATCGAGTCCCACATTGGGCTCCCTGCATGGAGCCTGCTTCTCCCTCTGCCTGTGTCTCTGCCTCTCTGTCTCTCATGAATAAATAAATAAAACCTATAAAAGAAAAGAAAAGAAATGGGGATGGGAAAGACAGCAGTGGTGGTAGCTTACTTTTAATTTCCTCAAACTCCTCCATAAAAGTAATAAAATAAAATTTTAAGAGTAGGATGATGAAAAGGCCCATGGACAATATCTACAATATAACGAGGTTGACAAGATGTTTCACAGATTTCAAATCCATGTAGGTGCAGACAAACATGGGCATCTACAAGGTCTACATGGCATTAGCATCTGTAACCAAAGGAAGTTGAGGGAAGCAACGGGGTATCTGATAGACCCAGGAACTCCAAAATAACCATCAGTGGCCACTTTGAAAAGCTCAGCATGCCAAACTAGAACACAGAAAAGGAACCTGGAAGGGGTTTGCACATCCCAATTACTTGTGAGTTGGAGGGGTTTTGAGGAAGGTGTGCAGGGCTGAAATGGTCTATAAACTCTTCTCAAAACAATAGCCAAAACTCCCTTCCAAGTGTCCCACACTGAGGAGAAACTGCTGAAAACAGAATTGAGCAGGGCAAGGACAATTGGCACAAAGGAAGAAGAAAGTGCAGGTAAATGTGGAGGAGGGGAATGGAACCAAGAAATAGAAGTAAGCAAATTGCCGTATTTTTTAACACAATGTAAATCAGTAAAAGAGGGAGGACCGTGAAGTCAAGAGAGCTCTCTTAAACCAACTAGCTCTAAAAGCTCGGGAAAACTAATTTCACACGAATATGATCAATAGAAATGAATGAGGTGAAAGAGATAAATAAACAGGATAAAATCCCTCAGAAAGAATCCCACAAAGATAGAACGGTATAACAGAACATATCAAAGTGAGCAAAAAGACATCAAAAATGGTAAAATATATGGAAGAAAAATATGTTTTTGAAATAGCAGCTCAAATAGTGATAAAACCATCAAAGAATTAGGAATATAGAAAAATCATTTCAGAAGTGAAAACTAAATTAGAGGGAACACAAGAGCACATAAACACAACAGATATGGAAAAAGAACATTAAAAATTAAAATAAAAAATTAAGGGAAAGATAAATTGGATTAGGTAGAAAGTGATTAATTTAGAAGACAGGCAAAGAAATTGCAATAAATGAATAATAGAAGTCTCTGCAAAAGAAAATTAAAGTGAGAAACAGAGCAAATACTAAAAACCATAATTCAGGAAAACTTTTCTGAAATGAAAAGAGATTTTAATATATCTAAACATTGATGGGGTACTTCACATGCCTGGGAAAATTGGCTCCTATTCATCAATATCAAGGTGTATTCTAGCAAAATTATTAGACATTAAAGAAAAAGGGGAAAATGTTAGTTATCCCTGCAAAAGTAAGTTACATAAAAGGGAAACAAAATGTGATTACCATCAGACTTTTTGATGGCAATACTTCTTTTCTAGAAGAAAATGGGATAACATATTTAAGGTACCCAGAGGAAGAAAATGTGAGCCAAGGACTTTACATCCAGGCAAAACTTATTTTCAAGTATAAAGGCAGCAAATTGTCACCAGCGCGTGAGAACTAAGAGAATATTGCTCTCCGGAGTCCTTCTTTAGAATTGACTAGAGAAACAGCTTTAATCAACCAAAATCTCTTACACATCAGCTTAAATGCTGGCAGTGAGCATTAAATATGTATTTAAATGTACAGTGAGTACTGACTATATTTAAATGTACAATAAACATGTATTTAAACATACAGTTTATTTATTTTAAAAAGATTTTACTTTTAAATAATCATACCCAACATGGGGCTCCAACTCACAACTCTAAGATCAAGAGTTGCATGCTCTACCAACTGAGCGCCAGGCATCCCTAAATGTACCCTTCAAATGTACAATATATTTAAATGAAAGATATGAGAGCAAAAGTACAAAAGAGCTCTGTGTCTTAGCAGTGTCGATTGTAGTGCAACTATGAAAAAGGAGGAATACATATGTCAAAAAATGTTTAATTGTAATTGCCTTTAATAATTGTACTGGCAAAGTGATGAGATTGTTACTCTGAAAACGTTTTTGGAAAAGCAAATTAATGACTTTGTGATATGTAATTCTATCATCGGTATGTCCTTGAGAGCCAGGATTCTTAGTTTGGGAACAAATGGATGTAAGTATACAATAGGAAAGGTTAATCATCCTATACTCCTGAATTTAAAAAGGAACTAACATCATAAACTCATGAGGTGTTTTTTTAAATCTTCAAATACCCTAGTTCTGTCCATCGAAAAGCCCTGAACTGATAACCTAACCGGTAGCCAAAGAATGTCACTTAGTTTCCAGATTGCAGTTTGGAGAAAATGGCTGATTCCAGGCATGGTGCAGCAAATGTCCAAGATGAGCCTGGAAAATCATGTCATTCAGCAAGAAAGCTACCAAAGACTCTAAGGGCTTGTCAAAGAATGCAGGAACCAACTTGAAAAGAATCCTACTGACCAAAGGTAGAACAATGTGACCATCAACAAAGATGATCGCTGTTGTCAGGTAAAACACACCAGATATTATGTGATCCCTAGGTTTATGAATTGTAACCATCAACCCCCTTAAAGACCACCCTAACCCTAATCAGTTGCCTTTGGAGGATGCTAGGGAATTGACTATTTTGAAAGCTAGAAAATAAAAGGAAGATTTCAAGCTATCATTTTGCCTTTCCTTTGAAAATTCTACCACTGGGTAATCAAATTGTAAATGAGGGAAAGTTCCTCTTTTGAAAAGTATTCCAGCTAAAAAATAAAGGAGCGACGGATAGGACTATCACCATTTTGCAATATCTAAAGAAGCAAAGGATCTAGGCATTGATTATCGGTGGCTGCTAACAGCACAGACATTAGACATTATGTGCCTCTCAGTGAAAAATAAAATGCTACCTAAGGGGGCACGTAGGAATTAAAATAGACTTAGGAGACTCATTTTGAAATAAAGCAAACAGACAGACCTAAACTATAGTGTAAAGTGATAGTATGTGGGTGATAAAATTATAAAGAAAAGTACGTAAGTGATAATGTAAAAATCTGAGAGTGGTTACTTAAAGTGAGAAGTGTGGGACTGATCAGGGAAATGTGTCTGCCAAGATCCCATTCCTTGACCTGGATGGTAGTTATAATGGTTACTGCCAAACAGAAGAGAGTGTGTGGCTTGAGAAAGAAGAAGGAGGGCAAGAGAATCAATACCTAGGGCAAGAGTGGAAGAAGGAAAAAAAAGCAAGGGATGGGAAAGGAGTGGACAAAGATCTAGAAGAAAACCAGAATAAAGTGGTCTAGAACCCAAAGAAAAAGGAGGAAGGTGTGAGTGATGTAGACACCAAGTAAAATAAGGATGGTTCTCCAGAAAGACACTGATATCCTATATGACCTCACAGTGACATCTCACAGGACTAACCACCCACATCTTGAGAAGTACTCTTGCCCTGACTTAGGTCATGTTCTGGTTCCATTCTCACTCTGTGCCTGGATCTTCACTGGGACATTTTCCTGCTCAATACCATAAATGTTGGGGACGTCTGGGTGGCTCAGTGGTTGAGTGTCTTCCTTTGGCTCAGGCCGTGATCCTGGGGCCCTGGAATCGAGTCCTGCATCAGGCTCCCTTCAGGGATCCCGCCTCTCCTTCTGCCTGTGTCTCTGCCTCTTTGTGTCTCTCATGAATATAATAATAATAATAATAATAATGGGAATTTTGAAAAAATACCATAAATATTGGATTTCTTCCAACAACCTGGCATTATTTTCTCTTCCCTTTTTAGGTATTCTCCTGTGCCAATTTCTAATGCTCCAGTGACTTTACTATCACATCTAAGGTATTAAACCTGTGTCTAAATAAATAAATAAATAAATAAATAAATAAATAAATAAATCTGTGTCTCTAGCTCTAAACTTTCTCTTTAGCTCCAACTGCTTGTTGAACATTCCCACAAGGATTCCCACTGGCAAACCAAGGCCAATATCTAGGAAACCAAATCAATCTGCTTCCAACCATCACCTCCTCCTCTTCCCTGAAATCTATAGTCACGGTCACCATGCTTTCTATCACATGGCTTTGAAATCTTGTGATCATCCAGGCTTTTTCCTTCTCCTTTCTTTCTAAAAAGTGCCCCATCCCAGAAAGTCTGCACAAAGAATGTCTCGTGAACCAACAACCAACGTCTATTTCTCCTGCTACTTCCCCAGTGTAGGATGTCTTCTCTATCTAATCAACCCAGCCCCCACCACCTTGGCTGTGCTGCAGTCTTATCGCACCATCTTTCTGGTCCATTCCATTCTGCCTACCTGCTTTTCCAGAACAGTTATTTTGACTATAAGAGGAAAGCAAGATTTTCTGAACATTCCTAAAATCATACCAAGTAAGTAATCCTCACCAACTATAGCAAACTATCATTCAAATAAAGGAAAACCAGTAGTGTGTTATGTGTTGTGGCAGATGTGAAATAAATACAATATTCTTTTTTTAAAAAAATACAATATTCTTGTATGAGCAATAGTTTACTGTTATCAGAAAATAAAGCAACTCTCCTTGTTGCTACACTCTTGATTTTAAGAGATTCAAAAGGAAAAGCATGGGTATAAACAGCATGCACAGAGAAGACAGGCCCAGGGACACTGCTACAGGAAAGGGGGACATGAGGGACATGTGCTGTATTATAACTGACACTGAACACCATGGTACATTGTCCTGATCCTTGGCACAGACCCATCTCACTTCACTAACACTGGCACAGAGTCAGCATCACAACTGGCTGAAGGAAAGTATGTCAAGGGTCCGAGGCACATATTAGAACAACTAGTCACTGTAAGGAAGCCCTTCTCCTCTTTTTTTCCTTTTAAAGATTTTATTTATTCATTCATGAGAGACAGAGAGAGATACAGAGAGAGAGGCAGAGACACAGGCAGAGGGAGAAGCAGGCTCCATGCAGGGAGCCCGATGTAGGACTCGATCCCAGGTCTCCAGGATCATGCCCTGGGCTGAAGGCAGGTGCTAAACCGCTGAGCCACCTGGGCTGCCCTTCTCCTAATCCATCACAGGAGGACACTCTCAGGCTACACCCCTCTCCTCATTAGCATAGTAATCAAGTAATCATGTGCCTCCTGATTTTGGGTATTCTGAAATCTCTGTCCCATTCCATTTAATATTTAATCCATTTTCTGCAAAGCTGAAAATTACAAGAGCAAGAGCGAGTGTGTGCATGTGTCTCTGTGTGTGTGTGTGTGTGTGTATGTGTGTGTATGTGTAGCAGTATCTAGAGGAGACAAGCATTAGGGAGAGGATCTCTCAGTGGTTCTAAAACTTGGCTGTACATTAGAATCATTTGGGAAGATTTTTAAATCCCAATGTACAGGCTCTTGCCTCCTCCCCAAACCAAGTTCATCAGAATCTCCCTGCATCGGTATTTCTTAAAACTCCCCAGGTGATTCACATGTGGAGCCAACGTTGTGAATCACTGTCTTCTCCCACAATCACTGAACTCTGCCTTTCTCTTGGATCATCACCAGTGCTGTAAAATCATGCCTTACTCTCCCCTATACCTTAAAATTCTTTTTTTGAGGGGCATTGAGTAACAAGGCTGCAGATTGAGTTCCCTTAGGTTCACCCTGGTATGGCTTTGCTCTCCTCGCTACTTATTTTGAGAGATTGACCTTGGCCTAAAGTGAGAGTCATACTTGCCTCTTTCTACTTTAATGTGCTGTTGTTTGGTGTGATTATCTGTGTGCAGAGAAGCAGCAGGCTCCCTAAGGACAGGGTCACATTTGACACCTGCCCCTTCCCAGCACTTCACATCATGCCTTGCACACAATAAGTGCTCTATGTATGGCCTTCTGATTTGTATAGGGTCTTCCACTCCCATTAAATAGAAACAAAAATACTTTTAAAATTTAACACACTTTTTTTTTGCTGCCTCTGACCATATATTTGTGCACATTTCTAATGTAATCCTGAGATAAATGCCTTCTCCCCTCACCTCTCTTGTGGTTTCAGCCACACCCTGCCTTGCCAGAATGTTCCTTCTGGGTTTGGTTTCCATGGAAATCTGTCTCTGGGGGACAAAAGTGTATCTGCTGAAGAGCCATAAAAGCCTGTTGCCTCCTGGTATAATGAAGTCACCACAGGAGTAGAGAAAGAGCTGGCAAAGGGTTGGCATCAACTCCAGTGGGAAGCCCATGCTCTTCATGCCGGTTCCATCCAGGTCTGTAGGGTAGAGATTATTTTTGAAAGCTCAACTCAAGACAGAAGCAAGTTAACAGTCGCCTTGTCGCACAGAATCAAGAATACTCTTAAAAACTAAATTTAACTGAATAAACTTTAAAGGTCTTCTTGACTGTATTCAATGATTCCCCTATTGAGCAGATAGAAAGGAGCTCTGAGGAGCTATACGAAATGAGTTTTGCAGGCATAAAGGAGTGAGGCAAGAAAAGTATTCTAGCAAAAGCAGGTTTATCAAGCAAATTACTTCACTAGTGCTGGCCAGGTAATTCCTGATTGACTGATTAGATTCCATTCCAGAGAGAGAACAAAACTGTAATTAATATTAGGTCTCGGTTTGGTGACATGAAGCTTAACATAAGTGACTTCATTTTGGGTCCATTGTCTTGTTCTTAACAATACCAATTTCACACACTCCTACATTAGAATGGTTGCTCTTCAGAGAATGATGTGGAGAGAAGTGAGAGGAGACGCAGTGGGGCTTTCGGTGGCGGTGGCGAAAGAGTAAGCCTTGGCCTGCTACTACTACCTAGAACAACGGAAGGCTGGGATGCAATCCCTAACCGTGCCCACAAGGTGTCACAGTGATTCTATATAAGGCTATTCTTCATCTTCATGAGGAAAAAAAGTAACTGCCCAATAGCTAGCTAGTAGTCCTCAAAGATGCTGGAAAACCTCAGAAAATCCAAGATGTTGGCATGTTGAAAAGGAAGTGATGGCATCAGGGACACAGGCCATCCAAACAGAGCCCTCCAGTCCATCTAGGTCGCACTTACCATTCACTAGGAGCCACAGTTCAAGACACAGCACCAAAGATGTGTTTCAAATTCATTACTAATAGGAACAGTGACTGGCAGAGATATTGTAATAGCGGTCTTAGTTTTTAAATGCTTTCATTTAGGTTTTTAAATATGCATACACTTAAAACCACTCTTGAACCTAATGACTATTTTTTTTTTCAATCAGGCAGTCAGGATGAACATTTGGAAATAAACTGTTGGAGGGGGTAAAGGTAAAAGTTCATGCCCAGCTACCTTTCAGAATTCTCAGAGATGATCCCAGGCCCCAGGTAGAAATGTGCATCTCTGAGTCCTGCCTGTTGCTTTGGCCACAATAGCAAACTTTACAATAAGCCACTCCAACTACACAGAGATATTTTCCCTGTCTCCTCTGCTTAATCATTTAATAAATACTTATCAGCTTTCACCGAACTATACACATGCGATAAGATAAATTATATTGGGCACCTTTATAATCGAAGATGGTGGTGGTTGTAGCTGAGACCACTCAGCTATTGGGGCATTCTTGCTGTTTGAACCCTATGAACGAACCAGCTGAGACCTGAGCACTGTGGCAAGTCAAGGGGCGGAAGTTCAGAAATCAAAACTCAGTTCACAAGGTGTCATAGTAATCGACTGAATAAGCCTCAAATAGGTATATTCAAATGCGTAACACTCAAACCCTAGGTCCGGATACTAGATTTTAATATAATTGACTCTGCCTTTTTTTGACTCCCTCCTCCTTCTGCTCCCTCCCCTTGTCTCTTCTGCCCTTCTATTCCAGCAGACACTCTATTTTGGTTTATTCTATCCCATCTCTTTATTACCATCTTGTTATTTTACTGTTGAGATGTTTCCATGGTGATGCGGAAGCACACCTGCATAGAGATTTGGATAAGCTCTTAGGCTCTTAGCATGCCATTGAGGTTGTTTAATCCACCTCTGGGATCCAATAAGTCCAAAGAGTGGTTGAGTATCCCTCTTCTATCTCCTGCATCTGTGTGCTTTATGGGTGAAGAAAGTTGAATATTCTAGAGATAAGCACTTACCAACGTGGGTAGAGGAAGCCCTCCTCGAAGGTGTGTGTTTCATGGCCATAAACCTGTCTGTATCACATATTCATGAGGATCTTCACGTCAAAAACCTTGAGATTGGCATGAAGGGACAGTCTGGGGAGCCACCTTGGGTGATGTTCCCGAAATGTTCCCCTCAAACTCATCCTTTAGGAATTCACTCCAGTCTGCATAAGAGAAAGAATAGACTACTTTGGGGGAACTGTTCCTGACAAAATTGTGACTTACCTAAGATTTTCCTGGAAGAGTTGCGCTGATTAATTTGGGGTAAAATTATTCCCTCCACCCAATTACCCCAGTGGTCAGAACTATAGCCAAAAAGAGAGGGGGGAACATCGCAAAGGTAATAATACAGAGATCTTTCACTTAATCAGTTATATTTGTTGTAGGTCTCTTCTATGCCCCATAATGGATAAGTAAAGAGTGTAGTAGAACTGTCACTTGGGGCTGGTGAGGACAAAGGGAAGAAGAAAGCCAATGATGGAACACCAAGAACGTGTTGAAGCCTGCAGAGGTGGGGCACAATCAGAACCCAGCATCAAAGAAAGGATAAGAAAGAGTTTAGAGAAGGGGTAGCTCCACTGAGCGTGGTGCCACTGTTATTCTTAGGTGTGCTCATGTGGCCGAGGGAAATTGGAGACATCTAGGTAATTACAACACAGTGTAGTGAATGCTATTAATAGAGGCAGGAACAAGGTCATGTGGGAACACAGAGAAGATAAGTTTCTTTCTTGTCCTTCGGGGAAAAGACAGCAAGAAAGGAATGAACTTTGCTTTCGATAGTGATTGCTCCTGGTGGCCACGTGGAGCCCCAGGGGGGAAGGGGGGCTGACTGAATGAGGTAGAGCAGGTGCCCAGGGAAAGGGGGGGGACACTGGGATTGATCAAAAGCATACAGAGACCCTTAGGTGGATCCAAACGGATTGCTTCAAACACTTAGTGAAATTGCCCTTGGTCATCCAGAAAAGTACTCACAAGCAAGGAACATAAATTTAAAGAGGAAAATGTGCAGATAAATGTGGTCTAAAAAGTATTTAACTCACGGGTGTCTGGCACCATCTTTCAATTATCTGCAAAAGAATCCCTTGCTCCTTAATTACAGTTTTCTGGAGTCCATGGGGCTTTCGGAAATAAGCATATCACATGGTTGGAAGCAGGGGCCCTTCCTTGGGATAAAAGTGTAACAACGCATCAGGACTAGGAAAGGGAGCTAGGACATACCTCACATCCCCGCTGGGCCATGGCTGCACACCTCTGGTGCTGGCCACTGTGTCCACGAGCACAGAAGTCTAGTCCAGGTGCCACCAGGTCCCCTATAGAGGAAACTAAGGGTAAATTAGCAAAAGAGGAGGATGTTGGGCAGTTTGCTGTTTTGCTGTAAATAACACTTTAAACACTGTACAAAGAGCCTCAAAGCAGAAGTAAATGAAAGTCATTTATCTGAAAATCTGGAAACAACTGCGGGAAGACAGACTAAGGGGAACTGTAACTTTAGCAAAATTTACAATAAAAGGGAAAAAGAAACTGTCTGAAGTTAACTTTGGAAATATATAAAATTAGTAAAATTCTTCATGACTGTGTCATAAGAAAGTATTTATTATAGATTAACAAGATGGCCACAGTGAACAGAAAAGCCTAAGACAAATTCTATCAGATTTACCAATCAATTTGGATTCATAGCTTATATTTCTGGTACTTTCTATAGCTTAAGTAAGCTCCATCAGGGCTGAGAAGGATCATGTGCTGCTGCCCAGAAAGGAAAAAACTGAAAACAGAAATTGGGCAGAGTTGATGTTCTTAAGGGATTAGCACTTTCCGGTGCTCTCAAAACTTGACTAAGGAAATATTAATTAGGTGGTTCTTCTTGACCTTTAATTTTTCTCACCTTCACTTTACTAAGCCCCTTTCCTGATATTTCCTATCATTGTATGACCACTTCTTTTTTTTTTTTAAGATTTTTCCACCCTTTTGTAGTGATGTGCAGTTTCCCCCGGCAGAAATAAAAAGCATTAAGCACTCTCGGTGGTGGCTCTTTTCCTGGTTTTGCTCACCTTGGACTTTAGATTTTTAAATATGATTGATGAGTCAGGGTTTGTAGGATCCAAATATTTACAAATAATTATAGTAGTTTGCTTTTTTTTTTAAAAAAAAAAAGATAAATCTCAAGACTTTAAGCAGATAACTAAAGTGTTAGTTGAGAATGACTACACTCACTGCATAACAAGAATTATGTTGAAACCACAATATATGATTATAAAGGAGATATATTGCATTCTGAAATCGATTTCCTGGTTCCTCCAAGGAAACTAGAGATAATTAGACTGAGCCCACCCCTGAGTGCCCCACATTGTTCCTAAGTGCTTTGATTTGGAGAATGCTGAGATAGATAATAGGTGAGAAAGTTCTAGACCACATTGCTCCAGTGAAGTACAGGAGTAGAAGGGAAAAGGTACAAATAATCTTTCAAAGCCTCCAGGAAAAGGTCTAAAACATGTCTCAGGATCATTTCCCCAGAAGAGAGAGAGAGGGAACTGGGGTAAGCCAAGCCCTTTACACTTTGATTGTGAACTGCTTCCACAGGATATTAATTCCCCAGCACTTTCACGCTTCTGTGGTTCTGTAAAAGCCCAAACACATGTGTTGCATTGGGTGTATGAAAGAGGTAACCATACATGTGAGTGAGGGAAAAACGGACTAGTCAATAAATGTTGGGCTAATGACTATCCATATGGCACAGATAAACTTAGTTCCCTATCTCACACTATACACAAAAATAAAGTCCAGATGGATTAAAGACCTAGATGTTAAAAAAAGAAAAAATATATAAAAAATCATGGGCAAATATCTTTATGACATCCAGATATGGAAAGATTTGTTAAGAAGTGGAAGTCATAAATTAAGATATATGTGTATATATATATATATATTTGACTTCCTTAAAAATTAAAACATCTGCATCACAAAAAAACCACAAAGAACATGAAAAACCAATCTACAGATTCGAAGACATTACTGGCAGCCAACAAATATGATAAAAGATTAATATCTACAATTCACAGTTATCCTTTCAATTGACAAGGAAAAGACAGCCCAGCTGATCAATGAACAAATGCTATCAACAGGATTCACAGAGAAGGGAACCAGTGTCCAATAATCATATGAAAAAAAAATGTTAAATCTCAATAAACTTCAGGAAAATGCAAATGAAAACAATAAGATAATGTGCCATACACATCAAGGGGGTGGAAAGTTGTGTGGAGTAACCCCAAGTATTAGCAAGGAGGTGGAGAAGCAGAAACCTCCGGACACCGCTGGTGGGAGGAAGAAAGCAACTTTGCAACAGTGGGGGCGGGGGGACGCGCATACTCTACAGGGGGCAGTTCCACTCTAAGGATGCACCCTAGAAAATCTCTCCCACAGAGAATCCAGGACACATGCAAAGAGATGTCCGCTGCTGTGGGTAATAGAAACTAGAAAGGGGAGAGGAGAAAGGGAGGGAGGGAAGAAGGAAGGATCCAAATGTTCCTGAGTGGGGGCAATATATAAATACACGATGTTACACTGCATATGAAATACTGTTCCGCAGTCAAAATGGCCAAGGTAGGTATAGGAACGTGGTTAAATCTCAAAAAGCATACTGTTTGGTGAGGTGGGAAGGGAATTGGCAAAGCATACTTAGATGATACCATGATACTGTGTAAAGTTTTTAAACAAACAAAAAACGGTGTAATTGTCTCTGGTTACAAAAGAACCAGACCACGTGGTGGAAGGTTGGTGGCCTGGAAAGGGGTGGTGTGGGAGATCCCAAGGAGGGAGATGGCTGCTCAGGAATGTTTTAATGCTTCTTAAGAAGATCTAAGCAAAGGGCATCTGGGGGGCTCAGTGGTTGAGCATCTGCCTTCAGCTTAGGGCGTGATCCCAGGGTCCTGGGTTCGAGCCCCACATCCGGCTCCCATGGGGAACCTGCTTCTCCTCTGCCTGTGTCTCTGCCTCTCTTTCTGTTTCTCTTATAAATAAACAAAATCCTAAAAAAAAAAAACAAAAACAAAAAACAAAACAAAACAAAAAAAAAAAAAAACAAAAATGATTTAAGCAAGTAGGGCAAAATCTCTGCTTGCATTTAACATCAGTGAAGGATACCCAAGTCCTTGTTATATTATTTTTGTACTTTCGGGGATGTTCCAAGTATTTCCTAATTTAAAATGCTGAAGTGCCACTAAGTCAGAAAAATAGCTCTCACATTCGAGGTCCTGTGCTGGGGTCTTCCCACACTCGGATAGTCATCGCTCTCCAGGACATCAGCATCACCCACGATGGTCCCTCATCTGCATCTCCCGCACTTGGCTCCGGAGCATTCCTGTTCTCCCCAAAAGTCATCAGTATGAATCAGATTGATTTGCTAACCTCAGGACAAGCCAACCTTGTGGCTTACAATATTATTTCATTAATAAATAACCAAAGAAAATAACTAATATAACTCCCCTCAGCAATTTTTTTATTTATATTGATATGTATATTATATAACTTTTTTGGGTAGATGTTAACTGTTTTTATTCCCTTTATGACATAAAAATTTATTTAATGTATTTTTTTTAATTTTTTACATATTTTTTTAATTGGACTTCAATTTGCCAACATAGAGCATAACACCCAGTGCTCATCCCATCAAGTGCCCCCCTCAGTGCCCGTCACCCAGTCACCCCCACCCCCTGCCCACCTCCCTTTCTACCACCCCTTGTTTGTTTCCCAGAGTTAGGAGTCTCTCATGTTCTGTCTCCCTTTCTGATATTTCCCACTCATTTTTTCTCCTTTCCCCTTTATTCCCTTTCACTATTTTTTATATTCCCCAAATGAATGAGACCATATAATGTTTTGCTTTATGATTGTGCTTGTAAATTTTTTTTACAATGTTATCCTATTTATGATTTTGTAAGTTCTATTGTGTACTTTATAATTTCATGTCTAGAATTATACACTTGCGTAGAAATATAATTATTTCTACCCCTCTGTTATAGGTAAGTAAACTGAGGCTGGGGGTTACCGGGCCTGGTCTGCTTCTCACGAGTACTGGGGACAGAGCTGGAGTGTAGACTGAAGTCTATATTTCTCTAAAGTCGGAGTTCCCTTTCTTCTCCCTGAAAGAGCATTTGCAGACAAGCTCAAAGTTTCAATCTGAGACCTCAAGTTTTTATCACTTTATGGGTTTTATTTTGGTGGTGTGTACTGGAGGGGAAATAAAAGAATTCTTGAAAGAAAGAGGCAGAGGGGCGTCTGGGGTGGCTCATTCGGTTAAGCGTCTGCCTTGGGCTCAGGAATGGTCTCAGGGTCCTGGGATGGAGCCAGAGCTTCTCTCTCTGCTGCTCCCCCTATTCGTGCACTTGCTCTCTCTCTTTCTCAAATAAATAAGTAAAATCTTAAAAAAAAAAAATAGTAAGGAGGAAGGGATCACAGAGGTGCGTCTCAGGTTCAGTTGGAAGCATCATTGATAATCGGTGTCTTTATCAGCAGACAGCATCGTCTCTAAAGCAGGCAGCGATCAAACAGTGCTGCTCCTGCCCGGGACCTGGAGCTGCCCCAACTCTCAGTAGGAGGAAAGTCACATTTGGAACACAGGCCCTCACTACAACGGATGTGTGAACTGTCACTTCTTGCCCTAATCCTTCTTTCTTCCCCTATGTTACCTCATTTTTGTACCCCTAACAGCTCAGGGCTCCTCCACTCTCTGAGACAATCCTCCGCCCAAGTGGCCCAACACCATAGGATCAGCATCAAGTCCATGTTGCTGCTGCCATGGCCCTACCCTCATGCCCCAAGCCCAGATGCTGTCTCTCCTGAGCTAGAGCACCTGCCCGGCACCCGGGGCCGACCTCCTGCAGCCCGGGATCCCTATCGGTTCACAGGCCCCACTGGATGTTCCTCATAAGCCCAGGTTTTATTTAATCTCAGCTCCTCTTCCTACATTTCCTACATGCAAGCTCTATGGCTTCAATCATGTTACTTGACTTTGCTGGGTCTCAGTTTCCTCACCAGGAATAGAGATAATAATAATGAGGAGCTTAGAGATGAGAGATGAAAAGTGTACATTAGTGCACTGTCTGCTGCTAACAGGTGCACTCACTGTAGCCCTTGCTGGACGTGAGCTCGTGGGAGTGCCAGCTTGCCCTCCGTGCTGCTCTCACCTCACAGCACTTTGTCCTGGATTCACCCCTACCCTGTCCTGTCCACCTGGAAGGCCCTTGGATACCTCTTCTCTGTCTCCACACCCTTCAATTCTGTCTTGTTTCTACAGTTGGATTAACTTCCAGGGCCTATGGCTGCTTCTGCACTCCCAGTGCCCACAATAACCCGGAAGGCAAAGACAGGGCCAAATACGGATCCTGGACTCTCCTGGTCACTGTGTCCCTGCAGTAAGACAGACATCCAGGCTGGACCCTGCTTCAACATATAATGGAAATGACGACAGGCTGTTCTGTAAATGATGTTTGCCTCAGGGATAGCAAAGTTGGTGAGCTAAGAAGATGCAGCCAAATCAGAGCCCGCAGGTTTAAGACCCATCATGGACCTAGGTCCTTAACTGCAAAGGCGGGGGAAGGATCACGGTTTCTCAACCTTGACGCTATTGGCATTTGGCAGATGTCTGCTCTTAGCACTTTTGTTCAGCATTGTACTGGGGGGTCTAAAATTGGAAGAAGGTCTTGAAATAGGGCAAGAAGGTGGGGATAGATGATGTAAGGTTGAAAAGCAAGAGGCAATGCTATCATTATTTCCAGACAAATTTGGGAATATATATAAAATCCAAAAGGAAAAATTTACCACTTTTATTTCTATTTATATTATTATTTTAAATGTATTATTAAAAAGAAGTAAATTTAGTATTGCTGCAGCTCTAAAGACAATGTGCAAAAATTAACTTAATTTCTATATACTACCGGGCAAGTATTAGAAAATGATATTTTAATCTGAATAGACATTTTTCCAAAGAAGGTCGACAGATGCATGAAAAGATGCTCAACCTCACTCATATCAGGAAAATGCAAATCAAAACACAAAGAGATATCACCTCACACCTGTTAGAGTAGCTACTATCAAAAAGACAAAAAACAACAAGTGTTGGGGAGGATTTGTAGAGAAAGGAATCCTCTTGCACTGTGGGTGGGTGCAGCCACCCTGGAAAACAGTTTGGAGGTTCCTTAAAAAGTAAAAATAGAACTACCATCTGATCCAGTATTTACACTTTTGGCTATTTATCTAAAGAAAACAAACACACTAACTGGAAAAGATACGTGCGCCTCTATGTTCATCACAGCAGTATTTACAGAGGCCAAGATACAGCAACAACCCACGAGTCCATAGAAAGATGAATAAATATAGTTATGTCTATCTGTTGATCTACCTATAGATTGATAGATAATGGAATTATTATTCAGCCATAAAAAAGAAAGAAATCTTGCCACTTGGGACAACATGGATAGACCTTGAGGGTATTAGGCTAAGCAAAGTAAGTCAGAGACAGAAAGACACATACCATATAATATCACTAATATGTGCAATCTAAAAACAAAAATAAGACCAAAACGATGAGCTCATAACAGATTGGTAGTTGCCAGAGACAGGAGTGGAGGTGGGAGAAATGGGTGAATGGAGTCAAAAAGTACAAACTTCCAGTTATAAAATAATTAAGTCACGGGGATGTAATGTACAGCACAGTGACAATAGTTAATAATACTGTATCGCATATTTGAAAGTTGTTAAGAAAATGTTAAAAATTCTTATCAGAAAAAAAAATTTTTCTTTTTAGAAAAAAAATTTTTGTAACAATCTATGTATGGTGACAAATGTTAACCATATCTACTGTGGTGATCATTTCACAGTATATACAAATAATGAATCGTTATATTATATACCTGAAGCTAACATAACGTTATATGTCAATTAGGTAAAAAAAAGACATTTTGGAAATGCTACACAATAGCATTAGAATAAAATAAATATGTAGGATAAAGCTAATGGAAGATTTATAAGAACTCTATGCAGAAAACTATATTTTCTAGAAAAAAATGTAAAAGCCTAGAGAAATAGAGAAAATTTTCATGTTCACAGATTGAAAGAAAAATGTTGTAAATATGTCATTCTCACCAAATTGAACTATGGATTCAATAAGAACCAAATCAAAATCCCAGCAGAGTTTTGTGGGGTTTTTTTGGTTTTGATTGATTTGGTTTAGTATGGAAAGATTCACGCTAATTCTAAATACATATGGAAATGTCAGCAACTATAATTGGCAAAACATTCTTAAAAACAGAAGACATATGCCCATATACATGAAGGCCTATTACAACAATTAAAATCACATGCTATTGAGGGAAAGCTAGACAAATTGGCCAATGGGATAGTGTTCAGGAACAGACCTACATATATATTGCAATAAATAAATGTTTTCAATAAATGGTTCTGGGACTATTGGATATCTCTTATGGGAAATAATAAATCCTGGCCCCTACTTCATACCATATGCAAAAACGTGGTCCAGGAGGATTTTTTTTAATCCTCAATAAATATGAGAGGTAACATAATAAAACTTCTTAAAAATAAAACAGGGAATTACATTTTTAAAAAAATCAACCCTAAAGGAGAAGATTATTGAATGAGAAAAGTGAAGAACCTCTGTACCTCATGAAAGCAAGTCATCAAAAGACAGCAAATATTTGCAACCATATAACTGACATAAGATTCATATCTGGACTAAAATAAACTATTACAAATCAGTAAGAAAAAAGGCAGGTAACTCAATAGAAAAACAGGCAAAAACTCAAATAGGCATACAGTGAAAGAAAATATGTAAATGACCTGATGATATACAACACCATTAAGTTAGTCATTAAGCATATGCAAATTAAAATCAATGAAATACCAAAGTGGCTCACATTTTAAAACTGACAATATCCAGCACTGGTAACAATGTGGAACGACTGGAATTGCCAGCGACGGCATAAAAAGTTGGTGCATTGGGACGCCTGGTGGCTCAGCGGTTAAGTTTCTACCTTCAGCTCAGGGTGTGATCCTGGAGTCCTGGGATCGAGTCCCACGTCGGGCTCCCTGCATGGAGCCAGTTTCTCCCTCTGCCTGTGTCTTTGACTCTCTCTCTCTCTGTGTGTGTGTGTGTCTCTCATGAATAAATAAAATCTTAAAAAATAAAAAAGTTGGTGCATTTATCAGGGAAAATCGGCAGTATGGAGGAAAGCTGAAAAAAAAAAAAAAAAAACATTTCCTAAGACCACAAATCCCATTCCTACACAACTGCCTAACAGAAATGCACAAAAACGTACGCTAAATGCGTTAATGTTAGTGTTTACAACAGCATTATTTGTACAACAAGAAAGAGAAAGGCACGACATCCAGGAAAGCAGGGGTAGGGCTCAGGAAAAAGACAAGGGGGATTCTGTGAGTAAGAGCAAACAAAAATCCTAAGACATCACACAGTGGGGCCCCGAAGGCAACCAGCACAGGGAGAAGGTAAAGGGAAATCTCCAGAGGGGGATCTTTGGCAGGAAGAATGGAACCAATGGTATATTTAATGTGAGTCATCTTGAGGAAAATTGCCCAGGGAGGCTGTGAGATGTTGTGATGTGTGCGAGGAATTGGCAATGAATGCAAAGAAAATGGAGCAAATAAGACACAGGTAACTGTTAAACTTTCAAGGGAAAAAAAAAAAAAGGTAATGATCTTAGTACATGACAACTTGCAGCTGTGAATAAAATCTGTCCATGTGTGTTAATATTCTGAATACTGTTTTCACCAATTTGGAGTGACTACACGGACGTGGGAAAGGGGCATTCAGATATAAAGACCCTGTTAGAAAGGTAAGTCCCCGTTGGTCACAATAGGTAGTGAATTAGAGAAGGTCTAAAATTTGGAAATAATTAGGATGTGCAAGGCCAGATGAGACAGAAAAAGGAACTGAAAGTTATCTGCAGCAAGAATTTGGAGGGAGACAGGGATTCATTGCATTTTCATAAACCTTTTCAAACTATTTGATTCTTTTAAAATGCTGGGCTCATATTACTTTGACAAAATAGACAGTAAGTAATTTAGCAAAGAATAAAATGAGAAAAAAGTCTAAAAGAACATAAACCAAAATATTAATAGTGTATATCTTTTTAAATTTTTTAAAAGATTTTATTTATTCATTCATGAAAGACCCAGAGAGAGAGGCAGAGACACAGGCAGAGGGAGAAGCAGGCTCCCTGGGGGGAGCCCGATGTGGGACTCGATCCCAGGACTCCGAGAGCGGGCCCTGAGCTGACGGCAGATGCTCAACCCCTGAGCCACCCAGGCGTCCCAATAGTGTATATCTTTAAGTCATGTGCTTATAGGTTATTTTTTCTTTTTGCTCCTTTCATTTTTCTACAAGGGATATTTTTAACAGTAAAAGGATACGATGAGTTCTCAGGCAGACTATTTCATTTATCTAAAGTCATAATTGTCCTACCTCCAGAAACTCCCAAGGGAACCAGTACAGGTTGCTTAGCGATAGAATCAGTGCTCAGGAGGCCAGTTGAGGCACTGGGGAGAGAAACCAAGTGCCCATAGAGCACCAGGCACAGTTCTTAATTTCTGAATCTGTCAGTGGGCAAACCTGAAGGTGGGGCAGGGACCAGGACGGGGGATGGTGGCATATGGAAGCTGGGCAGAAGTTGAGCACTCAGGAGTCCAGGGCCAGGCTGCCATTATTTCAAAAGATCTATCATTCAAGAGGCCCTGTCTTCTGGGCTTTTAATGCCCAAAGGATCTGGTTTTAGGGAGAGTCCTTGAAGCTAGGAATAGCTGAGGTCTCATCTTAAAAGGGGAAACTAGAGAATTAGGCTAGCAACCATTCTACACTCAATGAGTTTAGAAAAACCCAACAAGGAGAAGGCTCTCCCCAGGCTCCAAACCCTAGTTTCCTGAACACTTGAGAGCAGCTCAGAAGGGAACCCAGTTATTGTACCTGAGCCCCTAGGAGGGAGCAAGTTCATTTACAGCCTGTGCTAGTGTCCTCAGGCTACCATAACAACACGCTACAAGTGGAGTGGCTTAAGCCATGAGAATTTATTGTCTCACAGTTCTGGAGGCCAGAAATCCAACACCAAGGTATTGGCAGGGTTCATGTTCCCACTGAAAGTGCTAAGAAAAGGATTTGTTCCAGGCCTCTCTTCCAGCTCTGGTAGTCTTTGGTGTTGACAGCGTAATTCCGATCTTCCCGAGGCCTTTGGTCTTTTCATACAGACACCAGTCATATTGGTTTTAGGACACACCCTATTCTAGCATAACCTCATCTTAACTAATTACATTTTCAAGGACCCAATTTCCAAATGAGGCCACATTCTGAGGTCATGGAGGTTAGGATTCCAACATATGAATTAGAGGGGAGGACATAATGCGACCCACAACACAGCCCCACATTGACGTGGGTGTAGGGTCTGGATTCAACCTCAGCCAGCAGTAGGGCACACCAGTGGACCCCATGTCAAGGAGCTAAGGAAAGCAGAGGCATGATTAAAGAGCAAAGCCACAGCACTCTCAGATGTGTTTCTGAGGTCAGATGAGGGAATGGCCTTACCCACTTGATTTCAGATGTGTCCCGGGGATGTGGCACAGCAGGATGCTACAGAGGAGTCCTCATTACCATCACCACCATGGTCCTATCCTGAAAACTCATAGCTGCCAAGTGCTGAGCACTTACAGAAATGTGCTGTTTTACGTGACTTGACATAGTTAATCCTCAACCCAGACCGATAGGGTGGGTGTGACTCTTCACCCCATTGCTTTTTTATTTGTTTTTACATATTTAATTAATTTATTTATTTCAGAGAAGAGAGAGAGAATACAAGCATGAGCAGAGGGAGGAGCAGAGGGAGAGGGAGAAGCAGACTCCTCACTGAGAAGAGAGCCCAACTTGGGGCTCAATCCCAAGACCCTGACATCATGACCTGAGCTGAAGGCAGATGCTCAACCGACTAAGCCACCCAGGTGCCTCTTTCCCCATTTTATAAATAAGGAAACTGAGGCTCACAAGGATTAACTAGTTTCGTCTGAAAAAAAAAAAAAAAAAACTAGTTTCGTCTGGGCTCACCTTAATCACTCTGCCTGTGACGACTCTAGGTCTCTGGTGGAAGAAGATGCTGAGGTTCGGTGGGAATCACTCCGGCATTGACTGTACATGTCAGCCATGGACTTGGGAGTGGGAGGTTAGGACACATGCGCTGTGTACGTGCTGTGTCTTCCACTCCTGTGGTAGAAGCACTAAACAGAGAGTCCGGCGAGCTGGGTTCTAGGTCTGGCTCTGCTCTTTCCACGGACTACAGGTGTCACTCAGCTTTCCGTGCACCAATGGTCTCACCCATAAAACAGAAACAGTGAGTGATTTAAAATTTCCCTACGTGTCCTAAAATTCTACGGTTTCTGTAAAGAAAATAATTCACTTACTCTTCCTGTCTCCTGAAGAACAGTTTGTAAATGTGTAAATTTACATATATGTGCCTCTTTGGACATAAAATACAAATATTTTATAGGGAAAAAAGAGCATATATTTCTGAGCAGGATTATCCAGCAAGATTGCAGGATTTCTTGCCCAAAAGAGGAGTAAGTTTATCAGAGAAATATCTGTCCAGTTGTTGGCAAGAGCCTCTTGGATAACTTGTATTCAAAATAATGTAAAAAGTGGGTGCTCCTTTGGTGGGAGCTCTCACTGTCCCATCAACACCCCACTGGCGCATAAGAAGGAGTTCCTCCCTCGTTTGTTGTTCAGTCTGGGGTTGGGTGACCATAGGTGGGAGATCATTTGCATTCATCTCAACTATTCAACTGTATTCTTCATTTCTCAGAGGAGCTAGAAGGATTAATGACTGTCTGGCAATTTGACATTTGTAAGGCATTTTGTAATCCTCGAAGCAAAGACACCATAACCATGTAAGGTCTTTGCCAGGCTGAAATAACAACCTCATCTCTCTCTCTCCTTCAGAATCTGCCAATAAGCTCTCTCTACATACAAATCCTGTCATGCTGCTGTGAGAGAATTTAAAAGAAAAGCCATGCAAACTTATCCCACCCTTTCCCCCCCGTGATTCACCATCATTCTCAAAATAAGTGCGTCTTTATATCTGAACTTTTCAGACCTTGAGAGCTCGGGGCAGGATCAGACCATCTCTGTCCTTTCGGAAGTTGGCTCCACCACTCCACGGCAGCCAGCCTTTGATCAAAAACTTGTCACGAGCAAAGGGCAGGCTGCTTTTGTCCTCCTCTCTACTACAGGCTCCCCCCTGTACTAAGGGTTGCTCCCCGCGAGCCCTCCTGGGGAGCAGGAGCAAGGAGGCAATATGTAAGCACACGCACACACGGCTACCACCAAAAGTCACTGGATAAGTGCCTGCTAGAACTGCAGTAGGATATTAGCACAGAATGAATTAGCTCCCACCAGAATGAATAAAAATCAACAGACCGACCATACCACGGTGCTGGCTTACCTACCGGTGCCGGCCGAGCTCTCGTACGCTGAGGGGGAGAATGTGAAACGGTGCCACCACTTTGGAAAACAGCTTTTTCTTAGAAGGCCGAACGGACACATACCCTACAATCCAGCCACTCAACTCCTAGATAGTCACCCAAGAGAAGTGAAAGCCTACACATACTACCTTAGCAGTGTGTGCACACAAATGTGCCGCATTATCCGCAGCAGCGTTCTTTTAATGATAGCCCAGATCATGGGAAAATGGGAAAATAACCCAGACGCTCATCAACAGGTGAGTGCTACTTTCACACGACAAATATCTACCCTCCAAGAAAAAGGAATAAACTGTGGACACGTGCAAGTGATATGGCTCAATCTTAAAATCGTATTGCTGAGTTAAAGAAATCAGGTCAGAGTGGGGACGTACTATATAATTGCATTTATGTCAGAGTTAGAAAATGCAAACTCAACAATAGTGACAGATAGATCAACAGTCGCCTGGGGAGAGAAGGTCCCCAAAGGGCACAAGGACATCTTTGGAGGGGATGGATAATGCTCACTATGCTGATCCGGGTGGTGGCTTCACAGATGTTTCCAGATAGCCCAAACCAGCCAGCCGTACACTTTAAGTATATGCAATTTATTTCATGTCAACTGAATATGTTTTCTTTAAATGCTGTCTTGATCCAGTGGAGACCCTGGAGAGGGGCTGGTGGTGAGGGCCCCTTCGTGAGCAGCGGATTAAGCCCCCCCTGGGGCTTAAGACCTCCTCCCTTATCACACCCTCACACTCCCGGCCACTGTCCATCTGCCCCATCAGACAACTGGGACCTGTGC
Source organism: Canis aureus (assembly GCF_053574225.1). NCBI lineage: Eukaryota > Metazoa > Chordata > Mammalia > Carnivora > Canidae > Canis > Canis aureus. The sequence continues at coordinate 22,264,441 of NC_135647.1, forward strand.
CCCAGAGCCCACGGAGTTACCCCAACTGGCCAATCCTAGGCCTGCCTACCCTGCCTCACCTGTTCCTACCTGCAGACCACAGTCCCCGCCCCCGCCCCCCGGCTCCTGACTGACCCTGCTGCTTTCAGGGAGGCCCCGCTTGGCCTGGGGAGTTCTCCCCGGGGTGCCGCGGGTGCGACAAACCCACAAGGCCGGAGTGTGGGGGTCAGGCCCAGGCCCCAGCCCACTCCCCAACTCCGGGGCTGCCTAAGTGCAGGAATGCTTCACCCAAGTCTCTGAACTTCCTTTAATGGGCAGAGAAAGGAGCGGGAAAGCATAGACCCTGGGGTGCTACAAGCTCACCCCTGCAGGGAAATGACAACTGGGAGCCCAGGGTGCAGCGGGGCACAGCGGGGCACAGCTGGCCAGGGGGGCGAGGGAACGCCCCGGGGACCTGAGGCCCACCCAGGCAGCTGGTGAGTGCAGGGGGGCCGTCCTGTCTGAGCCCCCCCAGGACTGCAGGGCACCCTCTCCTTTCCTCTGGGTCCCCACACCTTCGCCGCATGTCACTTCTCCCCTCTCGCACACTGGGCCCGCTCACTGCTGCAGCCCCCCCCCCCCCGCCCCAGTTCTACGGGAGCCTGGCTCAGGAGGCACGGGGGGGGGGGGGGGGGCACACAGGGGCCTCGGGAAAATTCTGCCCCACTGGCAACACACCTGTCCCTTTTAAGCTCCAACTCGACCGAGAAGGCGAGCTAGTAAAACTCTCTGACCTCACTGTGTCCACCAGACTGTGAGACAGGCCCTGGAGGGTTCGCGTTCATTTCTCCGAAAATCAATGCTTCAAAAACTAATTCACCAAATGACCAAATTTGCTGAAGGGCTGATTCACCAAAAGCCAATGTGCTGAGTTGTTGATTGAGGCTCACAAGTTATTGATTGGGGCCCAACGATCCAGGCCAGGGGCTTGTCCCCAGGGCCAGGGTCCAGAGCTGTGGAGTAATAAACAGATTTTGCTTGGTGTCCCTTCATCTTCCTTGTACAGCTGTCCCCAAAGCCTGGAGACACCATCTGCTGTGAGTCCAAGGATTTGGGGATCGTATGTTCCCACTATTGCTCCCTCAGCCACTTGCCCTGGAGAGGAGACCCGACACTAGGGTGGCCCTTTGCTGGATATCTCATCACCATATTGCGACCACCCTCTACCTTCCACTCCTTTACATAATCTCAACATTGTAAGAGATAAACCTGTAGATAATTTATTGGGGGGGGGTATAAAAGCCCTTTTATAAAGTCATTTTTTTAAACAAAACAAAAGTTCACAAAAGAAAAAAAGATACATAAAAAGAATAACTTGCTTCATATGTCCCAAAAAGAGAAAAAAATAAAGGGGATCATGCTCAACAATAAAGGGTTCTTTTTCTATTCCATTTATTTATTTATTTATTTATTTATTTATTTATTTATTTATCAGAGAGAGAGAGAGAGAGCATGAGCAGGGGAGAGGGGCAGAGGGAGAGAGAGAAGCCCAGACTCCCCGCTGGGCAGGCAGGATGCTCAATCCCAGGACCCTGGGATCGTGAGCAGAGCCTAACTAAGGCAGATGCTCAACCGACTCCGCCACTCAGGGACCCCTTTCTTATTTTTTTTTAATACAAAATACATAACTTAAAACAGAGCTCAGGAGCAGACACACAGTCCTGGAGACCCTCAAATAAAAGAAAGCAAGAGTTTATTTTCCTTTGCCTGTGCAGATACATGCAGAGGCGGGGGTGTGTGCAAACCAAGTAGCACAAAAGAGCATCTTCCGAATCTACCAACGCAGGTTGCCTCTGTGACTCACCAACATGGTAAATGAAATCACGTTCATCTCAACTTCATTTAAATTAAAAAAAAAAATCTTGTAAATAAAATGGTGATGTCGAAACTTTAACGTCCCTAGTACCTGCTGCCAATAGGCCTGCACCGTGAAGGTGGGGCGAGAGTGGCCACACCTGGTGTGTGATCGCATCGCCAACAGCGCGGCAGCAGCAGGGCAGGGATGTCCCCTCTCAGCCCATGGACTAACTACATTCATCCAAACAGGCTCCGCTCTAGAACCCTTCTTGCTCAGGCTAAGAACTAAAATCGAGGAAGACTGGGAGTTTCAGAGCCGGCAAGATGAACCAAGGCAAACAATTACTGAGAACTTGGCTGCTGCTTCACCTGGCAAAGCTTGGCCTTCCCTTAATACCTGCGTATAATTTAAATAATAACTCTGAAATGCGCTCTCACTTGCATGGGAACTAGATTCTGCAGACTTTCTCATGGTCTGCCTGGAGCGCTGCCCCTTGCCCTCAGGACTGAGAAGCGATTTGTCACTGAGAGCCACCTGGTCAGCCCCCATGGAGGACAAGCCGGCGGGGGCCAGTCCCTGTGCCAGGTGAGGGTGGCAGCCCCTCGGTGAGGGCAGCTCGCCTGCTCGGCAATCCCCTCTGAGCTTCTTGGAGACTTTTGGGACCTGTTTTCCTGATTTCTTTCATTACCCAGCATTTGACAAACTTTTTACAACTTTTCTAAGACCAATGTTTTATTAACTCAGGGGTCGATTCCATTTGAGAACTTCCCATGCTGTTCTACTTCCCTTCTGGACCTTTTTTTTTTTTTTTTTTTTTTTTTTTAAGATTTCATTTATTTATTTGAGACAGAGCGTGTGGGAGACAGAGCCCAAGCGGGAGGGAGGGACGGGGGACAGGGAGAGGGAGAAGCAGGCTCCCCGTCGAGCAGGGAGCACTATGCTGGGCTCCATCCCAGGACCCCGAGATCATGAGCTGAGCCCAAGGCAGATGCTTAACCCACCGAGCCCACCCAGGCACCCCAACCCTCATGTGCCCCTTGGCATCGGCCTCCCCACTCCACATGCCAGTGCCCCTGAGGGCTGTTCCCTGAGTGGAGGCCATGGAGCTGCCCCTCTTCCCCTAGCTCCCTGCTCGCTTCAGGAGAGGGAGAGCTGACTGTGTATTTAAAAGCTAGCTCATCAGAATATCTTGTGTTTGATCCCTCCTCCAAATGTTCTAGAGCAGGAAGAGAATGAGGGTGGCAGGGTACCTGAGTCAGGTGCGAGTCCCCACGGCCCCCCGGTGGAGGAAGGCGGAGGGCATGCTGTTGGGTGGGTCTGTCGTTCCTCAGTTTCTCTACTATGACGCCTTTCTGGAAAGCTTTCCAAGCAGTAAGAGAGCTCTATATCTCCCGAGCCGAAAGGCCCATGCACCGTGGCAGTGCTCTGTCTAGGTGAACATGACCATTGCCATCCTATTCAGCCTGCCGCTTTGAGCTGTAAGTGTCTCAGAGACCTGCTGTCTCCCTAACCGTCTTGGTGCCTCTGAGATGTGTGGAATGAGAGAGCAAAGTTCAAGGACAAACAGAATCGATATTGGTATTGAAAACTAGGCTGAACTTTTTTCCCACTACAAGGACTGGAGTCCATGTTTTTGTTGAACTTCCTTGTCAACAGCTGAAACTCTCTCCAATGACATGATACTCTACATAGAAAACCCAAAAGCCTTCACCCCAAGATTGCTAGAACTCATACAGCAATTTGGTAGCGTGGCAGGATACAGAATCAATGCCCAGAAATCAATGGCATTTCTATACACTAACAATGAGACTGAAGAAAGAGAAATTATGGAGTCAATCCCATTTACAATTGCACCCAAAAGCATAAGATACCTAGGAATAAACCTAACCAAGGAGGTAAAGGATCTATACCCTAAAAACTATAGAACACTTCTGAAAGAAATTGAGGAAGACACAAAGAGATGGAAAAATATTCCATGCTCATGGATTGGCAGAATTAATATTGTGAAAATGTCAATGTTACCCAGGGCAATTTACACGTTTAATGCAATCCCTATCAAAATACCATGGACTTTCTTCAGAGAGTTAGAACAAATTATTTTAAGATTTGTGTGGAAGCAGAAAAGACCCCGAATAGCCAGGGGAATTTTAAAAAAGAAAACCAGAGCTGGGGGCATCACAATGCCAGATTTCCGGTTGTACTACAAAGCTGTGGTCATCAAGACAGTGTGGTACTGGCACAAAAACAGACACATAGATCAATGGAACAGAATAGAGAACCCAGAAGTGGACCCCCAGCTCTATGGTCAACTAATATTCGATAAAGGAGGAAGGACTATCCACTGGAAGAAAGACAGTCTCTTCAATAGATGGTGCTGGGAAAATTGGACATCCACATGCAGAAGAATGAAACTAGACCACTCTCTTGCACCAGACACAAAGATAAACTCAAAATGGATGAAAGATCTAAATGTGAGACAAGAGTCCATCAAAATCCTAGAGGAGAACACAGGCAACACCCTTTTTGAACTCGGCCACAGTAACTTCTTGCAAGATACATCCACGAAGGCAAAAGAAACAAAAGCAAAAATGAACTATTGGGACTTCATCAAGATAAGAAGCTTTTGCACAGCAAAGGATACAGTCAACAAAACTAAAAGACAACCTACAGAATGGGAGAAGATATTTGCAAATGACGTATCAGATAAAGGGCTAGTGTCCAAGATCTATAAAGAACTTATTAAACTCAACACCAAAGAAACAAACAATCCAACCATGAAATGGGCAAAAGACATGAACAGAAATCTCACAGAGGAAGACCTAGACATGGCCAACACGCACATGAGAAAATGTTCTGCATCACTTGCCATCAGGGAAATACAAATCAAAACCACAATGAGATACCACCTCACACCAGTGAGAATGGGGAAAATTAACAAGGCAGGAAACCACAAATGTTGGAGAGGATGCGGAGAAAAGGGAACCCTCTTACACTGTTGGTGCAGCCACTCTGGAAAACTGTGTGGAGATTCCTCAAAGAGTTAAAAATAGACCTGCCCTACGACCCAGCAATTGCACTGTTGGGGATTTACCCCAAAGATTCAGATGCAATGAAACACCAGACCACCTGCACCCCGATGTTTCTAGCAGCAATGTCCACAATAGCCAAACTGTGGAAGGAGCCTCGGTGTCCATCGAAAGATGAATGGATAAAGAAGATGTGGTTTATGTATACAATGGAATATTCCTCAGCCATTAGAAATGACAAATACCCACCATTTGCTTCAACGTGGATGAAACTGGAGGGTATGATGCTGAGTGAAGTAAGTCAATCGGAGAAGGACAAACATTATATGTTCTCATTCATTTGGGGAATATAAATAATAGTGAAAGGGAATAGAAGGGAAGGGAGAAGAAATGGGTAGGAAATATCAGAAAGGGAGACAGAACATGAGAGACTCCTAACTCTGGGAAACGAACTAGGGGTGGTGGAAGGGGAGGAGGGTGGGGGGTGGGGGTGAATGGGTGATGGGCACTGAGGGGGGCACTTGACGGGATGAGCAAAGGTGTTATTCTGTATGTTCACAAATTGAACACCAATAAAAAATAAATTTATTTAAAAAAAAAACAGCTGAAACTCAGAGCTGAGCTCCTGAATTTGGGAACAAATGCTCTTCCAGAGATGCCTGGAAAAATCTCAGCATGAGGACTAAGATAAGTCTAATTGTCCCCACACTACACAGGTCTTGGAATGGACGTGGATGACAGTCCCACAAGGGTTTGGCCCCGTAGCAGCCTCAGTCCCCCAGTAATCCTCCCCACCCTCTGCGTGTAGACCCCAGATATTTCTCCTTTTTACTATTTTTGCTTTTCACTTCTCAGAGTTTTCTTTATAATCCCTTGTGCTCTGCTCTTGCTCAACTTTTGGAAGGACTGCCTTCAATTATTATGGGCCTTTTAGCCAATGAGCATCTGGCTGCTTTAAGTCTTCAGCTTGGACTGAAAAAGCCAAAACTAAGAAGAGACCCGGAGAGTGGTCATAGGCTGAAACAAACCAACCAACAAACCAAAATACACTTAAGTGCAACCTCATATGTTCTGCTCTAAAGAAATAGGTTGATGTCAAGGCCTGAGTTAATAGCAGGCAGCTCTTATCTGGATGATGTGATCCTCTAAGGCTAAGAGCACTCTGAGATAGGAGGTAACAGGGCTGAGGAGGAGGCAGGGAAGGAAAGGGGGGTTTTCACCTGTATATGAGGCAGGTGTCTCTCAACTCATCTGATAGTCCCTCCTTTGATGGTCTTTAAGTAAACAGCCTAGATGTGACTAAGCCTCCAACATGGCTCTAATAAATCAGATTTATAAAGCCACCTGCTTAGAAACATCAAGCATTGTTGGAGTGCAATGTCCACTACGCACGTGAAACCATTCCTCTGGAATGCAGGCCAGTTTTCTAAGTAAGAAGGCATGTCTTCTCACTGACTCGTGAAGACTGAGGGCCTCAGGGATTAGGACAATGCATTTGTCAGAACTTCGTTAGCAAGCTCTTTCTTAGGAATTAAGTTATCATAAATTATTTATTAAGTACATAAGAATTTGTTGGAAGGTACTAAAGTGCATCATGTGATCCAGGGAAGGGTCAACCAGCACGCCATAAGTCAAGTGGGGACGTATTTGGGCCTTAGGAATGATCAGTGTCAGAGTCCGGATGTCCCCAGGACTCTTATCTCTTTCTGTGCCTTCCCCCAGTGGCCTCCCCTCTCCCTCACTGCTGGATAGCTCTCTCCAACAGACAAGAAACACAAAGGCCACCTCCCAAGTCCCACATCTTGCTACTCTTACCTCCACAAAGACCGTGTTTTATTGACAAATCGAAGCATTCCAGAGGAGGATTCTCAAAGGCTTAGTGAGGCAGTGCCCGACTGAGCAATCACGTGTAGTCAAAGGGATGTGGGGCTCCACTTAACTCACCCATAATACTAATTAACTGAGGGCAGAGAGAGGTAGAGTAGAGCATTCCATGAATATGGCAGCTCCCAAGAGAACCATAGAGATGGACTGTAACGGCCATTCCCAGAGGAAGGGAAGGGGCTACACGTCCCTTAACACAGATGTCCAATGCAAGTCCTTCTCCTGGATGTCTCCCATTTTCCCTCAACTGACCTCAAGAAAAACCTTCTGTGATCACCACGTAGATGAAGTGTCCTGCCTATGCTTCCCCGCACCCGGTATAGACATCAATCCCTATACTGGGCTTCTGGTCAATTGCCTGTGGCTCTACTCGAGACTGTGCTCTCCTTGAGAATGTGATGGTGGCTATATCTCTTTGCATTTCTAATAGGCTAACCCAAGGCCTGGCATGTGACATGCTTTTCACAAAAATTTGTTGACTAACACATCAAAGAAACTTTGAGAAATAAGGGCCAGTACAGAGGTGATGGGAGAGAGGCTACAGACTCACTAGCTAGAAAGCAGCTCCTGCGCCATTGGTGCAGGAGATAAGACACTTCAGAAGACCCTGAGGGCAGCATCACATGCCAGCTCAGAGCAACCAAGGGTATTCCCAGAGTCCTCAAGAAAAGGGGTGGATTTCGTTAGTTTATGTATATATTTTTAAGGTTTTATTTAAAATGATGACAAAATAAATCTCCATTTCCTTGATTTCTGTGAAATTGTGCTTTCCTGGTTCCCTTCTCTGTTTATTTTTAATGAAGGCGCACAACAAGCCCTTACCACGTGCCAATTATTGGACAAAGACAATACTAGGTATCAGGGCCATAAGGCATTCACAGCCTGTCAAAGCCAGGCAGGGACTTTAAAAGCAGAGGACAGTGTGTTCTTGGTCAGGCTGAGGGACCTGGAAGCTTTCAGGAACAACAATACAGAGAGTGAGAAGGCGGGCTTTTGGGTTGCAAGCACAGAATCCAACTCTGGCTAACTCAAGCAAAGGGAGATTATGGTAGAAAGACACTAATGAAGACAGACTCAGGAAAGGCAAGAGTCAGAGCAGATCCAGAGATCCAGGAGTCCAGCCAGCAAGGGACTGCCGACCATCTGTCAGAGCTGGGTGAAAGAGCTCCTAGCATTTCTTATCCTTCCTTTGATCATGTTTCCAAATCCTGAGATGAGGATCCAGGGGCCCAGCCTAAATCCCACATCTTCTTCCCCTTTGCCAGGGGAGGCTAAAACCTGTAACTGGCAGATCCACAGTCTTGCACATACTGGTGGAGAGAAAATGCCCCCTAAAGAATAAGGAGGACGAGATGCTGATAATAAAACAGGAAAGTAAGTATGGCAGAGACTAGCTAAGTGAGGAGAAAGAGGAGATCCCGGCAATTGTATGGAGATGCAATTGCTTCTGTTATTGGAGCAAAAGGCCAATGTCAAGATTGAGCAAGAGGAGTATTGTGTGGACCGGCTGCCATGAATTTTCTGGGCCAACTTACAGTCTGGGCTTTCTCCCAACAGCCTGGAGAACCACTGGAAGGTTTGAGGCAGGGAAGTTGACATGATGAGTTTGTACTTTACAAAGATCCCTGTCAGAGATGGAGCTGGCTGGTAGGGGGGCATCTGGAGGGAGGCAGACCTATTTGGAAGCTACTACAGGTTCCAGGTGAAGGTGGTAAGGAGCAAGGTAGGAGAGGAGGGAAAGAGAGAAGCAGGAACCAGGAATGACTGGTGGGATGGAATCCTAGAACTTGATGTCTGGACCTGGGAAATGGGAGCAGGGAATCGAGGATGTCAGGATTTTGGGCTTGATGACTCAATGTGTAGTGACAAGGATAAAGGCAGAGAAGTAGCTTGGGAAGAGGACAAAAAATGGTGAGTTCAGTTTGGGATATGTTGAGTCTGAGGTTCTTATGAGGCTTCCCAGGGTCCTAAAACCACAAATCGACCCCAAGTGTAAATAAACAACACTAAGAATGGCAGCATTATTCCTTCTTTCATTCATCAAACATTTACTGACCACCCACCATGTGCAGGTGGTGGGAATATAGCAGTTAACACAACCCCTGTCTTTAAGGACTCACCATCTAGTGGAGAGAAGCTAACAAAAGAATACAGCACACTGAGATAATGTGCTATTACCGAAGTAGAGTAACAGAGCTACAGTAAATTTCCTCATTTACTATTACAATTTGGTCTAAAGCCAACTCTAAATGGAAGAAAGATTAGAAATGATTTTCAATAAAGACCTGATGTCATTTTCCTGTGATCCCTAAAGTTTATATTTTCAACTCTCCAGAGGTCTTCAATTTTCACACTAAGACATGAAATTAGCAAAAAAAAAAAAAAATCCTCCATAATTCATTTTAGTTTGTTTCGATTAAATCAGTCTATTTTCACACCTAAATATATATCACATTACTGAACACCCAGTAACTGAAGGGAGTTGCGAACGGCTGCAATAAACAACAAGCTGATGAAAACCTAACTTGATAGAAAGCCAAGCGGGAAGTGAACCCCAGTCAGTCTCATGACCGCCATACGCCCTGACACCAGAGCAGCCCTGGGAGTATACTGCAGGCAGGAAATCTGGAATATCCTGCCCCTTGCTATTCCCAGGCCTGGACCCAGAGGATAATTTATTGCATCTTCATAGACAACACAGATCCCCACAGTCATTTATTTTCAAAAAAAATGATGATGCCAAACTCATCCTGGGAAACATACTCTGAAAATGTGTTTTAAAGTATGAAGTGTGTTGTGAAGAGTCGAGAGCACAGGTGAGTGGAAAGCCTTTCTAGCTGCCCCGGATTCAGGAGTGATACATGCTTGTGGTTGGCAGCTGGCTGCTCTCTAACTGGAGACACACAGCCGTCTAACTGGTGTCTAACTGGTGGTCACTAAACACATCTACTAAATGTTTCCCTGGTGCTTCACTCTGATGGTTAATCTTATGTCACCTTGGCAGGGCCATGGTGCCCAGATACTTGGTCAGATATTATTCTGGATATTCCTGTGAATGAGGTTTTAAAAAAATTAAGATTTATTTATTTATTTGAGAGAGAGTAGGGGGAGGGGCAGAGGGAGAGACTTCAGACTCTGCTGAGTGTGGAGCCCGACACAGGGCTCGATCCCACTACCCATGAGATCACAACCTGAGCCAAAGCCAAGAGCTGGATGCTTAACTGACTGAGTCACTCAGGCACCCCTGTGAGTTTTTTTTTAATGAGATTAAGATGTAAATCAGTGGACTTTGAAATAAAGCAGATTATTCTTGAGAATGTGGGTGGGCCTTGTCCAATCAGTTGAAGGCCTTAATGAAACAAAGACTCATCTATCTCTCCCAAAGGAATTCTTCCCACAGACCGCCACTGTGTTTGGAACACAACTTTTACCTAGGCCTCCAGATTCTCGTCCAATATCCTGCAGATATTGGACTTACCAAGCCTCTACAATCACATGAGCCAATTCCTCCAAAATCCCCCACCTCCATCTCTTCCTTTCCCCCCCCCCCACACACACAAACTGTTAGTTCTGTTTCTCTAAAGAACCCTGACTGTACATTTGGCTTGTCCTCAGCAGTGTTTTCTGGATACTGCCCCCAGGACTGACAGTGCCTATTGCCCTAAATCCCACATGGTTTCTAGAACCTGCCCCTTTGTGGAGCAGAAGGAAAGGTGGGAAGCAGTTGAGTGGCAAAAGCAAGCCCCTCTCTCTGGCTTTCTGTGATCCTTCCCTAACATTGGTGCCCATCTCAAGTCACCTCTGAGAATTGGGGGCATCCAACCGTGTGGGATTTCATATGAGAGTGGCAGGAAGGGACCGTACCAAAAAGTTCCAGTCCATCCAGGCCATCACTAAGGGACCAATGAATGCATCACCCCTTGCCCCCCCTCCCACATTCATAAACATTTCAGGAGCACCAACCGTACCCCAGCTGATGTTGGAACAAGGGATGCAAACAGTAATAAAACAGAGCCGGCCCCCAGGGGATCAGAATCTCATATCCAGTCTCTTATTTTTCTTTATAACAGAAAGCATCATCCAGACAGCAGAATTTCAACTACCTTTTTAATCCTTTCAGAAACCATTTAAAGGAGAAGCTTCAGAGGAAAAGCTACAGATCATCAACTAGGGACCAAATTTTGACATCCCATAGTCTTCAGGTGACTCTACCCAGGGGCTGGGTAAGTGCTGAAGAACCGGAGGCACTTATTTTCAGATAAACACAGCAGCATACTTAGAGGCTGCTATTAAATGCATCCTCTGTCCACCCAGATCTGGAGGGAGACAAAATTTTAAGGTTCTTCAAAGTGAGGATTAATCCCTCCTGGTGCAGGTTTTTTAGACATATGTAAGATTTTTTGAAGCTTAAAAATCCTATTTTTAATTTGAGCCAAAACACAGCATTAGGAGGGAATGCAGGCTTCATTTTGGAGCGAAAACTGCAATTCAAAAACTTGAGTTCCCCGAAGACGGGGCACACATGTGTAGTTGAGCGACTGTTGTCAGTAGATGGCAGCAGAGGGACTTCTGTGATTTCCGTCCTTGGCCTTGAGAGGGAAGGGGAAGGAAGGGAGTGGAATCCTGACCCCCCCCCCCCCACCCTCTGTCGGTGATTGCAGTGCTTTTTCGGTTGGCATCAAATATGTCAAAACCCCATAGTGCGGATTATATAGAGAGATATATAAAAAACATTACCCCGTGGTGTAGAATTGATTAGAATACAGCATCATCCATTTAATACGTGGGCTGGAGTTGGGGTGGGATGAGGCACGGAGAATCTCCTAGATCCCAAACCCACTGGTCTCATGTGGCATTTCCTTGGCATTCATGAGCAGTGGTGGTATCCTAGTTTTACACCTGTTGGGTTTTCGGGAAGTGTCTTTCTCATAGCCCAGTGTCCTGGACACCCCTGGGTTCAAAAGTATCTGCTCCCCAAGTGTGTGGTATTTGTTACAGCAGCCCTAGCAGACTGATACAGTCTCCATTGTAATTACTCAGCTTTGCCATTGCAGAATGAAAGCCTCCACAGGCGATGGGTAAACAAAATAGGTGGTTCTGTGATCCAATAAAACTTTCATTTCAAAAATGGTGGGAGCCAGGCACCACAGTTCAACTCCTGATCTAGCCTGATTCATCGCGTCCCTTGCGAGTATCATTAATTATGTAGCATGTAAAACTATAAATGAGGACAGGCCCAGCGAATGGATGAAAACACAAGTCAGAACAAGTTCAAGGCTTTGGGTACTATGATAACAGATACTATTCTGTATCCAATTTGCTTCTGCAAAAAAACAGAGATTTTTCTCTTAATTGCACTTGAGGAGATATTGTATGGTTTGCCAAGGAAAATAGTAATTCTACATCATTTCATTTTCTAATTAGTAATGGGAACTGTTTGTGTACAGGAAAGTAAACCAAGTACTATAGCCTACCACCACAAAATCACTGCTGGCCCCTGTGCTGTGGAATGTCCTTGGGTAGAGTTCAAGATCTCTGACTCTGCAATCTTTGTACAATAGGTTGCCTGGGACAAATGCTCTCTTAGATAAATACTCTAACATTTTATGATTCTTTTTATTGAGGTCCTAATCAACACATAGCACAACGAAAGGCACTGAGGAAAATATGAAAGAAACAAACTTGGCTACTCATAATCAGATGAGACAATCCATAAATAATTAAAAACCGTATATCAGGGGCACTTGGGTGGCTCAGTTGTTTAAGCTACCAACTCTTTCAATTCAGGTCATGATATTGGGGTTGTGCAATTGAGCCCCATGTTGAGCTCGAAGCCCAGTGGTGATTCTGCTTGTGATTCTCTCTCCTTCTGCCCCTCCTCCCCACTCATTTTCTCTCTCTCTAATAAATAAATAAATAAATAAATAAATAAAATCTTTAAAAAAATACATTATAAAGCACTATATTCTATACCCTGAGGCATCACAGCTTTGTAGATACAATGAGAATTCAGAGGATAGATAAAAAGATCAGAGACGGGGGCACCTGGGTGGCTCAGTTGGTTAAGCATCCACCCCTTTATTTTGGTTCAAGTCATGATCCCAGGGACATGAGATTGAGCCCAGCATTGGGCTTCACACTGGGCATGGAACCTGCTTAAGATTCTCTCTCTCCCTCTCCTTCTGCCCCTCACCATCCCCAAAAAAGAAATGTTTGAATATCAAAAAAAAAAAAAAAAAAAAGATGAGCCCATATCAGAGAAAATATAAGAGTTTAGTTAATGAAAGATGTCTGGTGCTTTGACAGTGGAAAGAGAAAGGCACTTTATTTTATTTTATTTTAGTGTTTCATCTAAGACTGAGATTTTTACTGTATTATAATGGAATACATTCATAAATAAGTCCAGTAATACAGTGATTTCTCCTTATCTGCAGTTTTACTTTCCATGGTTTTATTTATTTATTTTTCTTTCTTTCTTTTTTTTTTTCATTCAAATTTTGTTAGTCAACATATAGTACAATGTTGGTTTCTGGAGTAGAACTCAATGATTCATCACTTGCATACAACACCCAGTGCTCATCATAACAAGTGCCCATCTTTTCATGTAACTATTAGCCATCTGGATATCTTCCTTGGAAAAGTCTTTATTCATATCTTCTATTTCTTAACTGGATTATTTGGGTTTGGGGGCATTGGGTTTGGTGAGCTCTTTATAGATTTTGGATACTAATCCTTTATCAGATATGTCATTTGCAAACATCTTCTCCCATTCCAAAGGCTGCCTTTTAGTTTTGTTGATTATTCCTTTGCTGTGCTGAAGGTTTTTATCTTGATGAAGTCCCAATAGTTCATTTCGTTTCCCTTGCCGCTGGTGATGTGTCTAATAAGAAGTGGCTATGGCCAAGATCAAAGAGGTTTCTGCCTTTGTCCTTTTCTAGGATTTGATGGTTTCCTGTCTCACATTTAGGTCATCTATCCATTTTGAATTTATTTTTGTGTATGGTATAAGAAAGTGGTCCAGTTTCATTCTTCTGCATATCGCTGTCCAATTTTCCCAACACTATTTGTTGAAGACTGCTTTCCATTGGATATTCTTTCCTGCTTTGCCGAAAAATAGTTGACCATATGGTTGTGGGTCCATTTCTGGGTTCTCTACTCTGTTCCATGTATCTGCTTTTGTGCCAGTACCATACTCTCTTGATGACTACAGCTTTGAAACATAGCTTGAAATCTAGAATCATAATGTCTCCAGTTTTGTTTTTCTCTTCCAAAATTGCTTTCGCTATTCAGGGTCTTTTGAGGTTCTATACAAATTTTAGGATTGTTTGTTTTAGCTCGTGAAAAATGCTCATGGTATTTTGATAGAGATTGCATTAAATGTGTAGACTGCTTTGGGTATTAGAGACATTTTAACAATGTTTATTCTTTCAATCCATGAACATAGGATGCTTTTTCATTTCTTTGCGCCATCTTCAATTTCTTTCATAAGTGTTGTATAGTTTCAGAGTACAGATCTTTTACTTCTTTAGATTTATTCCTAGATATCTTATTGTTTTGGGTGCAGCTGCAAATGGGATTCTTTGATTTCTTTTTCTGCTGCTTTGTTATTGGTATATAGAAACGCAGCAGATTTCTGCACATTGACTTTATGTCATGTGACTTTGCTGAATTCATATATGAGTTCAATTTTTTGGTGGAATCCTTCCAGTTTCCACAAAGTATCATGTCATCTGCAAATAGTGAAAGTTTGGCTTTTCCATTGCCAATTTGGATGTTGAGAAAGGCATTTTAGATGTGAGAAATGATGTGAATACAAGAATGAAGACTTGTAGAGGTAGGCAGCCATTGGAGCGACAGAAGCGTATCACGAAAGACACGGAAGCTAACACAGTGGTTCTCAATTGCAAGTGGGAGAAGAGGAGTGTGAAGTAAAATTAGCTAGGAAGTTTCCTAAAATACATACGCTATCACTTCCAACCAGAGCACAACCTAAGAGATAAGAGATGGGTATGATTTGATAGACCTTCCCCGGTGATTCTGATGCCCCATGCCATTCTAATGGGTCAGAGGTCAGTGGTTTTCAAAATGCAGCCCATGTGCATCTACATCACCTGGTAACTTAATAGAAATGCAAATGTGTATGCCCCATCTCCAATGAACTGAGATAGAAACTCAGCAATCTGTGTGTTAACAAGATGTCCCTGTGCATCTGATGCATGGTAAATCTGAAAATTCTGGGCAGGAGGCCAGTACTTGGGGAGCTTTTAACAATTCTCCTGGGCAGGTATCTCAGCATGTATTTTTTTAAAAGATTATATTTATTTATTTTAAAGAGAGAGAGAGCGAGTGCAAGTGGGAGGAGGGGCAGGAGAGAGATAATCTAAAGCAGGCTCCGTGCCCAGGACAGAGCCTGATGTGCGGCTCAGCCTCATGACCCTGAGATCATGACCTGAGCCAAAAATCAAGAGTGGGATGCTTAACCAACTGAGTCCCCCAGGTACCTCTCAGCATGTATTTTTAAAAGGAAGAAAATACTGATACCTGCTACAATGTGGATGAACCTTGAAAACATGCTAGGTGAAGTAAGCCACTCACAAAAGGCCATATATTGTATGTCCACATTTATACGAAATACTCAGGATACATAAATCAATAGAGATCAAAAGCAGATTGGTAATTGCCTAATGGGGTTTTTTGGAAGGCAATGAAATGTTTTGGAACCAAACAGTGTGGTGGTTACACAACCTTGTGAATGTACTAAACGCAACTGAACTGTACACAGTGGTTCATTTTAGGGGATGCCTGTCTCAGTTGGAAGAGCATGTGACTCTTGACCTCAAAGTTGTTGAGTTCAAGCCCCACATTGGGTGTAGAGATTACTAACTAACTAAATCAATAAATAAATCCTTAAAAATTTTTTAAAAAGAAAATACAGTGGTTTAATACATTTTGCAAATTTCACCTCCATAAAAAAAATAAAAACTAAAAAATATATAGAAGCCCTTCTAATAAGAGCACATGGTGAGAATGAGCTCACATGTATGATTTTACTGCCAACATTGCACTATGGTCCTGGACTGTTGGTTTTCTCCATGTGTGCCTGTTCCCACTCTCCTATATCAAGCAGAGAGACTGGCTTTGTCTCTCTTACCTCAAATTTAAGTTTGTGGCTTAAAGCCAAAGTCTTCTGTAAAAGTCTAAGGAATTTGCAATGGTCATGTCACGGGTTGATGAAGAAGAGGAAAAACTGAAGAGAAAGTTTGAGGGTGCCTGGAGACATGCAAAAGATATTTTCCCCTAGGCTAAGTGGAAACAAGGGACTTTGGGTCCAAGAGAATAACAAGTAGACCATATTCCTTGGTGGTCCCTTTGGGAAGATGACAGACCTTCACAGCATTGAAAGGTAGTCCCACCTCTGCAATAACTACTGGGTACCTTGAATATCATGTAGGCTCAATCAATGCAGCTTCTAGCAGAAACTGTTATCCTTTGGATCAGAGGATCCATCTTCTCACTATCACATAAGCTTGTGACCCTAGAGAGGGAAATAATCTTAAAGTTTGCATTAGACAGGATAGGAGCTTTGAACGGAATTTAGGTTGAATTTAAGTTGATATTTAAAGATTAAGAAATGTGAGTCTTCTTAGAGCACACGCATGTAGACTGTGTTAATAGAACCACGTTGGGACGCCTGGGTGGCTCAGCAGTTGAGCACCTGCCTTTGGCCCAGGGTATGATCCTGGAGTCCTGGGATCAGGTCCTGCATTGAGCTCCCTGCATGGAGCCTGCTTCTCTCTCTGCCTGTGTCTCTACCTGTCGCTCTCTGTGTCTCTCATGAATATATAAATACATTTTTTAAAAAAATAAAGCTAATTCTTTAAAAAAAAAAATAGAAGCACCTTGCAGAGACCAAAGTAATGGAGCTAATATAATAGTTCATCTTTACTTTAGGCTGTAGGCTGTAGGACTACATCTGGAGTGTTGTGGCTAGGAACATTGATGAGGTTAGCTAAAAATAACCCTTGTAATGATTACAGTAGTGGTTAACATTTGCCATGCCCTAGGAACTCTTTTAAGCACTTATGCCATTATCTTCCACTGCCTTACCTTACTTTACATTATCCTTTATGCCATCTTACAAATTTATAAACCCATTTAACCAATATGGCAAGTGACAGAGCTAAGGGCTTAAGGCTTCTAGATCGCAACCTGAGCCAAAGGCAGATGCTCAACCACTGAGCCATGCAGGTGCCCCTGGAGTCTCTTTTATAAGGACACTAATCCCATTCATGAAAGCTCCACTCTCATGACCTAATCATTTCCCAAAGCCCCCCCCCCCCCGCCAAATACCAACATAGGTTTCAACATATGAATTTGGTGAGGACACAATTAGTTTATAGCACCTGCTGATATGTTAAGAGCTATACACATTTTTTTTTACTTCAGAGCCAGATCACACATTTTCACCCTCTCATCTGAAACAACTGGGGAAAATGAACAAAATATGCGAAACAATGGTTTTTGGACAATAGGTAACATCACAAGCAAGTCATCCCAGAGAGAAGGGAAACAAAGTGATGCCTTCAATTACCTCCAACTTACTGCTTGGAGAAATATTCCAGACCATGACACAGAAAGGAGGAGCTTGGTCAAAGCCCATTAATCTGAGTTGAGGACGTAGAAGTAGGAGTCCAGGGAGGTCAAGGCAGCTCAAGTTCACAGGGCTGAGTATCAAAAGAGATAGCTGAACAATGAGACAATTCCAGAGACGTGCAGATAGTCCTCCCCACATATATGGTCATGACAAAATTACTCAAGGGCAATGAAAAAACTACCCAAAAGGATTAGAAGAAACTATGACCATTAGAGCAAATTATGACATACCAGGTCAGGAACAGTGCCTGCTCCCACTAGTCAGAGTGGAGAACACTGTAATTCACAGAAAATAGGTATGGGGAAAATCAGTATTAGACTAAACCCTGTTCTGACCATCCCAAACAAAACCTGGAAACAACACGCAAAAGAAGCAAACTGTTTCTTTGATAAGTTAAACACATTCTAGAACAAAACTCAAGAATATTTATGGAATATAAAAATATCTAGCACCAATCAAGATAAAATGCACAAGGTCTGGCATCCAATGAATAATTATCAGGCATGCAAAGAAGCAAGAAAATGTAACTCATTATGAAGAAAAAAGCAACCCATCCAAAGTGACCCAGAAAAGACATATACAATGAACAAAGACAAAGACATATACAATGAGCAAAGACAAAGACACTAAAATAGTAATTATTACTATATGCCATATGTTCATGAGACTAGAGAAAAGACTGAACATGGTAAGACCCAAATCAAACTTCTAAAGAGAACAATACAATGTCTGAGATGCTAAATTTACTGGATAGAACTAATGGCAATTTAGACACTGCAGAAGAAAAAGATAAGTGAAATTGAAGACAAAATAATATAAACTACCAAAAATCAAGCACATGCTGGGGAAAGAGGCTGAAAAAATGTACATAGTGCCAGTGGGTTGTGGGACAACTTCAAGAGATTAATGTATATGAAACTGTGGTCTCCAAAGGAGAAAAGAGAAGGTGATAGAAGATTTTTAAAAATGTGTTGAAAACTATGAATCCACATATCCAAGAAGCTCCATAAACCTTGAGCATAAGAAACATGAAGAAAATTATCCCACAGCACATCATAGTCAGATTGCCTAACACTAACACTAGGGATAAGGTCAATATGTTACAAGTAACTGAACTGAAAAAGACGCATTACATACAAAAGAACAAAGAGGAGGAGGATGGCAGATTTCTCACGAGAAACAATGTAAGCCAGAAGACAGTGAAATAATACTTTTAAGGTGCTGAAAGAAAAAGATCCTATCAATGTATTTATTTTTTCTGTTCTTTCTTTTTTTAGAGAGAGAGGAAAAGTGCACACAAGTAACAGAGGGGACAGGGGGAGGGAGGGAGAGAGAGAGAGAGAGAGAGAGAGAGAGAGAGAGAGAGACCCAAGTAGCCTCCATGCCCAGCATGGAGCACAGAGCCTGACATGGAAATCAATCTCACGACCCTGAGATCATGACCTTGAACCAAAATCAAGAGTCAAAGGCCCAACTGACTGAGCCATCCAGGCACCCCTCTATAATTCTTTACCCCCCCAAAAAAAAGTTTTCAAAATTATTTACATTTTTGTATAAAATTATTTATACTTTTTTATTAAATTTTAAATAAGTATAAAATAAGTATACATGATTATTAAATAAGTATACATGGGTCCATACTAATTGTATCTGCCTCCCATTGCTATTTTAACAATTACCATACACTTAGCAGTTAAAATAACAGAAATTCATGATCTTATAGTTCTGGATGTTGGAAGTCAAAGTCAGTCTTACTGGGCTAAAGTCAAGGTGTTGGTAGGGCTGTGTTCCCTCTGGAGGATGTGGAAAAATCTTCACCTTTGTCAGCTTCTAGAAGGTGCCTGTACCACTCCAGTCTCATCTTCCATCATCTCTTTCTCTTACTCTAACCCTCCTGTCTCTCTCTGAAAGGGACACTGATGATTGCAGTGGGCCCACCCAGATAATCTAGGATAATCTTTCATTTCAAGGTTCCCAAGTCACATCTGCAAAAATCACTTTTGCCATATAAGGTAACACAGTTACAGGCTTTAAGGGTTAGGATACGGACATTTTTGGGAGGCTGCTTTCAGCCTATGCATATGAATAAATAATAGCATGAATTTTTAAACTGGGGAGAAAAGACAAATCAGAGTTAACATCACCAGTGAGAATTCATGACAGTAGAATGTACCCCTGATATGATGTTAAGAAGGGCACTCTGTCTCTGTGGTATCTTTCCCAGAAACCCATAATTCCAGTCTTGTGAAAAAAAAATAAAATAAAATCTGACAAAATCATACTGTCACAGAGCAGAGGAGACTAAGGATAAATGAGGACTAAGTGCCACATAGTATCTAGGATGGGATCCTGGAATAGGAAAAACCTGTTAGTGGAAAACAAGGGAAATCTGGATAAAGTCTAGAGTTGAGTTATTAGTAATGCATTGATGTTAGTTCATTAGTTTGCCAAGTATACCAAGATGATGTGAGGTCTGAATATCAGGGAAACTGTGAGGGGCATTAAGGAGCTCTGTCTACTAATTTTATAACTTTTCTGTAAATCTTAAATGATTCTCAAATTTAAAAATTCAGGTGAAATGAAAACTATTCAAACGTACAAAAGCTGAAAGAATACATCACCAGCAGACCTACACTACAAGAAGTGTTAACGGAAGTCTTGCAACTAGGAGGAATGTGATACCACATGGACTACTGGTATACCTGTGGCCAAAAAAAGAACTAAAGGTACCAGAAATGGTTACTATATAAGTAAATATAATGACTCTTTTCCTATTATTTATATCTCTTTAAGAGACCATTAATAGGAGTGCCTGGGTGGCTCAGTAGGTTAAGTGTCTGCCTTCAGCTCAGGTCATGATCCTGGGGTCCTGGGATCAAGCACCACATCTGGCTCCCTGCTCAGTGGGGAGCCTGCTTTTCCCTCTCCTTCCTGCTGTTCTCTCTCTCATTATCTGTCTCTCTCTCAAATAAATAAATAAAATCTTTTAAAAAGAGATAATTAAGGACAGCCCGGGTGGCTCAGCGGTTTAGTGCCACCTTCAGCCCAGGACATGATCCTGGAGACCCAGGATCGAGTCCCACGTCGGGCTCCCTGCATGGAGCCTGCTTCTTCCTCTTCCTGTGTCTCTGCCTCTCTTTCTCTCTGTCTCTCATGAATAAATAAATTAAATCTTTTTAAAAAAATAAAATAAAAAGATAATTAATAATATAATATGGAATTTGTAACACATGTAGGAATAAAAGATGGGAAAATCATGGCACAAAAGTCAGAGGAGGGGGATCCCTGGGTGGCTCAGCAGTTTAGTGCCTGCCTTTGGCCCAGGGCACAATCCTGGAGTCCCAGGATCGAGTCCCGCGTCGGGCTTCCGGCATGGAGCCTGCTTCTCCCTCTCCCTCTGCCTGTGTCTCTGCCTCTCTCTCTCTATGTCTATCATAAATAAATAAAATCTTAAAAAAAAAAAAAGAAAAAAGTCAGAGGAGGCAAGAGAAATGGAAGGATATAGTTGCAAGGTTCTTTTTTTTTTTTTTTTTTTTTTAGATATATTTATTTAGGGACTCCTGGGTGGTTTAGTGGTTGAGCATCTGCCTTCAGCTCAGGGCGTGATCCCAGAGTTCCAGAATTGAGTCTTGCCTCCCCTCGGGGATCCTGCTTCTCCCTCTGCCTATGTCTCAGCCTCTGTGTGTGTGTGTCTCTCTCGTGAATAAATAAATACAATCTTTTTAAATTTTTTTATTTATTTATTTTAGATGTGAGTGGGGGAAGGGGGAGAGAGGGAGGAAGACAAGCAGACTCCCCACTGAGTAAGGAGGCCAATGTGGGGCTCCATCCAAGGACCCTGAGATTATGACCTGAGCTAAAACCAAGAACTGGATGCTTGACTGAGTGAGCACCCACGCACCCCTACAGTTGTGGGGTTCTGATGCTATATGTGGAATGGTACAATATCGCTTGACTGTAGAGAGTAATAAGTCAAAGATGTATACCATCAATTCTAAGCAGGCACAAAAATAACAACAACAAAGTTATAGCTAATAAAAGCCAGTAAAAGGGAAAATGTAATAAAAGGTGAGACAAAATATAGTCATAACTCCAAAAAGAAGAAAAAAAAGAGGAAGAAGGTAAATGGACAATAACAGAAGGGGAAAAAAAGGAAAAAATAGCTAGGTAATAGATTTATGCCCATACATATCAATAATCCCATTAAATGGCAGAGATTGGATTAAAGATAAATAATGTCCAACTATATGCTGCCTTCAAGAAACTCACTAAGTAAAGAAACACAAACCAAGTTAGGAGTAAAAGGATGGAAAAAAATCGTGCTAACACTAATCAAAAGAAGGCTGGAGTGCCTATATTAATATCAGACAAGGTAGATTTCAGAGCAATGAATATTACTGGCAATAAGGAACATCATTTAGGGGCACCTGGGTGGCTCAGTCCGTTACGTTAAGGAACTGCCTTCAGCTCAGGTCATGATCTCAGGGTCCTGGGATCCAGCCCCACATCCGGCTCTCTGATCAGTGGGGAGTCTGCTTCTCCTTCTCCTTCTCCCTCTGCTGGCCACTCCCCCTGCTTGTGCTCTCTCTCTCTCTCTCTCTCTTTCTGTTAAACAAATAAATAAAATCTTAAAAAGAAAATCATAAGGCAGCCCAGGTGGCTCAGAGGTTTAGTGCCGCCTTCAGCCCAGGGCCTGAGCCTGGAGAGCCAGGATGGAGTCCCACGTCGGGCTCCCTGCAGGGAGCCTGCTTCTCCCTCTGCCTGTGTCTCTGCCTCTCTCTGTGTGTCTCTCATGAATAAATAAATAAATAATCTTAAAAAAATAAAAAATCATCATTTTATAATGATAATGGAGTCAAGATAATCATTAAGAAAATATAAGAATCCTGAATATTTATGCAAGTAATGTTGGATTTTCAACATACAAAAGCAAAAGCTGATAGAACTGCAAAGACAAGTAGAAAAATGCCCAGTGATAGTGAAAGACTTCAATATCCTTCTCTCAATAAGTGCTAGAACAAATAAACTGAAAATCAGTAAGGCGAGGGAAGACCTGAACAACACTATCAGCCAAATTAACCTAACTGAATTCATTTATAGGACACTTTATGCAAAAATCGTAAAACACACATTTGTTTCAAGTGTACATATAACATTGTACAGACCATATTCTGGGCCATAAAACAGGTCTTGCCATGTTCTAAAGGATTTAAGTCATACAAACTACATTTTCTGACTACAATTAAAAAATCAACAACAGAAAGAGATCTGGAAAAAAAAAAACCCTCAGATATTTGAAAACTAAATAATAGATTTCTATTCCATTTTAAAAGTATAGCAGTAATGGATAACTTATGCCTTCTTTAAATCAGTATATTTCCCCAGAGTAGCCAGGAAAGCAGCCATCATCAATATTCAATATTTTATTAATTGCTGAGGAGCAACTAATCTGGCTAAAACTCCAGAGGCCCACTCAACCCTCTACTCCATTTGGTTTTGGTCCCAAGGAGGTGTGTGTTTCTTGGGGTTAGGAGGGCAGTTTTCTGCCAAGGGTGTCTTCCTACTGGAGATATCACATTGCCAAAGGTAGTCTGTGCTTCTCCCCTTCTTTCTTTTCGAACAGCTGTTACAACCAATTAGTAGCCTAGAATAAACTGACCAGTAGTCTTGACCACTAGTAGCCATGGCAGGAATAAGAGCAAAGGTGTTTTATCATTTTATTCTTCATAGGGCCAGAGCCATGAGCAGAAATCAGTGTTCATCTCCAGGGCTAAAAAACTGGTGGCTTGTCTGAGAGCAAAACTGATAATCCTATTGTTCTGGGGGATCTGTCTTTAGCCTTGTCATTTATTTAACAAAAACGTACTGAGCATTAACCATGTACTGAGCCCTGTACTAGGCATTCAGAGTATATAAGCCACAGTTCCTGACCTACAGCTACTCATGAGGTGATGGGTGAAATCAGGTGATTGAGAAATTTTAAAAGGATGCAATAAGTTGTCACAGCAACATAAGTGTGCTATGGGCTGCTACAGGAACACTAGGTACTTGGAATTTAAAGAAAGAACAGAAATAACATCATCAGGAACAAAAAAAAATAAGCTTAAGATGTCTATGTATTTAGTGTCCAGTAGAGTGATGAGAACAGATTATTTAAATGTTGAAATGACTCAAAATGATATCACTCAATACAGGCTCTCTTCTTCCATTTTGTTGGTGGCGGTGATGGTGGTAGTGGTGGTTGGTGGCATTTATTTCAATTGCTGAAATAAATCAGAACTTGTACAGCTGAATCAAAAATGTGCACAGGTGAGAATTTTCAGATTCCAATGAAAAATGTTCAGATCCCACTTTAATTACAGTTTCAGAGATGGTTTTCCCCTAAAATAATGTTAAAAATGCATGAAGAGTATGCCCTAAAGGATGTTAATTACTATGGAACTGGAAGTCTTTTTCATCACAAGAGATTCTTTTCTCACTCAAACCTGCACTTGGATCAACCACAAAAAAATAAAATAAAATAAAAATAAAAATCCTTGTTTGCAGAGCCTTTCTTTCCCTACCTAATTGTTCCCAGGCCAAAAAAAAAAATGCAGAAATATAATCATAGTATATAGGGTGGTTCAGCTGTGAACAATTTTTATATAATACAATAATGACTGAATATTATTCAGCCGAAGTGTAGTAAAACTCCATTGGGAGAACGGAGAAAAGGGGAAAAAATCCTTATTTGCTGCAGAACAAAATAATCCCTAACCACAAAAATCCAGATATAAAGAAATTTACAAGTAAAAGTATTATCTAGAAATAAATGAATTAATGGCTAAAGGAATTAAAAGCAGTACCTTTGAGAAAGGTATGATGAGAGATACATCAGGGGTGAGCTAGTTTTCATTATAAGCTTTGCTATACTACTGACATCCTAAACTTTGTGTATAAAGTTAATAAAAAATTTAAATATTTTAGGTAAAAGAAATATAAATTTTGCAAAAGAAAACTGCCCAGCCTTGGCTGATCACAGCATTTTGTACACTGAGACTCAGGAAAAGCTCTTGGGAAATACTTTCCTAACTGAAAAGTTTTCTCAGTGCCATGGTGACCGGCAATAGCTCTGCTCCCAGGAGTCATCTGGCCCTTGTCTCCACTGCAAACTACGTAAGGTGGCATGAAGAACATCACTTTTGTCCATTATATATTACACTTTGTAGATGTCTGAGAACTATTGAAGTCACTGATAGTTTCTGAGGTTTTAGAAGTATTTTGCTAGATTTCAGCAAGATATCATAGAAAGCCATTATTGCAGAATAACTACCTAATAACATATTCGTAGAGACACAAAATTGCATGTCAAAAAAGCTAATTAAAAGGTTTGTTTGGCCTAGCAGTGAGGTTCACCTTCAGTACATCACTTGTTGGGCTTTAAGTCTGATCTTTTGCATTCTCCTGAAGCACTTAAATTTATTCACCCTTCCTCAACTCTACCGTGAGTTAGCTGTTTGCCCATACAACTGTGTAGACCACAATCCAGGATTCCCAATCAGCCATTCTCTTTATAGGCTTCTAAACTTTGTTGTACATTAGAATCACCTGGGGAGTTTCAAATGATCCCAATGCCCAGATTTCACACCACAGCAATTAAATGAGAATGTTGGAGTGTGGGAGCTAGGCATCAGTACATTTTAAAGATCCCAAGGTGATTCCAATGCATAACAAAATTTGAGAACCACTGCAGTATCATAATTACTTCTTGGGAGTCAATTTTGCAAATATTAAATGGTGCCAACATACACACAAGCTGCTGTTCTCATTTTCCTTTGAGTGCCTGAATTTAGGGAAACTTTCTTTTATATGTCATATATTGCTGGTAGAAGACAGTCACAACTACTTCTGGGACAGGTTGCATTATGCGTGTTCTATTATGCATGTTGCATGCTGCGTGGAATTGATCTTCAGGGCCTCATGCTAGATGGATCCAGAACTGATTTCTAAGGAAAATCTGGGTTGGGAAAAATACAAGTTCTACACTTGGTCCACCATAGGAGTCCGTTATTGAGGCCCAACATAATCGTGAAGATTTACTCAGCATAAAGGTGATAATTCATTCTGAAGTTTCAGAACACTGGACATAGAGAGGAGATCGTACAAGCTTTCAGAGAGGAAAGCAAGACAAAATAAAGAGGTCCCGTATGAAAAGGTCTGTTATCAGAATATCTTTGCTTTCTTAATAGTAACACTGGTAGCCAGAAGATAATTGAGAGGCACACCATCTCAAAAATTTACTTTCTATACACAATGTTTAGAAAGCCACTGAAGATATGCTTTACAAAAACAAATAAGTAAATCACGAAAGAGAATGACACATAACATAAGAAACAAGATTTCTAACACTAGAGAGAGGCAAAGAGAGTACTTACCACAATGGTGAAGGGAGAATTCAGATAATAGCTGGCACCAATAGAAGGCAACAGGTCAAGATAAAAGGTTTAAGGAGAGACTTCTTTTGGAAGATAAAATGATAAACTACCTCATGCAGATGAACGTATTGAGAGGAGGTTTAGACAAATGGTGAAGAATTTAGGATTGAGTTAGTAATAAGTACATGGAAAACTTACCAAGCAAACAAGAACCTCATAATCACTAGGAAAAACAAACAAACAAAGAAACCATATAGGAGAGAAAAGTAATCACAATTACTACATAGTTTGGCTCTTAATAGCAAAAAAAAAAGGATCAGAATAATTAAATTCTGAATAGTAATCTACTTAGAATTATAACATGACCATATTAGAATGAAGGGACAGGAAAAGTTGGATGGAGGGGAAGGAAGTTGATAAGAAGAGTGGGAAGCCAATAGGCAAATACCTAAAACCCAAGAGTTAAAAAACAAAAAGAAGTATATTATCTTGAACTATGGCAGGCAGTACCAAAATCAGCTAGAAGAGTTGAAAGTACCTGAAATGGCAGGGGAGACATGTTGAAGATTGCTCCTTGCCTTGACAAATCTCAAAATATCAGTTGGCTCTTTAAATCATATATGTGTAGAACTTTAATAAAAACTTAAAATTTTTAAAGTTCTGAGGATTTTTATTTATTTGCCTGCTTTGTAATGTTAAGGTGAACTTCATCTGCCACTCCAAAAAAATAATCAGTACGATATGCATTTCCAACAAATATTCTGTGGAGTAGATTCCTGTGATGGAATTCATGCTACGAGGCTGGCACTGGCAAACTAGCAACTTCCAATGAGAAGCCAACCACATATGGTTTGCTTTCGTTTATATCTTTTGTGAGGGTTCAACTTGAATACAGTTTTTATACATATTACAATTCCAGCATAGAGCCTCAAGAATTTGGCTAGCCAATGATTTTGAGGGTCTGTGCTGATTAGTTAACTTTTTAAATTGTCATATGTTGGCTAATAGCCCATGTTATTAAGCCCTACATAACATAACTATAGCAATATAAAGTATCTTAATCTCAGAACATTATCAGTTCTTCTATTAGTAGATTTATTAGATATTTCCTATTAGTTGAAAATAAGCTATTACTACCCATTGGGGAGTATTCTGGGAACTAAATTTAAGGAACCACTAACAGGAAAAGGAAAGCGGAGGGAGAGGAAGCAAGAGGATGAAGGTAAAGAGAAAGGCTGGACAACTTTGACAAGTCAGCCTATGCAACTGGTGCATGAAAATCATCAATTTCACATGGAATACTGTCTCTGGTTCTCCTTATAATTTACATCTACTTGTCCTCATTTTTGCTGTTACACTTACAAATCCTCTTTCCATACTCAACCTTTGCATTTTCTCCATGTTCTGCTCTATGATGACATTGAACTCAGTCATATTTCAGTTAAAAATTCATTCAGCTTCACTCATTCTTCAGAACATTAACTTTTTTCCCCCTAAATTAATCTTCCTCCTTGTTATAATTTGCACACACTCCCTCTTTAGAGAAAAAAAAACAATAATCCCCACTTTCCATTGCCTGCATTGTGTACCTTTCTTTCTTACTACTTTTCTGGCTCACTGAGCACCTTTTTCTAAAGGTATAGGCTTCTTTCTTGTCAATTAAAATCAGCAAGAGTATCAATGATCTGTCCTAGCCTATGCTGCAGAGTTATTTACTGAAATACACTGTTAACCAGAATTTATCTAATAAAACAATTTCACAAAGGAGGTTATACAGATATTTATTTACACACATATGAATAAGAAATGAAGCATTCAAAATTTTCTCTCTAATCCAAGCAAAAAAAAAGAAAGTGAACAAAAGTTCCAGTCAAATTATCAGATTTTTTTTTCCTATGCTAACTTACCACAAAGGGACCCAAGACCCTGAATTTCACCGTGAATATAGCTTTACATGGTTTCAGTTGTACTCCAACAGACTATGAGATAAATGAAAAACAGCAACTCAATAAACAAGATACCAAAGTCCCTATTTCCTCATTGTGCTGAATGGCACCCTTAAATCCCTTAAATGAAAAGGGTATGCAAACTATACACGTGAATGCATGCGTTTTCTTTGGAAGATGTACCACAGCCTTTATGATTTTATTAGGTTCTCATTCCAGTACTCCACATAGATTGAGAATTACTGGCATAAGGTAAAAATAAGTACACTGAGCATTAAAACTAATTTAAAATGTAACAACAACAACAAAAAAAATGTAACAAGTTAAAACAGTCACCATAAAGATGATACTAAATTAACCACAAAAGACAAAAACTATTTTTTTTACAAAAACTATTTTAAAAAATAGTTTAATAAAGAAAAATTGGTAATAAGCATTTGACCGGTTGTGCATAGATTTCATGTACTTTTCTATAATTATGGTGTATTTCACCTCCAAAAAATGCTTTTTAAAACTGTACATCCCAACAGAAAGAGAAACCAGTGTTTGCAGTCCCTGAATAAATCTTAAAGGACTAGAAATTTTTTTAAAAAGGATTCGAGAAATAAAAGCATGATGTGTTTCCATGTGTAGGGATGAGTTTAAAATGTGGTTTTATTCTTGATTCTCACAAATCAAGAAATGCATGTTTAAGTATATATTTAACAAACAAAAATAAATGCCTATTATTGAAATTACCTATTATTTAATTTGTGTATAAAAGAGAAGGACAAGGAGGAAGGCAGGAAGGGACGAGGGAAAAAAGAGAACAAAGGAAATGAGACTGGCCATCCTCACGCACACACACAGCAAAAAATAACCACATGGAGACTAAAATAACTCTCCTCTTGGGACAAAAGGGAATTTAAAATTACTATCTACAAACTACATTCAAAACATATGGAATGTGATCATGGTGCCATTAATAATAATTCCCAGGTGATGAAGTTTTGGAATACAGGTGAGGTCTGGAGCTGACGACCAAGAAAGAATTCTTGAGACATCTTTGGTGCAAGATGGTGATTTTTATTAAAGTGTGGGGACAGGACCTGTGGGCACGAAGAGCGGCTGCCCCGGCCTCTGAAGGGGGGCTGACTATGTACCTGAGAGTTGGGAGGGGTGTGAGGATAGCGTCCTCTCTAAGGAATTTTGGAAGCAAGGTTTCCAGGACCCCGAGGGGGCTGCTACTGTTGGGAAAGGTCACTTATTACCGTCTAATAAAACCTGAGTCATGAGACCCTTCAGATGTGTATCCGTGGGCCATGTGCTTAGGGGATGATCGCCAGCATGTATCTTGGGGGGTAGAGATAAAGGAACTTTCTACAGGAATTTCTATATGTTAAAGTAGACTTACAGGATCCTGGGGGTCGGGCTCAGATTGCCTGTTGTCCTCAGCGCAGTATGAAACTCGAGGCAGTTGAGTCCGTAGAGGAAGGTCCCTCTGCCTGTTTCAAGGACTTGTCAATGTGCTGCCCCCAGGTCGTGCTTTGTCCTCAGCTGGCCCTGCTCCCCCATCACAACCGTTACCATTTTATAATATTTGTAAATTGCAGCAAATACAAAAGGAAAGATGAAACAGAAATAAGAAACATAGGAATAGCAGGGAAAAGAAAATGTCATTATTTGTGGACAACACAATTATATTCCTAGTAATCTAAAAGTTTAGTTTAGAGTCTGTAGAGTTCCCTTCACTTTTGGCAACTTCTCCCCTTTCCTGGAAACTGTCCCTGCGCCCTGCCATTTTGTCCCTCTGGGCACTTAAAGAATGTCCCTCTGGTCACTTGAAGAATGGTTAGTGCAATGGGACTCCACTGTCTGGCAACAGTTGACTGATGGAGGAAAATCCTTAGTCTGAGTCCCTTCCCCAGATATGTGGACTTGACCCTGCCTTAGTCCTCCTTGGAATACTTAAACTGTGGTGTGTGAAACGCTGGGGTAGGTAGTGGCCATAACTGACTGAGACTCTCTCCTGTTCTCAGACTCCAGGAAGCATTCCTAAATCCTTAGAATACACTTTCCTTTTCTTCACACTAATTCAAATTCTATTTCTGTTACTTGCATCCGAAAAGTTTTAATTTGTGCGTCTACAAAGCTTATTTATTTTTGTTTAAGATTTTATTTATTTACCCACGAGAGACAGAGAGAGAGAGAGGCAGAGAAGCAGGCAGAGGGAGAAGCAGGCTCCCTATGGGGAGCCCGATGCGGTCTCGATCTCAGGACCCCAGGATCATAACCTGAGCCGAAGGCACACGGTCAACCACTGAGCCAACCCAGGCGCCCCCATCTAGAAAGTTTAAGTGAATCAACTGCAAACTGTTATTTTTTTTTTAAATATTCATTTCTAAATATTTGGGGGGCTTTGATGGTTAGATTTTTTTTTTAAGGTATTTATTTATTTATTTGTGATAGTCACAGAGAGAGAGAGAGGCAGAGACACAGGCAGAGGGAGAAGCAGGCTCCATGCACCGGGAGCCCGATGTGGGATTCGATCCCGGGTCTCCAGGATCGCACCCTGGGCCAAAGGCAGGCGCCAAACCGCTGCGCCATCCAGGGATCCCTGAAAACTGTTATTTATTTTTAAAATTTTGAAGTAATACCAAACTTACGAAAAGGTTGCAAGTACAATACAAAAAACTTCTTTCCTAAACCACTGGAGAATAGTTTTTGTTGTGATAATCCTCACCTCTGAACAGTCTGGTAAATATTTTCTATAAACCGGACATTCCCCAACATAAAAACAATATAAATATAAAAACCTCCACCTCCTTGATACATAGATAATGACCTTGCCCTACCAGCCTAGTGGCTTTAGGATAGAATTTTTCAGCAAAAAAAAAGAGTAAGAACTATTAAATATTTCTTAAATCTTAGAAAGATATATGAATACAAAACAAATTACACTTTTCTCTTTGAGTTTTTAATAGCACATGATTGATCACTAGGAAATACAGTTTGCAAGTATAAATTTCATAGAGATGGTTGCCAGAAAAAAAAAAATGCTATTGCATGTCAGAAACTTTCTGCCCTGGAATTTTTCTCACTGAAATAATTTTATAACATAATTTTTGATATTTCAAATTTTCTTGGAAATACATAAAAAATATTAAAACAGAGGCACCTGGGTGGCTTAGTTGGTTAAGTGTCCAACTCCTGATTTCGGCTTAGGTCATGATCTCTGGGTCATGAGATGGAGCCCTGCATCCAGCTCTGTACTCAGTGTGGAGTCTGCTTGAGAGTCTCTCTCATCCTTTCCTTCTGTCCCTCCCCTCACTCACTCTCTAAATAAATAACATCATATATATATATATATATATATATATACACACACATAATATTAAATATATATATAAACAAGAGTCATTATGCATAACTACTGATGCCTTTCCTGAACATCAGCAATAATCAGAAAATAACTCTAATTCAGATCTGACTTCTGAACTCCAAATTTATTTTCCCAACTCCCTACTTAATATATTAATTTGTATTTCTTACAATCATTTTACACTTAATACATTCAAAATTAAACTTTTGATTTATAATCCACCAAATACATTTTCTGTTCTCTCACAATGCTCCCCACCCTGCCCTCAGTCTTCCTCAGTCCAGAAAAACTTAAAGCCAGCCCTAATTCTTCCCCTTTCTTAACTTCCCCCAATAGCTCATTAGGAACATTTTGCTCCCAAAATATACCCCAAATCTGTCCACTTTGCTCTCCTCTGCTATTCTATTAGCCAGGCTCCGCCATCTCCAAGAACACCAATATGGTGCCCACATTGGCTCTCCACCGCTATAGTTTCTATCTCTGCAATCAATCTTCCACACCAGAGACATCTTTGTAACACTTGAAGTAAATCAGGCTGTTATTCATTAAATAAACGAAGAAACAAGAAGTTTTACAATTTAAAAAAATAGATCAAAAACTACCTGTTTTTTAAGAGAAAATATCTAAAAATCTTATCTGGGATGCTTTCTAGAATATCTGAAGGATTCGGAACTTTTGCATGTCCTCACCAACATGCATTGGATTCCAGCCTATTGCAATCATAGGGGCCTGATAGATGCCAAGGAAAAATTTAGAGATGTAGCTATCTACATGCAATTCATTCATATGAGGGAAATATAGCCCATAGTCTAGTCAACAAAGGCAAAGACAAGAATCACGGGAGAGGGGAGTGACAGGACAAATGATAACTGCAATGGACCAGGCAAATCATACTTTATACTTTCCAACTAAAAAGATCAGTTAGAAAATAGTAGTCAGTTTAGGTCATCTGCACTTGAGCAAGTTGACCAGGGGATCTGAAAACAAATGTTAACTGTTTCTGGGTTTTCCAAAAATCAAAGGCATTGAACTCTGCAGTGTAAGTGACAGGTTGCCAATGTCCTTCCTCAAATACCTCCATCTTGACTAGGTTAGGTCTCACCAATTCTCTCCATACAACTTTTCTGATACGAGAATTTCAAAAGCTACTTTAATATTTTGCAAAGAGCTAATTCAAAGTGAGTCTTTCAAGGCTAACAGTTTACTCTCAGACTATACTTGCAGTAATAATGTTCTCTTCTAATTCAAAAAAGATCATACCATCACCGGAATATACCCTACCCTTCCTCAGCTGGGATTTTGGTTAAGCATTTACCTCCACCACCCTGCACCTTACCTGTCCCCGCCTGTGAAAGTCTGCTCAACTCTGATCTGCTCTCGGAGCTTCTCAGAACCCCTCCTCAGTTTTGAGGGGATTCTCTGTCCTCTTTCCTTGATTGCACTACAATGATAGCACAAATAACTGCCTGGACCTTAGAAAGAAATCCACCTGAGCTCAGTGGAAACCTTAAACCAGAAACACTGCTGAGATGCAGATGAAGTCTGAAGCAGCTGGCTCCCTGTCAAAACCAACGTGAGGGACTCCCTGCCACAGCCCAGTCCTGCAGCCCCTGTGACCCAAAGTCAGCCACAGCTTTATGTCTTTACAACAGTCCTGGAGAGAAGGCATTACCTCTCTGGCCCATTCCTATAAGGCATGGGGCTTTCAGGGCTGCTGGCTAGTAGTTCAATCTATGAATATCAAGTTAACTTTCCAACTCAACTTACCTGGTTATCTGAATCTCACAGTAGATGGGAAGCTGCTGAGGGCAGAGGTACTGTTTTATTCTCTTTGGTCTCCCCTAGTCCTGAGTGCAAATGGATGCTCAAGAACTGTGGTTGAATCTAATTGTCTTAACTCTGGCTTAACACCTCCATTTGGAAGTCTAATACGTATTTTATACCAGTTGCATCACATTATATTTTGATATAATTACTACATTGTTTTAAGAGGCATATTATCCGTGATGAAACATTCTTCATTCCCACCACACTCAACTGTCCTGTCCTAGGCTTTAGTTTTATCTGAGTGGTACCACCATATCAAGCCAAATACCTAGAATTTATCCATAATTCTTATCTTTCCTTCATCTCCCAAATCCGTCCTTTCATCCTAAGGCCCTGTAGGCTGTCTATCCAAAATACATGCCAGTTCGAACTAATTCTCTTCATCTTTTCTGCTCCATTTGGTTCAGGTTCATCTCTTATCTGAACTACTACATTGATCCCCTAACTACTCTTCGCCTCTTTGATCCATTTTCTAGAATATATCCAGAATATATATGTTTAAATGGGCTTGAGATCAGCAATTAGGATTAATTGATATGAATATGAATTAATATGAATCCAAAAAAAGCATAGTAGCAAGAGACAAGTTGATCCTGGCTCCTGAAAATTAATAAAGGTGAGTACAAAGTTTAAGAAATCATTGCCTTGAAATCCGCAATTTAGCAAATTAACCCCAGCTACCAATGAAGATTTGTGGCCTTTGGTTTATCTGTCATTACTTTATTTGAGTTAAGAAGGAATTTATTGCCATTAAATACCCAGCACCAGCAATAGAAAACAGACCATGAATCATCTCGTATCTTATCTACTATCTCTTTAAAAATTTACCCTTTTACTGAGTCCTTAATCCTTTGACTATATTACACAGTAGAATTCCCTGAAAGATGCATAGCTTTAGAACTCTCCACCTTCAATGGAGTCCTTAAAGAAGAGCAATAGGGCAATGCAGTGTATATCCTAGGACAGTGCATACTACTGATCTCATTAAAAATCTTAAAAAAAAAAGAACAATAAAATAGAATCTAATCAGAGAGGACATTCCCCTTCCAAGGCCTTCATAAGCAACAGGAGAACCTGATCGTATAACAGGGTGGAGATTCGACCTCCGGATGAGGTCTTGACTGGGCTTCTGCATTTCTTGTTCTTATCGAGGAGCACTGCAGCCTGAGGATATAGTGGGAGGTATTACTGCACTAAGAGCTGGATGACCACACATACCACTGACATCTTCAGCGGCTCTCCCCTGGCTCAACACAAAATCCAAACAACTTGTGTGTATCTGGTGATCTTCATGCCAAGGAGAGCATCCAACCAATGTTTCCCTTTAGCTGAGAACTGGTTTCTTTGATTACTGGCCACAGGGCCATCATAATCATGTTTAAATGGCATGGCCTGAACTTCTGGCAACAATTTCATAGAACAAGGGCAGGCCCAAGATGAACTGTCAGGAGCTGTCGACCTTCTCAATCATCTCCCCTCACTCATTCACTGGCATTTAATTGTCTTTTTTTTTTTAAATAAATTTATTTTTTATTGGTGTTCAATTTACCAACATACAGAATAACTCCCAGTGCTCATCCCGTCAAGTGCCTCCCTCAGTGCCCGTCACCCATTCACCCCCATCCCCCGCCCTCCTCCCCTTCTACCACCCCTAATTCGTTTCCCAGAGTTAGGAGTCTTTATGTTCTGTCTCCCTTTCTGATATTTCCTACCCATTTCTTCTCCCTTCCCTTCTATTCCCTTTCACTATTATTTATATTCCCCAAATGAATGAGACCATATAATGATTGACTTACTTCACTCAGCATCATACCCTCCAGTTCCATCCACGTTGAAGCAAATGGTGGGTATTTGTCATTTCTAATGGCTGAGGAATATTCCATTGTATACATGGACCACAGCTTCTTTATCCATTCATCTTTCGATGGACACTGAGGCTCCTTCCACAGTTTGGCTATTGTCATTTAATGGTCTTTAGTGAATACAACCAGCAGGGATGCAAATGATTTGTCCAACAGGAAAAAAAAAAATCACCCCAGAGTCTATGGTTTTATTACTCTGTAAGACATTTTTTTATACTAACTATATAAACGAGCATTTCAAATTGTTGTTTTGTTTTTTGTTTTTACCATCCTTTGGTTCCCTAATTAACGAGTTAAGTAAACCTTTGACAAATGCACCTTCTAAATTTTTCAAATTCTACTTTGGCAAATATAGCTAATTTCCCACATCTCCCTTTTCTGTGTGAAATGTAGTAGGCACAAGCATGAGAAAAGTTCTCTTGTATTATGGAAGGTTTCACAATCCAAATATGCTCACCATTAAGGGACTTCTTAAAAATACTAACACGTCCTCAAGAGGTGTTCCATCTTCTGGAATCCAGAGAATTTCCCAGTATTTCTGCCACTTAGGACTAGTATATTTCCGTTGCCTTTGAGGGTCACCTAACTCAGTGGACGAGAGGATCTGGGCCTTTGAGAGACATCTCAGCCTCCCAACCACCACCTTGTACCATCTGAAGTTTTATTTTATATTTTTTATTTTATTTTTTCCATCCGAAGTTTTAGAATAATTCCAAAATGCTGTAGCTGGCCTTGGGTCTTGCCCCTACCTGCACCATTACCCAGATCTACTACCCAGAGGCATAAATACTAATGAGCCATTAGCATGAAATCATACAATTACTGGGGATTTCAACTGCGAGCTGTTGAGTTGAAACAGGATTCTGACCTCCAAGTCTCAGATCTTTGGGCAAGACACCTCATTAATCTTTCTTGATCTGCATTTCCACAGCGGCACAATGAGGCAACACCGTGCTTCCCACAGGCTTACAAAAAGAATGGCGAGCAGCCTGGGTCACTGTGTATAGGGAATCCAGTGTCAGCCTCAAAATCCGGCTGGCCCCAGGCCTACTCAGATGCTCCACCTTGAGCACAGTAAATCACACACATTTAGACACCTAACTGACTTTACTACATGACTCATGAGCCCGGCAGCACGCCGCCCTCTAGTACCTAGAAAGGAGTGCTGCTGAGCTGCAGGAAAGGAAAAGTTCTTAAAGGCTGAAAGGGAGCAAAGAAAATCTTTAGCAAAGAATGCATTGTGTTTGGCAAGGTCACCCTCCTAAAAAGAACCAGGAGGGTCAGTCTAGTAGGGACCAGCGGATCCCCTGTTGACCCTTAAAGGTCCCAGGGGGGAGGGGGTGGCCAGGAAGCCGCAGGTGGGGTGGGGGCCGGGTCTTCCTTTGCTGCCCCAGGGCCTGGCCAGAGGGGTCTGTATTTGGGGCCTGTGGTTTTCGTTTTGCCCCAGTTTAAAGCAGCGATCTTTGCGGTTCCCCTGGAAGGGGGAGGGGATGGCCCGAGGCCCTTCCAAGGCTCAACTATTCTTTCCGAAGAAAGCACTTTGTCAGGTGCGTGGGCAGAGCTCCAAGGAGGCCGAGGGTTACGGACGGCGGGACGGGATTTCGAGACGCTGAGCCGCCCGGCTCTGCTCCCAGGTGCGCTCCCAGGTGCGCTCCCAGGTGCGCTTCCCCGCCCGGAAGCCCTCCGCCCTCGGTGCCCCCTTAGGGCACAGCCCCGAGGCAGCCGGGGGGCGGCCCTCGGGCCTTCGCTCCTCCTCCGCCTCCGCCTCCGCCTCCGCCTCCGCCGGGTCGCGCGTCACCCCGGGCGCTGCCCCGCCCCGCCCCGCCCCGCCCCCGCTGTCCCGGCCGCAGCGCGTCAGTCATGGC
Source organism: Canis aureus (assembly GCF_053574225.1). Taxonomy (NCBI): domain Eukaryota; kingdom Metazoa; phylum Chordata; class Mammalia; order Carnivora; family Canidae; genus Canis; species Canis aureus. The sequence goes on from NC_135647.1 coordinate 22,301,096, forward strand.
CTTGGCGGGCGCAGTCCGGTGCTGGCGGCTGGGAGCAGGCCCGAGGTGAGCGCCGGGGCCGGGCGGGGGGAGCCGGGGGCCGGGGGCCGGGGGGCCGGGGCGGGGGCCCCTCCCTTACCTCGTCGGGGCAGCGCCAGGGCCCCGGGCAGGGCGACGGCGGGCGGCCGGTTCCTCGGGGCGGAGGCGGCCCCCGGCGGCGGGTGCGAGGGCCCGGGAACCCATGGGGTCCCCCCGCGGCGGGTACAAGGGCCCGGGGGCTCGTGGGTTCCCCCCGCGGCGGGTGCAAGGGCCCGGGGGGCTCGTGGGGGTCCACCCGCGGCACGTGCGAGGTCTCGGGGGCTCGTGGGGTTCCCCCGCGGCGGGTGCGAGGCCCCGGGGGCTCGTGGGGATCCCTCCGCGGCGGGTGTAAGGCCCCGGGGGCTCGTGGGGCCCCCCCACGACGGGTGCGAGGCCCCGGGGGCTGGTGGGGGTCCCCCCGCAGCGGGTGCGAGGGCCCCGGGGACCCATGGGATCCCTCTGTGGCTGGTGCAAGGGCCCGGGGGCTCGTGGGGTCCCCCCGCAGCGGGTGCGAGGGCCCGGGGGCTCGTGGGGATCCCGCCGCGGCGGGTGTAAGGCCCCGGGGGCTCGTGGGGTCCCCCCACGGCGGGTGCGAGGGCCCCGGGGGTTCGTGGGGTCCCCCCGCGGCGGGTGCGAGAGCCCCAGGGCGGCGGGTGCGAGGCTTCGGGTGCTCGTGGGGTCCCCCCGCGGCGGGTGCGAGGCCCTGGGGGCTCGTGGGCCCAGACGCAAGTGGCCAAAGGAGCTCAGCCCCCCCGGCTCTCCCACCCAGGGCAGAGGCCGCGTGGTCGGGGTGCCGCCCCCGGGGTGCCGCTCAGAGGACGCTCCCCTGTGAGTCGGGCCCCTGTGAGTCGGGCCCCTGTGAGTCGACACGCCCCAGGGTGTGAATGAGCCTCGGAAAGCGGCTCTGCGCAGAGCCAGAAAACCTGGGCGCGCGGTCGTTGGGACGCGGTGGGCTTACGAATGACTTTCTCGATTTTATGAATTAGATGGTTGTGTTTTGTCATTTTTTTAACTCCCTCTGAAAGAAGCTGTATGTCGTGAGAACTTGCGCACTTGGGCTCTCTTATGGACATTTTGTTCTTTCGTTTTGTCTTGGGAACTTAACGTGCATCATGTGGGATGCAGAGTTCTCCCGTTTTGGAGAAGAACCTGATTCAGTTATTTGATATAGAAATTATTGACGATTTTATCGAGTTGCTAGTATTTCAGAGTTTGATCCTAGGGTTCATTATACTCTGTGAAAAAGTTATATTATTGCAGAGGAAGCGATCCATTAGGTGTGAGCGTTCCGGAGGACTGTATCATTTTAAACCTCATTGATCCCATTAACTCTAACTTTATATCTCAGGGTCATTGTGGGGAGCATCTGTTTTTTTGTTTGTGGCCTCAATACCATGCACTGAAATTTTCTCCTCTGCCAACTAAAAAACTGTACCAGGTTGCGCTTGCTGTTTCTGCTCTGCTCCTAGCTGGCTGGTTAAACTTCCCAGGGTGAGTATGTAGTTACGGGGGTTCAGGGCAGCATCACACACTAGCATCCACAGCAGTTAGCATCCACAGCAGTTAGACTCCCCCCCTAGGTAGCCCCCACCAAGGGGCTCTTTGTCTGGAATGCCAAAAACTGCTCATCTGCTTTTTGAACATTTCTCTCGTATCTTAACCCATCCTTCCCTCCTTCCGATGTGGGAGAGAAGGCAAAAGAAAAATTAAATTTCCTCACTGCTCACAGCCCACTGACACGTCCTGGCAACAGGCGGATGCCCTTCCTGTAGGAGCCCCGCCGCCTCCGGGCTCAGGCTTTGCTGAGGGCCGCAGGGATCCGAGCCCGAGCCCGAGCCCAACCCTGACCCCAGGACCTGGGAGTCTCCTCTGACATAGAAAAGCCCTTTGGAAACATCCTCTAGCTCCACCCCCAAGATGCAGGTTGGTGACCCCCGCCCAAGCATGGGACCCGCCCATATCCACCTGAAGGGTCTCCTGCATCAGGGTTTATTAGGAATAAGTGACCTTTTCCCAGCAACAGCTGATCCCCTCAAGGTCCTGGAGACCTTGCTTCCAAAATTTCCTTAGAGACCTGCGCTCTCCCTCACCCCCTCCTAACTTGAAACTGTATAATGGGCCACTCCTCGTGACCCCAGGGCAGCTCTTTCTGCCCATGGGTCCTGTCCCTTCTAATAAAACCACATTATTGCACCCAGGATGTCTCAAGAACTCTTTCTTGGCCTTTGGCTCTGAATTCCAACTTCTCTCCTACATCGCTTCCATCTGTATGTTGGGACACACATTTTACTGGACAGAATTGACCTGATAATGGTTTATACTTTGTTCATCAGTGAGAGCAGACAGGGTTTCTGGTCCTTAGAACACAAAGGGCCAGTTTCTGTGCACTTAACCTCTTCAGGCCCAGCGTCCTGCTCACTTCCATCTTGCATGCCTTTCATTTAATTCTTCTTACCTGTGTCAAAATTTACAGGGCCATTCAGGTTCTGGCTTCTTTGGTCAGTAATTTGAATTGCTACAAATACTATGCTGGCTTATAGCTTCCTTTATTTTGAGATTACTACAGTTAGCCTCTGTATTGATTTCGTCTTCTAGGGATCATTTTGGAATCCACTGTTGGGGAGGAAGAAGCTTATTCCCCCCTCACAGTCCTTCCAGCTGGATTAACAATCAAATTGGCATGCGACAGATTAACAGGAGAAAATCAAATTTAGTTTCATACTATGGGGAATCCATATAGACGTGAAATTCCAAAGACCGGCAACCTGAGGCCGACAGGACTTCTATTTTAAAGCCTCTGTTCAGAGCTAAGGAGAAGAGTAGGGCCCTGAGGATACAAAGCAGAGGCGGGAGACCATTAGCAGAAAGGGGAGAGGAGGTCATGGGAAAACAAAGGTTCTCCCATTATGCAAAAAAAGTTTATTAAATAAGAGGAATCTCTGTTCATGGCCCTCTTCCAGGTACAAGCTCCTCTTTCCAACCTAAACTTGGGCAGTTGGTGGGGAGGCAGAGCTTTTCCTGAATCTTCCGGGCTTTGCTCACTTTTAGCTCAAACTACTCCTCATGCCTAAGTGTCCCATGTTGGGACTGCCTGCCCGTGGCTTCTGCACCACTAACCGTTGGCCACCAGCTTGTAAAGGGGCGGGTATAGGGAAGGGAACATGTTTCAGGAGAAATAGAACATTTGGGTATGCAAGGATTGGGAACAATTAGAAATCAGTCTTATTTGCAGTTCCCTGCAGATGCAAGCACTTTCACTGCACATGAGCAAAACAGCAATGGGAGCGAGTCAGAAGGATTTTGAGAGTGCGATGAATCAGGTGAAACTGTTGAAGAAGGACCCAGGAAATGAAGTGAAGCTAAAACTCTATGCACTGTATAAGCAGGTAAACATCTGAGGTCTGATGTGATTGAGAGACGTTTTGGGCAGATGGCCCCTCAAATAGATCTGCTGCGTGTTTTACTGAAATGCAGGGTTTGTGCTGCTGCCTTTCCCCTGAACAGTGTATACGTGACAGTTTTCGTATATTGGGCTTTGCAGTATTGTTAAGGCAGGAAGTAACCCATCGGGATCACTCTGGAGTCCAAGAGACTTAAAAGAGGTAACCACCAAATGTGTAGACCGATGAGGGAACAGAGGACAAAGCACATTGACAAGTCCTTGAAACAGGCAGAGGGACCTTCCTCTACGGACTCAACTGCCTCGAGGTTCATACTTCGCTAAGGACAGAAGGCAATCTTAGTCTGACCCCCAGGATCCTGTAAGTCTACTTTAACATATTATAGAAATTCCTGTAGAAAGTTCCTTTATCTCTACCCCCCAAGATACATGCTGGCGATCATCCCCCAAGCACATGGCCCATGGATACACATCTGAAGGGTCTCATGACTCAGGTTTTATTAGACGGTAATAAGTGACCTTTCCCAACAGTAGCAGCCCCCTCGGGGTCCTGGAAACCTTGCTTCCAAAATTCCTTAGAGGGGACGCTATCCTCACACCCCTCCCTACTCACAGGTATACAGTCAGCCCCGCTCACAGGCCTGGGGCAGCCGCTCTTCCTGCCCACGGGTCCTGTCCCCACGCTTTAATAAAAATCACCATCTTGCACCAAAGATGTCTCAAGAATTCTTTCTTGGTCGTCAGCTCCAGACCTCACCTGTATTCCAAAACTTAATCACCTGGGAATTATTATTAATGGCACCATGATGACGTTCTTATGCACACTACATACGTAGGGGTAAAGTAGTATGGTGTTTGGGATTCACTAAAATGAGCAAAAAAGGAAAGAGAAGGATGGACAAAAGCCCAAAAGTGATAGTTACTGAGTTGGGCTGAGTATTGGGAATTCATTATAATATTCTACTTTGATGTACGTTTGAAAATGTTTGTAACAAAATTTTTTTTTAATATATTTTATTTACTTACTCATGAGAGAGGCAATGACACAAGCAGAGGGAGAAGCAGGCTCCCCATGGGGAACCTGATGCAGGGCTCGATCCCAGGACCTTGGGATCACCCCCGGAGCGGGAGGCAGACGCTCAACCACTGGGCTACCCTGGCGGCCCTATAACAAAAATTTATAACTGAAGTTTTTAAGTTGTAACATGTGTAAAGACCGCATTGGGAAGTCGGCTGGTCTGGGCACCTGCGTGTGATGGGCACGAGCCTCCCTTCCTGTTCTCTGGGTGTGTGTCGTGAAGATTTTGACTTTGCTTAGAAAGAGGCCTGGCCTTTGGCCCTGACTTCTAGGAGGTAGTCCCTGAGCCGTCAAAATATCATGCCTGATACGGAGTGTCTGTCTGCCCTGAGATTCTAACAGCGTGAGTTAGAGCTGGGGGGAGGAGGGAGGGACGGGGGGGGGGGGGGGGTGGTTCTGACTGTTTAGCAGGCCCTGCGCATGCGATAGAGCTCCAGATGAGACCCTTGGACTCAGGCAAGACTCCAGTGAGCTTCCCTGGCAGGAGTACTCCCGGGGTGTTGACACACATCCATTCTGGGAGGAGTATTGCCGACCCGACTCCATGGTGGGTGTGGGAAGGACAAGGCCAGGGGCACCACGTTGCCTCCACTTCTCCAGGGCCTGCCTCTTGCGGGGTGACTCTTGTCTCTTTGTCTTTGGAAAGTCTAAGCCACCTCTACTGCTCTTGTTTCTCAAAGCCTCTTTCTTCTTTCCCCCTTTAGCTAATTAGGGAATTCAGAGTTTTTAAATGTGCCTGTTTGGGGCAGCCCGGGTGGCTCAGCAGTTTAGCGTCTGCCTTCGGCCCAGGGCCTGACCCTGAAGACCTGGGATCGAGTCCCACGTCGGGCTCCCTGCGTGGAGCCTGCTTCTCCCTCTGCCTGTGTCTCTGCCCCTCTCTCTCTCTCCCTCTGTGTCTTTCATTCATGAATAAATAAAAATAAAATTCTTAAAAAATAAATAAATGTGCCTAGTTAAGTGGAAAGCAGTTAGATGGGATATTCATCTCAAAACCCTCATTCCACCTACTCTCAAGTAAAATTTCATTGTTTTTATGTCCTACTTGCATAGCCTTCAGTTACGTTTGCAGAGGGCCAGTGGCTCTGGCCCCTGCCCATTCCTACTACCCTACCCCAGTACGCCTCTGTTCACTTAGCAGAAAGCCCACCGCTGAAACAGTGGTATTTTTCTGTACCTCTGAGTGAATGGGCTTACAGAACATACCGTAGGTTTCCACATGTTTGTTGGCTGGTTACTTTTGAAGATAGTTTGCTTGGATATTTTGATTGTGTGTGAAAAATGGGATCATCAATATAACACTAATGAACTATTAGAACTTTTTATAAAATACTTTGCCCAAACCCTTGTCTTGCATTGTTTTCGGATGCAGGCATTTTAACTTACTTTAGGGACTGGTAGCTGATGGCGCATTTGGTCTCTCCAGTCTTTTTTCTGTTGTGGATTTTTAGCAGCAGCATCAAAGAGAGGGGAAAGGGAAAGTTAAGTTGAATTCAAGTATTTTCTGAAAGTGTTTGGGAGGCGAAGGCGCATTCACACCAGATGTGTATTTTATGGATCTTAAATATTTGACACTCTAATTTGCATGGATGTTTGACTGATAGTCACCCTCTCGTTTTCACAGACCACTGAGGGGCCTTGTAATACACCCAGACCAGGTGTGTTTGACTTGATCAATAAGGCCAAGTGGGATGCATGGAATGCTCTTGGCAATCTGCCCAAGGTAAAAAATTTACTTGCTACTTTGCTTTTTATTTTACTTGCTCTACTCCTGAAGGAGGCTAGGTGCTTCTCACTATTAAACCATTGAAGATGGAACCTGTGAGGCCTGGACAGATTCTGTTGAATCAGACCTGTTCTTTCTTCATCGCAAGGTGCTGTTTCTGAGCATCGTAAGTTGCTCAAAATGCTTATTTGTTGACCATGGGCTGGAGCTCCTTGTCCTCTTCTCTTCAGGAAACTGCCAGACAGAACTATGTGGATTTGGTGTCTGATCTGAGTTCGTCTGACTCCTCTAGCCAAGTGAAGCCTGAAGCAGACAGGAAACAACCTGGATATGAAACCCTGGTGGTGACCTCTGAAGACAGCATCACAAAAATCATGATGAACCGGCCCGCCAAAAAGAATGCATTGACCATTCAGGTAACGTGACCTGCCCTGGGAGTTTGTCCTGCTTTTCTTGGTTCCTTCGGTGTATTTTACTCAAAAACTCATTGCTTTTTTTTTTTTCTGATCTCTTGTTTGATTTGTGCAGGAAGATTCGTAACAGTGGCTACTTCATATAACAGAGTTGGGCATTTGTTATTTAGAATTTGTTGACTTCGGGTAGGTTCTATGTGTCCAAAACTTTCCTAGTGACAGAAGCATAAATAAATTAAATTAAACATTTTTTTTTTATTTTTTAAATTTATTTATGATAGGCACACAGTGAGAGAGAGAGAGGCAGAGACACAGGCAGAGGGAGAAGCAGGCTCCATGCACCGGGAGCCCGATGTGGGATTCGATCCCGGGTCTCCAGGATCGCGCCCTGGGTCAAAGGCAGGCGCCAAACCGCTGCGCCACCCAGGGATCCCAAATTAAATTAATATAAATGAAACATATATCTATATAAGAGAATATGTGTAGAGGTTGATATAGACCGTCTCCGGGCTTTGCTCATGTCACTTAGACTGGAGAGTGAGCACTGCTCAAGTTGCATGCACCTTTGTTTTGTACAAGGAGAGGGAGAAAGGAAAGAAGACGTTCATCTTAAATATAACATAACGCAGCTCTGCTTCAAATGAGCTGCTTCACGAGAGCACCTTTGGTCTTTGAATCTTTCATTGAACTAGAATGATAATAAAAATAACCACTTCCACCCCTTCCATTTGAAAAATTATAGGGAATTAATTGGACACTTGGTGCTCATCTACAAGTAAAATTTGAGAGGGCTATAACCTTTCTCGTTGGGTTTATCATCTACATTGTACCAGAAAGAGCATGCTCACTTAAAATAGTGTTAAATAAGAATTTCCTGAAGTTGGCTATGTGCCATTGACTTATAGAACATTCGATTCTCAAAACTTCATTTCCCTTGCCCTTGCCTCATTTCTGTGTAATCATGGTGTTGATGATGATGATGATGAAAATGATAGTGATAGTAATAGCCACTACTCTTTACAGAGTGCTGAGTATATGTCAGCACTTTCCACACAGAGGTTTCTTTAATTCCCACAAGGAGCCTACTTTTAATACTATTTAACAATAAAATATTTAGGCTAAGTAGTAACGTGCTCCAATTCACATAACTAATAAGCCAGGAAACCTAAATTGAAACCCTCATATATCATATATCCATCTCCTAATCCCCACTCTTGCCAATTACCCTGTCATGCTGCGTCATCATAACCATAATAATAATGGAGTTATTTTGTCGTTCCCTCCCTCAGTGAATACGATTTCATCTTTACTTGTATATTATGTCAAGTCCAATTTTTTTTTCAGTGTCTGCATATCCATAAATATCAAGCCTCTTCATCATTCCCTCCACACTGATGTCTTATCTGAGGTAGATACGGCACCAGTGCATTAAAAGCTATAACAGTGACACATCCAAGATTTTCAGAGACGCTGCTGATTTAAAATATTGAGCCCATTGTCTTTGGCTACCATTACAGTGTCTTGAAATCCCAGCCTTTAACACTTTCTGGACTGCCTGGGACACATGCTCTTTTTTTGAGGTCCCAGCTGAAAAATTGCTTCTTGGAAATCTTTTTCTGGCCTCCTCCCATCCTACCCGTGCTAGACGCATCAGTGCTTCCTCCAATCTATCTGCATGTTAGAGCTCCCCCTCTCTATTAATTCCAAAAGCTCAAGGACTGTGTCTTACTTGTTCACCTTGGGGAGAGGTGAATATATCCCCCAGTGTCCACGAGAGCAGATGGTACATAATACACAGCAAGTAACTGTAAAAGGAATGAAAAGCCTTTTGAGTGTATTGGGCCACCGTTTAGTTTATGTAAATACAACCAGTACAACAGTTGGCACTTGGCAGAGGCCAGGCTGACTGAGTGAGTGAATCCCATGTGATGATTGTCATTTTCAGAGTCCCTTTCTTTTTCTCGTCTCCCCCATTCACATAGATGTATCGGGAAATCATGCTTGCTCTTGAAGCTGCAAGCAAGGATGACTCGACCATAATTGTTTTAACGGGTAAGACATTCTCTTGGATTTTTAAAAATAATTAAATTTCTATTTAGGGGGATTTCCTACCAGATAAGAAATGGAGTAAATAGCCCCAAGGTCTTTTCCAGTACTGAGATACTCTATTCTTTTTAAACTTTTCTTTTTAGTTTTTAATTTTTTCCAAGCTTTCTTACAACAAATTCAGGGAAGTTAGGCTCTATAATTACTCTTATTTTATAGGTGAGAACACTGAAAGGTTAAGTTTTGATAAATAGTGCTTTTACCATAGTTAACTTTTTATATATTCTTCACTTTTGGTTTCCATTTCCTCTTTCATCCAAGCTTTACGTAATAATGATAGTTCCTTAAATTTCCAGAAAGTTTTTGTTTGTTGGTTGGTTGGTTGGTTTTTGGTTTTCCATTTCTGTTATTGATTCCTGGCTTCACTGAATTATAATCAGAAATGATCAGTTCTATTAGATTTACTATTTATTTATTTTGGGTTGGGGATGGGGGTTGGGGAGGAAAGAGAGAGAGAATCTTAAGCAGGCTCCATACCCAGTGCAGGGTTCAATGTGGGGCTTGATCTCAAAATCCTGAGATCATTACCTGAGCTGGACATTCAAGAGTCGGACAGATGCCTAACTGACTGAGCCACTCAGGCGCCTCATTAGATTTATTTTTTAAAAATCTATTAAGTTTCCTGTAGTTTGCTCTAAATTGAACTCTCTACCGTCAAGATAAAGAACTGGAAAATGGCCAATTTTAAATATCATCCAGGAACTACTCCAAAATAAATTCATTCTTTTAAAGTATAGAATTAAAAATATATTGATTAGACTTACCTTTCTAATTTATGTTAGGTTCCCTCACTTCTGTTTTTTTCTTCTAATTAATCTCTCTTAGACTGAAAAAAGTAAATTAAAGGCAATTATTGCTATTGTGTTTCTTTCAGTTTCTCCTTCATGTCAAAAAAATTTTTTTTTGCTTTAAAGCAAGTTTTTATTTTTTTTGACACTAAAAGACTTGTGAATGGTTATCCATCATTATAAAATGGTTATCTCTTATCTCGTGTAATGCTTTTTGGCTTGAAGTCAACCTTGTCAAGTATTAATGCCATAACACCTGCTTCAGTACTCTTTGAACTTGACTGGCAAACCTTTACCATCCTTTTGGCTTTTTGTCTTTTTGAATTACTTTTTATAGTCTATGTCTCATAGAACACATTGTTAGATTTTCCCCCCTTTGATCCGATCTGATTGATTGATTGATTGATTGATTTAGTAAAGGACCATTTACCTATTTAGATTTATGTGTATGACAGATCTGTTACATTTTAGTTCTGGGATCTTACATGCTTACTACCTCTAATGCTTCTTTTCACTGTTATTTTTTATTTCATGGTCTGTTTTTATCTTTGTATGTGTTTTATTTCTCATGGTTTGAAAGGTTTTTCTTCTGCTTCTGCTCATTGCTTTTATAGCTTTGTATGGTACCCATCAATATGTCTATCTTGTATTATTCCCCTTGGATAGTGTCTGTTGGTTGCCCCTATAGGGAAGGGATGAGGAAGGTAGCATGCATTTCTCAACACCCCACAGACCTCACTTGCAAGTGTATAGGTCTGTTAAGTAGTGTTCCTTTGTCTTCTAGCATAGAATGTTGCCCCAGAGAAGTTTGGGGCTATTATTACTTTTGTTTTTAGCTCTTTTATAAGATCCCTGCCACCCCCAGAAGACCAGGGGATACGTTCCCATTCTTTTTCTTTTAGATTTATTTGTTTATTCATGATAGACATAGAGGGAGAGAGAGAGGCAGAGACACAGACAGAGGGAGAAGCAGGCTCCATGCAGGGAGCCCGACACGGGACTCGATCCCAGGACTCCAGGATCGCGCCCTGGGCCAAAGGCAGGCGCCAAACCGCTGAGCCACCCAGGGATCCCCAACTTTCCCATTCTTTATCACTTTTTCATAGGACGTGTATCCTGCTAAAACTGATTATGAAGGGCTTGTTTTAAGTTTTCTTTGATAATATCTCTGAATTTTTTTGTTTCAATTGGTCTGTTCTTTTTGAAAGAAATCCTAGTTATAGAAAAGAATTGTCTGGTCTGCTGGGACTATTATCTTCTAGTTTCTCTGAATTCTTAACTCTTGTCTTCTGTTATTTTGCTCACTAGCCTTGATCCTGTACTCCAGTTCCCTGGTTGCATTTTTAGCTTCTAATGCTCCATTTTACAGCTTCTAATGGCATCACTTCTTTGTGGTTGTGGTTTTCTCTCTAGCTTTTTTCCTGAATGCTTCCAGGCGCTTTTCTTCTCTGTCTCTTGTCCATCACTCAACTTGTGTTGAGTTCATGAGAAAGCCCAGCTGTTAACTTTTTATATGTACGTTAAGGACCAGCATCAAAGTGTCAAAGTATTCATAAAATTATTAAAAATAGTATTTATGATAGTATTTGCTCCTGATAGAAATGTAGGGAAAAAAATTAAAGAAAAATTTATATGTAAAAATACTGTGGATAGCAAATATAGCTGTTTCTCAGCTCCCCAAAAGGAACTGTCTAAAGTCTGACTACAAAATATGTCTTCTGAATTTTTCCTTTGAAATTTGCCCTTGAGCACATTTCAGTGTGGTCTCTACCTTTTGATTAGATTCCCCACTCTGACCTTTGTATCATTAAATCCAGGGACATTTTTCAGGCTTCATCTGACTTTCCCTCCTTCTTAAACTCGGTCTTCCCGAGGTTTCTTTGGCACAGCCTGCCCCTTGATCTGTTGTCTCTGATTCCTTTGTAGGTTCATCCTCTGTGTGGCCATCAAAAGCCTGAAGGCTCAGTCCTTAGCATGGTTTTCTTTTCGCTTCTTGCCCTCCCTGGACCCTGCATCCGTGTCCACTCTCCCAACAAAAGTCTACATGCCGGTGCTTCCCCCCTTGGTATCTTGGTATCTGGAGTCCCCAGGGCTCCCAACCTGTGTACCCATGTGACACTTTTTCACAGGTGTCACCTCCCACATCTTTCTCTCTGGAGCTTTTTCAGTGTTCCAGATCACACTGGGTGCCACATCTACCCTGTTCTTGTAGACCAGAATCCTAACATTCATTATTGACCTTGTCCCTCTCTCACTTCCCATGTCCAGTCTAATCCCATTTCACTTCATGAGTATCTCTGAAGTTAGCCCTTTTTTCCATCTCCTCTGCAGTAGTCCAAGCTACCATGGACTCTTGTATGAACTGAAATAAGCCCTAACATATTCCTCCCCCATTTAAAACTTCTTTAGGGGCACCAAGACAATTCAGTGGAAAAAAGAAAAATCTTTTGATAAGTGTTGCCAGAGCAACTAAATATCCAATGGGGGAAAATGAACTTCATCCCCATCTTACACCCTCTACAAAAATTAATTAAAAATTAGTTTAAAAGTTATGTAAGCATAAAACCCAGAAATATAAAGCTTCTAGAAGAAAACAATGTGACCTCTGTGACCTTGAGGTGGGCAGAGATTTCTTGGACAGGACACAAAAAACACTAACTAACCGTAAAAGTAACTTTACAACTTAGACTTCATCAGAATTTAAAACATCTGCTTATCAAAGACAATAGTAAGAAAATGAATACACAAGTACTACAGGCTAGGGCAGGGGGAATATTTGCTATACGTAAATCTGATTAAGGATTAATATACACAATATATAAAGAACTCCTTAGAAAGCAATAAGAACAACAATCAGATGTAAAAGCTAAAGGACTTAGACACTTCATAAAAGGAGACACACAGATTGCCAATTAACACATGAAAAGATGCTCACTATCATTGGCCGTCAAAAAACAAATTAAATGCACGAGATATTTCACCCAGTAGAGTGACTAAAATCTAAAAGATAATACAAAATATTGGTAATGATGTGGAGCAACTGGAACCTCTACACGTATCTAATAGGAGATCACTTCTGAAAACTGTTGGCAGCATTTTATGGAGTGAAACATAGTGGTGTATCAATCCGCTCCTGAGCAATTACTTCAGATAAATTAAGCGTGTATCCACAGAATGCTTTGTAACCCAATTCACAGTAGCTAAAAACAATTCAGATGTCCATAAAGAAAGTGTTGACTCGTCATACAGTGGAATACTACTCAGCAATATAAAAGAATGAAGAACTGATATGAGAATATAGGTGAATCTTTAAGACCTGGTTCAGCAAAGAGCACACAGACACAACAGCACATATTAGAGGATTCGGTTTATAGAATTTCTAAAATAGACAAAAGTATTCTGTGGTGACTGAAGTCAGAAGGTAGTTGCACTAGGGCAGGGTGGGGGTGGGATGGCTGGAAAGGAGCTGCAGGAAATTTTCTGGGATGGTAGAAATGGTCTACATCTTGTTTCAGATGGTGATCACACAGGTATTTGCAGCCATCAAAAATCACTGAACCAAGCGTTTAAAACTGGTGTTCTTATATGTAAATTATGCTTTAACACAAACCACCTTCAGTGGCTCTTAGAATAAAAGTCAAAACTTCATGGGTCAGCAAAACCCCACACAGTCCGTCCTGCTTGTCCTCATCCTCCACTGGCTTCCCCTCTGGCTTTTTCTGCTGTGGCACACTGGCCAGAGTCCCCACCTTCACAGGACCTTTGCACATGCTGTTCCCTCTGCATGAACTCTTTCTAACCCTCTTCTTCTAGCTAACATTGCCCGTCCTTCAGCTCTCAGTTCAGTTGTTCCCTCCTTAGGAACATCCCTCCCTAAACTGCCTGATGAGAACAAATCCCCTGTTACATACCCTCGTGCCATCATCAAATACTTCTTTGTATCAGAGTTGCATTCTCCACATTTGCGTGTATGCTTTTAAATCAATGTCCAGCCTACTTACTAGTCTATAAGTTAGGACAGAAGCCCTAGCTGGCTCACCAGTGTACTCCCAGTGCGTGCCGTAGAGCCTGGCACACAGTACATACTCAGTCATTACAGAACGAATGAATTGTGAATCTGTTGATTCTATTTACAGGAAATGGTGACTATTACTCTAGTGGGAATGATCTGATGAATTTCATGAATATTCCCCCTGGTGAAATGGAGAAGGAAGCTAAAAATGGTGCCATCTTACTGAGGTAAGAGTGACATTTGTCTGATGCCAGAGAGCTCATTCTTACTCATCAAAGTGTGATTTAGTCCAGAAGAAGTAAGATAAATGCTTCTGTGTGTTAGTGTAATTAATGTGTCTTTGGACAAGCATATTTCTCCAGACTGCCCCTGTCAATATGTGGGCATTGATTCTATCACTTTAACTTCTGTTACCCGTTCAGCCTGCTGCTCCACAGGAGATTCGATTGCAAAGCACTAAAGTAAACTACAGTTATAAAAAAAGTTCTCTCATAATGAAGCAAGCAGAGCGATTTAGCAAATTCTCATTTGGCCAGAGGAATGCATGATTTCCATGACTGCTGGTAACGGGACAGGTGAAATAGTCTCAGCATAGAGGCCACGAAGGCCTCTCTCTTCCTAATTCATTTTGCCCTACAAGGTTTCGAATTCCCACTGAGCTATAATATTGTAGCATATACTCAGCCAGCCATCCTAATCTTGAAGTCTGCGACTGACAGCCCTGACCAGGCTGCCCAGAATGCGCGACTGAGCCACGGTCAAGCTTATAGGACCCACTGTGTAAGCTTCCATCAAATGCCATTCAGATGGGTGTCCAGCCTGGCCAGAGTTTATTTCAGACCCATGCTGTCTTGCTTGTGCTTCAGTCATATGCTTTGGGACATTTAAATGCGGTTTTGTATTTCCATTTCTGTAGGGATTTTGTAGGCTGTTTTATAGATTTTCCTAAGCCTCTGGTTGCAGTGATAAATGGTCCAGCCATAGGAATCTCCGTCACCATTCTCGGGCTATTCGATCTTGTGTATGCTTCCGACAGGGTAAGTCAGCCCCCAGAAACTTACTGAGTCACGAAGTAAAAATGAGGTCCTCTGAATTCTCTTTTGTTGTTGCTAGTAGTAAACAGATTATATAATTTATAGTAGAATAGACTAAATTTTGATTTTTCCCAAAGAATTACTCTAATTTAATTCAACGTGTCTTATTTGTCCTTCATTATTAACTTGGGTTTTCCTAAACACCAATATGGTTGTGAACATTGTCCCAACTATTTTGGTTCTATATTCTAATCAAATTATGTAACAGTCACTCAACTTTTGGTTTTCCAATTAATCTGAAATGGGAGATCTGGAAAGCTTGTTATGGTGGGGAAATAGCATTTTTTCATGTTCTGCAAGTGGATAATGTGATACTTTATTCCAAGTAAACAAATTGTGGACTTTAAAATTTTAGAGTATTTGAATTTTTTTAATAAGAAGGGACTTCCAAGCCCTCACTCCCTTCTATGCAAATAAGTAAACTGAAGTTCAAGTTACTTCCCTGAACAGTTTAGCCTTGGGTTCACCACTGAATTGCATTGATTCTAGTTTCTGTTCTTCTGATAGTATTAATGTATGTCATAGTAGAAAATAAAATGTTGAAAAATCTGGAAAAGCATACAGAAAAGGGTAAAGTTGAAAATCCCTTCTTATCTTACCACTCAGAGATAATCAGTCCCTTGACTCCTGGAACCCTAGGCTCTCTGCAGTTCTGTCGTTATGATCAAAGATGTGATGACCATTTGTCTCAGA
The DNA here is from genome assembly GCF_053574225.1 of Canis aureus. Lineage (NCBI taxonomy): Eukaryota > Metazoa > Chordata > Mammalia > Carnivora > Canidae > Canis > Canis aureus. Next base: position 22,316,460 of record NC_135647.1, read on the forward strand.
AATTTTACTCTAGATTTTTTACTATGGAACTAAGAACCACTTGTAGGGTTATCAGATTCTTAGAGTACTTTTTGCTTATGCAGTGGTAAAATTTCCTGCTCTACAACCTTGTGGGAAACATTCGGTTTTTGCCACTGAAGAGATTCCTGGTTTCATTTGGAGATGTTTTCCCCACTGATAGACATAACCATATTTTAAGATTCTTATCTCTTGGGTTCGTTTTTTTGTTTGTTTTTGTTTTTGTTTTGTTCTTTTGCTGGATTCAGTTTGATTGGATTGGGCATGTTGTTAGACCTAATTGTTTTTAATAATTGTCCCATGAAAACATCAACTAAGATTCTAGGGGCCAGGCTGCCTAACCTTCATAGATGGAAGTTTCTGCTCATGTGAGAGGACTGATTGATCAACCAGTCTTGACCAGGGGTGGGGGTGGGGTTGGGAGTTCCAGACTTAAACGTGGGGGTCTCATTCTCCAGTACTTAGAGAGCAAACATATCATCCTATTTGAATATTGTCCTGATTCTCCCTCAGAATTAAAAATGACTGTCACATGTGTCTTCTTTTTCAAGGTTCCTAGGACTTCTGTCCTATGATACAAATTGGAATTGAAATTGAAAGAGAACACACATAGATCATTTAAATGCTGAAAGATTTGGCCCAGAGTAAAATATTTGACAAACAGTGACCACTTATAAGAGTTCACCCAACTGAATTAAACCAAGGTTCAATTTAAAATCAGAAAAAGACACAGAAGAAAGAACCTGTGAAGAAGAATGCATTTTATAGGATTTATCATTGACTTCATAAACAGATACCATATTGAATGTGGATTAACACTCATATAATTGAATCCTTCTTTATTATGGGCGGTAGTTAACAATGCCTATTAGTTTCCTTGTCGGCAAATTGTGCATTTTCCCTACGAGGTAATAAAAGGGTGGACATCTTAAAAATTATAAATACTTGAGAACTCACCACATACAGGGCGCTCTGTTGATGCACATTATGCATATTCGCTTAATATACCAGCAGCCCCGTAAGATAGCTACTTTTGTCTCCATCTTATAGAGTTTGCTATGGCAGAAAGAAGTTAAAAAGCTCCCAGAGTCACCAAGCAGTCTGATGCCACAGCCTAACACTTAATTACATCTACTGTTTCTGAAAATAAAAGCTAAATGCTTACTTATAAGGATGATTATAAATAAGTTAAATGTGGTTTACTATCAGTTTTTCACATACCTGTCTGCGGCCCTTAGCTATGGCTGGTGTTTCCTTTCAATTTCCCACTTACACGCCTTAGGCTGTGACTTCTCAGTATGTCCTGACTTCTCAGTATATCTTCTTGAATAAACTTTCTTTGAGGAGGAAATGATAGGTGACATTAGTAACTTTTTATTTTACATTTTTGTTTTCGTTTATATACTACATACATTATATATTTATGTCTTCTAACAATATTCATTAAGAAATAGCACCACATCTGATTATGGGAAGTGAAGTCTGAATGTTCTGTGTACATATTATCAATTACCAATTAATTTCCTTTCATAAAGACTTGTCATTCGTCAAGAAATACACAAAAATATTTGTTAAAAAAATTCGGGGGGACACTCCTGGGTGGCACAGTCAGTTGAGCTTCTAACTTGGCTTCCAGTTTAGGTCATGATCTAGGGATCATGATCCCAAGGCTCCATACTCAGCAAGGAGTCTGCTTAGAGTTTCTCCCTCTGCCCCTCCCCATTCCCTTCCCTCCCTCTCTCTCAAATAAGTGAATAAATCTTTTTTAAAAAGCAAAACAAAAACAAAGGACACCTGAGTAGCTCGGTTGGTTCAGCATCCAGCTCTTGATCTCAGCTCAAGTCTTGATCTCAGGGTTATGAGATCAAGCCTAGCAGTGGGCTCCGTTCTAGGCACTGAGTCTACTTAAAAACAAACCCAAAAACTAAAGATGGCTCTATAGTCTAAATAACCAATATTGAAATAGATTCTACTGTTTAAAGCCAATTTAATAACCTCTCTGAGGTAAAATCAAGACAGATGACAGAATGAGGAAACAATTTTCCAATTGGTATAATAAAGGCTAATCTCTCTAATATATTTTTTAAAATACAATTATAAAGCAATAGATCAACAACTTAGTGTAAAAATGGGCAATGGGGAGGAATGTATAGCCCACAGAAAATTAAGTATAAATGGCCCTTTACAACATAGGAGAAAGGCCCTATCAAGAAAATTACTTGCAACCAGAATATGTAAAGAACCACAACTCGATAATAAAAAGACAACCAATCTAACTTTAAAATAGTGGACAAAGTATTATAATGGTTACTTCACCAAAGAAGTTAAATAAAAAAAGATAAAAAGCACATGAAAGGATGCTCAATGTCATTAGTCGTTACAGAAATGTAAATTAAAACCACAGGATACTACTAACACCTCCTGGGATGGTTCAAGTTAAACAACTGACAGTAACAAGGTTCCCTGAGGATGTGGAACAACCGGGACTCATCCACTGCTGGGAGGAGTGGTCAACGATGCACACGTTGGAAATTGTTTGGGCTGCTTCTTCTAAGGTTTTTTTTTTTTTTTTTTTTTTTTTTAATTTATTTATTTTTTTTTCTTCTAAAGTTTTAAACCACATTTTGCCACACAACCCAGCAATTCCACCCCTCAGTATTTACCCAAGAGAATTGAAAGCACAATCATGCAGAGACCTGTATACAGATTTTCATTAGCGGTCTTAGTCATCCTAGCCAACCTACTGGAAATAACACCAGTGGCTTCAACTGGTGAGTGGATAGACGAATTGTGATGTCCGTGTGATGAATTCTACTCAGAAATGACAAGGAACAAGCTACTAATACAACAGCATGGTGATTCTCAGAAAGTCTTAATGCCAAAGACCAAAGGCTACCGAATGTATGATTCTGTTTATACTACATTCTAGAGAAGGCAAAAAGAGGGACAGAAAACAGATCAGTGGTGGTTTGGGGGTGACAGGAATGGGTGGACTGCAGAGGGCACGAGGAGCCCTTTGGGGTGATCTAGATACTCTACATCTTGATGAGGTGCTGGTTAAGTAAGTGTACATTTGTTAAAACCCACCAAGCTGCGTATTTAAGAGTGAATGGTGTGTATATATCGTACCACAACACTCCTACTTTTAAAAAAAAAAAAAAAGTTCCTCACTTAAGCATTGTGAGGATATATACAAATAATTATTTTTAAAAATCACATACAGAAAGTAATTTTCTTTTCTTTTCTTTTTCTCCAAATAGGCAACATTTCACACTCCTTTTACTCACCTGGGCCAAAGTCCAGAAGGATGTTCCTCCTATACTTTTCCCAAGATAATGGGCCAAGCCAAGGTAGCTTTTGGAAACCTTAAGAATAAGTTGTAATAAGTAACTTCTGGGGGCGCCTGGGTGGCTCAGTCTGTTAAGCATCTGGGGATTCTTGATTTCGACTCAGGTCATGGTCTCAGGGTCCTGGGATCTAGTCCCATGTCGCACAACATGCTCAGTGGGAGTTTGCTTGAGGATTTTCTCTCGCTCTCCCCTCCCCACTTGCACTCTCTCTCTCAAGTAAATAAATAAATCTTTTTTAAAAAATAAGTAACCTCTGTGCCAAAAGCAATTCTGTATTCTCTTTTCCTTGACAATATAGACAGAAGAAGAGTGAGTTAATTGCTCAACTCTAAAAATGTCAAGTATAGAAGAGTTAGGCTATGGGAAATATCTAATATGAGGGAAAATTAGAAACTCTCCACAACTCCTCAAACAAAGATCTGCTCTTGCAGCTGGGTGCCTGGTGCCTCATCCTCCACTGCTGTGTGGCATTAATCATTAAAGGACCAGGGCTGGGGCGCCTGGGTGGCTCAGTGTTTGGGCATCTGCCTTTGGCTTGGGTCATCATCCCAGGGTCCTGGGATCAAGCCCCATGCCTGGCTCTGTGCTCAGCAGGGAGCCTGCTTCTCCCTCTCCCTCTGCTTCTCACCCTGCTTGTGTTCTCTTTCTTTATCAAATAAATAAAATCTTTAAAAAAAAAAAAAAAAAAGACCATGAGGAAACTTCCCTCTGTTTCCTAAAAGCCCCTAGTTCTGAGGTTAACTGACTTGTGTATCATTAAGTTAGTGTCTTAATCTTGCTTTTCTTTGCAGGCAGCAGAGATGCTCATGTTTGGAAAGAAGTTAACAGCTAGAGAAGCCTGTGCTCAAGGACTTGTTACTGAAGTTTTTCCCGATAGCACTTTTCAGAAAGAAGTTTGGACCAGGCTGAAAGCATATTCAAAACTCCCCCGAAATGTTAGTGTTGGTTTTTGGTTTTTGGTTTTGGTTTTGTTTTTTCCTAGTAGAAATGGAAATAATTTCTTTGCCTTAAGAAAATAAGCATTTTAAAAAACAAGATATACCTTGGTAGGCTTTAAGCACATCTCAATTTGAGATTAAAAATAACTGTTACAGAAAAAAAAAATAACTGTTACAATGTTAGAAGTACTGATTTTCATTCAAGTTCTCAAATAAGCAGTTCATTTTTCTGATATGTATGAAGGCAGAGGGGCGGTCCTTTCTGGAGGTAACTTTGAGGAGAATGATAAGCCGTATGTGCCTGTGCCGAACACTTTCATTCTTGAATCCAGATGAGAAGCTGGATAGGTTGACTTTTAGGAGATTCTTAGCATGTATCACTTTCATTTTTACATGTGATAAACTCGCGACTAACTGCTCTGGTATTATTTCTGCTCAAAATGTGGTCCCGGAACCAGAAGCTTTAGCATCTCTCTGGGGCTTTTTAGAAATGTGTGACCCCAGGCCCTATCCCGCATCTACCGAGAAGGTCTGTATGCACATTAAAGTTTGAGAAGCACTGCCCAACGTTACACGTACATCTGAAGGCACAACAGAATTACATGATCAATGGAGAAACAAAAATCAGAACTATCGAATAATCCCACTCCCGTTAGAATGCCTCTTGACCTCACTGTTGGTTTTGTGTTTTCAGACCTTGCATATTTCCAAACAGAGCATCAGAAATCTTGAGAAAGAAAAGCTACATGCTGTTAACGCAGAAGAAAACAGCGTCCTCCAGGAAAGGTGGCTGTCAGACGAATGCATAAATGCAGTCATGAGCTTCTTATCCCGGAAGGCCAAACTGTGAAGCCTATTCTAGAAGAGTTAAGCATTTCAAAGAATGGGATATGCTATCATTTCTGATTTCTAATACTTGAACTAAATAAACCGTGCCTTTCTTCAGTGCTAAAATACCACTTATGATTATCATATACCACTAGCACAAATTATGTACAACATAAATAAATTAATTAATTAAATAAATAAAAATTAAAAAAATATGTACAACAAGCTTTAAGAATTTACATAGGATTTCAGTCATAGGGAGTCTTACATCTTTCGACATGAATCGCTGTTGCCAGGAACACTGAAACATTGTGCCAGGGGCCCTGCTTTGAAAAGCGTTCACAGCATTACAGGCTGAAATCATGTCTTCAAACACCACGATGGCACTTTGCCGTCCACAGAGGGTGACTGACTTAATTGGCCCAAACACGGACAGCCTCTGGATTACTGACTGAAGGTCTTCGGTGGGTTGCATGTTTTCTTTCAACCATCTAGCAAAGGATCAAATGGAGCAGTAGTAGTATTAGAAAACAAACACAAAAAAAAGATAAAAGAATCTTTGTTTCATTTCCCCCCATAATTTAATAAAAGGGCTTGAAGGGAAAATTGGGTTATTTCCCTGGAAATAAAAGCAGTGTTCTGGATCAGTTATTATATACTTATTTATCACATAGTCTTCATTCCTTTTTTAAAAAAATAGACTTTATTTATTTATTTGAGAGAGAGCACAAGCAGGAGGCAGGGGCAGAGGGAGAGGAAGAAGCAGGCTCCCCACTGAACAAGGAGCCTGACTCAAGACTCGATCCCAGGACCCTGAGATCATGACCTGAGCTGAAGGCAGACACTTAATTGACTGAGCCACCCCGGCGCCCCTACACCTACATAGTCATTCTTGTTTAATGTGGTATGTTCTAAAAGGCATGCCTGCAAGCTGCCTTAACTGTCTTCACAATTTTCTGTTTTGATTAGTGCCATATATGTTAATTGACAAAGACAAGGGTGTAATTCCAGTGGCTACCAAACTGGCAAGGAATATTTTGCTCTTCTAGATACCCTCTTTCCTTTTCAATCTTTTCCTTCAAGCATCAGCGTCCAGGTAGCCAACCCACTGAACCTATTACTTTTTAGGTCTTCATTTTTTCACTCCTAGTAACTGTAATCCAAATTTTTAGTCTTACAGAAAATATATGAATAGTAGTAGCCATGAATGTTTACTGAGCACTTACTGTTTGTTACTAGCATTCAATGGCCATCATCCCATTTTATCCTCAAAAAGCAATGCCAGAAATTGAAAATGAGGTAGGTACTGTCGCTACTACCTTTGTACAAGTAGGGATGTAGGGGCACAGGGATTTAAGTAGCTTTGGCAGAGTCCAACTCCCAGCAAGTTTTGGCAGAGAGTTCCAGTTCCTGTATGTTACCCTGAGCCAGCCATTGCCTACCCTCCCATTCATTTCAGCTAAAAGCTCTGGGCACTGCTTGCAAACGCCGAAATTGAAAGCAGATCGATTGTGGTAGGGCATCAAAACAGAGAAGCAACTGCACAGGGAGGAGTGTCTCAGATTGTGGGAAATGCAGAAACAGTTGCTGGGCTCTCCTGAAGGTGTGACTTCCACCTCAAAGGGAGACCCCTATTAAGCAGGGCTGTGGTGGCCACAGTGCAGAGGGCCAAATAAAACTTGAGATAAAAACATCTTTCTGACCAGGAAAAGGGGGATAGAGAATAAGGACAACCCCAGAGCAGAAAGAGAGAGAGAGATGTTCCCTAACCCTGAATGAACACACGCGGGTCTCAGGTTCATAAGACCGACAAACAGAGTAAAATCTTCGAAAACTGAACTGGTATTTTTTTTTTTTTAAGATTTTATTTACTCATGAGACACACACACAGAGGCAGAGACACAGGCAGAGGGAGAAGCAGGCTCCATGCAGGGAGCCCGACGTGGGACTCGATCCCAGATCTCCAGGATCACGCCCTGGGCCGAAGGCGGCACCAAACTGCTGAGCCACCCGGGCTGCCCTGAACTGATATTTTAACCACCACCCAAACAAGCTCCAGATGGTGTATGTAGTTTGAACCTTTAGCAGGTTGATTACTTGATAAAAACAGAAACAGCAACATTCTCCAGACAACTGTAACAGGGCACACAAAAACAATATTCTCCAGATAATGTCAGCAGGACCCTGGATCCATGCAACCCAATGTTCACATTGTCCGTGGTACAATCTGAAATGACATGCAAAACCCACGAAAATGTGAACACTGGGGTGAAATAAAAACACATGCCAAGAAAAAAAAAAAAAAAACATGCCAATCCTGAGATGATCTGGATGGGATTGTCATATGAGGACTTTAAAAGTGTATTTTTATGAGTGTTCCACAAGGTAAAGCACACTTGAAATGATTAAAATGATATGGTTCTTCACAGAAACACAAACTACAAAAGAAGTACCAAATACAAAATGTAGAACAGAAAATCTGAAATTAAAAATAATTCTCTGCAGGGTCTCAATAGCAGACTCGGCGACAAAGGAAGGAGTCAATAAACTTGGAAGATAAATCTACAAAAATTAATGTGAAAAACAAGAAAACACTGGGCAAAGATGAATATACCATGAAATCCACAAGATGGTGAACTAGGAAGTCCTAGGGCCTCATTTCTCCACAGAAACATCAAATAAACAACTACAGAAACTAAAGAGCTATGGCAAACAAGTGAATGTCCAACAAAGAAAAATCACATTGAAAATTAGAGGAAATCATGTGATGTTCTTACTTGTCCTTGTACCACTCACTACCCTACATGGTGTGGTTGGAAGAAATTTGCCTAATTCCTGGCTCCCTCCCATGGGATAGAAGGAGCAGAGTGGAACTTGCTTGCAGCCTTCTGGCCTGTCTGGGCTGCCTGAGGAACTGTTTGCTGTCCCGCCTGACTCACAGCTCAGAAGGGAAATGTTGACATAATTTGGATGTGAGACAAGAAACCATGAGAGGCAGTGGCACACAATGAAACACATGAAAAGTATAAGCTGACTGCAGACCTATGGATGCAGGGAAGGAGATCATCAAACAGGAATCCAGGGGCACCTGGGAGGCTCAGCCTGTTAAGAGGCTGACTTAGCTCAGGTTATGATACCAGAATCCCAGGATCAAACCCCACATCAGGCTTCCCACTCAGAAGGAAGTCTGCTGCTCCCTCTGACCCAATCCCCCCTTATGCACTGTCTTTCTCACACTCTCAAATAAATAAATATAAAACATTTCAAAAAACAAACAAACAAACACAGGAATCCAATAGAACACTTAAGGCACTGAGAAGAAGCCAGAGACTCTTCAGGAAATTAAGACATTTAAGAGCAGCCGAGGGAAAATTAAAAAAGAAAAACAAACAAACAAACACACAGACCTAGACAGAAAGCATGACCAGAAAGACATGAGAGGGCCCAGGCTGATCTGAAGAGTCACAGGCCCACTCATTATCTTAAGAGGGGCTTGTTTTTGCAAAAATGTCCAATTTTCAACAAAGGGTCATAAGGTATGCAAGGGAACAAAAACATGGCCCATTCAAAGGAGGAAAATGTTCAGAAACAATTTTTTTAAAAAGGCATCAGATCTACTAGACAAGAACTTTAAAACAAATGTCAAATACCTCAAAAGAGCTAAAGATAAACATGAACAAAGAGCTAAAGAACATCAGGGAAACAGTATGTGAAGAAAATAAGAGTGTCAACAAAGAGATGCAATTTTTATTTTTCTTAAACTAAACAAATTTTGGAGCTGAAAATGACAATAACTAAATGGAGAAATTTGCTAGAGCATTCAATAGCAGCTTCAAACAAGTGGAAGAAAAATCAGCAAACTTAAAAAGAGGTCATTTGAAATGATCAAGTTTGAAGAGCAAAAAGAAGGAAAAATGAAGAAAAGTGAATAGAGCCTAAAAGACTTACGGGACAGACTCCATCAAGCCGACCAATGTAATCACAAGGGGAGTTCTCGGCAGAGAAAGGGTAGTGAGGTGGGAGGAGGAGAGAAAGGGACAGGGTGATTATTTGGAGAAAAAAAAAAAAAAAAGAATGGCTAAATTTGAGGAAAGATGTGGATATACAAATCCAAGAAGTTCAATGAACCATCAGTAGGATAAACACAAAGAGACCTACAGTGAGACACATAAACAGATCTGGCAAAGACAAAAAGTGAATCTTGAAAGCAGCAAGAGAAAAGCAATTCATCACATAAAGTCATCTCCAGTACAATGATTAGCAGATTTCTCACCAAAAACCTTGCAGTCCAGAAGGCAGTTAGGATGATATATTAAAATACTGGAAAACCAAACCAAACCAACAATTATCAAATGATAGCTCTACATCTGGCAAAACTACCTGTCAAAGATGAGGGCAAAATTTAAGACATTCCTATACAAAAACTGGGGATGTTCATTACCAGTATCTGCTCCCCAAAAGAAATACTAAATGGTGTCCAAGTTGAAATGAAAGGATACTAGTAACCCAAAGCCACTTGAAAGTATAAAGTTCTCCGGTGAAGGTAAATACATACACATATATAAAAGCAGTATTTTTGTAATTTTGGTTTGCAACTCCACTTTTTATTTTATCTAGGATTTAGAAGACAAATACCTGAGATGTAATTATAAATCTATGTTAATGGGTGTGTAATATATAAAAGTAATTTGTGACATCAGTAACTAAATGGAGGGTCGGAGCAGCCATTACAATTAAGTTGGTAATAATTTAAGATACTTGTTATAGATTATAGATACAGATATAAAAAATATATAGGGGTGCCTGAGTGGCTCAGTCAGTTAAGTGTCTGCCTTTGGCTCAGGCATGATCCTGGGTCCTGGGATCGAGCCCCATGTTGGGCTCCCTGCTCAATGGGGAGTCTGCCTGCTCCTGCACACTCCCTCTCTCTCTCAAATAAATAGATAAAATATTTTTTGAAAATAATAACATATATAGTTAATAATCTGTGATATAATCTGTAATCTAGATTTTTATAACTATAGGATGTTATATGTAATCCCCATGGTAACCACACACACACAACACACACACACAGACACACACACACACACAAAACCCCTAGAAGATACACAAAAAGAAATGAAAAGAGAACCAAAATGTGTCGGTACAAGAAATCAAATAAGCACAAAGTGAAGCAGTAATGCAGGAAATGAGGGACAAAAAAAATATGTAAAACATAAAACAACATGGCCAAATAAGTACTTCCCTACTAGTAATTACTTCAAATGTAAATGGATTAAACTCCAAAAACCATAGACTGAAAGAACGGATGATAAAACCAGTCAGAATTCAATTATATAATGCCCACAAGAGTCTCACTTTAGATTTAGGGACATACGTGGGTTAGAAATGAAAGGATGAAAAAAATAATCCTTGCAAATAGCAAAAAAGAACAAGGATGCCTATGCTAATATCAGACAAAGGAGACTAAAAAGGTCCTATAAGAGATAAAGACATAATGGTAAAAGGGTCAATACAGCAAGAAGATAGAACAGTTATAAGCATTTACATGCCAAATATTAGGCCTCCAATAAATAGCAATACCATATGATATATAATAATAATATTTATATGTATATATATCTACACGATGTGCCGTATGGCATAAGGGCAGACCTATAAACAATGGAATAGAGAATTCAGAATAAAAGTTGGTGTACACGATCAAACGTTGTTGTTGCCAATGGTGAAATGATTTGACGAGGGTACCAAGACCATTCAATAGGGAAAGGATGATCTTTTCAGTAAATGGAGTTTTTTGTTTGGGTGAAACAAAATGTGTTATAGACAGACAGTGGAACAGCATGCAGCCTTTATTTTTTTTTAATTATCTGTCTTTTTTTAAATTTTTATTTATTTATGATAGTCACAGAGAGAGAGAGAGGCAGAGACACAGGCAGAGGGAGAAGCAGGCTCCATGCACTGGGAGCCTGACGTGGGACTCGATCCTGGGTCTCCAGGATCACGCCCTGGGCCAAAGGCAGGCACCAAACCGCTGCGCCACCCAGGGATCCCTTTTTTTTTTTTTTTTTTTTTTTTAATTATCTGTTTTTTGTTTTTTGTTTTTAATTTTTTCATGCAGCCTTTAGAAGGAAGGAACTTTTGTCACAGGCTACGATGTGGGTGAACCTTGAAAACACGCTCAGTGAAATAAGCCAGACACGAAAGGACAAGTACCGTATGGTTTTACTCATTTTAGGTGTCTAGATTAGGCAAAGCCGTAGAGACAGAAAGTAAAATAGTGTTTGCCAGGGGCCAGAGGAAGAGGGAACAGGGGGTTAGTGTTCAATGGAGACAGAGTTTCAGTCTGGGAAGATGGAAAATTCTGGAGATGGATGGTGGTGATGGTTTACACAACAACGTGCGTGTACTTAATTAATGCCACTGAACTGCACTCTAAAAAACACGGGAAAAATAGAAAAGTTTGTGTTAGGTACATTCTACCTAAATGTAGGTAGAATTGATACTGATAAAAATATTTTTAAAGCAACAATATTTTAAAAATATTTTTAAAAACAACACAATTCACCATATTAGTGGAAAAAATTAATTTGATCAACTTGATGGATATAGAGGAATCATTTGGCAAAACTCAGTGTCCATTATGATGAAAACTAAGCAAACCAGCAATGGTTATGGACTTCTTCAAACTGATAGAAGTAACCTGCAAAAGCCAATAGCCAACAAAATACTGAATTATTTTCCCCTGACAGTAAGAACAAGTAAAGGACGCCTACTTTTACCAGTCTTAGCTCTAAAGGATACCAAATGAATGTTTGTGGAAGAAAATGTGAATAAATATGTCATGTTTTATGTTTTAACAATCTCTGGCTATCTTTTCAGAAGCCAAACAAAGTAGGTTGTAAATTAAAATATGTTAGTTCATGTCAAGACATTTATGGCCTGAAACTGAGGTGTATACACTTTCCATGATTGTAAATTGCTTTTTCTTCTTTTGTTTTTTTTATAGCCCTCCAAAGTGTGGTCAAATAATCTTAACTCAAGTCATCAGGAATCATCACTTAAAATAATTTATACCCTTAATCTGGATACGAATGTCATGCCTTGCATTGTCCAAGAAGAAAATACCACAGTGAGAATTATTTTATAACGTATCTTTGGCTTCTTTGAATATGGATTTTAAGCCAAATTGCCAGGGTATGCCACTGAGGATACAGGGGGTGGGGGGGGCAAGTAAACAAGGAAATTATTTCCATAGAACAATGACCCCAGGGGGAGCTTCCAGTACAGGCAAAGTCATGAGCTGGAAATCCCTCCCTGTGTCTGTTACCTCGTAAGTGCTAAGTAGAAATTCTTTATTAGATAAGGTACAGCAACACATGCAGGGATACTAAAGAAACAAATATGGAAACATCATCTGTCTGGCATAATTAGGGAAAGAAGCAGACCAACAGATATAATTTGCCAAGGAACTGAAGCTTGTAACTTGTTGGGGGTTTTGTTTGTTTAAGAGGGAGCATGTGCACATGAAGGGGGAGGGACAGAGAGAAAGAGAGAGAGAGAGAGAATCCTAAGTAGGTTCCACAGCCAGTGCAGTGCACAGCCCAAAACGGGGCTTGATCTCAGGACCCCGAGATCATGACTCCAGTCAAAATCAGTAGCCAGATGCTTAACCAACTGAGCCACCCAGCTGCTCCCAAAGCTTATAACTTTTAGTGTCAGAACCCAAGCAATTCCACGACCCCACTGTTACCACCTGGTCTGAGGCCCACCATTCCTCTTCTGCTTCCACTCTTGCTCCCCTACGGGCCAGGGAGGTTTCAGATCTGATGCATCACCCCTCTTTCCAAGACCATGAAACGGCTCCCATCTCTATCAGTCGACTACACAGAAAGCCAAGTTTCTATTATTTATGTTATTGTGTCCTAGGCCCCAGGTCGTGCTGGGGCGAGCTGGTGCTTCCTGACTCATGCAGCATGAAAGTGCCACAGCTCCATGAGTGGGTCCCTCCAAGAATCCCATTCCAGCCTTGTTAGATCTCTGCTCACACCTGTCCCTGTCTCCCTGGGTTTTCTCTCACTGAGGGCTCCTCCAGACACCTGGGTGTGTGAAGATGGGGCTTATGTGCTCTTCTACATAGCAAGACTTGTCTTCATGCTTACCATATACCTCAAAAAGGACACGAAGTCATTGTTTTAGCTAAGGCATAAAGGGGGTGTCTGGTCACCCTGTATATTTCTCAATATGTTGGTGGCAGACAAAAATTAGACACCTACCTGACAACTATGGTTGACATTGGAGGCTCCTCCATTTTTTTTTTCCATAAATGGCATTTCTTCCACCCACGATTTGCATTGTTGATGGATTTTCTTCTCCACAGGGGTATGCTACTTGGCTTTGGGGTCGCATTAATCTCTTTTGGAAGTTGATGTCGTGCTAAGATCCTTTCTAAGCCAGAGAATTCAGGATTCTGACCTGGTAAGGGAATAAACATTAGTGCGATTCGGTGTGCCTTTCCATCTTTGCATAGCAAGAGTAACATGGCCCTGATTTGAGAAAGAATATCTATGCCACCTCGTAATTGCTATTGAGCTCTATGATTCCTTCACCACAAAAATATTGCCGAGCAACACTTAGGCCCTAGCCTGGTCCTGGACACCTAACAGACGCACAGCAAATGAATGAGTGAACGAACAAACGAACCAATGTGCTGCCGCCACCATAAATACTGAAAGCTATTTAAGCAATTTGTGCCTGATTCTCAAATTAATGGCAATTTGCTCTACAATTACTTTTATCTTCAGAGATATTAGCCAGACTCTGCATTGACATCACATCCACTGCTTCACATGGACCTCATTTGGCCTCTGACCAAATCGCTCATCTCAACGGCACCGGGAGCTTGTGCCAGAATGTAATTCAATATACTGCTTCCTCCATCAAAATAGTCCTGGTACCAGACGGAAGGAAGAGAGGGAAGGAGGGAGGGAAAGAAAGGGAGTCAGTAGAACTACATGGTGGATTTGGTGACGTAGCTGATTTACACTGAAGTGTAAGCTTCTTCTCTCTCTGCCAGCTGGTAACGGTTTGAGAACCAAAAGCCAGTGTGCAGGCTACACTACGCGTGGCTCTGCAATCCATCTGGGAGCAGTAGAAACTAAGAGCACGGTCATTGACCTAATACAGGATGAGGGCTGAGCCCCAGTGATTCAGGGGAACCCTGCGTAGAACTTAGACCAGAACCCATCCAGCCTCCCTTGTTTCTCAGACTGAAACACTGATGGTCCCTCCCACTCAGGCTAATTGGCACAGACCACAAAGAACCAAAAAGTGACTCAAGGGGCCATAGCTCGGCTATCTCACTAGATGATGTAATGACTAATAGATTGATCCTTAGAGGCACTGAAAATCCTTCCAAGTGACCAGGGCTGGAATCTGGGCCTGCAGCCCAGGGGTCTCAGGCCTGGCGCAGCCAGCTTCCTCGTACTGCTCTTAGAAGCAGTGTATTAGCTCAGGATCCCACAGCTGGGCCCCCAGAAGCTCTCACAGGCACTGGCATGATAGGGGTAGCATATGGTTTGCTTTGATTGTCAGAATTGCAAAGTCAATATTAAACTGAATTAATTAATCCAATTCAGTATTTGATGACATCCAGCTAAAAATATTTTTTTCATCTTGAATGAATTGTTCTTTATTGTCTTGTATACACATATGTTGGTATTGTAAACTGCCTCAAATCCTTTCTGTAAGCAAACAGGGATACCAGAAAGAGAGAAGAACATTTGAAAAATACCACAAATTTTCATATTCTCCAGGATTTAGTACTGGGCACCAAAATGAGATAAAAACTCAGAATTCACTTTGAATATTTAACTAGGTCTTACTGATGGCTTCCTTTGAAAATATAAGCAAGTTCCCGGTTTTGAACGAAAGCACAAAAACTATAGGGATCCCTCAAAAAATTATTAGAAGTAGGGGCTCCTGGGTGACTCAGTCAGAAAAAGGGCATGTGACTCTTGATCTCAGGGTTGTAAGTCTGAGCCCCATGTTGGGTGTAGCAATTAGATGACTTAAATAAAACTTTTTTAAAAAAGAAATTATTGGAAGTATAATTTTATTGAATATAAATTCATAAGTGAAATTTTACTTAAAATTACCTAAAATTTACCTAAATTTTGGACTGTGGGCTGCTTGGATGGTTTTTGTATTTCTTATTTTTATTTTTTTTAAGATTTTATTTATTAGAGAGAGAGAGAGTAAGTGAAAGAGAGAGAGCATGAGTCTGCAGAGGGAGAGGGAGAGGCAGGCTCTCTACTGAGCCAGATGTAGGATTCGATCCTGGGACCCTGGGATCATGACCTGAGCCAAAGGTCAACGCTTAACCAACTGAGCCACCCAGGTGCTCCTGTATTTCATATTTTAATGTATAGAATGCAATACATGTTAGATGGGTGGATGGATGGACAGAAGAATTGGCGGATGAATTAGTAATCACGTTACAAATCAGCGTAGATCAAGTACACAAGTACCTGAGCCAAGTCCACAAGCCAGTGTGTGTGTGTGTGTGTGTATGTGTGTGTGTTTGTACCAGAGGCAGTAAAAATAGGTAACTGACAACTTCAGATTTTAAAATTATTTGTTGCTTTTGCACCTTCTAATGGTCTTCTTTAATGTGCACATGGGAAGTCATGGATTTGGTGGCCATCAGTGGCCGGCTGGCGTGTGAACCGTACACACACACTGCTTCTAGAGTTGCCCCCGCTGGTCTCTCCTCTGAGTCCCCTTACTCCGTGGAAATCACTCTTCCTGTCTGCCCTGCTTCTCTCTGCATCCAATTAAGCAACCTCCCAAATGTACCTGGGGGACAGGGGCAGGGAAGCCATGAATTAACCAAGAGAGGTATCTTCTTAAGCATGAAAAACAACATACCAAAGCTTTAAACTTCCTCCCATTGTCTACTTTTTTGGTTTGGTGCCAGTCATTGAAAGAACTCGTTTGGAGAATGTATTCAATGTCACAAAACCGATACTAAAGCCATCTCAGGATAGCTCCTTACACGGCTGTGCTGGGACCGGGGCTGGGAGGAGGAAGGCGGCCTCTCCCATAGGCTTGCGATGTTTGGGGGGCAGTTATCTGAGCACGGTAGATCTAAATGCATATGGTATAATGGATCCTCATTTCTCATTTTATGTTGTTCGCATGATTTAACGTCCTATTATTTAAAATTCAAGAAAAAAAAAACCACCCTGTGGTTTCTAACTCTAAATCTTCAGCTCTTTTTTTCTTTCTTTTTCTGATGGCCCTGGGTAACAAATATAGTCTACTGCAGGCCAAGCTTCCCTGCAGGTGCAGATGGGGGGCACAAGGAGAAATAAAACTTATTTTTAAGGTCAGGTGAAATTTCTACCAGATAGAAGGCTTTAGACATATAGCAGTGAGACCCTGGAATCCATTATTGAATTCGTAATCTGACGGATGATCGGGTGAGAAACAGGGTCACCTCTTCCAGATGCACCTTCAGGGCCATCACTGAAAATGGTGTTCTGGAAACGAAACAGTCTTTTAGTGAAGAATTCAGGGTCGCAGAGGCTAATGTCCCCTCAGTGACCCCTCAGTGACCGGATTCTGCTCTAGGCCCAGGTCTTCCAAGGCGCACACATGGGACTCTGAGGAAACATTTCTACCTCCCAATACCATTCACCTCGTCTAGATCATGCACTTTCAACAGCTTTCCAACCACGGCCAAGAATCCCTACGGCCCAGCACCTCTGAGACAAAGGGACCTCAGTGATCTCGAGCAGCACTTTTCCCTGGCAGGAACACCACCAGTGGCTGAAGGTGCATCGATACCTATTAGTGTCTACAATGGATGCTAAGGCAACAAGACTGAAATCAACATATCATCGGAATACCACCGGTTGATGGTAAATCAACCCGCTTCTCCAACCTCACATGAACACTGGATGCATTTTCAATGGTAAAACTGCGTTTTAATTACAAAGATACATGAGAAGATTTCCATTGGAATAAATAAAACCAGACAATGGAAAAGTAGTGCACACAGTCAAAGGGAAAGTCTTCATTCCTCTTTCTCCAGAGGTAGATGCCGGCCTGAATGCGATGTGTCTCCTTCCAGAACTCTTCCCTCTGCAGGTACATACATGTTTGTATGTACAGGTGTATAGGTTTGGGGGCTTTTGGGGTATAAATTGAATCACTGTTTCTTATTTTGTTTAGAATTTTGTTTCTTATTTTGCTTATTTATTAATATTCTAAAGTGCGTTTTGTAAATATTTGAACGTCACCTTCCTTTTTTATAGTATTTCGCAATATGGGTGTATCTGTTTATTTAGTCATTCTGCTGTTGAATGACAAGAGGCTCTTTACAGTTTGTCACGGTTATAAACAATGGTTCAGTGCACACACTCCTTTCTGCATCTGAGGCACAGGTGTGAGAATTTCTAGAGGACACTAACTAGAAGTGGAATTGCTAAGTTGAAAGTCATGCGTAGATAATGGGACGTCAAAATGTGAGCTATTCTGTTGTTTCAGTTTTGTCCTAAGGCCATACAGTCTGAGAAAAATCCAGTAGGTGGCAGTTACCCACCTACACGCAACATACCTATCTATTTAAGAAAAAGCTAAACATTCTTTAAGGCATGGTGAGATTTCTTTAGACTGAGTTGTAATGCTGTGTAATGTAGAATCTCTCCTCCCGCTGGCGACTGAAGGTACTTTAATAGAACTACCCAGGACCCACGATTCTATGGTCAACTAACCTTCAACAAAGCAGGAAAGAATATCCAATAGAAAAAGTCTCTTCAACAAATGGTGTTGGGAAGCTGGACAGCAACATGCAAAAGAATGAACTGGACCACTTTCTTACACCAGACACAAAAATAAATTCAAAATGGATAAAAGACCAAACTGGACCACTTTCTTAAACCAGACACAAAAATAAATTCAAAATGGATAAAAGACCTAAATGTGAGATAGGAATCCAGCAAAATCCTAGAGGAGAACACAGGCAGTAACCTCTTTGACCTTGGCCACAGCAACTTCTTTAGACATGTCTCCAAAGGCAAGAAAAACAAAGGCAAAAATAAACTACTGGGACTTCATCAAGATGAAGAGCTTTTACACAGTGAAGGAAACAATCAATAAAACTAAAAGGCAGCTACAGAATGGGAGGAGATATTTGCAAATGACATAGCAGATCAAGGCTAGTAATCAGAATCTACAATGAATGTATCAAAACCAATACCCCCAAAAAAACCCAAAAAATCCAGCCGAGAAATGGGCAGAAGACACAAACAGATATTTCTCCAAAGAAGACCTACACATGGCCAACAGACACGGGAAAAATGCTCCACATCACTTGTCACCAGGGAAATACAAATCAAAACCACATTGAGATACCATCTCACACCAGTCAGAATGGCTTAAATTAACAACTCAGGAAACACCAGATATTGGTGGGGATGTTTGGAAAGGGGAACCCTCTTACACTGTTGATGGGGACGCAAACTGGTGCAGCCACTGTGGAAAACAGTACAACGGTTCCTCAAGAGGTTAAAAATAGAGCTACCCTAAGACCCAGCAATTGTAACTTGCCCAAAGGATACAAAAATGCTGATTTGAAGGAGCACATGCACCCTAATGTTTACAGCAGCACTATCAACACGGATAAAGAAGCTGTGGTGTGTGTGTATATATATATATATGGAAAAAGAATGAAGTCTTGCCATTTGCAACAACGTGGATGGCTAGAGGGCATTATGCTAAGCAAAATAAGTCGGTCGGAGAAAGACAGACAGCACATGATTTCACTTATATGTGGAATTTAAGAAACAAAACAGATGAACACAGGGGAAGGGAAGGAAACATAAGATAAAAACAGAGTGGGAGGGGCGCCTGGGTGGCTCAGTCAGTTGAGTGCCCGACTTGATTTCAGCTCAGGTCATGATCTCAGGGTCCTGGAATCCAGCCTTGTGATGGGCTCCCCGCTCAGTGCAGAGTCTACTTGTCCTTGTCCCTCTCCTTCTACCCCCTGCTCACTTGTTCACTCTCAGTCTCTATAAAATAAATAAATAAAATCTTTAAAAAAAAAACAGGGAGGTAAAGCATAAGAGATTCTATACTTAAGAGAACAAACTGAGGGTTGTTGGATGGGAGGAGAGTGGGGGGGATGGGGTAACTGGGTGATGGGCATTAAGGAGGACACTTGTTGGGATGAGCACTGGGTGTTATATGTAAGTGACGAATCACTAAATTCTGCTCCTGAAACTCATACAACACTGTATGTCAACTAATTTGAATTTGCTATTTTTTTAAAGATTTTATTTATTCATCAGAGACACAGAGATTGAGAGAGAGAGAGAGAGAGGCAGAGACACAGGCAGAGGGAGAAGCAGGCTCCATGCAGGGAGCCTGATGTGGGACTCATCCAGGGTCTCCAGGATCACGCCGTGGGCCGAAGGCGGCGCTAAACCACTGAGCCACCCAGGCTGCCCCTAACTTGAATTTAAATTTTTAAAAAATGATAAACGAACAAACAAATAATTAAGAGAACTACCCGGGGGAGCTGGGCTGTGTTCCCTAACACCCGATGTATTCCTTTCCTAGGACTGCCATACCAGTGTCACAATCTGGGTGGCTTATAACAACAACAACAACAACAAATGTATTCTCTCCCAGTTCTAGAGGCTGGAACTCCAAAGCCAAGGTGTCATCAGGCCCATGTTCCCTTTGAAACCTCCAGGAGAGAATTCCTCATTGCCTCTTCCTAGGTTTTAGTACCTGCCAGCAATCCCTGGTGTTATCCTGACTTAGAGCCGCATCAGTGCAATCGTTCCCTCTGCTGGCATGTGGCCACCTTCCCCCTCTTACAAGGACCAGTCATGTCGGATTAGGAACGCACCGCGCTCCAGTCTGACCTTACCTTAATCACATCCGCATGTCTCTCAAGACCCTATTTCCAAAGAAATCCACATCCTGGGATACTGGGAGGTTAAGACTTCAACATATCATTTTTGGGGACACAGCTCAGGAAGCACAAGATAAGTGGCTAGGACCACAGCTGCCTGTGGCCACAGAGGCAAAGGTCAGTGCTGAGAGCCAGTTGTGCTTTTGCCAAGTGGGTGAAGGTATGAAGGACAGGGGGCCAGGTTTTCTACAAGCTCTGTGCTGATCCCCTGGAAAGGGGTTAGCCTTGAGTCATCTTGAGTAGGATGTCAAGAGGGCTTCCGTCCACCGGTGAAGCAATCTTCACTGAAATACATCGGGGGCGCAGCCGACAGAAGCTGGGGCAGGGGTGGGGGTGGAGGAGGAGACATATCAGCAGGGGGTGAGTGACTGAGACACCTGCAGCAGGGGAACCCACCAATTCCCCGGGAAAGAAGAGGCCGGCTTTGGAAAGCTGCCACCCCTAGAGGCAGGCACGGCTGACAGGTGACAACCTGATATTTCACTGTCAAGGAAATCGTTTCAGTTCTTCCTACCCTCACGCTTGTCAAGCCAACAGCAGCCCATGAGCGGGGATGGAGGGATCCTCCAAGGAAACCTCCCGCACCACCAGGCATCCTCCCGGCCCGAGTCTCCGTCAGGCCGGAGCGGTGGGGAGCACAGAGGTTTTACTCTGGATGAGCGTTTGGGATTTGGACATTAGGGTGGGCTTTTTGTTATCTGAGTAAGACCAGGAGAGCTATGAGATCTGCTCATGATTTCACTCAAAGGTGATGAGCCAAGAACCACAGAATGGGCCAAAGGGGAATGCTGTGAGAAAAAAGAAAACTATTTTCTACTTCCTCTTTGCCAAGCTCACCTCATTTATTAAGCCAGTAACGTACATTTTAAATTTTTACAAAGACTTTCAAATCGTCTTCGAAAAAGCCTGCATCAATAGGCATGATCGCGAGGGCACTAATTTCCCCCACGTGTCCATCATTATTGATCTTTCAAAATGTGACCAGTATGATGGCCTAAAAAATATCGCCTTGATTTACCTTTTACTTCCTTGATTACCAGAGTGTTTGAACATCTCTCCCGCCTATTGATAATTTGTATTTCATCCTGTGAATTGCCTGTCTACGACATTTATCTCTTCTAGTAGTTCGTTCCTTATGTTTTCCTTGATTATTTTTACATAACCGTTAGTATGACCTGGATGATGGGGTCAATTCATAACACTGTGCCTTCAGGCGCCAGGGACTACCCGCAATCCAAATGGACAAATCTGCCATCAAGCCTTCTTCCCCCGGACTTGTGTCTTAATCACTGTGGCAGCTGCTACTTTGCTTTTTTAAGTTCATGGGCACAATCGGTTACCAGCCACCTTTGTCCTTCACTGAAGCTCGAACACTTTAGGAGGAGGCTCCTCCCAGTTCTGCGAATCAGTGCAGTTATCACCTGCCCTGAGGACTCTCCAAACCCCAGAAAAGGAAGGTCATTTATAATCTTCAGGGGATGTATCTGGCTTCTCTCCAGGGCGTTACAAACGGAGGCAGAAGCAGCAGGAAATAGAGCAAAGGAAGAAACTTCAGAGCCTGACCTTCCGCTTGGAAGTTCCCTCAGTCGTGTCAAAATCAAATCTCCGCCTGTAAATCTAGTGGTCACATCGCACTTAGTCCACTTCCCATCCTTCCACAGGTGAGCTTTGCCAAAAGAAGAGTGACACGTCTGTGGGTTCATCAAAGACCAGTGAGAGAAAAGCAATGTGAAGGGGTGATGGTGGGGCGCAATCGGAGAGCCCGGGGCCCGTGTGGCATATTCTGCATGCAGGGGGGCCCTGGGTCTCAAGGATGGAGCATGCCTGCCGTGGAGAGAGTCAGTCTCGGGGCGCCTCGGTGGCTCGGTGGGTTGAGTGTCCCACCCTTGGTTTCAGCTCAGGTCATGATCTCAAGGTTGTGAGATCAAGGCTCTGCGCACAGCGGGGAGTCTGCTTGAGACTCTCTCCCTCTCCCCCTGCCCTTCCGCACCTGCTAGGGCATGCCCTCTCGCCCCCCTTCCCCTGTCTCTCAAAGAAAGGAGTGGGTTCCTACTGTTGGCTGAAACAAGAGGCAGCTTGCACCAACATCAAGTGCACCCTCACCAAGAAGCCTCCCCCGCCCCACCCAGCTGCACCCACGTACAGTCTTGCTTGTCCTCCGTCTTGTAGGAATGGA
This sequence comes from Canis aureus, assembly GCF_053574225.1. Lineage (NCBI taxonomy): Eukaryota > Metazoa > Chordata > Mammalia > Carnivora > Canidae > Canis > Canis aureus. The sequence goes on from NC_135647.1 coordinate 22,338,759, forward strand.
GGGTGTCCACGAGCCGACTGGGCAGCAGCCTGTGGAGGCTGGACAAGGTCTCAAAGGTGCGACGCAGAACCTCAGGCTGCGCGTAGCTCTTCGGGGTCCCGGGTTTGCCCAGGAGGGGAAGCTCCAGCGTGGAAGGGGGGCGGGCGGCTGGCCCCGCGGGGACCCGCCTTGGCAGCGGGGAGGGCGCACCGGGCATCGGAGGCGGAGCCGGCGCAGGGGCCCCGCGGACCGCGCGTGCAGGGGGGCCTGGAACGCGCCCCTGGCGAGGGTCACAATGGCCCGAGCTGGAACCCCGCGCTCGCCCGCTCTTCAGCCCAGAGGAAGCCAGCCCGTCGGAAATAGCCGGCCCAGCCTTCCGGGGACCGCGGGCAGAAACGGGGGGCCCTGCTCCCCTCGAGGGCAGCGGGAGCCCGGGGCGCTCCCAGCCGGGAGCAGGGCCGCGCAGGCCTGCGGCCCCGGGACCCCCGAGGTGGGCACAGCGCCCCGGCAACGCCGTCGGGGGCGCGGGACATGGCCAGGCTGACCCAGGTGAGGGGCGCACCTGCTGCTGGTCTTTCTCCATCTCACAAAGCGGGATTCCGCCCTACCCGCAGGAGCCCTTCTTGGCGGTGGACCTGGTGACATCACTGTAAGCCACCCCCGTGCTAAGGAGCATAGTCAATGGTATTACAATAGCATCATAGCCTGAGCTAGCGCAGGCCTGAGCAAGACAGAAGGTGCGAGAACAGCCCCCAGACTGGGGGCAAAAGCACAGATAATAAGAAGCCAAGCCCCCCTCCCGGCTCTACCCCCAGGACTGGTGCTCCTCGCTCTGCCAAGCGCTAGGAGGCAGGGGGAGCAGGGGGAGCAGGGGGAGCAGGGGGAGGGAGGTGTGGGGCCAGCTGTCTGCCAGCCTTAACACCCTGGGCCAAGGGGGTCCCCTGGGGGTGGGGTGGGGGGGTGGCTCAGTGGATTAAGGCTGGTCTTCGGCCCAGAGCATGACCCCGGAGTCCCTGGATCGAGCCCCACATCCAGCTCCCTGCGTGGAGCCTGCTTCTCCCTCTGCCTGGGTCTCTGCCTCTCTCTCTGTGTGTCTCATGAATAAATAAATATTAAAAAAAAAAAAAAAAACCCTTGGCCAAGACTATATGCACATGGTGGTGACCTCATGGGACACGTCGGCATCCAGAGCAGAAGATGCAAACTTTTGCTTCTTAACTTGCAAACTAATTTTTCGGTGTGCACAGTTAAAAAGTGAGCCTTTTAAAAATAAACAAAAAAGGTATAGTGTAAATACAAATGTATGTAAAAAGACGTTCTAGAATCAGAGCCACTCAAGTATAATGGGATTCTTATCCTTTCATGGGTGTTTTTGGAAAGGGAAGGGAACTGGTGGAGTGAGGGGAGTAGAATAGGGAGTGAGGGGGAGACTTCTTTCTTCCAGGGGAACTTGAGTGTATTACTCTCAATATTTACACGATCAGAAAAGAACAAACCATGTTATAAGCCATTCCACAGGCCAAGGAAGCGATATATTAAAATGGATCCTTTTTTTTTTTTAAGATTTTATGTATTTATTAATGAGAGACACAGAGAGAGAGGCAGAGACACAGGCAGAGGGAGAAGCAGGCTCCACGCAGGGAGCCCGATGCGGGACTCGATACCTAGACCCCGGGGTCACACCCTGAGCCAAAGGCAGACACTCAACCGCTGAGCCACCCGGTATCCCAAAACTGATCCTTTATACTGCATGTAAATGGATATATGTAATATTTATATATATCACATACACAATCAACTATATATATCAATATATATCAATTTACATCCAGTATAAAGGATCAATTATAACAGCATTATATATATATGACGCTATTCTAATACCATTGACTATGTTCCTTATACTGTACCCTTCATCCCTGCCATATGTGCATAATCATTGCTCTAAATAGCAACTGTTAGAGTGTTTCTGCTTATCTGGCTTATTGACCTTGGCTGAAATCAGAAGTAGGCCACATTATGATATTTTATTGTCAAATACACTGATGGATAAATGTCCTTTGCAATGGATAAGACTCCTTCGAGGAATCCATCTCCTACCTTTTCTCTAATTGTGCTGTAGTGGGAAGAACACGGTTCAGGACCAGTTGGCAGTAGGCTGGCGACCCCCTGCTGCTAACTAGTCGTTAACTAGTCCTGTGATCTTGCTTTCAGGCCCCCAGGTCTCAGCCTACAAAACTAAGGTTCTCTGACAAAACGGATCCTTCTCTTGTGTATCTTGCTTGGAATTCAGCTTCTTCCAATTCTGTTCTCCCACAATCAATACATTTACGTTTCCACAACCACATTACTAATATATTATTATTTTTCAAAGAAAAGATGAGACAGTTCTCCTAAGCCAGAGGAGGCTCCCTTTCTTAGGGTGACAGTGAGTTGCTACGAAGAGCCAGGTGCGCCCCTTAGGTAGCAGCGCTGCGTTATTAGCTAAATTGATCCCACAGCACAGCACCTGCAGGACACCGGGTTGTTTTTCTAGCTCGGCTGATCTCTTATTCATGGCTTTTAGGTAAACGGCAATTCCTTTTTTTGTCCCAAAGAGGGCTGTTGTGTCTCCAGAACACCTTCCCCTTCCCCTCGGCCACGGTGGATGTGATAAGATCAGCTGGCTTCCAGAAGAGAAAGTATTCAGTAATGTTCAAAGGGAAAAGATCATCTCCAAGTTTCTTAAAGAAAGCGTTCTAAAGAGAGTGTTCCGATCAAAGCAGATGAGGTGGGACAGTTCCGACCACCAGAAAGAAGGCCCAGGCTACAGCTTTCCTGGCACCAGAAAGTAAGTCCCGATCCTGAAACTTAAAAATCCCAAGTACACTGGTGATGTAAGGCTAAGAAAACAAAACTGCAGGGCATAGGCATCTAGGAGGAAGCCAGAGGGCTCTTCAAACTGCAGAAATCAAGTTCTACAGAAAAATCTAAATATAGGTAGATATTTACAGTTGAGAATTTATTTAAAAAATACTGGCACTTGATGGGATGAGCACTGGGTGTTATGCTATATGTTGGCAAATCGACCTTCAATACAAAAAATAAAACAAACAAACAAACAAAAGTACTGGCTGCAACTTACGCAGGTGTAGAGTTTCCCGATGTGTGTGTTTCTCTTCTGGAAATCTATTCCTATGCATCACCACCACATTCATTCTAGGAATAAATAGATTTTCAACAAGATTTGGTACATTGTTTTGCATCTAAATGGTGGTCTCGCAAATGAGGGAGCAAAGTGTTCAAGGTTAATTTTTAAAAGAGAAACACAATTTCTAACTTTAAAAAATATTTTTATATGTATTTCCTAAAAAAGAATTCTACAAACCCAAGAAAGTTGGGACATTTAAGGTAAATGCATACAGAAATGGAGTCCTACGTCAGGGATAGATATAACTGGCCATTGAGAGCAAAGTAGAAGAAGTAGAAGCTGGAAAAAAGGGAAGCACAGGACTAGTTACCTCGCCCTACACGAAATACAAATCACCCATAATTGAACTGAAATGTTTCCCACTGAATAGACTCTTATTCACTTGAGAACAAAAAGGCATGCTATTAATTAGAAAATATGGCCCTGACTTTCTGAAAATATTTACATAATTACACCGAACAAGATTCCATCACAGTAGATAGCCAGCTGCGACGTTGACAGTACAGCAGGGACAAATAGAGGGAGGTGGAGGCAAATGCACGAGTAATATAAAAATATGAAAGGTTTTGAAAGAGGTGGAGCGGAATAGAAGGATTTCCCCGCAGAATAATTAGAAGCTAAGGAGTGTCGTCACTGACATTTCTTTGCATCACCCTGGACCACAAAAAGGAATGGGTAATCAAAGTGCTTTCCAAAAGAGTTTTCTGTTGGTCCAAATTGTCACTTCTCCGAGTGGGAGAAATGAGGTGAGCGGCAAGGCGCGCTTACCTGCCCAGTGATTGGCTCAAGGCTTTCCTTCTTTCCACCAATTCAGACCACCTCCCTCGTAATGAATGTAAGAGCTTGTTAAATGCCACGAGACAGAGGACTCGAGCTCTCCTTCCTTCACTGGGTTAGCTAATGAGGCAGAGGTTTAAAATATGGCAAGCCTGATGCTACCATTAAAAGCTGAATTCCAAAAATAAATAAATAAATAAAAAATAAAAGCTGAATTCCCGGAGTGGCCCTGGGATGGCCTGTATGGGATGTGCATTCTGTTGGGCCAAGGGCTGACGGTAGAGCTGCACCGAGCCACTGTGGGAAACAGGCCTCTATCCAAGGACCACCCCCTCATGGCTGCATGAGAGCCAGCTCAGACTCAAGGGTTTGGAGCGAGTAGGATTCTCTTAGTTGCTCACCTTATATTTCCCACGACCACCACATCTCACGCTTGCCTTTCCTCTCTCTCAGCCTTGTCTCCTCACCGCCCGGGCTGGGTGCTCTCCCGTAGAGAGTGTAAGGGGCCAATGCTGTCACCAGAGCTCTCACCTGCAATACTAACAACTTTATCAATTCAACAAGTGATGCGGGGGGGGGGGGGGGGGCATGATTTTTATGCTGACATCAAAGCATTCCAAAAGTCTCCAGAAAAAGGAAGATGAGCCAAATTGATAAAGTTTTTAGGAATATGTCCTGTCAAGAAAAAAAAGAGAGAGAGAGAAAGAGAGAGAGAGATTCTTAGAGGATGTATTTATGGATGACAAATCTCAGAGGGACTTTAAGAGATGAAGGATCAGCTCATGTTCTGAAACAAAAGGAAAACATGGAAACCAACATAAAGCAAGGAAGACGGGAGGTACGGAAGCTAAATAAATGGCATGCATGCATGCGTACACATAGGCACACCTCTTTTTTTGTCTCCTGTCTAGAGAACATAAAAGGACAAAATATTTCCCAGCTAGATATACTTGTAGAAAGTGTTAGCTGGGAGTACACGGACCCCAATACTTACCCAATTCACTGCTTTTCAAGTAACTGTAAGCTGGGAAAACAATATATTGAAGGCTCAGGTTGCTCATTCATGAAACAGGAATAGCTAGTAGGACCACCTTCATTGGGTTAAAAATATACTATTGGTTGATCCAAATAAAATGTTCAGCATTATGCCTGCCACATGGTAATCGTATCATAGCTAATGTTGTTTTTAGCAAATGTTATTTTTTTTAGAATAATTAAATGAATTCAAATACATCTTGAGTGCCTACTATATGCCAGGTAGCAGGCTAGATAAAATAAGGCCAGGTCTTGCCTTTAAGATACTGGAAAAGATAGAGAGTGAGATATGGTAAGTGAATAATCATAATGTAACAGTGAGAAGGGAATCATAAACAAATGACTCATAATAACCTGATTGGAAATCTTGGAAGAGGTTGTGATCTATTCTTCCCTGACCCATTTGTGAGGTAGATTTATAAGGATAGGACTTAGCTTAGGAGGGAGGAGGGAAAATAAAAAAGGGGAGCTATTATAGGAAAAGAAAAATGATGTATGTACTGGAGGAGAGAGAGTGTTTAGAAACGTTGCAAAATGTCTGAGGTGTTGGACAGGAAAGCACTGGAACTGATAAGCGGACCCTTAAAGCCTGGCTACAGAATTCGGGCCTCATTCTTTGGCATTGGGAGGGCGTTAGAGCAGGTCTGCGTGTTTTATCAGCAGAAGGGAAAACAGTCTGAAGGAGGAGAGGGCCTAGGAGGCCTCCCGGGAGGCCGATGCTAATCTTATATTCATTCTCCTATATTTACTGTGCACCTACATGTGCCTAGAACAGCTTGCAGGGGGCAGCGTGTACCAGTGAACGAGACCACCAAGGCCACTGCCCTCACAGAGTTTTATACGCTACTGGGAAGAAACGGGCCATAGAAAAGCACACACGGTTACCAAGACTGTGAGGAGGCCGGAGAACACGTTGAAGCAGGGTGTTATGAAATGGAGTCAAGTAGGCGGGAAGGCTGCTTGGAAGTTGAGTCAGAGAAGGCCTCGCTGGGAGGCAAACAGAAATGCAGAGGAAGGAGACAGATACCTCTGGGCAGGGGATGGGGGTGGGAGACCCGAGCGCTGACCAACCCTTTAAATTGTATGGGACCTATGGGACCTATGGTTTACGTGTGCATTTTTCTGGGAAGACTCTCAGAGGAGTGTTGCATCTCTTCCCCCCATTTGTTAAGAACCAGCACGTTGAGATGCTTAATGAAACATTTTGGGGCTCAAATCTACAGTTGGGTGTTCAACCCAACAGAACGCAATAGCGTCATCAGCAAAGGGCTGCAGCCGTGTCTTCCTCAGATGTCTGTGCTTTATTATAAAGGGCATCTCTGACACTTTTAGTATTTGTTTACTTACTTACACACATGTACCAGACATGTTCACTTACATATTTATGTGTTATATATGTATGTACGTAATAATGCCTATGTAATAGGATATCCATGCAGATGTGTGGCTATATATGTGTGGATATATATGGATATATGCCAACACACACATATTTCGGGGAACTGAACTAAGACATAGGCATTTGGGGGACAAAACTGGCCTCCTCTGTCAGCTAAGTATATCCCAGATAGAAAAAAGTAATAATACTCAGCTTTTTTTTCCCACTGTAAGACCCATAACTAATGTGGCCCAACCAGGGGTGGGCTTGCCCTCTGCTGGGGAGCCTTCCATCTTCTATTCTGGCTGTTTCACTATTCTGTCCCCAAGCGCAGCCAACTGTCTGCGGCTCTGCAGGTGATAGCCCGGCTGGTTAGGTCCCCTGTGCACTGGGCCCCTGCCTCGCTGCCACAGGTGCTTGCAGGGCTCTCATCCCGGGGTCAGGGTCAGGGACAGGGTTAGGCCGCGGTCAAGGGAAGGCCGTGGATGGAAGGCCGCGGAAGCAGGATCCCAGCCCTGACCCCAGCCCCTGCCTCACTGCTGCAGGTGCTCGAAGGGCTCTCAGCCCGGGGTCAGGGTCAAGGTCAGGGTTAGGCCGCGGTCAAGGGAAGGCCCTGGAGGGAAGGCCGTGGATGGAAGGCCGCGGAAGCAGGATCCCAGCCCTGACCCCAGCCCCTGCCTCACTGCTGCAGGTGCTCGAAGGACTCTCAGCCCGGGGTCAGGGTCAAGGTCAGGGTTAGGCCGCGGTCAAGGGAAGGCCCTGGAGGGAAGGCCGTGGATGGAAGGCCGCGGAAGCAGGACCCCAGCCCTGACCCCAGCCCCCGCTTCACTGCCGCAGGTGCTCGCAGGGCTCTCAGCCCGGGGTCAGGGTTGGGGGGTGCAGGGTTAGGCCGCGGCCCGAGGGAAGGCCGTGGAGGGAAGGCCACGGAGGGAGGACCCTGACCCCAGTCCCCACCTCGCTGCCGCAGGTGCTCTCAGCGCTCTGAGCCCGGGGTCGGGGTCAGGGTCGGGCGCAGGGTTAGGCCGCGGCCCGAGGGAAGGCCGCGGAGGGAAGCGGCGGAAGGAGGGCCGCGGCCCTGACCCCCGGCCGCCGAGCCCCGGGCGCCCCCCGCCCCCCGCGATGGCCGAGCGCGCCGGGCCGCCCCCGGGGAGGCTCGGAGGGGGGGCGCGGGGGCTCCCGGCCGGGCTCCTTGCCCTGCCCCCGAGGCGCCGGCCGAGCCCCGAGGACCCGTGGCCGCGGTGGAAGGCGCCCGCGCTGGGCGGTAGCTGCGGGGCTGCCCGGCGGCGGGGGGCGGGGGGCGTCCTCGGGGTCGCTGCCCCCGCCCCGGCCGGCCCCCGCGGTGCGCAGGCCTCCCGCCGCCCTGGGGCCCGTGCTCCCGGCCGCCCGCCGCCCGCTGCCCTCCCTGTCCTCCCGCCGCAGGAAGCCCGAGGCCGCGGGGGCGCCCGCCCAGCCGTTCGCGCCGCCCGCGGAGGGGCCTGGGGCTCGGGGCGGCGGCCGCGGAGACGACGGCGGGGACCACACGTGGGCCTGCGGCGCCCTGGGGTAAGAGGGGGCCCCTGCACCTGCGCTCCCCGGGCGGGGGGGGGCCGGGCTGCAGATTCCGGGGTCCCCCCCGCCCCCCGCAGCGGGGCTCCCCTCCCGCCCCGGCCGCGGCCTCCCCGGGGCGCCCAGCCCTGCCCCGCGGCCCCGCCAGGGCCTGGCATCCACAGGTGACCAGTACCCCCCCGTTTTTATTGATATTCTATTTATTTATCCGCGAGAGACACAGACACAGAGAGGCAGAGACACAGCGGAGGGAGAAGCAGGCCCCATGCAGGGACCCCGAGGCGGGACGCGATCCCGGGACCCCGGGGTCACGCCCCGGGCCCAAGGCAGCCGCTCCACCGCCGAGCCCCCAGGCCCCCCTGGATCTGGACCTCTTGATCCAAAACTTCCCTGAACCGTATTTTCTACGGATTTCTTGAGGGCACACCTCTCCCCGCAGGAGCCCATACACTGTAAAGGAGTCACGGATACTCTGGCTCCGCGGCTGTCCTGCGTGACTCTTTCCAGACGGTCCTGCCGTGACCCGCAGCCCGTCCTACCTGTTAGCCGGGGACTCCCTGCTGCTCCGGCCTCACACAGGTGCCCGGAGAGTTAGTGTTTGGGCCTGTGGGCCCTCGGTGTCCCCGCCCCGAGCCCCCAGGTCAGGCCCGTTTTCACACCCCGGCACCTGGTGTGAATGATGAAAAGCAGACATCCCGGGCCTGGTGTCTAAGTTCCAGAGAATTGGTCATGTTGGTTCTAATCTGCATCTCAGCTCTTTGATAGTGTCTCCATCCCCCGCCCCCCCCAAGACCTTAGTTTCCTAAGCTTCTGTGGGTCAGGCCCTCCAGTTTGCCTTTGTGGGAGCTTTGGGGCGCCTTGGGCCTTGCGGGGCCCATCTCCACCGCCCCGGCCGGGCCCTCGCAGCCCCCCGCCCCAAGCACCTTGGGACCTCTGGGTGCAGAGCCAGGCTCCCACTTTTCAGCGGCCCCTGAGGCACCTCACCCGCCCTGTGCCTGTCCCACCACCTGTGTAGGATTCTAAGGAAACAGAGGAGCAAAATTGGGAGAAGAAGCGGTGAGAGCGGCGGCAGCAGCCCTGGCGCCCCCGGCACCCCTCCCCAGGTAGGGCGGTGCTACCCTGGGCGGCTGGGCGCCCCCACCCCGGCCGAGCTCCCCCCACCCTGCCCCAATCCCTGCGCCCAGTGTCCTCGTGGCGCATTGGGAGGAGCCAGTGGGCCGTCTTTGTGCTTCTTTTAACAAAGGGAAAAGTCAGCCAGCAGCTCCCCAAAGCTCCAAAGCGGTTCTTGCAGCAGCTGGATTTGGGGAGAGGCCGCGCCTGGCTCCTCGGGCCGCGCCCACCTTTCCTCATTCCCTCACACGCACCCTGGGAAGACGGGGTCAGGGGGTGGGCTGTGGGCAGCAGCAGTTCCCAGGACCTCCGGGGGGGCGGCAGCACGCCTTCCCAGTTGACCAAGTTCTCGCTGTGTGACCTCAGCCGCGGTTTCCCTTCACTGTGTCCCCCCAAGAGTCTTCCCGCCACATGCTGTTTTGCCCGTTAGGGGACTAGGACCCCAGAGCTGAAAGAAGCCTGATCCTCTGTCAGGGAGGTCTTTAAAAATCCAAATAACTGAGACTCACCTCCATCCCCACGGAGTCAGAACTTGTCATTCCTCCCCCCTCCCCCCCAAGGATCATTATTTTTAAAAGATGTATTTAATTTAGGGAGAGAGCTCATGCACCTGTGTGCAGGGGAGGGGCAGGGGGAGAGAGTCTCAAGCAGACTCCTCACCTGGGACTTGATCCCATGACCTTAAGATCATGACCTGAGCCAAAATCAAGAGTCAGATGCTTAACCGACTGGCCACCCAGGCGCCCCTCCAGTGTTTTATGTATGTATGTATGTATGTATGTATGTATGGGGTTTTAAAAAAAAAGATTTTATTTATTCATTCATTCATGAGAGACACAGAGAGAAGCAGAGACACAGGCAGAGGGAGCAGCAGGCTCCTTGCAGGACTCGATCCCGGGACCCCAGGGTCACACCCTGAGCGGAAGGCAGATGCTCAACCCCTGAGCCACCCAAGGCGTCCCTCAAGTATTATTTTTAAAACACTCCCTAGGTGAGGCTCATGCAGAGACTGGCCGTAAGTCCGTGTTGTCTGGGGGAGCAGGGAATTCACCTCCAGAGAAAGATGACCTGCAGCCGACCTTCCGATGGTCAACTACCCTTCCCGCCAGGGGATAGTTTTCTCATGGGCCGGTTACGTCCTCATACTATCCTCAAGCTTAACCTGCTTAATCTCCCTGTTCCTCCTTTCGTTTGGGGTGATACCTAACATTTTAGTTGTGTATTGCTTAGAGTTTAATTTACAAAGGATTTTCTCTTTTGAGATAGAAAACAAACTGAGTTCACTCCTTAAAAATTACTTTAAAAAAAAATGAACTCCTCACCTCTTCATGTTCCCTAGTACAGGGTAGATTGCTACAGTCCTCTCCTGTACACGCCCCACATTCCCCCCCCCCCCCCCCCACAGCACCTGGCACGTGCCTGGAACATAAATAGTACATATTAGGGCCTTTCCCTATTCACTTTTTGGCTTGCTTTTGAACATTTCCCAAGTGGTTTTCAACATCCGGAGTCTAGAATGAGTAGCGGACTGGTCAGCGTTGAGTACAATGTGCAGATTAGAGAATTTTCGTTGGCGGATGGAAAGATTTCATAGGCTATCAGATGTGGTGCTCAGATACAGAAAACTTGGCAAATGTGCCATTGTGCGCCAGGCACACACTGAACTGGATATTTTATTATAGCTTTATTTTTTTTTAAGATTTTTTTTTTTAATTCATGAGAGACAGATAGAGAGAGAGAGAGGCAGAGACACAGGCAGAGGGAGAAGCAGGCTCCATGCAGGGAGCCTGACGTGGGACTCGATCCCAGGTCTCCAGGATCCCACCCTGGGCTGAAGGCGGCACTAAACCACTGAGCCACCGGGCTGCCCTATTTTATTATAGTTTTAAAACCAATTTTGAAAACCTGTGTGTCTTTACTTTTAATAAAATAAGAACAAAACCATAAGTTAATGGAAAAGCCTTTCTATCTCCTACTAGGTGTTACCAAGCTGGTAATAGTTTGAAAAGAGAAAGTGCATGCTTCTCAAAAATGCTGTTAGTGTCCTTATAAGAGGGAGAATGGGTCATGGAACTTTATGCCTTTCTCACACTTTAGCCACAGACATGAAAAATTATGTACTTGAGCTTTTAAAGTGTTCTTAACGTTAAGTTTATCCTAAAACAAATATTGTTTTAGAACTTGTCTCACTGGAATTTGGATTCGGAAGTACCTGCTCCTGAAAATAAAAATCTCCCACCTGGAAAGGATAGTGCAGCAGGTGGTAAGAAATCCTAGACGTGTGTATTTATATTTATACATGTTGCAAATCTATATTCATATTTATGATATCAATGGCCTCTCATATTAGAGGGGGTTTGTTTTTAATACAACCAGTTTTGTGTAACTATTAATTGTCATTTTTTCCATACATATTCTTTCAGGCAAAATTAACAAGGTAAGGATAAATGTTTGGTTTTAAATCGTTCACAAAACATTATTTTAAAACTATATGTTCATTAAAGAAAATTTTCTTTCTTTAAAAATTTCAATTTCATTTCTGTAGAGTTCTTCAAACAAGTCAAAGCTCTTTCTGTTCTGCAGGGCTGCAAACTGGTCATTAAGTTAATATATATTTTATCATATATTTTGTTCAGTGTGCCAATACCAGAAGTGGAAACTAATGTTGCGTGACTAGTGTTTTGTAGTCACTGCCAAAGGAGAAGTAGTCTCAGCTCTTAAGATATACTGAAGCCGTTAAGATGGTTACTATTTTGTTTTGAAGTAGTGAGGAATCTTTCATCTACTTTTTTTTGATCGAAATATAAAACACTTAACTGTTGGTAAAATAAAGTTAATCTTAATGATATTCGAAGCTCATTAGTTAACACTGCTGGTATTTGTAACAGATTATGCTAAATTGCTGCTGAAGTCAGTAAAAACAAATGATATCTGTATGTATAAAAGAGAGTATTTTATGACTTTATATTTCTTGGTTAGAACAAGAACTGTATATTCTTAGAACAATAACAGGAAATAGGGATGTATTGTGTTTAAAAGTCTTCTGCTTCTTTATAGAACCATTTGGAAATTCCAATAGATCAACTGATGCTAGAACTTAATTCGTCAGAGCATGCTCACAAAAGAACGCAGGTGAGATTTTATTCATTATACCCAAAGCATTTTTCTTGAAAATGCATGCAGTTACTAAGATGTTGTCCGTGGTTTTTCTGTTATCAGAATAGTAAACAAGGGATGTTTCAGTTATGGAGTTATCCTCTTAACGAAGGAAGTACCATGGAGAACAGGTGAGAGAATATTGATTTTCGTAAACCCCTAAATTAATGAAATACACTTAAATACACATGAGTTAAAAAAAATACTAAAAAAAGATACACGTGAGTTTACTCATCTGAAATACCAGGAGAAAAAAACAACCGGAAGAAAAAGTATTGTGTGCCACTTGTGGCAAATTATGGAAGCTCACCCTAAAACAGGAAGTGGCTGGCATACACTGAGGGCATCACTGGAATGTGAAGAATTCAGAGTTTTCTGTGCCCTTACAAGGAGAGTTTACGTGGGTAGAGTTGGAGCTTCTTGTTGAAGGGAAAAAGAAGTGTAACAGAAAAATCATAGTGCATCGGGTAGGAATGATTTCTGTCCCTTGCATATGTGAATCCATTTAACCGCCACAACGATCCTATAAGGCACTGTTGTCAGCATCCCTCTTTTACAGATGAGGACATGGAGTCAGGGTGACAAGGTATGTGACTTGCCCAAAGTCATGCAATGAGTGGATGGAAGAACCAGGCTCATGCAGTATATTGCTTCTCAGACCTTGTGTGGGTTTGATTTCTTAGTTTTTGGTTCTTAAACTTTGGTGCGTGTTGGGACCAGCTTGAACGCTTCTTACAAACAACCACAGGTTACTGCTACGTGGGGATGACATTTATTCAACACCGCGTCACTTTTACACACAGGATGTTGTTTGATGGAGCTCCTGAATCTGAACTAGAGAATTAGTTCCTCAGTTTCGTGCCCACTTTTGAGGGTAGGGTGGCTCACTGGATAGTAGCCGACTCCCCGGCTCCCCATCAGAGGGCCTTACGTCTGTGAGGCTCCCAGTAAAACTCACCTGATGCTGAAGTTTGAGGCGTGAATCCAAGATGTGCTATGGGGACCATAAGGACTAGTGTCCTAAGGGAACGTCAGTGTGAGGGGCATAGGAAAGCCACCTTCACTAGAAAGATCTCCCCTGGGAACAAGGATTTCAAGGTAAGAGGTCAAACGAAATGAATGGAGTTTTATCACACTAACACGGAGCAAACATAAACTGAGTCAGGAGCGGGGCAGTGGCCAGGATTACGAACCAGGGTCCCACCACTCAGCTCCACCACTTAGTAGGTGTGTGACCTTAACCACTCTGTGCCTCAGTTTCCTTACTCATAAAAGGTAGAAAGTAAAAGTCCCTATTTTATGGGGTTGTTGTGAGGACTGAACAGTATGATGTGTTTGATAGGCATTAGTCACTACTACCGGGGAAGCCTACGTATGTTGCAGAGTTAGAAGTCAGTGTCAATGAAATATCCTAGGACTGAGATTTTTCTCCTCAGTAGCCATCAAGAAGCCCAGAGCATAAAATCAATATCTTTCATCTAATGTTTTACATTTTGCAAAGTACGCTCATGTAATTGTCCTGCTGCTCAGCCCACCCCAAGGTCGGTACGATCATTACCATTCTGCTCACTGGTGGCAAAGGGGTTCAAACCTAGGTCCTCACGCCCAGATTTCATGGTCTTTTCAATAAACAACATGGACTGTGTCTATTATCAATTGTAGGTTTAAAGTGACTTCCTTGTGGTTTTACAAAGTTTACAAGTTAAATATTTAGCTAAATCAATACATTTTTACTATTTTCTACAGAAATGAAAGTATTTTTCAATATCCTTTAATTTGATGTGTTTAAACTGGCATGAGGGGCAGGCCGGGTGGCGCAGCGGTTTAGCACCACCTTCAGCCCAGGGCCTGATCCTGGAGACCCGGGATCGAGTCCCACGTCGGGCTCCCTGCATGGAGCCTGCTTCTCCCTCTGCCTGTGTCTCAGCTTCTCTCCTTTTGTCTCTCTCTCATTAATTAAAAAGCAAAAAACAAAACAAAACAAAAACCCCAAAAAAACTGGAATGAAAGGAAGCAAGAAGATAATGAGACTGTATATGTCAATTAATGCTTCAACTCTTCCAATGTCAGTACTTCAATAAGCTTGAAAAAAAAATAAAGTAAAAACCAGACTATAAACTCAGTATTCTATGGCATGGCTCTTTTGCAGTTTTCATTCTAATACACTACCTAGAAGCATTACTCATAAAATAAAAGAACACCATCGGATGAAAATTACTATGGGATAATTTTTTTTAATTGTATAGTTTTTTGGTTTTTTACTATGAAATAATTTTTGGTAAACATTGTTTTTGCTTCTTTTTATGTTAGCATGACTTTTTAAAACCACAACAGCTAAAGTAGAAGGCCTTCTTGAGAAACCTAATTACATCCTTTGAGTTTCCTTTTATCTAATACTGGGTGCATAAACATTTCACTATAATTTCACTTTGAGTTGGAGAGCCCGCTTCTCAGATGTCATCACTGCACGTACAATATTAATAACAGGCAAACATATAATTAGCCATCGTTAACCGGTGGCCACTCATACCATAGATGCAGCCAGCCATTTGTGGGTATGATGACCTGGTCACCTGGGCATGCACGAAGGGATGTCCAGATAATAATCTAATCTATATTTTTTTAAAAATGTATATAGTTGTATATAATTGAGCATATTTAGAAATGAACATACACCTGTTACAGATACACGGAGGCCGTTGGAAACTAAATGTTAACCAGACTTTGATAATTTTGCTTATTGATTACCATTTTAACAGCATTTTAAGTCTAGTCCACAAACCATTCATTAATTAAATCATTTTTTAAAGGGATTTCAAAAAGTCTGCAGTGGAAACTGGCTTTAATGTAACCAATAATCCCATGAGGCTCTTCACTCTGAACCACTCACTGACAAGTGCTTCATTCGATAAGCAAGTTGATCCTTACCCAGGACTACAGATGCCGTCAGGTCTCTGCTGGCCCTATGCCGATGGAGACTTCTTTAAGGACAGAAATGAGCCTTATATTAATTTATGTTCAACTGCAGAAAACAATAGTGGTGAATCTTTATGTGCCCCAAACTGGAACTTGAAATATGGAAACAGCAGTGTGGAAGAAAACTTAACAGACGAAAGTGATTTATCTGAAAATGAAAAAGCAAACGATAGTTTGCTCAGCTATTTTAAAAAGATGGACCTGAACTTAAAGCCAGAAACAATAGAAAATGTTGAGGAATCTTTCACAGAGGAACCAAGTGAAGTATTTCCATATCCCGATTTTCTCCCTTCTCCTTTCAATACCCTGGACTTGCACAAATTAGCCCTCTCAAAATCTGAAACTTGGAAAGCGACAGTGGAGCCTCCAGAAAGCTCTGTTGAACATTTGATCACTCGTTTACTGGAAATGGAAAGATTACAACATCTGACTATACAAAAAGAGAGGCCCAGACTACAAACTACCTTCTGTGCTCCTGCAGCTACTGAACGACCTTTCTCCTCCAAAGCTATCCCCAAAATGAGACAGCCCAAACTTTCGGACTCTCTGAGTCTTCAGACAACTTGTGTCAATAAAAGTCGTGAAAAAAGAAAAAGCACTTGTGGATCTTGCAAGCTTGAACAAAATGCTTCAAAATGGAATGGGAGCAATGCCGGCAAATGCAAATGGACTTCCAAACCACCATCTCTCAAAAGTTCATCCACCACCAAACAATTGGTTGCAACTTGTGATGACATTAGGAACCTCAAAAGCTCCATTTTAAATCCATGCCAAGAACTCTCAACCAAGGCCACTACTTCCCAGACAGCCCAATCATTGGTTAAAATGGTCTCAACCAGATGTCTGCCACCAAGGTCTCCGATCCCAGTTTCAGCTATACCTCTGTCTTTTCCCGAAAATCAGAGAGAAGAAATTAAGGCACCAAGGACCAAAAAGAAAACTTATCAAAAAAACATTGAATTAAACAAATCACTCTATATTCAGAAGTTAAACTGTTTATCACCTTCCTTTACAGCTAAGGATAAGTGTTCACCCATTGACCAAAAATAACTTTTCTCCTCCTCTTCTCAACGTGAGCAAGTCTTATTTCCAAGAAGCTTGACTAAAACATGCCTCATCATTCCGAGATGCAGGTATTACACACATGAAGAACTTGATGTGACGTGGAGTGGAACTCGTGAAAAGCACTGCTGAGATGTCTAATGTATAAATCCAAGGGCTTCCATACTGACGTACTTGGCAATCTTTTGCATGTTGTGTTTCAAAGGAATGTTTCACTTAGTAAATCAGTCAAAAGACTATTCTTTTGTTGTGATTGTTTCCCAGAATTCCATCATCAATAAATGCTGTAATCGACTTACTGCTGGTATATTTTTGTGTTCTGTGACAGTCTTAGGAGTGCAGTTACCTCTAGTAGGGACTTACTCTTTGGGTTTTCCTGTTCTGGTGGTATCTCTTTTTCTTTACTATTTCTAAAACCCCCTTAGTCTATCACTTTGACCTATTTAGTTGACCATTAACAGCTAAAATACTTGATTTTGTTGAATTAACATGCAAGATCCTCTAGATCCTCCCATGAATCTTTAAATTTTTTTCCTTTCCCAGGTCCTTTGTCACATACATGAAAGCGAGATCAGTTCTCCCGGGACCTAAAGAGAGCTGTAGGCATGAAACAACCCTCTTCCACTCAGACCTAACAGTTTTCAGAATGTCAAAGGAAAAATGAGAAAAGGTTGCTGTCCACATAGCAGCCAGAGTCTATTGTTAATGGCACTTTCCCCCTTAAGTTCTTTGTTGCTGGAAGTCTTAGCCCTGGTTAGTTCATATGCAAACAGCTAAGGCCTCTTTTTCTAACTTTCTTTTCTTTTTCTCTTTCTTTTTTGTATATATATATTTTTAATTGAAGTTCGATTTGCACCAAGGCTTCTTGACTCATTAAAAAGAACTGTGTGTGTGTGTGTGTGTGTGTGTGTGTGTGTGGAAGGGAGAGCGTGTGAAACAAGTGAAACAAACCAGTTGAGTCGGGGCTCTGGTGCAGGCCCGCGTGCACAGAATCTGAGAGTGGGGTTCAGGGACCCGCATGATAAACCTCCTGCGTGATTTTAATGCAGGGGGTTCTTGGATCACATTTTGAAAGATATTGTAAAGGACAAACTTGATGTAAAATGCACAGCTCAGTTTGGATGTTTGGGGGCGAGGGGATAGTATGTTTTGGTTTTTAGTGGATGATTGGTGAATTCAAATGAGTTTTCCTTAAACATTAAAAAAAAAAAAAAGACGAAAACTTCAAGCACTGCCCAAAGGAAAATGAGAAGTAAAAGGCTATCCCCACTCCCAGCCACCTGCCAAGGCATGGTCAGTATTACACTTAGTGGATCATCCTCCCGCCACCCCTCCCTCCCCCCCCGCCCGCCCCATCCCAGCAAGATGAAATATTCCAGATAGGGACAGGGCAGATGAATTAAAGGATGATTCAAGTCCATGTTGAAGAGAGCAACTGCAGCTTCAGTTTCTTCTATTTTTAGTAAAAGAATAAGGCTCAAAGAGTTCTTAGAAGCAGAGGACAGAATGCTTAGTTTTTAGGTTAATTTCAAAGGATTTTCTGGAACCATACCAACACAATAGAAAATAAGTGTAACTGTTCAGGACCTTATTATAGGACAGGATTTTACCTCCACCCCACAGCTGGTGTCACCATCCACAGAAACAGAGAATGGGTCACAGAACAGATGGTCTCGCCACTGGTCTTCCCCACCAGCCACCCTTCCTCCCCTCAAAGTTCTCATGGAGTCTTGAGCCTCATTCGGCAGCCCTCATCCCCCTTCTCGTTTCTACCTTCTTTACCTGCTTGGATTTTACCCACTCACCGTTAGGGTTGTAATGATGTAATTTCCACCTGTGAAAACATCAGGAAAGGGACATGCCTGTTCCACTGTACGTACCCCCAACAATCATCGCCCGGCATTGGAGGCGCCCTTCAAAGTACTTGATTAAGGAAGGGGCTTGGCCCGGCCTGGAGGACAGTTGGGGGACACGGCAGCTACGAGCACTGGCCGCACAGCCAGATGGAGTTTGAACCCAGGCTCTGTCACTTGACAGCTCCGCACTCAGGCAGGCCCCTTAAGCTCAGTTCTTCACTTTCCTAATGGGTAAGGTGAGTAGAGCATCTTTTATCTCACAGAATCATATGAGGATCAAGTGGCTGGCAAGTTAAAAAACTGATGAGGGAAACTAGGAGTGACACAGAAAGGCCACACTGAATGGAAGGAGCTGCCTCGGCACTGGAGTTAACAACTCAGATGATGAAGGTCCTGCTTCTCGCGAGGCCAGTGCCAGGCATCCGGTACATGGTAGGGGGTAGTGAAGACACAATCCCGTTTTCAAGAAGACCCAGAGTGGGAGTGGACGTGGGAGACGGCAAACAGGAGCTGGGGAGTATTTTAGAGGTAGAGGTAATAAAGGATCAGCAGTTATGAGAAACGGATCCTTGGTACTCAAGGATTGAGGGGTGGGAGGAGATGGATTCTAGGCTTTGAGGTCTGAGAGGTAGGTAGGCCAAATTCTAACTGGAAGCATAACCAGGCTACTTTATTTAGGATGCCATTAGACCCAAGAAAAAGGAGCTACTGAAAACACCTATCAGAGTTTTCAATTAGTCCCAATTGTTTTAAATGTAACTATGCAAAATACACATTAGCAGCAATGCTGACGTCAATAATGAGGCAAAGGCACTCATTTTAACATGATCATTAGGAAAAATAGTTGAAATTTTTTGTCTGAGCCCCTAAAATGAGGACAGAAGAGGCACATACATCGCAAGTAGACGTAGCCATCTTAAGTTCATCTTGTGAAATGATGGGAGTAAAATAGGCAATATTTGGCTAAGAGAAAAACTGACCATTGGGCGAGTGGGAGCAAACTCGAAAGACTTGGCTGTTTTTCAAACCCGTTCGAAGCCAACTTCCACCACTATCCTTGAAGAAACACTTGGTAGCTTCTAGCACACACACAAGCTGAAGTAATTCTATTTAGGCAATTCGAGTTGAATTTGGCTTCCTGGCTTGCTCATAAACTCCCCATGTTTTGGCTCTCCTGTATGGGCGCTTTTTCTTAGCTCTTTTTTGGATCTTAACTGTGGCAGATTCTTACTCATCAGTGAAAAAACATGTAAGAAAGTTCTCTTGAAAGCGTGCCATACCCCCTCCCAAGCCCAATGCACCCGGCATACTACTTTCCCTAATAAAACACAGGAGCTTGTGACCCTCGTCAGTTGCTTTAGACAGAGGAATACGTAGTTCTCAAACCTCCGCTGGCCCACGTAGAAAACTGCAGCCGGGGCCTTGGCAAGGCGGCTGGCCAGAGCCACTGCCATTATGGCCCATTTCTTACAAAAACCAGGGCTCGACCACGAGGTGGAGAAGGTAGCATCTGCTAGGTCAGGTGTGCCCCACGTAGCCAGACACTCTGGCCCTGCATCCTCCAGTCCCGCTTTGTGTGTTAAAAGATTCATTCAATCTCCTGGCCCTTCTTAATGCTTTACATTTTAAGCTGAGGACATTTCCTTAAAAGGAAATGAGGAGTGGAGAGACGAAGGATACAGTCCAGTATTTGTCAGGCTTCCCCATCTGCAGTGGACCAACTGGTTTACATCATTACAGCAAAGGGAGTCATCTCATTATTTATGTTTCTATTAGCATAATCAAATCAGAAATATATGTAACAAGAACACAAATACCATACCCTTTGGTGTGTTCTGCATGGAGTTGCTGGGAAGTATTTTGGGGTCTGTAAGGAAGATCATACCAAGTCGGCCGTTTCCTCTACAACTTTCCCCTTCACGGGTACTCACAATGCACATCAGGTATCTTCTGAGGAACTTTTAACACAAATATCTAAACTTTAACCTGGCAGCTGGCAGTCCTATTTGGGCACAAAATACCTTTCAAAGCACATCTATGAACACCAGTGAAATAGCATCTAAGAAACTTTAGGTAGGAAATGATGTTTTTAACTTAAAACTAAACATAAAATACCAAACTACAACGAAGGAAGAATCAGGAGACAGTATGGTAACAAGAGACATATTTTATTAGTTTTCCCAATAATTGGAAAACATTGCTGCTAAAATTTAAGTTACAATTCAAATGATACCATGATTAACTGGGATACACATTGAGTATTTTCAGAGACCAGCTTCCATATCTTGATCACTAAATGGAAAGATTCTTCAGAACAGTCCCTTACCCTACATACAGAAGGAGAAAAAAAAATTAAAGATGCCATGATGATATCTATCAAACTGGAAAACATTTTAAAAGTCAATTTAGCATACATTATTGACATGTAAAAAAAACACAAACGAATTTGTACCGAACATTTCCATAAGGAAGAAATGCCATCTAAAAGGATGATAAAACTCATGTTGAATACAAACTTGAACTAGGATACTACTACAAGAAACACTTTATGAAGCCCAGTTTCTAATCAGGTCATCATAACTAATGAAAGGAAATTATTCGAGTTTCTACTTTTTTCCTATCTCCAACATTTAAAAGGGCATTCTTTAACTACTTCTGTGATTCCGGTTTCATTTCAGAGATTCTATTTCTACCTAGCCAGCTAGCGTTACGAAATGATAAAGAACACAGAAGGAATGCAAATATGAAACAGATCTGAGAACATTACATTTCTTTGCCTCTATCACATACCATGAAACATACACATTTTTTGTATTGTAGAAATGTCCTGAGTATTTGTTTTGGAGAAAAAAGGTAATTATTATAATGGCAAATAAATTACAATACCTTAAAAAACAATTATTTTGAAAGTAGTAGAATGGAATGAGTTATACATTGGGGAATAAACAGGATGCTATTAATAAGGACTTAAGGGTGAATATAAATACTGGGAAGGTCTTTAAAATTTATGACAAGATGCTTCCCCCTTCCTTCAAATCTTTGATACCTCATTCAACCTGATTTCTGATACCTTCAAGTATAAGGTCCATCTAGAGAATGGGGTCTACAGTGTATCTGCTTTCCGGATCTCACCCCCCAGCTACAGAAAGAACTATGACGTTTTTGAGGATTATGTCCTAAGATTTAGGAACCCCGACGTCTGACAATCACATGGTATTTTTGCTCAGATGTGTATTAAACAAATGCTTTATCTGAGATTAACTTGTTTGAAAACTATACAGCTACTCTGAAATACGAATGCAGGATAAAGATAATTCACTAAATTAGAACCATCATCTAACAGAGGTCTTACGAAGTTCCAAATTTCTGCCTCAGAAAATTACTAATTCTAATAAAATCACGTATATGTATGTAAAGAATGTTTACAGGGTTCCCTTCAAGTAGACAAATCTAGGAATGCTAAATTTGGGAACAAAGATCTACTCTCACTTATGAAGAAAAACTGACAGTGGTTCTAAATATTTTGTCTATCTTAAGACCATGACTGGACCACTTGTAAAAAAGTTATTAAAAGGGAAAGTTGGGGAATAGAGTATTAAAGGAGTTGGGTAACACTGTTCTTAAAATTCCACTTTCTATTCTTTTGCATCTGCAAAGGAGGTAAGATACCTAAAGACTACTTTTTGATGTATGTGATCTTGGTGGTTTTTCTCACAACCCCTAGGAACCAATTTTGATGGCCATGTGTTCTGTGGAATCTCACCATTCAAGAGTCTTTCATAGTATCACTAAATCTGACCACAGTGTTTATTTGGGGGGGGGGGGCGGGGGGGTGGGTGGGTATGGAGAGGAGAGAGTGGGGAGCAGGGAGAGGAAGGAAGCATGATAAAACAAGCACTTTACAGATGAACACCACAACAGCACTACTACTCTAAGTGCCAAACATTAACGAAACCCAAATCATAATGCTGAAAACTAAAAAAATTAGACAAAAATTAAATGGAGGATTCTTTTTTTTTCTTTCTCTCTTTTTTTTTTTTTTTTTTTTTAATTTTAAATCTTTTATAGGACAGAAACCTTAGCTCATGTCTTCTGGCTGTCATCATCTTCCACTGAACTGCACCTAAAACACAAAGAACAAGTAACAAGCAACTTTGTTTTTTAAAGAATAGGTTAATAGTTTTGAAGGCATAAGATGAACTGTTTCTAGTGGAAGTTAACTTATTAAATAATTACATAAAACGAAGCCATGAAAATCACCAGAAGCATCAAAATGTTAACTATTTTGAGTGCAAATAACTACAAAAGACTCGAATATGCAGCATATTATCACCAAAATAAAGTAAGTCATGGTGGGAAAATCACTACCCATTTTATTTTGTTAAGGTAGACAAGCTGCACCTGTGATGCCTTATTTAAAAGGCATCACTCTACCTGAAGATGGAAACCACCTTTAATTTATTTTAGTAAGTCTAAACCATGAAGAGACGGGGTGTAGATTCAAAGTTGGCTTATTATATCATCTATCACCTTCCTGGCTGTAGTTCATTTCATGTCTTTAAATGGAGCAAAACCCACCAGAAGAATGCTGCTATTCTGATTTTCCATTCTTGAATGCACCAAAATGTGCATGCTTGTTGTAATTAGGTGCCTGGGTGAATAAAAAAATCCCATTTACAATTTAAAAATATTATTTAAACCCCTAAAATCTGGTTATTTTCCACAATGCTCAGGAAGACAAGCATTATATTTTACCACCCAAACAGAAAAGATGTACATACATTTCTGAAAAGTCTCTCCTACCATGTTAAAAATATGAATTCCTTTGTGTTGCAAACCCAAGCTGATTTACATGATTTGTTTTAAATTGTTGCTAAATGTTTATCTACACATGCTGTCAGAAATAACCTTGTTAAGAAGGTGAAGCTGGTGTCTCAGCAAATCAGACCCCTTGGAGAAGGCGGTGAGTGGCCTGTGCCCCGTTTTCCTTTTCTCTTTCCGCACCATCAAAAGGAAAAGTGAGAAAATAGCAGAAACATTAGTTAAATCCTGAATTACACCCCGTAACCTACAGGAATTATCTCACTACACTGAAAACTGACAATACTTGTAGGATTTTTTTTTTTTTTTGACGAAATAACTTAGAATCCTGATTATTACTAAAACGATTAACTTGTGGCTAGGCTTAATCTTTAACAAATAATTCTTTTAAAGACTTAAAGGAAGAAACGAAAGGTTGCTTTTTAACTATTTATGGTTTACCTGACTTACCAGCACTGAAGACAAAAACTTTTAAAAATGGCTACAAATGCCTTGTTCACAAAAGACTTTATTATCTAGTGATGCATACTGAGAACATACAGAAATCTGCATGGTCCACTTCACATGCAGGAGAACAATCTTCACTTTACAATAAGTGAGTGTCAACTGTTTTATGCAATAGACAACACTTTAAAGTCACATTCTTAAAGAAAAGCTTCATTTACAAAAGAAATAAAAGGTAAAGAAGCAATTACCGCTTTTAAAAAGCAGCTGCTTTGTTCAAGAGTGGAAGGTTTATGCCTGTATTGAAAGACAACATGATCACAAATAATGAAAACAATGAACAAATGAAAAACACTTTTACCATAAAGCAGTACACTTTCAAAATGACATACAAATAGTTAAAAATTTCATTATGTTGTCTAACTTTTAAATATGAGGACTTTCAGAATTAGGCCTCAACATGTGTAATTAGTAAAGGAAAACTATGCCTTGTTTCTACGTCACTACGAACTGTATTTAACAAAATGTATATAAAGTCTATAGCAAGTTGATTTAAAAAATTAAAGTTAATAAGAAACAGTACACTGAAGGCGCTCTATCCATCAAGCGCATACTCTTCCAATTTTAAATGTGATGAACAGAACAGAAACTGTAACTATGCCACAGTTGCAATGCCAAAAAATAAAAAAGATCAGTTATCACACATGCAGGGAATTCCGCCACAAAGCTAATATCCCTCATTTGTCAACTGTTCCAATAAAATAACATCTTAAAACACCAGTGATGTTGATGGTTTAGCTTACCTTCAGTGTACTGAATGTTGTACACAACCTGCTTTAAAAGAGGAGACCATCCCTGCAGGCAGGCTCAAGAAGGAACAGACCCCTTTCGGCACTGACTACACCAAGGGCATGCTGCTGTGGCCTGCACACACACACCTAGGAAAACGTGAATATAAACAGCATTTATGCTGGCCATTTTATCTGAAGACCAATATGAAGCCAAGTTTGCTAAAAATAAATCAACCACCCAGTATTACTACTCATTTTATAACAGATGCTTTTTGTCTTTTATGTGAACTGCAACCATATACATTAGCACTGTAATTTTGTGCAGTCTTGGCAATTAAAACAGTTCTACAGTGAAATTTCACATAAGACACAAAACAGATTAACTAACATTTCTAAAAGAAATATCACCCTTGGTGTTAATTCAAATATATCATGCTTCCTCAAATTTGCTGGAGAAATATTTATAAGTTTATATACATTAATAAACTGCTGTGAAATTTCTTCAGTCTTTGTATTTAATTACTCAAACCCTTGGAGCTTCTTCATCTCGTTTAAATTTTTTCCTGGATGAAGGCATGCTGTAGGGCCTGGTTGATGCTAATTCGTTTAGCTGGGTCCAACATTAGGATCTGGTCCAACAAGTCCTTTAGCTGGTGTACTTTTTTACGCTGGTCTTCAGGAAGTCGCTGGCACCCAATCAAGTCAGCCAATAGGTCCTTGGTTGGATTAATGGTGCTCATGACAGTAACTTTCTCCTAAAAATAATTTTTAAAAATGTGTATGTCTACATGAGTTACTAAGTATATGTACCTTAAACCAGACTGCTTGGTCTATCAGAACTTTTAATACATTGCTATATATAAATATATCATCATCTACTCATTTAAAACTTCCCCATGGCTTCCTCTATTCTCTACATCTTTTTAAGAAGCAACCAAAAAACCTGAATGAAATGAAAAAAAAAAAAAAAAAAAAAACCAACCCCAAAGTAGCTATGATAGTTTAAAAAAAACATACTGTTAATTTGGTAAAAAGATCAAAATGCTAACAGAAAGGCAGTCTATGAAAATCGACACACAGTTAAGTAATTAATAATAATTAACAGCAAACACTTGTTATTTGAACTGTCCTTTCCCTACCCTAAAGTGGTAACAGGAGGACACGGAAATGTTACGTGCTCTGACAAAGTTAGGAATAGACAATATAATAGGGACAAAAACAGAAAAGCCCTTACTTCAACCTGTAGGTTTTGCAAAGCCTGATACAGAATGTGTATTTCCCCTGAGGCTTGAAGCTGGATCAACTTTTTTTAGGGGATGAGGAAGTACAGGTGGCAAATAAGGTCAGGATGGTCTGTAAGCAGAGAGGTCTGACACAGCATGCCCTTCAGCTAACTGCCAGATGTGGAATGGTGGGGTTTACAGAGCACCTACCACGAGGGGTTGCAAACTGCTGAAGATGGCAGAGTTCCATCAGAGAGGAACCCAATGAAGAGATTTTAAGCAGGGAGAATAACACGATCAGATTTGTTTTTAAAAAGTTCACTCTGGCAAGCAGTACAGAAGCTGGATGGGAGGCCAGAGAAAGAATGATCCAAAGAACAGAGGAAGAGAGTCTAAATAGGACCTATAATAAAAATAGACTCATTATCCTAGACAAACATTTTTAAATCCCTTCCTCTTTCTCATAGCCTGATTGTGTTTGATTCAGGAATTGGCCAACAGCAAAAGGAATTATTTTTAGTGTTTTAAATGTTCACAGCTCCTAGTACCACCCAGTATTTAGTTCATTCACAAATAAGACAATCATTTCACGTAAGGACAGTTAAAAGAGACTTACCCTCTCTGTTACTTTATCAACTTCTATATACATGAAGTTGAGATTTTGATCAAAATGTTGGTCTTTGAATACGCCTTTCCGAATCATCTGGCAATAAAGCAAAACAAAACTTGGGTCTTGAACTATTATGAAATAGTCTGGCCTACCAACAATTTAACACATAACCAGTCACAATTAAGACTTATTTTGTCTCTCTGGGTTTGTCTTCTCATTTAGGAATCTTTTAGATTCCTTGCTCTAGAGAGTTTAACATCTTTGAAAAGGCTAATATAAATGCTGTGCCTAGAACTACTTAATAACTTGAAATTGTATTTTCCAAGGCAGTGACTTAAACCAACTATACCATCACATTGTGCTTTCACTATTCAAAACTGAGGCTTAAGCAAAGACAAAATCATTTGCTCTCAGATAGGAAAAATATAACACATTAGGGGCCTTTTCTCTTGGCAGTTTAAGAAACCCAGTGACATTTTAAAAATTAAGTTCCAACAGCCCTGAAATGATACAGGTCAGACCTCATTAAAACAAATACCAACGTTAACTAATTTCTGTGTAAATTATTCTAAACAAGTGCAACATGATTGAATTTGGACAGTACCTAAAAAACATAATGGCTTCTGACCTACTTTGGGAAAAATCTGTAAACTCCCAGAAATTCAGCAAATTAAGCTGAAGTCATCGGAAATCTAACATATAGCCCTCAGACAAGTTAATAAGTGCCTAAAATTTCTGCTTCATTTCTGAAACTAATTATTGCAGCTGAAGCATTAAGGGCAAGTTTTATGTTAGAAGGACGTCAATTTCAAGTGAGTTTTTCTTGGTACCTTCCTTTCCCAAATAACTTCCAATCTTTAATAAGCTGATTGCCATCAAGTTCCTTTTCCAATATTCACCCGTCATTCTCTGGCAACTGAGCCCTTCTTCACATCTGAACTAACCTGACCTGCATCTTTTTTCATTCCACCTCTCAAGCATGTTTGGTGCTGTTACCAATAACGGTGTGCTCCCAAGGCTGCTTCTCTGCCCATCATTAAAGGATAATAAATGGAACAAGGGAAGAACAAAGATATGAAACAGTCATATATACATGTATGGTTGCTTAACAAATGTATGCTCATCAATCTCTCTTCCTCAATTCCAATTCTATTCTGTAGGCCCCTACTCTTCTGCTTAAAAGAGTAAAGAAAAGCAAAGAGAGATGTTAGAGGGGAACAGGAAAATGGAGCTCTCTTATTCACTTCTGATAGCTCTTCGCTGACTAGAACCACTACCTTTAGTAGCAGAAATGAAAAAGAGCTAAGGAATCACAGTAGCCATATAGCTGCCTTTCTGAAATGGTTTTATAGCCACTAGTGAGTGGTGAGTGCAGTAATGCATTGGTCTACAGTAAACTATTGCTAAGACGTTAAAAAAAATAATAATAAAAACTCACATTAATGCCCTACCTTATTTGGCATCTTTCCTTTGAGGTCCATGGCGAGCTTCAACATATGGTTATTGGTTTTGCCAGGAAATAAAATTTTTCCAGTGTAGAGCTCATATAAGGTACAACCTACAGACCACATATCTATACCATAGTCATAGCTTTTACCTATAACTGAAAACAAAACAGAAGTTTTAATACATGATGATAGTAACAATCCACTATTTACTTTCATTAATAGGGGATTAATTTAGCTTGGCTTACATAACTGCAATCTTAATACCTCACTTTGGCATTAGCTTCATGTTTTTTTTTCCCCCACTAATTCTTAACTTAAAATCTTAAAAAATGAGGGAATGCAGAAGGAATTGAAAGGGGGGCAGGGGGCAGAGGAAGTGTGTATTTCTTTTATTTCACCTTTGGTGGAGGTGCTAACCAGCCTCAACCAAGGCACAGGAAGAGCAAAAAAAGGTCCCATACAATCCATAAATTTGATAATCAGACCTTGAGTAATCAAGAGCAGTCTTCTAAAGCCGAAGATTTTCCACAACTGTTTTGCTACTCTTGCCAGACATGATCAAGACTCCTGTCACAACTACCACCATTCCACCTGAGGAGGATGAACTTGCTACGGTTCCCTTCCTCATCAATGACCTCGTGCAGCTGCTGAAGTGCGATGGAAAACAGTACTTAGACATTAAATATGCTGTTTCCACTGCATATGATGGCCCAGGTCAAAGAACATTTGAAGAAACTTACTGATTTCAGGAGCACGATAAAATCTACTGACAAGATAAGGTGTTATGTCATTATCCGCAACATGTGAAGCCGACCCAAAATCGCAGAGCTTTAAAATAGTTTTTGATTCATTAACCTGCAAAACAGTTTATCATGGAAGTTTAATTCATGTCCAAAATAATTATGACAAGTAATCAGATAAAAATAACTGGCTTTGAGAAGTTACTTCCAATACTGAAAACAAAGTTACCCATTTTAAAATTCCTTTTCTAATTATGTAATAAGTCAATTTCCTAATTATAAAAAAATTAAAAGCTATTAAATATTTGATTACTATGAGTAAAAAAAAAACTTTTTTCAGTGAAGAAATACGGGCTAATACCAAGGACATTTAATTTTAACCAATGCTACTTAGAAAAGGGAGGGGTATAGTAAGAGAAAAATCTCATTGAAGCAAAGCATCTTCTAAAAATCCCCAGAATACCTGAATCAAGTCGAGTTACTATTTAAAGGAACATGAAGACAATTCATTAATAAGGATCAGATTTAGGTTAACTTTCAAGTGACTGTAGTTAACTTTCAGTTGCCAGAAAATTATGACAGCAATGAAAGCAGAGGATGATTCAGATTAAATCTGGACAAAAACAGAATAAGAACATTCTTCATCCGAAGCGGCTAGACCATCCCATATTTAGCAATCACTTCAAGTCTAAAAAGTATCAAATCCCTTAAATATAAAGAAGGTATTAGTTAAGAAAATGTTAAATATATTTGGCACAACTGATAAACACGAACTCTATATTAGTTATTTGTTTCTTTTTTCCTTTGTAAATACTTCAACATACACAGTAACAGTGACATCTGCTGAGAAAGGCTGGAGTTGCTCCCATGGCTGCTGCCACTCATGAGTCAGAAGCATGTTCAGGTCTAACAAGTGAAGATAATTCATATTCCAGAGTCCCTTCCCCCCTTCAAAAGAGACACACACAAATTCCGAGTTGGGACTTGAACTTGGCCTACAGTTCCCACCCCAAAGAAACATAACACTTTAAATAAACTAGGCACTTTCTATTGGGACACCAGAACACTTGGTCAGTGTTAGATTGGCCCATTAAAGAGGATATCCACAGAATTAAGCTAGTAACGGAAATGATTATTTTTCACGGACAATTTTTAAATGAGAAATTATCAGTTGAACTCCTGGGCTGGCTAAGACGCCTTAAATAATCACAGGATACCCACACTTATCTGCACTCTCCAGTTTGGCTACACAACCTCCATGAGAAACATGGAACTCCTACCACACTGATGGCTGAAATGCTGGGCTAAAGGGTTTGGATTTTCATTCATAAACTCCCTCTGGTTTCTGATGTCTACCTCCTCGTTCTCAGGAAGGAGAGAAACCTGTAATGTCTGAAGTCCATGTGTAAACTACCAGAGTAGCATTAACTCAAAGAAAATGAAGTTTTAAAAACAAGAGCTCCTAAGATACTGGCAAATGTCTTAACTTCTATGGTGGTTACACAGATGTTCACTGCATAATTACCTTTAAATTTTACATATTTTATACAGTCTTCGGTACAGATGGTGTATTTCACAATTTAAAAGAAACAAATGGAGATAAACATTAACTTTGAAGTTGACTAGACAGGTCTATAATTCACTTATTTCACTGTAATTACTTAGCTTCTCTAATCCCAGGTCATATTAGATGTGTAACACATTGTAAAGTCAAACAAAATCTACTACGATGAAGGTCTCATTATTAATGCGGTAGTCTGGAAAGAAATATTTTAAGATACTAAAAAAGAAGAAAGCTCTGAACTAACAGCAAAGTTATTGATGAGGAGTCCTTAACAAACTTTAATGGGATCATAATCTTTTAAAAGCATAGAATGTTATCAGCAGACAAGCTAGGAATTCACCAAGTTGTGAACACATCCCCAACGTTGAATACTTCAGTATGGGGTGAAGAAATGGGGCCAGGGAAGGAAGTAGTACGTGTACACTCACCGCTCCCTAATGGGAATGTATTACTTCTAAATTAAAACAAAAACAAAAACAAAAACCAAACAAAAAAACCACACAAACCCTGTGAAAGCTGTGTATTACCACACCAGAAGTCTCTACTAGGGAGGTAAGATTATGAAAAGGGATGCCTTTCAACCTTAATCACAACCGAGCTCTGCTGTGTTTGGGCTCCTCCTGGGCACCTATAAAACACTACTCCATGTATCTACTTAAGAAATAATTCATTTAAATGTCTCTAACCCTGTTAGACCACAAACTAGAGAACAAAGAGCCATGAACAGTCCTATTTCAAAATGCATTTATTCTACTTAGATACCAGAGGAAGCCCATCATTATTATACTAAGGCACTCTTGGGAATTGTGTGTACTCTAAATCTACCAATTCAAAGGAAAAATTGGGACAACAGCCTATTTCCTCTTTCTTTATACTTAACTATTTAACACTTCATGGACCAATTTCCGAAAAAGTAAACACTGGTTAAGTCCTTTCTAATGGGTAACTAATATGCTGAGTTGTTCTTTTAAGACATCATTTCTACAATAAGACAGTGGTAATCACGTTACTGGTAAGAATCTAATTGGATGCACAAGGCAGCCTGATCGTTTGACTTACCAGGATATTGTCTGGCTTGATATCTGCATGTAGGATATTGCATCTTTTAAGGAGCTTTAATGCCAAGAACAACTGCTGACTGTAGGATCTTACAGCTTTAATATGAAGACCAACATCCTTACCGTATTTTTTTAACACCTCTCGTAAATTCATACTTTTAGGAGAGAAAAAGAAAAAAAAATCACAAAATTAGGGGTGAAAATGGAAATAAAAAAGGCAAAAACATGTTTAAGTATAAAGTAAAATCAAATCCAAAATACAAACTAAAATTAAAGTTCTCTGTTCAAGAGCCCTCCCAGAAATTTAATAAATTACGCTGAAATGAGAGCACATGAACCTGTGTGTATATAAGACAATTTTCCAATAAAACTCAATTTTCAAAATAAATAGAAGGGAAGACATACAATGCCAAAATTCTTATTGATTTTAGAATGGGTTTATATTTGAAAGCCTAAAACCAAAGCTACACTTTTGAAGATCAAAATTGTTATTTCTACTCCACTACTTCCATTTCTTTTTATTACATTGTGAGAAATCTCTCTGTTGAGCTGAAGGCTACATGAGGTTAGTGCCTGACATATAGTACATGGTCGATGAATGTTTATACATTAATGATTGCCAAAAAGCTAGCTCTTAACCAAAAGTAAAAAAGAAAACCAGAGCTAACTGGAAAAAATAAACACACAGAAATCTGTCATGGCGTTTATCTAAATTTTTAGCAATGTACAGGTTTGACAGTGTACCTACCTTAGAGGCTCAAATACGAGACAGAGATGCTGTTTGTGATAAAAGTGTCTGAAGAGTCGCAAACAATGAAATTTGTCATCAGGATCAGCATCATTAAGTTTTTTCAGGAATTCTAGTTCTTTTAAGCCAGTTTTTTGCCTGAAAAGAAAAATAAGCTTACTTCAAAACTGAATGCAGCATTTAAGAAAACTAAACAATATTTTCTAGTATCCAGTCTCATCTATCGCAAGTGATACCTTATATTTCTAAAGTACCAAGAGCCAATCTGTTGAGGAATGACAAGTGTCTATGTCATTCACACAGTACTTTACACTTCCAAATATTGTTTTCATGGCACTTATTTCCACAATAATCAACAGAAAGAAACACTGGAGGAACAAACTCACCTTGCTTTAAGGAAATTCAATGTTGCATATTTTATTTTCAGGGAGGGGGGGATGAAGAGGGAAAGAGAGAATTCTAAGCAGGTTCCACGCCCAGCATGGAGCCAGACACGGGGCTCAATCTCACAACCTTGAGATCATGACTTGAGCTGAAATCAAAAGTTGGATGCTCGACAGACTGAGCCACCCAGATGCCCTCAATCTTTATATTTTTATTTTAAAAATGTCTTGATGTAAATGCTTTAACAAAAATGGAACCACACTAAGAGTCAAAGAATGGATGTCTTATCAAATACTAACATTTGATTTTCCTCTAAAATTCTAGTTCTAGGGATCCCTGGGTGGCTCAGCGGTTTAGTGCCTGCCTTTGGCCCAGGGCGTGATTCTGGAGTCCCAGGATCGAGTCCCTCCGTCGAGCTCCCTGCATGGAGCCTGCTTCTCCCTCTCTCTGTATGTGTCTATCATGAATAAATAAATAAAATCTTAAAAAAATAAATAAAATAAAATTCTAGTTATAATTTGTCAATAAGCCATATTTTTTAAATGACTTTAAAATATTTTCTAAGCCTAGGGCAGATGAAGATGTTGATATACATTATAACTGTTCTTTCTAATGTTTTAAAGCCAATGGCAAGTTGACTTTAACATCAGCTCAGTGTGTGGTACAGACTGTACTTATTAAAACTTATGGGTATGACAATTACTTCTATTTTACAAAAGACCAGGGGCAACAGATTCAATACCAGACTTGTCATTTTATAACTGCAATACTTACAGACTGTGTTAACTTTTAAAAAATGTTCACTTGTGAATATCTGTGTTTTTTGGTTTTATTATATAGGTCTTCTGAACTTACATGAGCTCATTGTTTCTGATGATTTTTACAGCCACTTCTTGGTTGGCTCTTGCATTATCTCTGGCTCGTACAACATTACTGAAGACACCCTGGCCAGTGTAGCCATACACATTGTAACGCTTATCTAGGACTTCACCTATGTTCACACCTATAAAAGTAAATTAAGAAATGGAATTTCGACCATATTAAGTAATTACTTAAAACCATGAGACACACATAATAAATCAAAAAGAAACAGTGCAGTCACTTAAAAAAAATGTGTCAAAGCTCTACTGTGTGCCTGATTTCCTGGACACCACGGAGAATCAAAGACGAGCCTCCATCAGTCACTCTGTCATAATGTGGTTCAAGCTGCATGCCCAGTCCCTATCAACTGAAGATTTTAACATTGAGTAGGGAAGAAACGTGCTCACTGAAGTGTTTCCAACTGTAGTCCTGAATGACAAATACTGCATGACTGGTATCCCAAGTTCCTTGTATGTCGTATTTCTTGGTTTCAGATCAAGACGAAGCAAGTGACATTCCCCTTTCCTCCTGGAGGATTATCTCATAGCTGAAAACAACTTTGAATAGATTTAAGTTGCACATCAAGTCTTTACCTCACTTCTATTCATGAAGCTCCTACGCTGCTTACTAGAATACAACATGGGTTCATGCAACTATTAGATGTGCCAACATTTTAAGTGATGGCACTGTAATGTGACTTTCAGAGCTCTCCAATGTGTGACTGCATCAAGCAATATATTTCCACAAAATGTAATGAACTCTAAAATTAATTAGAACTGTGAACTTACGGTAATAGCCTTCTGCATCTGTCCAGTTATCCCTGAGGTTGGGATTCTCTTTGAAATCTTTTCCAATGCCAGCAGCCCGAAGACGAGCACTCTGAAATGAAGCAGGTGACAACAGAGCGATTTACCTACTAATCAGGCGCTTCCTTTAAAAAGCAAAATGGGCCAAACCAGCTATAATTCAATATAAACATTTTAGCCAATTAAGTCAACTCTTACCATCACCTGTGTAAATGCAATATAGCTAAAAACATTATTACCCAAATCTCACATCACAATAATGATCAGAAAAAAAATTAACCAAGTATCTTCAAAAACTCTTAGGAATAGGACTAGGGCATTATAAATGAAAATAAGAACTTGAAACTTGATCTGGTTTTCCTTTTTCTTTTTTAAAGACTTTATTTATTTATTCATGAGACACACACACACACACACAGGCAGAGACACAGGCAGAGGGAGAAAAAGGCTCTGTGCAGGCAGCCCGACGCGGGACTCGATCCCGGGTCTCCAGGATCACACCCTGGGCTGAAGGCAGCGCTAAACCACTGAGCCACCCAGGCTGCCCTAGATCTGGTTTTCTATTGCTTTTAATAGACAAAGGAGGACAAAAATTACAGAAGGGCACTCAGTTAACCAGTGTTCAACTCTCTCCCCTACCAATTTCCGTATTTCTTTCACTGCTTTGTCCACGAAACATCCCTTGGCTTCTCTTCCCATATACCCATGAAATGTCACTGGCTGCACTACGGTTTGTGTGGGAAATTAACAGTATTTAGCACTTCTGAAGAGTATTACATCACTTTCCATGATACCAAGAAGACCCTGAACCATACATAGTCTAAGCAAGCGATTGGTGCTGATACTTTCAGTGGCTTAAACATCCTGTCATCCTGTCTTAACTTTGTTTTGGTGTTCTTGTAGCAAAAATACATACATTACTTAAGCCAATGACCAGTGTTTTCAGGGTCCTGGACAGATTGCTTAACCCTACTCCATTTTTAATGTTTCTATTTTATGTTTATCCCTCCACTCTCCCTTGCCAAAGCCTCCTTATTTTTTTGTGTTCTCTTGAATTTATAATGAAAATGGTCTCATACTTTTGAATATGTTAAGACTTTTCCAAGAAAAAGTACTGATAAAATAGC
Organism: Canis aureus; assembly: GCF_053574225.1. NCBI lineage: Eukaryota > Metazoa > Chordata > Mammalia > Carnivora > Canidae > Canis > Canis aureus. The sequence continues at coordinate 22,373,448 of NC_135647.1, forward strand.
TTTAAAAAAAAATTTCTTAACCCCCTTCCTTGTATTAACATTCCCAACTCTTCAGTGAGTGTATTAGTATCCAAATCCTAAATTCTCAATCACCTACAATATCAAAGCCCAAAGTGGACTCTCTTCTAACACAGGCCTAGAAAGTACTGACATCTTATCTCAGCTAACTAAGCACCCCCACCGCCATTTGTAAATCCAAGAAAAAATTTCAAAACAATAACTACAAAAAAAACCCTACATGTTTAAATCATTTGTTTTTCTGAAGCTCTCAAATTATTCTGCTATACTCGTTTTTAAAATCTTGACCTAATTTTACACTTAAAAAATGTTGTGACACTAGTACAAAGAGTTTTCAGATACACCTCAGACTGTCCAAATGTTAACAGTTATTAATTTGCTTTATCCTTCTCTATATACAACACACATACTTAGTATATATTTTTAATAGCTCTGTTTTTATGACTTTAAAAGTTACTTACATCAAAATAGGCAGCAAACATATCATCAGATTCTGTAAACATATCAGGTGCCAAGAGCTTCTTTTGAGATGAACCTTAATGGAAAATAACAGTAATATTTGAAAAATGAAGGGATACGAATTAAAACACAAATAAGTCATCAACGTAAATCATTAGCAATTCATACTTTCCCCCCCTTTTGTACATCAGTTTTTCATTAACCAACTTAAAAGTCACTTTGTAACACTTTATATAAAGCTATCTATTTTTTACTAAAATAATGCATTTTAGAAAGCTGAAAGACCTAATGGCAGTATTTTCTCCACTGTTAAATATGCTAATAGCTAAATGATTATGTATTAAAATCAAAGTTCCTCTTTAAAGTATTTAATTTCCAAACTGCAACTCAATCTCAAAAAGTTAATACTCCCATTATAGATCTAGATCTGTATATATTTCTCCCCTAAAAAGTCCAATAACCCCAGAGAAAAACTGGGCAAAATAAAAGGAGCTAAAAAAAAAAAAAAAAAACCCAGGCAATGGTTTTAAGCATATGAACCTATACCCAATCTCATGTATAGTAAGGGAAACACAAGTTAAAATTACTATGAAATACCATTTCTCTTTTGAGACAGGCTAAAAAACCTGAAAGCATGATAACATTCTGGTAACAAGGCCCTGATAAACAAGTATTCAGACATTACTTGGGAGGCAACCGTACAAGCCTTACAGAGTAAAATTTGTAAATATAGCAAGATTATATTCATCGGATACAGCAACCCCGATTCTAGGAAATCATCTTAAAGACACCATGGTGAACATTAAAAAAATGACTTAATGTGCAATGCTACTGTAATTAATGCTCCAATGAATAATCAACAAGTGGATACAACACAAACATCCACTCTTAGAAGACAGAGTGAATAAACCTTGGTATACTGATTACACTGGAATAGCACATAGCTGTAAATAGGAATGAAGATCTTTTCATACTGATGAGTTTGTCTATTTTTGTGTGTGCTTGTCTAGGCAGCATACAACACACAGATGTGAAAGACATTTTAATAATCAAACAGAAAATTCCTAGAAATCAAAAGCAAACAAAATAAACCTAAATCTATCTGGTGTGTAGTATAACCATACAGAAGTATTTCACATGAATTTATACCTTGGAATGTATCCCAAAAAGAATCATTACATTTTCAATTTGCATTCACTACATTCAATATTGGTGATTATACTGAAAATTATGTACATGAAAGCCTCAAAATAATCTAAATAATCATGTTATTAGGAATCATGTTTTTCACTATAAAAGAAATAGGAAATCAAAGAAGTTAATAAAAACCCTATAATCTTAAGTTCGAATTGGCAATTTTTCAGTATGAACCTCCTCTTTCCAAAAATATATGTATATCCTAGCTTTGAACTGAAAAGTCCCATGAATGATGAACACACCCTAAGTGCCTTGTGAAGTCTAAATGGCATTTCTTATTAAATGGAACCAGGGTTTCACGGAGCAATAGCTGCTTCTGTTCTGGGATAAGATATGCACAAGGTGACTTGTGGTATCCTACAACATGGTAGAACAGGGAGTTTGCAAACTACAGAGTGGGGGCAAATCTGGTCCCTTGCTTGTTTTTATATGGTCTATTTTTACATTTTTAAAGGTTATGGGGAAAAACATAAGAATATTTTGTGACATGTGAAAACTATATGAAATTTAAATTATGGTGCCCACATAGTTCTGGGAATGCAGCTGCTTCTGCATTACGACAGCAGTTTGGTAGTTGGAACAGAGAAAAAAAACAAATTACGAAAGCCTAAAATATTGACTGACTTTTCACAGACAGTTGCCAACCTGTCCTAAAAAGAAACATATTAATACCAATAAATCCCATAGGATGTGGATCAAAAGCATATTAGAAACCAACTTAAAGGGGCTCCCTCCTCATCTCAGTTGGAGAGAGAATTTAAGTACATAATGATACCAAATAATAAAAACCTGACAAAAGCCACCTAAATCTCACTGGTCATCTCTGGAGGTTGTTAATGTACCAATACTATTTTATACTAAGTATTAGTCAATAAAAGCAAAATAATCAAGCATTTATCCCAACTTTCCCGTACAAACCATCTCTCTTGGGTAATCAAAGAACAGAAACCTCTTCTTTTATGGAATTACAGCTAACCATTCAAAAGGAATAATGGACATTTAAGAATTACCACTTCAGAGTGTGCCCACCTACCCTCAACCCCTGAGAAATAATGGATCTAAGTAATGATCACCAATGGCTGCTGAAGCTGCCAGGTCAACAGCTGAAGGGAAACTTCATGTGAGACAGATGTGATCATCTTATCTAAACACAAAGTCTCAACATCAATAAAAATAGGACAAGCACACACCACAAACCACCTGATGTGATGCAAGTACACACCACCATTTATGCAGTATTCTTGCCAAAAAAATTAACTTAAATCTACTCAAGTCTTTAACACTTTTATTCGATTCAAGAAACACTGAGATAGAGGAAATAAGATAAATGATGCAAGAATGTGGCAAAATCAGAATGGAAAGAAAAGTTTATGGGACACATGGCCCGAGTTATCTCCACAAGTATATGGAAAGAGGGGGAAGAGAAGGATGAGAATAACTCTTAAAGACGGAGATTAAGAGATATGTGCATCTTATTTGGATTTTGATTTAAACCAATTATAATTAGAAAGACATTAAAAAATGATCAATTATTTAGATATAAGTAGTGTTTTTTTTATTTTTTAAAGATTTTATTTATTTAGAGAAAGTGTCAGCAGAGGGAAGGGAGAGAAGTAAAGGAGGATCTTCAAGCAGACTCCCGGCTGAGTGTAGAGCCCAATATGGGGCTTAGTTCCAGGACCTTGAGATCAAGACCTGAGCAGAAATCATGGTTGAACACTTAACTGGACTGAGCCACCCAGGCACCCAAGAACTGTTTTTGTTGTCGTTGTTAAAGTCCTTATCTAGCAGAGATACAAAATGAAGTATTTATAGATGAAATGAAATCATGGCTGGGATTTGCTTAAAATACTCTAGCAAACAAAACAGAAGGCAATGACATTTTTTTTTTTTTTTTTTTTTTAAAAGAAGCTCTATGCCCAAAGCTGGGCTTGAACTCAAACTCAAGATTAAGAGCCACATGCTATGACTAAACCGGCCAGGCAGCCCTGACGGAAGGTAATGAATACATGGGATTCAGTATAATACTGTTTAGGTTACGTCAACTAGTCAAAAACATTTATAGGGAACATTTAATATTGTTATTATCATAAGACTTAGCAAGGGCAATGTTTCTAATCCTTTCCATATTTCCCCATCCTAAAACAATCTTTCATTATTTACAGAACTAAAAATTCAGAAAAAGAATGGTCCAAATAGAAATCTAACTTACCATTATTCTGTTCAACGGTCATTAGATTATGCTTGGCTTTTACTGAGGCCTCAAATGTATCAACATTTTCTCGTTCATACTCTTTAACATCAGCAGCTACCCTTTCCAGAATGTCATCTGGAGAGGGTGACCGTGTACAGGTACTGCTCTGGGGACTGCTTGGTTCAGATGGCACAGACATATTGCTATCTTCAGCAAGATATTTATATTTCTGTAACAAAAATACAACATATTATTTTCATAAAATCCAACGCATATTTGCTAAGAGGTATTGCACTGAAAAGAGTGTAAATGTTAAAAATTTTAAAAAGGTACTGATGCCTTGATTGAATCAGATCCGCAATCCCTTACATATAACTCCAAAACTCACAAAACTCTGAATAAGTTTTTCTATGTTTGGTGCACACTCCTTAGGAGACAAAGCCTCACCTAATAGATGTGAAACTATTTATAGTCTTTTTTTAAATCTCCCCCATTGTGAACATAATATGCCTCACTGCAGAAACACTAATGTGTTTGATAATGGGGTGCTGTTCCTGTTCTAGACCCCACTAGTGGGGCTAAATAATATACATAGATGCACCATATTACCTTTCTAAAATTCAAATAGTTCTGAGTTCTGAAGCACATCTGGCCCCAAGGGCTGGAGATAAGGGATTGTGGACCTGGGCAAGAACAAAAAAAGATTCAACCAAGTCTCTAGGGATATCAGTCTAATAACAACAATTTCATCAGTGCCCCAGAAAAGTGTTTATCTGAAACTCCAGTTTTGGCCCATATCCTCTGGTGATTCAAGTTCTTTCCTTTCCTCTGACCCACCAGTGCCTGATTTATGATTTGCTATGTATATGTAGGGGAGCTGGCACATCTCTTCTTTCCTTCTGTCTGCTGTCTTCCTTATAGGACCTAAACATTTTTTCACTTCTTCCAGAATGTGTTCTCAACTCCATCACTCACCCTGCCATTATTAGGAGAAAATTTTACACTTTACAGGGACTGCCATCCACAAAGGATCTAATGGCCATGGCTCTATCTCAGGATGGCCAAGATGTAACTGATAATCTATGAAGGCAGGTAACCTGATCATTAAATGACAATACAAAGATCTATGTACAATACCCCTTTCTCCACCCCATTTTCTTAATTACCTACCTCTAAACTACTTTTTAAATTACTGAGATGTTCTATTTAAGCAATCACATCTACACAAGGAAATGTACTTTTTTTAGTCATTAAAATGCCCCCCCCATAGAAAAAGGCATAATTTTTTGTGAAACAAAATTCCTCCAATTTATTCTATACTCATTTACGAGGGCTTTCTTAAAAAAAAAAAAGGAAGCTTCAAATGTTGTTAGAGTCCTATATGTAAAAAGGGGCAAGTATTTCAACTTTATTAGGAAATTATCTTTTCAAGTCTCATATAATTTCACATATATGATTTTTAAAGACTTACTCAATTGTTACTAACATCACTTCCTTATTAAAGTAAAAAACCTTTTACTAAGAATAATTGTTTAAGGATTGCTCAAAACTTTAATATCACATACCTGAACAATTGCCTGCCTCTGTATTCTTCTCTGTTCTATTAGAGCTTCTTCATCTTCTTCCTCTACATCAAAGTCTTCAAGGCTTAAAAAAAAAAAAAAAATATATATATATATATTATATATACACACACACACACACACACACACACACTTAATTTCAAACATCCTTAGGGAGCCATAAACCAGAACTATTACATAATTTAAAAATAAAAACTGAAAACACAGGTCATCCACAAGCTCCAGCCTAAGTCTTAAGCCATCTTACTCTTTTTCTCCCGTTTCTAAACTCTCTCAGTTGCCTGGTTTGGAATCCTGGCAACTAATTCAACCTTCCTCTGTCTCATTATTTTCATCATTTGTTTCATGGCACCAAACTAGGGAACAGAAGAAAGATCCTTAAGTTCAAAAGAGTAATCCCTGGCTCTACCATGACCGTGGTATTACTCAAGTCATTTCACTCAGCCAGCCTCAGTTTTAACCCCAACAGATTAAGAGAGTGAGACACACAAGCAACCAGTACCTTCTCTGGGTCACTGGGAAAGCTATGGATCCTTTCCCCATCAAAAACACACATGTAAATTTTCACATGCACTCTGAAGGGGAATGTGACTCTACCTCCCAGACCTGCCTGATTAGTCCCAATTTCTTCCCAAAGAACTCCGTAATCTTTACCATCCCTTCTCGCACCTTTTCTATGATCTGCTATTTTGCTGCAGATGAGTAAGCAAAGTGTATTCTCAAGGTACCAGGATCTATGTTTAACATTCCTCACTTAATTTGCATATCACTAGCTCTGACTGGGCTTTCTTGACCTTAGCACTATTGACATTTTGACAATTCTTCGATATGGAAGAGGGCGCTGTCCAGTATATTAGCAAATGCCGAACAGTATCTCCGATCTCTAACCACAAGATGACAGCCAAAAATACCTTTAGATATTGCCAAAATGTCCTCAGAGAGGCAAATTACCCCAGCCGAGGGCCACTGCTCTAAATTATCTTAGTTCTTGAGATGTTCCATCTAGACAACTAAATTCGCACTAAAAAACATTTCTCCATTAGACAATGAAATGTGTCTGTAGCTTTTACACTGTAACAGACATACCCATTACCAAATAGCCTCAACTGCAAAGTATGTAATCTTTTTACACAAACTAAGAAGTTTAAAAATTCGTATACCACCCCCTGCTCCTCCAACCACTACGAAACTGCTAGTCAAGATTGCTAGGGCTATTTAACAGATCTGTTGTCCCTAACAAAAATGAAGAGAAGGCTCATGATATTCACTCCAGTCCAACTGAAACCTCTAAATTCAGAAAAGCATGACCTCTGTCACATAACCTATAAGATATGCACAAAAAATTAACTTTCAAATTCAAGACCTAATTAATAGATTCACTTACAACATCCAGGTGGAAATCAAAGAATTTCAGGTCAAATAGTACTTGTCTAAATTGGAAAAAAAGGAAATTATGGGATATTCCATTCTTACTTATCATCAGATGAAGATTCTTGTTCAACTTTCATTCCTTCTGATAGACTTCCTTTAAATTTATCTTCCTTTACTTTGCTTCTGCTCCTACGTCTACGACCACCCCGTGATCGAGACCGCCTTCTCAAGCGTGACCGGCTCCTCCGACCTCTGTCCCTATTTTGGGGAAAAAAACTTATATATATATATATACACACATTTAAAGTACAAGGTGGGGAAGCTGTGGGTGTGCTGGGGGCAGGAGTATACAGCAACTTTCCGTATTTTTCCAAAGCTCAATTTTGCTGCGAACCTAAAACTATTTTAAAGATGAAATCTTTGGGACACCTGAGTGGCTCAGCGTTTGAGCATCTGCCTTGGGTTCGGCGTGATCCCAGGGTCCTGGGAGGGAGTCCCATTTCAGGCTCCCCGCAGGAAGCCAGTTTCTCCTTCTGTGCATGTCTCTCTCTGTGTCTCTCATGAATGAATAAAAATAAAATCTTTAAAAAATAAATAAATAAAAATGAAAATTTTTTTAAAAAGTTAATTAAAAATTTAAAGTAAAATAATGTATCAGAGAGACTGGAGTAATCAACTTAATTGAAGGTAACTAAAACACAGTTATTGTTCTTACTGGACTGTGAAAGGGGCACAAAAGAACTTTGTGGGCAATGGAAATGTTCTTGATTATGATTATGGGACTATGTGTTCATCAAAACTCATGTAACTACACCAAAAAAGGGTGAATTTAGTTTATGTGAATGTTTCAATAAACCAATATATATATATATATATATATATATATCACCAATAATAAGGTATAGAAAAGAAACGTGACAAAAAGTCTAATTATTTTGGTCTTCAGACATTTTTATAAGTGCATAAAGGTCTTGCCTCATGTTAAACAAAAACTATTATAGCTCAAGAATTAAAGGCAAAGTTTATGTTAGAAAGATGCTGTGGAACCTCCAAACAGAAAAGGCTGCTAAGTCTAGAAGGAACTGGCAAACTCTGTTAATGTCACATCTGACTACCTTGCTTATGTCACATTTCTCCAAAACCCTTACTAAAATGACATGAAAAGAACAACTGAAAAGAAAATCCTCAGGCAAAGAGACTGGGAAAAACTATGACAGCAGAAATGTCAAGAACATTAACAAATCAAATCTAAATATTAGTCCAACAAAATCAGACAAAGTAAATAAGAAACAAGTAAATTGCATGCCACAAAACCCAGGAAATCCTCAAGAATTGGAGACACCATATTCTGCTGGATATGTGAGGTAAAAGCTAAAAAGAACTGGTTGAAAGTCTTTAGAAATAGGCTCTTGTATACTCCCTTTTCTAACTCAGTAGAAAATACTAACCATCTCCCTTCACATTCTGGCAGAGTACTTAAAATTTATTTTATTGAGAGGTGTCGGTTGTTATAAAAACTGACCCAGGTAGCAGGGAGGCACAGTCCTGAACATGAAAGGATTAAGCGGAAGTCTACTTTATGAAGAACCATAACTCTCCTGGCAGCCATGTCAATGTTCTCCAGCAGATGAGAGGATTCTAGAAAACCGCTAGCCCAAAAGAAAAGAGCTTCAGTCATTGATATGCTAAAGAGATTTAATCACACTGAAGTGATACCCACTAATCCACAAATTCTACATTCTCAGAATGAAGAAAGCTTCCATTCAGCTTTCTCAGCAGCTAAGTTTTAATTGAGAATAGGCAACAAGAAGGACCCAGCTGTTTGAATGAAGTCCTCAAAAAGGTAAAGGAACAGCAAAAGGGATCTGGGAAGAAACAAAGTACAGGTAAAAAGAACTATCAAGAATAAAAACTCCCAAAAATAAACTCATTACCATCTTTGAGATGTTATTTCTATAAAACATGAGTAAAAAGGCATATAAAAAATTAAACAGCCGGTAAGTCTTAGAAATAAAAATACAGAAGCATAGGAGAAAAAAAAAATCAATAGAAAGGAAAAATTCAGACAAAAAGTAGAAAAGGACAAACATAAAAGATGACTGTGGTGGGGGGGAAACCAGTGGAATATAGAAGGCCCAATGGAGGGAGGGGAAGGGGGAGAAAATAATGGGCAGGAAAGCAAACAAAAACAAAAACAAAAGAGAGAAAATTTACCAGAATAGCTAGCTATCATCTTCCTGCTTTAAAAGGGCCTATATAGTGCCCAGCAAAATCAATGGAAAGAAAAGAACCATGCATCAAGGCACATTATAGCGGAATTCCAGAATGTAGAACATTTATTATAAAAGGAGAGGAAAAGAGAAAAATTAAGTCCTGTAAGAAATGCCCAAGCATCAGAATAGGACACTGGGCACCTTCCACTCAGGTCATCACCTCAGGGCCCTGAGATGGAGTCCTGCCTTGTGCCTGCTTCTCCATCTCTCACTCTTACTTATGTACGTGTCAAATAAATAAATAGATAGCACTTCTCAATAGCAATATTGGAAACTAAAAATCAGTGAAATAACAATTTCAAAATTCTTAAGAAGAAATGATTTCAACCTGCAATTCTATTCTTTGACAAATCAAATCAGCAATGAGGATTAAAAAAATAAAATAAAAAGGCTTTTAAGAAACAAAGGTCCCCCAAAGTGTCCTTTCCATAGGAAGCTATCAGAGATGCATTAACAAAGCAAGGAAGTAAAACATGAAGATGCTGCATACAGGGAAGGGAACCACAAAATAAGACAGAAACAATGGAATACTCAGAGGACAGAAAAGGGAAAACAAATTCTACAATGATGGTAATGAGCAGGCCTATCAGTCAGTCTGGAGACAGAAGGCTAGAAGCATTAGCTTGTCCCCTTCCTGTGACTATCTGCTCAGCAATGAGCAATATTGTACAAGATCATAATAACTGTAACTGGAAGCAGAGAGAAATGTGATCCAATTAGGTAGAAAAGAAAGTGTGAGGGGTGGGATTAAAAAAAGTAATTGTTGGGGCACCAGGGTGGCTCAGTTGGTTAAGCATCCAACTCTTGATGTCAGCTCAGGTTTTAATCTCCTGGTTTTGATTTCAAGCCCCACATGGTGGAGCTTACTAAAAAAGAAAGAAAAAGAAAAAAGAAAGAAACATAATTTTCCAAAGTAAGAAATAGATAATACGGCAATAACTTCAAAAATTTAAACATATACCACCTCAGACAAAGCCCTTCAAGAAATCTAGTATATGAAAATACTCAGATGATGTCAAGATGTACTCACTGGTTGGAATATAAGCCTTTGGAGTGCTGTCTTTTTAAACTACATTCATGTATTAGTTCAATTAAAAAACATTAAAAAATTGGCATATGAAGTCCATTTATATTTGAGTGAAAATATTTAACACACGGGGCACCTGAAAGGCTTGAGTTGATTAAGTGGGGAGTCTTTTGAGGTCTTCTCCCTCTTCCTCTGTCCCTCACCCAACTTGTGTATACACTCTCTCTAAAATAAATAAGCCTTAAGAAAAAATATTTAATGCATATATTTTTAAATGATTCCTGCTTCACAAATCAACACTTTGATTAACCAACTCCCTTTATGTGCTTCACGTAAAATGGTTTCTATTCTGACTTAAACAAGTGTTTTGCCCAGTCTTTCACAATTACTGAGGATATCATCTTGAGTTAGGTTTGTTCTAAGGGAACCAAATATAAATTAATAGAAAAACAGACACAGTATTTGCAATTACATAATGCCAGGAAACTGGGCTACTTATTTATTACCTTCTGATCTACCCTGTTTAAAAAAAAAAAACCAGTAAGCATCGGTCACCTATTTAGCTTAAGAAAGGGAAAAAAGCATTCCCCCTTTAAAAGACTGAGTTTTCAATTAATGCTGATTTATTTAAATTTGAAAGAAACATCTATTAAAGAAAAACCAGTGTGTGCTTGTGAAATATCACACTAGTAAAAAGGAAACTACACAGGATCACAGCTACAACTTTTCAGAGAAAAATGATCTTTAAGAAAACCTACCAACTGAGCTAATACAAAGCTTCAAAGCACACAGTTTAATAAATTATAAGGTCAACATATGTAACATATCTCTACCTCCTCCGTGGAGACCTGCTTCTTCTCCTCGGTGACCTACTACGTCTGAGTGGGGAACGAGACCGTCTTCTAATAGGAGATCTACTTGTCCTTCTTCGGGTCGGAGACCACCTATTGAGTGGGCTTGCATCTTTTGATCTTTCACGTCTACTGAGGAGATCATCTCGAGGTCGTGTTCTTAAGGGGACCAAATACAAGTTAATAAAAAAAATACATCGAATTAATGAATTTGTTTTGCATATAAAGGACATCTTAAGAAAGGGTACACTAACCTGAAGACAGTATGCACATATTAACATGTTTTTTTAACAAAACTTGAATTCAGAAAATCACAATGACATTTTGGTATTATGGTACGCACATAGTAAAAGGTCTACTTCCTCCTTCCCACAATTTGAAGAATTACAAAGGTTATTCATGTTGTTAAAGCCACGGATTCTAATTCCAGATAAAACTTGCCTAAGGGACAGTACTCCATTTCCTCAGTTTGAAGACTGTCCTCTGCCTAAATTTTGACATTTTTGCAATATAGTGTCTCATTTTTAATATATTACATATAACAGCATCTTACAATCAATGTTAACCTTAAAACAGCAAATGCATGTAAGGGATTAGAGAAAGGGACAGTCCATCTAGTCCAGGATATATGTATTGGTATATCCTTCCTAGAAAGACATTTGACAATACTTTATAAAATGTAAATGCACATTACCTTAGACTTTGCAATTTCACTTCTATGCATCTATTCTATAAAGAAACTTCACATATAACCAACGGACATCTTTGCATACAATTGTGAAAAACTGGAATCAACCAAAATTTTCATGTTTCTGCAAGGGAATGATCAGAGGTGACCCCTGAACATGTAGTTTTGAACAGCGTAGGTCTACTTACAGGCAGATTGGTTTTTTTTTTTTAACACAATACAGCACTGTAAATGTATTTAATCTTCCTTATGATTTTCTTACCTCTAACTTACTTTCTTTTAAGAATACAGTATACGATACTACAGCATACAAAATATATGTTTTCTAAGGATTCCAGTTAGGAATAGGCTATTAGAATTATGTTTTGGAGAGTCAAAAGTTATAGGTCCATTTTTGGCTGTGTGGTAGACCGGCACCCATAACCCCTGTGTTGTTCAAAACTCAAATGCATTACTGTGTATCTGTACTGTGAAATACGGTGCTGCTATATAAAGAGCTAAAAAAGATGTTTATGGTCATAGAAATGTTTCATAAAATAAAGCAAATCACATGTTAACATGTAAGACTCCACTTCTATAAGTAAGAACATTCATATAAACTGTATTTATGTCCATAAAAAAAAAAAAAGGCTAGGAGGACACAATAGTATGACTGGTAGTGGAGGGCTCAAAAAGGAGAGATTTTACAGGCTTTTGCCTATCTGAATTTCCCTTTAATTAGTATCTTTTCTGTAAGCAAAAAAAACTTTGTTTCATATATTCAACTCTAGTCCTTAATAAAAAACTGCTCAGAATTTCCTTTTCAAATGGAAAGCAAATTGAAACAAAGATCGTTTAGAAACACTTTAGAGAACATAATCAGCAACACTAACAACTCAATTTAGAAAGCTAAAGGAAACGAAGAAGGGGGCCATTTAATTACAGTGTCATAAAAAGCAAGAGTATTTAAGACACAGCACTTTGAAAACAGCATTCTTGAAATTTTTCAGAAAATAATTTAAACTTCAGGGTCATCTTGCATTTATACTTACACACAATACGTGGCTAGGAATTTGTATCTTTACATAGTATAAGCCAACATTCTTTTAAGCTAAACTTGGCTAATTTCACATGTCCAATTATTCAACATAGAGATTCTAAAAAAATCGTTTCTAAAGCAGTTTAAACAATTCCCACTCACTCTGCTAAAATCCTTCATGTGCCTTAATCACCTATTAGTTATATGATGCTCAGTAAACTAAATAATCTCTCAATCTAGTTTCTCATTTATAAATTGAATAGGAGAATCACTTCGCTTTATGAGAGAAAATCACGAGAATTTGAGAAAAAAACCCAATGGGGTAAAAGTATTATGCAAATGTGAATTATTACTATTATTGGTAAAAAAAAATAAAAATCATTTCTTACACACTATACTTCTTCCTAAACTTAAGCCTTAAACAATGAGATTTATGTAAAATAATTAGTAATAGAAAAAGATGTCCACATTTGCTTTAAATTTATTTTGGGTGCAAAAAAGATTTGGTAGTCCCAATTTATATTAGAATTCAAAATCATGCCAATTCAAAAGAATGGACACATCATAATCCTTAAATTGATACCTTTTTTTTAAAGTTAAAAATTTCAGCTTATACTGTAATAATCCTTGCTCTAGAAATTCCCCTCACTTCCCATAAATGGGTATACATAGATTCATCAGCCAAATCACTTGGATTTAAAGGAGTGTTTCTGTATATCGGATACTAAGTCAATAACTTAAAAAAAAAAAAAAAAAAAACCACACTGATTCTGTTACCAAGTCCAATATTTGTAAATCCCTTGGTCAAGTTTCTCATTGAAAAAAGTACAAATATTAATATAGTTAGTGGATAGGATCTACCTAAAACCATAAAACTCTACTTAACATCTTAAGATTGATTATACTACCTCATTTCTTGTCCACAAGTTCTAGTTTCTTCTTTTTAAAATATAGTGCATTGGTAAAAAATCACTAACATTCTAAAAACAAGTTACCTTGGAGAAGAAAGTCGTCTCCTTTCTGGTTCTCTTCGTTTTCTTTCCAAGGATCGGCTCTTGGCTCTTCTCCCAGGAGACAGAGTTCGGGAAGGTGATTTGCTCTGCTTAGACCTTCTATCATTTACAAGTGGAGATCTACTTCTTCTTGATTTATCCCGTTGTTTTGGAGACAAACTTCTTCTTTTAGGACTTCGACCAGGTCTTCTACTGGGTGACCGATTTTCTTTCCCAGAAGAAGCGTCTTTAGAGGGAGATTTAATTGGCTTCTTTTCTTTATCTGTGTCAGATCGTTTTGATTTTCTCTCTTTGGATCGTGATCTTCTGTCTTTGGATTTACCTCTTAAGTCAACTGGGGATCTGGATTTTTTGCCTCGATCACGACTTCTGCTTTCATTTATAATTGGGGATTTTTTTCTATCTTTTGATCTACTTTTATCTTCAATTTTAACTTTGTCATCAGGAGGAGACCTGGCCTTCCCAATTTTCTCTTGAGATCGCCTTCTAAGGGTAGGAGATTTTGATTTTCTTGCTTGATCTTGAGACTTACTTCTCTTGGATGGACTTTTAGACTTTTTCCTCTCCTTTGACTTGCTCCTAGTTGTCTTCTCTTTAACTATTTCAACACCACCCTTACTTTTCTTTTTATCAGACCTATGTCTAGTCCGTTCTTTGGATCTGCTTTTACTTCGCTTTTTTGTACTATTTTTATTGTCCATAAGTTCAAGTTTACCCCCCTTTGTACTTGAAGATCTGGTACTAGACCTATTTCCATTTCTTGCTTTTTCATGAATCTCCCCCTCTTCTTCAGAGCCAGACTCATAACCTTGCAATATGAGCCCCATCCCAGACTGGACCTTTCCTTCCATTAACTCATTATCAAGTTCAGCTTTAATCAAGGCTCTCTGTTTTTCCAAGTCTTCCAGCAAAGCTAAATCATCAAGTTTAGTTCTTTTAGCTGGAGACATACCTTCTTTGTCAGAAGCATCAATAACTTCTTTTCTTTTGTGTTTCTTATGTTTATGCTTATGTTTATGTTTTTTATCCTTGTCTTCTTCTGAGGAATGTTTATGTTTCTTATGTTTACTTCTGTGTTTATGTTTCTTTTTTTTGTGACGACTGTGCTTATTTTGAGACTGGTCTTCTGATACTTCTCCATTTTCTTCATTTACACTCTTTTCGGAATTATCAGCATCTTCCATCCTATAAATGTATCAAACACATTTCAAAATTATATCATTTATCAAGTGTTTAGTCGCAACAAAATAATAATAAAATACATCTCAGTGTAATACACAAAGTTTGTCATTGAAATATCTTCAGAGCAGCTTCAGATATTTTATTAAAAAGACATATGGCAACAACAGACTTAATGATTTAACTTTGTTTCTAATAGTTGAACTCAAATATATAGATTACATACATAGATTAATCTTTAATAGAAAAAATTTAAAAATCAGTACCGTGAAATGTTAATATTGATTTTAATAGTCATTCAGTTACTTGTTTTTAAATCATAATTCCCCACACAGATTTAACATCAAAGACACCCCTCCCCATTTTCTTTTTCCGTAAAACATACTGCAATATGTTGGGAGACTACTCTCTTTCTTCACTTTAGGTTGAGAAGTATACTTTTTCTTTCTAAAATCTTTACAGCCAATATTCAGTTATACCCAAAACAAGCACTCTTATCAGTGTGCACTGGTGGCTGGTTGTTGAGCGTAACATACCCCCAAGGGTTAAAACTTCAAAGTGAGCTGGCCAAGGAGTTAAGACACTCAGCCTGTGGTGGCCACTGAGCAATCATGTGGTACTAGATTCAATCACATCAAAGGGTCTCCTGCAAGTCAACAACAGTCCAATGTCAGCAAAAGCCTGTGGTTCAACTAGTATTTGTTCACTGTGCTAATCTCTTTAAATTTCAAATGAAAGATTAGTTTCCCAAAATATGCTCATATTGATAGGTACCATGCAAATAATAATAATAAAAGTAATTACATCAGAGGGGTAGCTTTTGCTTAAATGTTTGGGCTATGCTGAAATAGTTTATGATTCTAAATTATTTTGCTAAATCCTTACTGTTTATTAATCCCAGGTTAAAGGCTACAACAGCATTATTTAACCCTCTCCTTTAAAATCACTCCATACTAAATCATCACATTCCAGAATATGGGACTAACTCCAGATTTTAAATCATCTGGATGCAGACTATCACACTATTATTGGAGGAAGATATGGATTATTTTGTCAATGTCCTTCAAATTATGTACTCCTGTACTTTTAGTAAATTTATTATTTGTTCTTATTTTAAGAAATAAGGAATTCATTTTTTCCCCCCAAGAGTAAGCAGGGTAGAGGTGGGTGAGGAGGAGCAGAAGGAGAGGGAGAGAGAAAAATCTTAAGTAGGTTCCACACTCAGCATGGAGCCGGATGCAGGGCTCAATCTCTTGATCCTGAGATCATAACCTGAGCTGAAATCAAGGGTCAGATGCTTAACTGACAAGAGCCACACAAGGGCCCCAGAATCAATTTCTTCTAATATATATATACATATACATATATGTGTGTGTGTGTGTGTGTATATATATATATGAAATATATACTCACTATACCACTTAAGGCATTAAGAAAGGTAGCAGGAAAACAAAGATGTACAAGACCAGTATCTACCACCTTCAAGGAAATTACAGTCCAGTGGAAAAGAAAGTCACATGAAACACTGGAAGAATGCAATGATAAAGACCCAAATAAGGGCATTACAGAACACTGAAGATCACCTAGAATCATTCAGAAAATGGTCAAGGAGATCAAAGAAAAACCCAAGCTAATTGTTAGGAAGGGACTCTGAAAGGAGAGAAGGAATGTTTATTGAGAAGGTATGTAGATTATAAAGACTAATACTGTCCTAGAGAATGAGTAAGAAATTAACCCGAAGGGAAAAGAATACTTTACCTAGGAAATAAAGGTGACAAAGGCACAGTTATAAATAGCACACTATAAGCAGATCGGTGTTGCCAGGGATTAAACTTCTGAAGAAACTGGTCTAATAGTTACGATCTCAAATAGACCTAATCCAGGAGATAAAAAGATATTAAACAAGATTCTGGAAGTCAGTAGTTGAGACAGACTTTGAGGCTCACTGGGATCAGAGGCCCAGGATTAGGTTGCTGGATAGGTGGTCTATAAGGATACTGCCATTAGGCAGGAACTGGAAGAGAGGGGTGACACACCCGAGGTACACTTGCAAAGTTGTTAGTTGACAACAATGAGGGGTGTGGAGAACATGAAGAACACACAACTACTACCACAAGGCAAGAGCTTTGGTACTGTGGACTGTGAGAAAGAAGTACTTAAGAAAGCTGCAGAGAAGGCTGTATCTTCTGGTTCAGAGATTTTGGCTTGGACCGACTTCTCTCTAATGGGATACAAAGAAGACAAAGATTGTCTTCTTTGTATCCAATAATCCAATAATCTGGATCATCAAACTTTCTCAAAGAGCTAGAAAAAGTGTGGTATCTTTATGTGAAAAAAAAAAAAACCTCAATATGGTTCTATTATTGAGGGGAGAAGGTGAAATCACAGATTTAAGAAGATACAAAGACCTTTTAAAAAAAAATTTTATTTGAGAGAGAGGGAGAACACGAGCAGGGGAAAGGGCAGAAGGGGGGAGAGAGAGGATCCTTAAGCAGCTGTGCGTAACACGGAGACCAAAATGGGGCTCATTCCAGGACCCTGAGATCCCGACCTGAGCTAAAACTAAGAGTCAGACGTTTAACTGAATGAACCATCCAGGGGTCCTGATACAAAACATTTTCAGTTCTTTATACAGTTCTTTATACAGTTATATCGTCATATAGGTAACCACATCCCTTCCCTTGGCATCATCTCCCATCACACGACCTAAAAAAGTGGTGGTATGTATCTTTTTTCCTGAAACTTAACTTACGGGGGAAAAGTATGAGAAAAACTAAATGAAGCTAATTCGATATATGGAGAACCTGTTTAAAGGCTGAAAATGATTTTCAGGTATATAAAACCTCAGTGGCCAAAGTACACAATTCTAGTCAATAAGCTAAAGGTTAAACTACCTAAAGATCCTCTAATGTGTCTTCAGGAACCAGTCTCCAGAGCCAGACTGCATGGATTCAAATCCTGGGTCCAATACCTACTACTTATGTGGCCTTAGGCAAATTTTAAGATCTGTCTGGTCTGCAGGCACTTCATCTACAAAATGGAGAAAACAGCACCAACTTCAAAGCAAGCTGTGAGGACTGCATGGGTTAACGCGTCATTAAGGCTCATAACAGTGCCAAGCAGAAACTAAGCGCCCCCAAAGTAAGAGATTATTCTTCCTCAGAGACTGGATAAGTAAATTTACTTGCCATGACACTATGGAGCCGTCAGGGCGGATACTAGAACGTTACTTTAAGCAATATGGTCAAAGAGCAAGGATTAAGTCAAGCTAATTGTTCAAATGCTGTTTCCAACATAACACACCTAGCGTCAGTTTAGGCAAGTTACTCCTCCGGGCCTCAGTTTTCTCAACTGTACATATTAGGGAAATAATAGTATTGATAAATCAGAGGCTTGTTGTAGCGGTAAGTTCATGTATAAAATGCTACCAAAGTATTAAAGAAACACCGTATATAGGATAGAGAAGACGAAGTTTCAAGGAAGTTTTAAGGGTCTTCTTGCCTTTGGTCAAACACACATCAAGTTACTGAGAAGGCTAGTATTCCATTACTTGGAAGATGCTTTTAAATGTCAGACCATCTCATTACTCTGTGTGAAACTTGATTATTACTTCCTATCATATTCAGAGTAAAAACCAAATTGTTCACAAGGCCCCACACTATCTGCCCAACCTCCCCTACTACTTTCCTCCCACACTCACTGTGCTTCAGCCACACCACTTTCCCTAACAATAGGTAAATTCCTACCGCAGGGCCTTGATAACTCATACTTGCTGTTTCTCCACCTGCAATGCTTTCCCCACATATGCATTGCTGTTCCTTTGCCTAGCCTCAGGTCTGTGCTCAAATTACTTTCTCAATTTTTTCCCCACCGATTCCTTTTAATAATAATCCTCACCCTACCACACACGTATCCCCTTTCTCTGCTTATTTTTTCCTCTGAAGTAACTGCCACCACCTAATTCTTGTCTCTCCCTGTAACATACGCCCTACTAGAGACGAATCTTAATCTATTTAGTTCACTGCTCAATCCCTAAGGTCTAGTAAACTATCTAACCTATAGTAAGCAGGTACTCAGTAAGCAATCTGTTATGTCAATGAAATGATTTGTACTGGCTAACACATAAAAATTGTATTCATTAGACTATACGGCTGGGCTTATACTGGCTATCCTACACTCATCTCTTGTCAGGAAATATTTTGCTTTTGCTCAGTTATATCTCCAATGCCTCACACTGAATATAAGTATCTGGTGAATGCAACATCCCCAAATGATTTAACTATCTCCCTCCCCAAGAAAAGTCTATTCTTTGAATCCTTTCTAATGCTTCCTACAATTTACAAGTCTTTAAGGCGTTGCAAATCAAAATCCTTAAGAGTTTACCAACAGAAGTAATTTTCTTCAAAAGCAAATCTAGCTTCTAAAACTTCTGAGAATCCAAAGCTACATCATGGTGCCCAGTGCCACTCAAGAGTTATTTCCATGAGCGTCTCTAGTTTCTAATGTAACTTAATCGAAGAAATAAGGACTACATTACTGATGTAGACACTGTAAGGACTTAGGGCCTATTAGTTTAATCTTAATAATTTTAGACTTCTTTTACACTAGTGTTAGCTCACCCTCCTCAATGCAAATTCCATAGGAAATACCAATTGAAGTCAGCAATCAGGAAAACCTGAAATCAATGAGTCAAAGGCATATAACAAGCTTGTGCTAAGGCAGCTAATTTAGGTTCATCAACAACTTTCTTCTAAAATTTTAGGAAGAGGTACCCTTATTAAGAAACTTGATAGTCTTCTTGCATAGCTCCTATTTATAATAAATACAGGTATTTAAGTTCCATATACGTAAACTTACATTTTAGCAGTTACATTTTGCAGTTTAACACTTGCAATTTACACATTCAGCAGGTCTACGTTTAAACTAACGTGGTCTACAACAGGTTTGTTATAAAACAGGACTTACTGAGAATTGAGCAGTATCCTTCAAATCACATTATTTGGAAACGAAGCTGATCTGAAGTGAAGACTATATGTAAGTGTTAACACTATTTCTATCACTTATTTTGTTAAATGTAACAGTCATCCTTCAATGGTCTCTGGGCATCTGGCACAATGAAACAACTTTAAAGACTAATTACCAACCACTAACGTTATTTTAACTTCTCTTTGAATTTTTTTAAAAAAAAGATACTCTTAATGACATCTTATTTGGGAGGCATTCAATTTATGCTTTGGAAACAGAGAATGGTGAGCAAAGTGAATGCCATTACTTCTTTACAAAGAAAGTAATTAAACTCGTTTCTCTGACAACTTCAACTACTTTAATGCAGAATTAATGTAGATGTAAAAATAAGAATGGATCTGAAGGATCCAGTCTTAAAATGAACTCCTCCACCCCTCCTTTTCCAAATCGGGTGTGGAAAATTAAGCTTCAAAGAATTAGAACTGTCACATCAAAAAGATGGACCTTTCTGGAACACTGTAAGTCAATAAAAAGGATTTCAAACCATAAAGGCTATGTTTAAAAGGAGCCACAATGGGGGATCCCTGGGTGGCGCAGCGGTCTGGCACCTGCCTTTGGCCCAGGGCGCGATCCTGGAGACTCGGGATCGAGTCCCACGTCGGGGCTCCCGGTGCATGGAGCCTGCTTCTCCCTCTGCCTGTGTCTCTGCCTCTCTCTCTCTCTCTGTGTGACTATCATAGATAAAAAAAAAAAAGGGAGCCACAATGTACAGTGGGTGACTTACACAGTACCATAGTTAGGAGCAAGGCTCCTGTATTAAGACTACCTGGGTTTAAATCCTGGGCCTGCCACTTAGCGTGACCTTGGGCAAGTTAACTTAATTTCTCTATGCTTCAGTTTAATCATTTGTAAAATACAGGAAATAACAGTATCTACCTCCAGAGGGTCGTTATAAGGATAAGATATTTGCTCAGTGCTCTGAACAGTACCTGGTACTTGCTAAGTGCAAATAAGCAAATGCAGATAAAAATTTAAATGTTTAAAACCATCAAGAGGCTGAGTTAAGAGGATGGACAAAAGTAAAAGCCATTAAAAAGCTAAGTAAGTGTTCGTTATGAAGTCTCGTATTTGAATATGCATGTAAAACGACAAAAGCGCTCCTGAAAAATGAATCTGAACTGTACCTGAAATCAAATAAACGGACACGAGGCTACAGAACTTTGAAGAGACTGCTAGCAATAACAGCTGCACGACATTTGTACCGCACTGGCAGAGGCACAGAAGCCGTGCCACTCTGTCAACTCGATGAGAAACAAAAAGAGGTGAAGTCTAGTAGAAACTTCACAATCCGTCTGCTCTCTTCTAAGTCAAGTTGGGAAGAAACAGGGCCGCCTCCAAAAACCATTAATGAAAAGACTCAGCGTGATTCTCTGAGTAAAGCAAACGATTAAGGAGTCCAGAACTGAATGCACAGCAGTGAAATGCCGGGGAGCCCGTGGCAACAATTTCTCCTCTCCGTCCCCTAGTTGCTGGGAGACCATAGCCACCTCTTATCCTAAAACGAATTTAAAAGACAAACAGGTAATGCTAATTAATGCACAAAAACAGTCGCGGCGTGCACGGTCTTGGAATCCACTCTCTCTTCCGGGGGTTCTTGCGTGAGCCTTCCCAACCCGAACCGGAACGTAGAATAACTGCTCTCGAGCAAAGAATTAAGACTCTGCGGCATTATGCGAGTGACGGGCTCAACTTGGCCCGCAAAGATTCTCGCGTTAGCTTTGATCACAGACCTAGAGCGCTGGCGGCTTGGAAGCAGCTGGGACCTGTTCCCCTCGGGCTCCCAAAGAAGCCCTGCAACCCGAGGCCAAAAAACGTCAGGCCTCAAAAACCAAGAACTTGATCCCGGTCCGCCTCAAGTTTGCAAGTTGGCCCGTCGGCTGCCAAGGGGCGGAGGGGGGACGGAAGCCCCACGGGGCAAGGCTGGCCCCGGCTCCCCAGCTGCCCTTCTCCTCCCTGCAGCCAGGACGAGCACAGGGCCCCGCGCGCACAGCCTCGGGGCTCGCTCTCTGCAGCCGCCGCCGCCTGCAGCCCGGGAGCTCCGCTCGGCCCCGGGGGGGGAGGGGGGGGCACGAAGGCGCGACCGCACAGTGGCGGCAGCCGCCTGGCGCCCGGGACCTGTAGAGGCCGCTCGCGCGTACGCCTCCCGGGGCAACGACGCGCGGCAGGCCGCGGCCGCCTCCGAGCCAACAGCCGCGGCCTCCGGGGCCCGCCCGCCCCACCGCGTACCGCGCGGGGAAACGCAAACTTTGCTTCTCGCCGCGAGGCCTCAACTTTCCCGCCCGCCCGCGCAGGTCCGCGCCGCTTCCCGCCCGGCGGCCCCGGCCTGCCGCCCCGCGCGCCCGCAGACTACTTACTCTGGCTGTTCCCGCAGCGACAGGGTCTCCGCGGCGGCCATCTTGAACTTCCTGACTCCTCGGCGGCGGCGGCGGCGGCTTCCCGGGCGGCGGAGGCTGGCGGAGGTGGAGGAAGAGGGAGCGGCGCCGTCGCGCATGTGCTAACCGCGGAGGGGACCGTGGAGCTCGGAGACCGCTCTAAGAATCCGGATGGAGAAGTGCATCCGGGGACAGGGCGCACGAGCGCCGTGACGCAACTTCCGGGGCGGGGCCTGGGGCGAGGGGGCGTGGCGCGGGCGAGGGGCGTGGCTGCGCGCGGAGGGCCCCGCGGCACCTGCTAAGGGTTTAGGGGCGAGTGCCCCAGGTCTCCCCCGCGGCCCGGTGTCGGCGCCGGGAGGGGCGGCGGGAGGGGCGGGCTCGGGGCTCCGAGAACGGCCTTCGTCGTGCGGCCAAGTTGAGCGAATTCTCAAACCAGGGCAAACGGGGTGATCTCGCTCCTGGCACGCAGCGCGTGGGACGCTTCGTAAATGCCTTTTTACCGGCTGGTGGCAGGAAAAAGGAGAGAGAAAAATCCTTTTTAATGAAGGGGCATCAAGGAAAAGCCTGCGGCGAGACGTTTTGAGAATACTGCGAAGTTAGGACTGAGTCTACGACGCAAATGTTTTTTTAGACTGGGATTATGATGGATACATTTATTTGAAACTTTTCTATTTCCTTTCAGCCTTTGCTTAATTTAAAGGTAACCGATTCAGGAGTCGTTAGGTTTGCTGGTTCGGTGATATGTTTCGTCCCAAACACTACGTGATTTTCTTTTTCTATAATAATGAATTCTACGGTAATGGGGCCAAATATTTTTCTGAGAAAAGTTTTTGACTTTTACCACCACGCAGGTTTCTATATTCGTTTTCTTTCTCTCAAAAATACCTTTCTTTATTCTGTGGAACCCGAAATCAGGGTGACGATCGTTTTCCTTCCAGAAATCAGTTGAGTTTGGTTTAACCATAGAAATCTGACATCAACTGGGGGGGACACTTGATGGGATGAGCACTGGGTATTATGCTATATGTTGGCAAACTGAACTCCAATAAAAGAAAGAAAGAAGAAAGAAAAGAAAGAAGAAAGAAAAGAGAAAAAAAGAAAGAAGAGAGAGAAAAGAGAAAGAAAAAAGAAAAGAAAGAAAAAAAAGAAAAAAGAAAAGAAAAGAAAAGGAGAGAGAAAGAAAGAAAGATCTGATAGCAGGGGAAAAAAAATCTGACCTCAGAATATCTGGGCTTGTTATACATGCATCTTGGCTTTCCGAGGCAAAGATTTGCAAATATTCTTACAGAATGAGTCCGCCATTGGCTTTATCCTAAACGTTTACAATGTGAAGCACTTTTCCTTCGTGGACTCTGTTAATACAGAGCACTAATCCTTGGATAATTACGGATTTTTGTAGATTCCCTCTCCTTCCCAACTCCGCTGTAGCACTTCTTCATGCGGTCCTTAATTATATTGTTTTCTTGGTGAAGGCTTTTTCTTTCTTCTTAACAATGAGATTCAGATATAATAAACTGGAAGACTTTTCTCATGGGATAAAGTTTTCAGAAATATGTTAAGGAAGGCTTATATCTTCAACCATGTCTCTGTTTAAGAGCTAATGGTGTGGGACGCCTGGGTGGCTCGGCAGTTGGGCACCTGCCTTTGGCTCAGGGCCTGATCCTGGAGACACAGGATTGAGTCCTGCGTCGGGCTCCCTGCATGGAGCCTGCTTCTCCCTCTGCCTGGGTCTCTGCCTCTCTCTCTGTGTGACTCTCATGAATAAACAAATAAAATCTTAAAAAAAAAAAAAAACAAAAACTAATGGTGTATTGGTTGGGACTTCAGAGTTCTGATTGTTTTCTGCCTTGGGATTTTCATCCCTATGTATCCTTTCAAAAATAGTATGAATTGAGTCATATTTATGGTTTATTATATTCTCTGCCCCACCCACCAGGAAGGCAAGACCATGTGTCATTGCATCCAGACTGGCTAAAGTGTCATTAAAATAACAAATTATTTAGGGGGATCCCTGGGTGGCTCAGCGGTTGACCACCTGCCTTCCGCCCAGGGCGTGACCCCGGGGTCCCGGGATTGAGTCCCTCATCGGGTTCCCTGCATGGAGCCTGCTTCTCCCTCTGCCTGTGTCTCTGCCTCTCTCTCTCTCTGTCTCATGAATGAATAAATAAAACCTTAGAAAAAAAACAAATTACTTAAAAATAAACTTTAAGATTAAAATGGACAAACACCGGAGCGCCCGGGTGGCTCATTGGTTGAGCGTCTGCCTTTAGCTCAGGGCGTGACCCCAAGGTCCCAGGATCGAGTCCCATGTCAGGCTCCCTGCATGGAGCCTGCCTCTCTCTCTCCGTCTCATGAATAAATAAATAAAATCTTAAAAAAATAACATTATTTAAAAATAAATTTTAAGATTAAAATGGACAAACACTGGAGCGCCCAGGTGGCTCATTGGTTGAGTGTCTGCCTTCAGCTCACGGCGTGACCCCAGTGTACCAGGATCGAGTACCGAATCAGGCTCCCCTGCTTCTCCCTCTGCCTCTCTCTCTCTCTTTGTGTCTCTCATGCATAAATAAAATAAAAAAATAAAATAAAATGGACAAACACAGACATAGTGTAGGTATGTGCAACCCCGTACCATTTATTCTTGGAAATAAGAGCAAACCTGTAAGAGATCTCCTCTTGGATATAAAGTCTTGGAAATAAGAGCAAACCTGCAAGAGATCTCCTCTTGAATATAAAGAAGAATATCCGTTAAGGCGAAGGAAGTCTGGCACACCTGGCAACAGCAGGTAAAAGGTAACATACTTAGGAGGACTCAGTTCCGACGTGCCAAGCCCGGGTACGGGAGGAAACCTAACCCCCACGCCTGCGCGCGTTCCCACCCTGCTGCTTCCCCCAGGATCGTCGTTTGTCTAGACTCTACTTACAGAGCAGCCCCCTGCACAGCTCGTGGATGCTTAAACGGGTTTTGAGTCCAAGATCCTGGAAAGAGCTCCGGATGGGCATCCGCACGCATCTTGGTTTCCCGGGTCCAAAGGCTGTAGTCTCTTCCTTACCGCTGAGGACTGGAGAGCTTACAGGCAAGTCTCAGCTTCCTCTACCATAGTGTTACCTCCTTTGTCCCCTCTGCTCTAGGATTCTAAAAAAAATAAAAAAAAAAAATTAAAGATTTTTGTTTATTCATCAGCGACACAGAGAGACAGAGACACAGGCAGAGGGAGAAGCAGGCTCCCTGCAGGGATCCCAGGACCCCGGGGTCACGCCTGGGCCCAAGCCTGGCGCTAACCACTGAGCCACCCGGTGGAGAGGGGGCGGGGCCCGATTCTGAACAATTTAGCTGAATCCTTTACGCGTTTCCGACCAGTTGGTGTCCCTTGCACGGTTCCCGCCCCACCGGCCGCGCCAGGCGGACCTGTCGGGGATTCACCCAAAACTGTCGTAGTTTTTTGTTTTTTTTTTGCAAGAGCGGGGTTTGGTTTGGGCGGCGTTGAACGAGGGCAAGCATCGCTGACCGCCGGATAGTCCGGCGGACGTTCACTCCGGGACCCACGGAAGCCCCAGTTCGGCCTCGTAGCTCTCCGCACCCGAGCCCGGGCCCGCCAGGCGCCCCCGCACTCCCCGCCGGAAGGCCCCGGAGGCTCGGCCCCCGCGAGCATGCGCGTCCCGGCCCACCGCACCGCCGTCCGCCCGCGCGCCCAGGGCGGCGTGTGCCTGCGTGCGTGCGTCCGTGCGTGCGTGCGTGCGTGCGTGCGTGCGTGGAAGGGGTGGGCGTGCCCCAGGCTCCCCGCTGCCCCCGCCCTGTGGCCGCGCAGCCCGGCTCGGAGCCGCTGTTCTCCGCCCCGCCAGCCTCGCGGCTCCGGCCGCCTTCCCAGCCCAGCGGTTCTCCGGGCGCGGCGCCGGCCCCCGCGAGCGAGTAGGGCCGCGGCCGGGGCCGGGGCCGGGGGGGTGGGCGGCGGCTGGTCCTCGTGGCCGCCCGAGGCCGGAGCCAGAAGACGCGGACGCGCCCGCGGCGGAGAGCCTGGGACCGCGGCGCCTGCAGCCCCGCCGCCGGGACACCGCGGCCGGTCCGGGCCCCGCGGGCGGCGGGGGCGGCGGGGGAGGCGGGGACGGCGGGCGTCTTCGACCTCCTCTCGTCTCCCTCTTCCTCTCCTCTTCCTCCTTCTCTCCTCTTCTTCCTTTCCTCTTCCTCTGCTCTTCCTCTCCACTTCCTCTCCCTTTACTCTTCCTCTCTTCCTCATCTCTTCCTTCTCTCCTCTTCCTCTCCACTTCTGTCCTCTTCCTCTCCTCTCCCTCTTCTCTTCCCCTGCTCTCCCTCTTCCTCTCCTCTTCCTCATCCCTTCTTCCTCCTTCTCTCCTCTTCTTCCTTTCCTCTTCCTCTGCTCTTCCTCTCATCTTCCTCTTCCTCTCCACTTCCTCTCCTCTTCCTCTGCTCTTCCTCTCTTCCTCATCTCTTCCTTCTCCTCTTCCTCTCCTCTTCCTCTTCCTTTCCTCTCCTTTCCTCTTCCTCTGCTCTTTCTCTCCTTTTCTTTTATCTTCCTCTTCCTCTCCACTTCTGTCCTCTTCCTCTCTTCTCTCTTGCTCTCGTCTTCCTTTCCTCTTTTCCTCCTCTTTATTCTCTCCTTTCTCTTCTCTTTCCTTCTTTCTTTTTCTTTCTCTCCTTTCTTTCCACTCTCTCTTCTTTCCTCTCCTTCCTTCTCTTTCTCTTCTTTCCTCTCTTTCCTTTTTCTTTTCTTTCCTCTTTCTTTTTCTTTCCCTCTTTCCCTCCTTCCTTCTTTCATCTTTACTTCCTTTTAAGTGTTACTACTTCCGTCCAAGATCCACACTCCAGGGACAGTTGGAAAGTGCTTTTGAATTACGTTCCTCCGGTGGAAAAGACAGTTACATCTGGGCCATGGAAGCTACCGGGTCTCAATCCAATAAGCTCTTAATTGGCTAATTTTAACGAAGTTTTTGCAGACAAGAGTATTGTGAAATCCATGGAGAGTTCTCAGGGGTCAGAAGAATGTAGATCGCCTTTTAGATGAAACTCAGGTTCTTTATGCAGTTTAGATCTAGACCCCGAATCCGTAGCTGGGAAGACCCTGGAGGCTGAATTTTCTATTACGGGACAAAAGGTTTTTGCTTTAGTTCCACGAGATTTAGTTTTTTTGTTGTTGTTGTTGTTTCGGAAACAGAGTTCTGATGCATTCATGAAAATCTGCAACATATAAAAAGCAAAACAAAACCACGCAGAATTCTATTGTCCAAGCTGAACCAGCATTCACTTATTGGCTTTTGACCTATTTTCATATGAAATATTCAGTTTTCTTATGCTTACAAGTAGGATGGGACGGTTGGCTTTTTCACGTAACACATGCATCTACTTTACATGATCCTAGTTTCAAGAAACACTTTTAGAACTATGTGATGTCCATTTTTCTATCGTTAGTGGATATCTGTCTTTTGCACCATTGCATAGGACTGTCATGAAGCGATGTTTAGTGTTCAGAACATGACCGTTCAAGGGGGTAGACCTGGGCTTCACCAGTCGGCCACTTCAAGCAACTTAACCTCTCCGAACCTCATTTTAACTTCAGTAACACGAGAGTAATAGTTGCATCACAAAGGGTTGTGATAGGGGATCCCTGGGTGGCTCAGCAGTTTAGTGCCTGCCTTTGACCCAGGGCACGGTCCTGGAATCCCAGAATCGAGTCCCGCGTTGGACTCCCGGCATGGAGTCTGCTTCTCCCTCCTCCTGTCTCTTTCTCTCTCTATGTCTATCATAAATAAGTAAATAAATTTAAAAAAAAAAGGGTTGTGATAAGAATTAATTGAAATGGTGGATCACATATTAGCGAATACTAGCTATTTCTACATTTAAAGTTTTTTTTATATATATTTATTTATTCATGAGAGACGGAGAGAGGCAGGCTCCCTGCAGGGAGCCCAGTGCAGAACTCGATTCCAGGACGCCGGGATCACACCCTGAGCCAAAGGCAGATGCTCAACCTCTGAGCCATCCAGGCATCCCTCTACATGTAAAGTTTTTTTCATTTTTTAAAATTTCTTTTGTTCTTATTTTTTTTTTTTTTTTGTAACCTGCATGGTTTATTTCCAGATTTTGTATATGGCTAAATGCTATCACCACGCTGGGTGTAAGGGGTTTTATACACAGCCTTTTATACATTTCACTACATAAGTTAACCATAAAAACATAAATGTAGAAATACTTTTTTGCAATGAAAAATTGTATTTGTCTATAATTTACCTATAATTACCATTCACATGTTATAGTAGGGCCTATTCTTTCTCATTTTTTGTACATCATATGTTATTTTTAGGAATTGCATTATAAACAAAGGGCTCAGTGTGGAGAGAGAGCAGTGGTTAAGGAATAGGAAAAAAGCTGGAAAGGGAGGTAGTAGAATTTAGATTTCATTTCAAATTTACAGAATAAGTTCAGGGTTGAGGAATGACCTGATTTAATTTGTTTTGGAAGGTCCACTTGGCTGCTGTATGGAGATAGACAGCAGGGCACCAGAAAAGGAAAGATGGAATCCAGTCAGGAGTGTCAGGAGTGTAATTCCGTAATCCTGGTGAGTGATGGTGGTAGTTTCAACCAGGGGGGAAATGGAAAAACTGGCTGGATTCTGGATATATTTTTGAAAGGACCGGTTATAGAATTGATTGATTCATTGCATGGAGGGTGCAAGAGCCCATGACTTAAAGGTTTGTGGCCCGAGCAATTGGATGGATGCAGTTGCTGTTTACAAAGATAGAGACCGAAGGAGGAGCAGATCTTGGAGGGGGGGTGGGGAGAGGGAATGAAGAACTGTTTCAGTCAGATACGGCTTTGGAGTCTGTTGCTGTCTAATTGAAAGCGGGATCTTTTTTTCAAGATTTTATTTATTCATGAGAGACAGAGAGAGAGGCAGAGACACAGGCAGAGGGAGAAGCAGGCTCCCTGCAAGGAGCCCGATGAGGGACTAGATCCTGGATTCCGGGGATCAAACCCCCAGCTGGAGTCAGATGCTCAGCCACTGAGCCAGCCACTCAGGCGTCCTGAAAGTCCTGAAAGCAGGGTCTTAAAGACTTCAGTTATAGTTGTTTCTCCTTTCACTTCTGCATGAGATACATTCCTGTTTACAGACCTTTTCCATTTTGATAGACACTTTCATTTTTATAAAATGTCCCTCTAGTAACTTTTAAGAAAGTGTTTACTTTGTTTTATACAGTAATTTCAGCCGACTAGTGGTTGCTGCTTGCGTGACATCATTGCTGTAGTGTCTCCTGTAGACAGCACACAGTTGGATCTTGTTTTTTTAGTCTAGTCTAATGATCTCTGCCTTTCGATTAGAATGCTTAATTCATTTGCATTCAATGGTATTGGTACAGTTGGATTATGTCTCCATATTACTTTGTTCCTTTTATGTCTAATGTGTTTTTTATTCCTCTCTCCCTCTTTTACTGCTTTATTTTGCAGCAGGTGAATATTTCCTAATGAAGCAGTTTATTTAATGATTTTTGTTTACCTTTTCTCCTTTTTTTAAAAAATTGAAGTATAATTAACATACAATATTATATTTGTTTCAGATGTATTATATAATGATTCAGCAATTCTCTACTCAGTGTTCATCATGATAAGTGTACTCTTAATTCCCTTGATCTATTTTACCTATCCATCCACTTCCCTTCTGACAAACACCAGTTTTTCTCTGTATTTAAGAGTCTTATTTTTTGTCTCTTTTTTGTTTTTGTTTCTTTAATTTCTCATATGAATGAAATCATATATTTGTCTTTGTCTGCCTGACTTACTTCACTTAGCATTATACCCTCTACATCAATTCCTGTTGTTGCAAATGGCAAGATCTCATCCTTTTATGTGGCTGAATAATATTCCATTGTATATATGTACCACATCATCTTTATCTATTCATCTATGGAGGGACACTTGTGTTGCTTCCGTATCTTGGCTATTGTAAATGATGCTGCAATAAATATAGGGGTGCATATATATATATTTATATATATATTTTTAGATGTATTTATTTTAGATAGAGAAAGAGAAAGCATGCTTGTGGGGGGAGGGGCTGAGGGAGAGAATCATCAGGGAGACTCTCCATTGAGCATGGAGCCCAGTGCCATGCTTGATCTCACCACCCATGAGATTATGACCTGAGCTGAAACCAGGAGTTAGACACTTAACCAACTGAGCCACCTAGGCCCTCCTGCATATATCTTTCTTAATTAGTGTTTCAATTTTCTTTGGATAAATACTCAGTAGTGGAATTACTGGACCATTCTATTTGTAATTTTTAATCTTTTTTTTTAACTCTGTTTTTGTAATTTTTAATCTTAAGAGGAACTTCTATAATATTTTCTACAGTGGCTACAATAATATACATTCTCACCAGCAGGGTACAAAGGTTTCTTTTTCTCCACATCCTTGTCAACACTTGTTACTTCTTATCTCTTCAATTCTAATAGGTGTAAGAAGGAAGAAGGTATCTCATTGTGGTTTTAATTTGCTTTTTCCAGGTGATTAGTAATATTGAGTATCTTTTTATATGTCTATTGGCCATTTGTGTGTCTTTTGGGGGAAAAATTTCTATTCAGGTGCTCTGCCCATTTTTAATCAGATTATTTGTGGTGTGTGTGTGTGTGTGTGTGTGTGTGTTGAGTTGTATGAGTTCTTTATCTATTTTGGACATTAACTCCTTATCAGACATACCACTTGTAGTATCTTCTATTCATAAGGATGCCTTGTCATTGTTGATGGTTTTCTTTGCTGTGCAAAAGCTGCCTCTTTTTTTTTTTTTTTAAAGATTTTATTTATTTATTCATGAGAGACGGGAGATGGGGGAGAGGCAGAGACAGAGGCAGAGGGAGAAGCAGGCTCCACACAGGGAACCCGACGTGGGATTCAATCCCAGGTCCCCAGGACCATGCCCTGGGCTGACGGCGGTGCTAAACCACTGAGCCACCTGGGCTGCCCAAAAGCTGCTTCTTTTGGTATAGTCTCAATAGTTTAATTTTGCTTTTATTTTTGTTGCCTAAAGAGACATATTTAGCAAAATTTTGTGATGGCTGATGTCAAAGAAATTACTGCCTATGTTTTCTTCTGGGAGTTTTATGGCTTTATGGCTTCATATATCACATTTAGGTCTTTAATCCATTTTGAGTTTATTTTTGTGTATGGTATAAGATAGTGGTCCAGTTTCATTCTTTTGCATGTCCAGTTTTTCCAGCACCATTTGTTACAGAGACTGTCTTTTCTCCATTGCTTATTTTTGTCTCCATTGTCATAGATTAATTACCATATAGGCATGAGTTTATTTCTGGGCTATTTTGTTTTATTGATCTATGTGTATCTATTTTTGTGGTGGTACCATACTGTAGTGATTCCTATAACTTGAAATCTGGAATTATGATCCCTCCAGCTTTGTTCTTCTTTCTCAAGGTTGCTCTGGCTATTTGGGATCATTTGTGTTTCCGCACAAGTGTTAATATTATTTGTTATAGTTCTGTGAAAAATGCTGTTGGTATTTGATGGGGATTGCATTGAATCTATAGATTGCTTTGGGTAGTATAGACATTTTAACAATATTGCTTCTTACAATCCATGAGCATGGAATACATTTCTTTTGTGTCATTTTTAATTTCTTTTTTTTTTTTTTAAGATTTTATTTACTTATTCATGAGAGATACAGAGAGAGAGACAGGCAAAGAGAGAAGCAGGTTCCACACAGGGAGCCTGATGTGGGACTTGATCCCGGGTCTCCAGGATCAGGCTCTGGGCTGAGGGTGACACTAAACTGCTGAACCACCCGGGCTGCCCACATTTTTTATTTCTTTCATCAATGTTTTTTGGTTTTCAGAGTACAAGTCTTTCATCTCCTTGGTTAATTTTATTCATAGGTATTCATCATTTTTTTTAAAGTGGTTTTTTTTGGGGGGTGTGTGTTTTTTTTTTCTTTTAGTGGTTGCTCTAGGGCTTACCATAAACATCTTAATTTACTAGACTCAGTTTTATATTTACACTGACTTAATTCTGGTGAAATTAAAAACCTCACTACAATGTAGTTTTAATCTATTTCTCTGTTTTTTATGGTATAATTGTTATCATATATACACATGTTACAAACCCTATAGTACATTGTTAAAATGATTATCTCTCTTAAAGAAGCTGAAAGAGAGCATATACATATTTATAGCTTTTGTTATATTGATCATGACTTCTTTTTTTAAAGATTTTAAGTAATCTTAACACTCAACATGGGACTTGAACTTAGAGCCCCAAGAATGAGAATCACATGCTCTACCAACTGAGCTAGCCAGACACCCCTGACCTTGACCTTTTTATTTATGATTTTTGGTTCTCTTCATATGGGTTCATGTTACCATGTGGAGTAATTTCTTTAGCCTAGTACAGCTTTGCACCTACTCACCTTGTTTAGCAAATATGTTGTGTTTCCATGTATCATAGGCTCAATAGTACATTATGATTTAATTTTTCATTAAATTCATTTCATTTGTTCATTAAACTTCATTTCATTAAAATATTTTAAATTTAATGAATCTGCTTGGAATTTAAAATACTTTGTATTAAAAAACTTTTTTTTTTAATTGCAGCAATTTGTGAAATAGACATCTGCATGCACTATATGGTATGTTGTTCAATAGGCCATGTTCTTTGGCCTTGCTTTTAAGTAGGTAAATGGATAAACACATGGTGGTACATCTATCCAATGGAATACTATTCAGTGATAGAAAGAAATGAGGTATCAAGCCATGGAAAGACATGGAGGAATCTTAAGTGTACATTGCTAAGTGAAAGAAATCTTAGGGGCATCAGGGTGGCTCAGTGGTTGAGCATCTGCCTTTGCCTTAGGTCATGATCCTGGGCTCCTGGGATCAAGTCCCACATCAGCATCCCCACCCTGCCCCGCCCCGGGGGAACCTGCTTCTTCCTCTGCCTATGTCTCTGACTCTCATGAATAAATAAATAAAACCTTTAAAACAAGAAAGAAATCTTAGTATCTGAAAGAAGTCATAGCATAGTATGATATTATAATGATGGATACAGGTCATTAAACATTTGTCCATACCTATAGAATGTACATCACTGAGAGTGAAGCCTAATGTAAACTGTGGACTTTAGTTAATAATTCATCACGATTGGCTCATTAATTGTAAAGAAGACTATATCACACCAATGGAAGATGTTAATAACAGGAAACTGAGGGGGGGGGACAGTACAGTAGTTCCCCCCCCCTTCATGGTTTCACTTTCTACAGTTTCAGTTACCCATGGTCAACTGTGGTTCAGAAACAGATGATCCTCCTTTGATGTACCTTCAGAAGGTTAGTAGTAGCCTAGCACTATGTCACAATGCCTACATCATTCACCTCACTTCATCACATCACATGGATATTTTATCATTAAACATCATCACAGCAAGAAGGGTGAGTATAGTACAATAAGACGTTTTGAGAGAGAGAGACCACATTCACATAAGTTTTATTGCAGTGTATTATACTTGTTCTATTTATTAATTATTGTTAATTTCTTGTCTAATTTATGAATTAAGTTTTATCACAAGTATGTATGTATAGGGAAAAACATAGAAAGTATGTATAGGGTTCAGTTTACTATCTGAGGTTACAGGCATCCACTGTTGGTCTTGGAACCTATTCTTTGCAGGTAAGGAAGGACTACTGTATATGGTGATACTGTTTTTCTGTAATCTTTAAATGCTACAGAAATCTATAAAAAAGAACTCTTAGTAAATTTGTGAGGTAGAACTCTGTAGGTTATAAGTGTATCATTGTGTTAGTAGGTGGAGTCACAGGTAACTAAATGTCATTTCATCAACATTATTCCCTCCACATTCATAATAAATATTTTTAAATGATTTTATTTATTTATTTGAGAGAGAAAGAAAGAGTACAAGAGAGAGCCTGTGAGCAGGGCAGGGGCAGAGAAGGAGAGAATCTAAGGCTGAGTGCAGAACACAGTGGACGAGGGGCTCAATCTCATGACCCTGAGATCATGACCTGAGCTAAAATCAAGAGTTAGACACTTAAGCGACTGGACCACCCAAGCACCTCACACAATAGATTATTTTTAAAATTTTATGCCTGTAGTAAAGATTTAATATCAGCCCTTTTGTATTTTGATTATATCTCAATAAAACTGTGAGGAAAAAAAGATTTGACACCAGTCTTTTTTTTTATAATAAATTTATTTTTTATTGGTGTTCAATTTACCAACATACAGAATAACACCCAGTGCTCATCCCATCAAGTGCCCCCTTCAGTGCCCATCACCCATTCACCCCCACCCCCCACCCTCCTCCCCTTCCACCACCCCTAGTTCATTTCCCAGAGTTAGGAGTCTTTATGTTCTGTCTCCCTTTCTGGTATTTCCCACACATTTCTTCTCCCTTCCCTCATATTCCCTTTCACTATTACTTATATTCCCCAAATGAATGAGAACATACAATGTTTATCCTTCTCGGATTGACTTACTTCACTCAGCATAATACCCTTCAGTTCCATCCACGTTGAAGCAAATGACACCCGTCTTTTAAAATGCCTTTTCATGCATTCATTTCTCTAGGGTTTTTTTTTTTTCTATTTGTAGGTCTGTGTTGTTAAATTAATGAATTCAAATGTAAAATTTAGTAAATTTCATGTGATTCTGACGTTATCAGAGGAAAGCATAATGCCCAATCCTTTTGCTTCCCTAGGGGAAGACTTTGAATCTCATGTTGCAACTGGTAGAAATGCTTTCATTAGTTATATAAAGTACAAGCTTTGCCAGTGTATCAGCAGCACAAAGAAAAGCCTCAAGAACCAACCACATTTTGATTTTCTTTTAAAGGATAGGTGGCATTACAGTTTTCAACTAGAAATAAATTTTGAAACTGATGAAATATCAACAATTTTAGAGTATAAATTAGTCAGAAAACAAAGAAAATTCAAAAAAGATGCCTTTTCTGTTACCAACATAGAATACACCCAAACCCAAATTCTGTGTGTGGTCAAAACAACAGACCTCATGTACCCCCCACACATAAAGCAAGCACACTGTTTGAAGAAGCTGGACAATTTCTGCTAATGGGCTTTTCTCTCTTGTGGCTAATATCCTCTGAGTTAAAACCAGGTAGAAAAGATGCGGGGGGGTGGGGGCGGCAGCCCCTGGTGGCTCAGTGGTTTAGCGCTGCCTTCAGCCTGGGGTGTGATCCCGGAGACCTGGGATCGAGTCCCATGTCAGGCTCCCTGCATGGAGCCTGCTTCTCCCTCTGCCTGCTTCTCTCTCTCTCTCTAATAAATTAATAAAAAATCTTTTAAAAAAAGAAAAGAAAGAGAAAAGATAGGGGATCCCTGGGTGGCTCAGCGGTTGAGTGCCTGCCTTTGGCCCAGGGTGTGATCCTGGAGACCCAGGATTGAGTCCCACATTGGGCTCCCTGCATGAAGCCTGCTTCTCCCTCTGCCTGTAGACACAGTCTGTCTGTCTGTCTCTCATGAATAAATAAATAAATAATCTTAAAAACAAGGATAAAAGACCCAGTCTGAGTGCTTTACAACTGTCGGTTTATGATGAATTTCTAGTGTACAATCTCAGAACCTTGATTTAATTAAATGTCCAAAGTAGTTTCAAAACAACTGATAAAAGGCAGAAAAGGAAGAAATGACAAGAGTTCACCTGTTAAAATGTTACGGTGAAAGAAGCCTTCTATGTAGCCTGATATCTTAGACTGAAGTCGTACTTACCCTGGAAATGTCAAAAGAGACATTTTGGATTTGCATGTTTCTACTGCAGTTGAGAAATGACTGAATAGAACTCAAAGGGAAGACACTTAAAATTTCACAGGCTAGTAAGAGTGCTTGTATGGAAAAAGTTTTCTTCACTCAAAATGATTGGGGAAGGGGTGCATAGGAATTAGTCACCAAGAAAAGGGATCAGTCATTGTATTTTTTAATGTGTAGAATGTTTAGCTTTCTGTGAAGCTTAACATGTAACCTCAGGAGACTTGTCATTATGATAACTTGTTTAAGTCTGCACATAACTTTACTGGTAAGTTTAGAACCTTTTTTGTTGCTGTTCTTATTCATTCATCTTCTATGATGTTCAGCAAATTGTATTTTAGACACGAACAGTCAGGGCACCTGTATTTCTTAGTGCAACTTGCAGTTTCCATCATTTCAGGGAGTTTGATACAATTGGGTATGATCAAAGTGCGTGGGAGTAGAAAATGACTTTCTAGTGTATATATTACATTGTCTTAAACTGTGCTTGAATATATATATCCCTAATTTTGTAGAGTTAAAGACATATCTTAATAGAGTTACAGTGTGTTTGCTGTGAGTAAATACTGGTGAAGAATACAAGAATTGCTTGTATGGTTTGGGGCTACTGCTTTGATTTGTACTAAGGTGCTAGCAGTTTTACCACTTTCAATTTCGTACCATCAGTACAATGTCAGCACAGCCGGAAGTCCAGCAGCATCTTGGTGTTACAAGTATCCTCAGATCTTTGAAAGTTTGCATTACGCCACCTGGCATTTATGAAATACTCTTTCCTCACTAATTGAAAGAAAGCCATAGAGGATTTCCACTTTTACCTAAAGCAAAAATAGTGTTTAGCATTTGTTTTACAGCAAGCAGTTATAGAGACTGTGCACCCCAAGTAGAGAGGATGGCGCTGCCGAGCTCTTTCCCTAGAAACTATACTCAGCATCTCGGTGTGGAGCCACTACAGCTTTGAATTGTGTCCTTTGCATCCGTGATTTATCTCAATT
Source organism: Canis aureus (assembly GCF_053574225.1). Lineage (NCBI taxonomy): Eukaryota > Metazoa > Chordata > Mammalia > Carnivora > Canidae > Canis > Canis aureus. Next base: position 22,410,498 of record NC_135647.1, read on the forward strand.
TATTTTGTGCATCCATTAGCAAGACATGTTGTAAGGTATCAGAAAAGCCTAAGAGGATTTTATTGGGTCTGGGAACGCTTAAAACATTTTTTGTATAAATTAATGGTAATTCCTTCTTCGCTTCACCCCCTTTTGACTAATGGACGGTTTCATAGGAATGCTTTGCTTTTAGGTAATGAGGGAAACTTGTTTTATGAAAGTAGTTTTGACATTGTAGGCCACGGAAAATTTTTGGAAACCCCTCATGATTCATGGACCATACCCTGAGAACGACAATTGTAATTACAAAGGTTAATCAATAGACAAAATAGGGAGGATAAAATGCCAGTGTTAACAATGCCAGGAGAAGACTCCCAACTATATGGAGGACAGCAAAGCTCATCATTACACCAGCCACCAGGAATAGTGCATTTTGTCTACTGCACTTAGTACCAGAGTTGCCAAGGAAAACACAACACAGTTACGCACTGGATGGAACACTGCTTTTACTCATATCTAGGAAAGCAGAACAAGATCAGCTCTAATAGTGTGCTTTGGTCCTCCGTGGCAGCCCATGCAAGACAAACAGCCTGCATCAACCCCTAGTGTGCTGCAGGGGAAGCACCTGACACCTCCCCTGTGGAGCCTGAAATACAGAAAGCTAGGGGCACGTCTCAGGGCCTTCCACGCAGCCGCTTAAGTGGAATAAAGGAGTACACACTGAGCCTGAAACAGAGATATATATTCCTATACAAGGTGATAAGATCAACACAGGTCGTGTGGGCTCTTTGCCTTGGTAAGGAAGTGTTCCCACCCAAGGCCTGTCATGTGGATGAGACAAGTGGCAGGACTGTGGGCATGAACCTGCCTCGGCCAACAGGTGTGTCTTCCCTGCTGCTTCTCTTTTAGCCTGACTAGGCTATGTTCTTTACTTTTCTGTTAAATCATTTTGCTTTAATGTATTATGAAATGTTTTCATGTTGAAATTATTATAAAATACAATTGTACAGATGTTTGCTTTTAAACTTATAAAATTAGTAGGGGAGGGAACTAGGCATAATTTAAAATTTATAATCAATAGCAGTGAATCCAAAGTGTGAATAAATGCTAGATAGCTACATGCTACAAATGTCAAGACCAAAGAAAACATAAAATCAGAACTTCCTGGACATAGGGCATTTTTATACACCAGGAAAGCATGTTGTTAGTTTCTGTCACTGGTTCCTCAAGGTTTTTTTTTTTTTTTTAATTTTTTCTATTTATAGCCTTCTGCCATTTCAGCAAACTATTTGGAATAGATACTGCCTCCTTTTAGTGCTTATTAAACTGATGACAGACTTCCTGTTGTAGGTATGATTATTAGTAAAGAATCAGCAGATTTATCAGTGAAGAGATCTACAGAATTGGATGATTTCTACAAGGAACTATTCCTGTACTTTTCTTGTATCTTGAAAGAGATACTGGCTACTTGACTCTCCATTTTCAGTTGAAAACTCTTTCCTTTTTTTTTTTTTAAGATTTTATTTATTCAGGAGAGACACACACACACAGAGGCAGAGACACAGGCAGAGGGAGAAGCAGGCTCTTGATGTGGGACTCGATCCTGGGACTCCAGGATCACGCCCTGGGCTAAAGGCAGGTGCTAAACCACTGAGCCACTCAGGGATCCCCACTCTTTCCTTTTTTGGTAGCAACTTTGGTGTTCTCTGTGGAAGAAAGTCTACTATTTCCTCTGTTTGGTTGGCAGTACGCCAAGTTTTAAGTCCTACAAAGTATTTTGGAGAAATTGGAATTGCTTTGTATTAAATGTCCTAATGTGTACAAAAATTAACTATTAGGACTACACCAAAATAAAAGCTTTTGCACAGCAAAAGAAACCATCAACAAAATTAAAAATCATCCTATTTGCAAATAATATATTCAATAAAGGGTTAATATTCAAAATATATAAATAACTCTTATAACTCAACCTCAGATAATCCCATTAAAAGTATTCAGAGGACATGGATAGAAATTTTTTCTGAAGAAGACATACAGATATGTGAAAAGATTGCTCAACCTCACTAATAATCAAAGAAATGTAAATCAAAACCACAATGGGATTTCACGTTGCATCAGTCAAAATAGGTATTATCAAAAAGACAAGAAATAAATGTTGGCAAGGATGTGGAAAAAAAAAAGGAACCCTTGTTCACTGTCTGTGGGAGTGTAAATTAGTGCAGCCCCTGTGGAAAACAGTATGAAGGCTCCTTAAAAAATTAAAAATAGAAACCTCATATGATCTAATAATTCCACTACTGGGTATTTATGCAAAGAAAACAAAAACACTAATTCAGAAAGATACATGCACCTTATGTTCACTGCAGCATTATTTGCAGTAGCCAAGATATGAAAGCAACAACCCAAGTGTCCACCAATAGATGAATGGCTAAAGATGGTATCGTGTATATATACACAACGGAATATGACTCAACCATAGAAAATGAGATCTTGCCATTTGTGACAAAATAGGTAAACCTAGAGGGTATTATGCAAGTGAAATAAGTCAGAGAAAAACAAATACCTTATGATTTCCTTTATATGTAGAATCTAGAAAATAAATAAGCAAACAAATATTTGAAATAGACTCCTAAGTATGGAGAACAAACTGGTGTTTGTTTGAGAGAGGGGAGACGGCTGGAGGGAAGGGTTAGTTAAAGGTGATTAAGAGGTACAAACTTCCAGTTATAAATAAGTCACAGAGTATAGCATAGGGAATATAGTCTATATTATTGTAATAACCTTGTATGATGACAGACGGTAACTGCACTTACTGTGGAAAACATCCTGTGATGTATAGAATTGTTGAATCACTATGTTGTGCATCTGAAACTACCATTGTATGTCAACTATACTTCAATACTAAAAACTTCTTAAAAAGTATATAGTGTATAAGAATGGCTTGTAAATTCTTTAATGGTATAAACTGGAGGGTGCCAATGAGATGACTTCTAATTCTTAGATATATATAAGTTCATTCATTTTTCCAGGGACAAAATTGATAAATGTCAAGTTATAATATTACTGCTACAAGGAATTATATATATACTATCTGAAATACTTGAGACCATTCTACTGCATTATCAGTCTTATTTGGATATTCCTAGTGGTTCCCCTTGATTACACAATGTATGTAAAAAGTACATCGTAATCTATAAGGGTATATACAAATACTAGTTACTGAAAGTTACCAAAGTAAAAGAGAAAGAGATGAGAGCAAGGATAGGAAGCAAGGATTGAAGGAAGAGGAGGCTACCTTAAACAGAAATATGAGTTCTGGATGAATATGCAAGGATGATTTTTATATTTGAGGCAGTATTTCAATCTTTTGGTATTGTACCCTTTTATAAATTATGACTTTGTTCTTGTGCTTTTTTCATCTACATAGGACTTAGTTTGATATATTGATCATATGATCGTTGTGTATTGATCTGTAAACATGTAGATACAGATTTAAATGATATCTATAGTAACTAAAATTCATAGAATTAAAATAATATTTCATATTGGTCTTCACAATCATTTTTGAACATTATAGATAATTTGTATATTCCTGTGGTTTTTTAGGCAGATAAGATTTTGCCTGAGATTCCCAAGCATCTCAGTGCTCATGCCTACAATTTCTATTCACATTTGCACACTGAATGTGAAGGAAACAAATGACAACAGCAGCAAAGCTGCATCAGCATGTGAGTGGCTTCCTCTGAGGAGATAAGCTAGGAAATATGAAACACTATAAAGTGAAAAATAGGTTATTTGTGTTTCTCCCACCAAGAAATCATCCTAGTAACATTTTAGTACACTTCTTTCTAGTTCCTTTTTTTTTTTTGTGGTGTTTTCCTAAATTTTTTATTTTTTTATTTTTATTTTTTTTTTAGATCTAACATGACACTTCTGTAGGTTATTTTTACTCACTTAAAATTTAGACAGTACTTGGGGAACCTGGATGGCTCAGTCAGTTGAGTGTCTGGCTCTTGATATGAGCACAGGTCATGAGATCAAGCCCCATATCCCCCTCTGTGCTCAGCTGGGAATCTGCTTGAGATTTTCTCTCCTTCCTCTGCCCCTCCCCCACTCACATATGTGCACCTGCACACACTCTTTCTATAAAATAAATAAATCTTTATGACCCTGAGATCATGGTCTGAGCTGTAACCAAGAGTTGGATATCCAACCAACTGAGCTACACAGGAGCCCCTAAAATAAATCTTTAAAATAAAACAAAATAAAACTTAGGTAGAATTAGTGAAGGAGGGCAAAACTTGATGAAATCAAAACAAAAAACAATTTTTAAGATTTTACTTATTTATTCATGAGCTACACAGAGAGAAAGGCAGAAACACACAGAGAGAGGCAGGCTCCTTGCAGGGAGCCCGATGTAGGACTTGATCCCCGGACCCAGAATCACACACCCTGAGCCACAGGCAGAGACGCTCAACCACTGAGCCACCCAGGCATCCCAAAACAAAAAGCTTTTTTTTTTTTTTTTTTTAAGATTTTATTTATTCATGAGAGACACAGAGAGAGAGAGGTAGAGACACAGACAGAGACACAGGCAGAGAGAGGCAGAGACACAGACAGACGGGCAGAGACCCAGACAGAGGGAGAAGCAGGCTCCATGCAGGGAGCCCGATGTGGGACTCAATCCTGGGTCTCCAGGATCATGCCCTGGACTGAAGGTGGCGCTAAACCCCTGAGCCACTCGGGCTGCCCAACAAAAAGCTTTTTAATTAAAATATTCTACCTCACTGTTTTAAAAATGGAACTTGGATTTGGAAATAGTATAGAGCCCCTCCAAAATTACATACTCTCTTGACTTTTAATCAGTACACTTTATGAATAATTTGATAATCCTGAGACTATGAAAATTAAGAGAACTCAGGGTCTATGGTTTTTCACTTTATTGATACTAACATATTTTAGAAGGCTTTGAAATTCTTACTACTTTCTTACAACTTATAAGTTATAACTTATAACTTAGTAACTTATTACTAAGTTACTTTTTAGATACTCATAAATGCATTTAACACTAATATGTATCTCTCAGAATCTTTTAGTTGACTGTATGCCTTTTATAACATTCTTCAAAGCTTTTTATATAATTTGATTTTTGTTGGGATTAGTTCCTCTCTCTTTGGAAAACCTTCATAGAAGGAGGATAGGCCCCACCCAGAATTTGTTTCTGATGTTGAAATTGATGACCCCACAAATACAACAAGGAGGTATGGAAAAGTTTATGCACACAGTGGGGGCTTTCTGGGAAGAACATGGCTGGCTCCTAACCTGGTTTGAAAATGGTTTGAGAGAGCAGGGGAAGAAGATAGGGTTGGGTCAGGGGTGGAGTTCCTGTGCCTTGGTCCAGGCTTGTGTGGTCTGAATTTACATCAAAGAAGACAACATTTGGACTATATCACCTTGCTCAGATGTGGGGCAAGGAGGATAAGGAGGAATGTTGGGCTTGAAAGCTATTAATAGTCAAACATCAAAACTGACATCAAACTCTGTAAGCCAAATCAGTCTTCCTAACTACTGTTTGTAAATAATTTTGAAAAATTTGTTTTTCGTAGCATTTTCCAGAATAATAATAATGTAGTAATGATGATAGCAAACACTTATGCTTACTATATACTAGGCACTGTAATGAGTGCTTTATACATAGTAGTTAATTTAACCTTCATGATAAATCTATGCAGTAGGAAGTATTATCTTCATTCTACAGATTAAAAAATCTGCAGAATAGAGCAGTTAGGTCATTTTTCCAAGTACACATTGCCAGCAAGTTGGCAGAGACAGGATTTTAAAAGAAGATTTTATTTTATTTATTTATTTATTTATTTTTTAATTTATTTATTTATGGTAGTCACAGAGAGAGAGAGAGAGAGAGGCAGAGACACAGGCAGAGGGAGAAGCAGGCTCCATGCACCAGGAGCCTGACGTGGGATTCAATCCCAGGTCTCCAGGATCGCGCCCTGGGCCAAAGGCAGGAGCCAAACCGCTGCGCCACCCAGGGATCCCTAAAAGAAGATTTTAATTCTTTAGTTCTCTTTTCTTTTCTGCTCCTTTGCAGTGGCTTGTTGCGCGCGCTGCGGCATCACGATCAGGGGCCTGAGGATAAGGGGATGAGGAGAATAAAAGAAAAGTAAAGAGATGGGGACAGGAGGTTTCAGTGGATGATGTCCAAGCAGTGCCAGCTTTATTCAAGGTTTTACAACATTTTATAGCATGAGCAAAACAAAGCCGAGAAGGTGTTTATTTTTAGCAGGTTTGTGAAACTCTCCAAAGTTCCCTTTTCTCAGCATGCAAGACAGACTCACAGGTGCCAGAAGACCTTGGTACATAGATAAGCTTGTTGCTCCAGATGTGCATACTTCAAAGGAATATTGGGTATGGTAAACAGACCAGCAAGGACAGACAGACCGTTATTTACATTTATGCCCAGGTCAGAATAAGTTGTATCTATTGTGTTATGTGGGCGATCACGCACAAGCGAGCCCTGAGAACCACTGCTCAAGCCCTTTCTCAAGCGTCTACCAACTATTCACCCTTTAGCCTCTCGAGCCTTTTGAGTGAATGAGAGACGCAAGTCCGGGCCTGGTTTGGTTCAGTTACTCCAGCTAGTTCGTGGTCGCCCACATTTCCCCCTTTTTTGTTTTAAGATTGATGAAATGCAATTGAGCATCCATGTTGAATCTGTGCTGTCTTGCTTTGGCCTGAACCACACACCATGCAAAGAATGAAATAATCACAATAGTAAATATGATCATAAACATCCAGAATGAATATCATCATAAATTGCCTGTATTAAATCCGTGCAGGCCATCCAAGATAGGAGCCAACTTTTCAGCCGGGTTTGTCATACCTATCTGAGAATGACTGATAATGGAAATTTCCTTTTGCAACTTTAACAAATCAAGACTTATATTACTATGTAACCATATTCCTTGTAGATGTTTCCTAATTTGTCCCCATGTTACATTAGTGGCTTTTATAGGGGTGACACATATATGCTGAAACCCGTCCTTGGCAAACCAAGGACATCTGGGTTTTTAACAGGGATAGTTGATTCCCTAGGAATTCTACTGCCTCTTCAAGCCCATCAAGCCGACTGAGAACCTTTTGATCTACACGCTCCTGAGTAGACAGCGCATAAGAGATGTTTTTTGCTAAGTGGTTAACGTATTGTGCTGTTTGTATACCCTGGGATAAGGCCACAGAGGCTGCAGCTGCAGTAGCTGTAAGAGTAACCAAGGCTGTAATACCGGCCATCAACAGCCCAAGGAAGCATTTCAATCTTTTCAATTGTAGCTGCATTTCCACAGCAAACTGATGATAACCATAATTAGCATACCAAGGGCCTTCAATCTCAACAGGTAATAGTAAATAAGGCAGTTGCGTAGTTAAAAAGACAGTGACAGGACCTGTTTGAGGTGAGGGCAAGTGCACAGGCAAACAATTGGTTAATACACAATTTTTACATTCTAGCTCAAATTACATATCAGCTCCATTATTTTGTATAAAGGAAAAATTGGTCGTTCCATATCCCACCACCAATAGGAACGGCCTAGGCACACAAGCCCGTATAGTAAGATTCGAGTCCTCTGTGTTTGTGTAGCTGGTCTTAGCCATCTGCATCTTGGCCGGTCCCATCGCCACGACCAATTTCCAGAGTTCTGCGTGGTACATTTCTCCGACGGTGGAAAAAACTCCTCTGGGTATAGTCACATTATGCATTGGTCGACCAGGTGGATATGTAATATAGTGCAGGGGCTCCTTTCTTGTCATTCTCGACCAGTCCGTGATAGAAAATTCAGGGATGCCATGAGGAGAGATGACCAAAGGTGTCTTAACAGGGGGGCAGCCTGGGTGGCCTAGCGGTTTAGTGCTGCCTTGGGCCCAGGGCGTGATCCTGGAGACCTGGGATCGAGTCCCATGTCGGGCTCCCTGCGTGAAGCCTGCTTCTCCCTCTGCCTGTGTTTCTGCCTTTCTCTCTCTCTCTCTGTGTCTTTCATGAATGAATAAAATCCTAAAAAAAAAAAAAATCTAACAGGGACTTTTAAAATAATAATTTAACTTCTACAAACTTGTTATATAATAAATCTAATTATGAAGTGCTTTGAGAATTTAAAAAGCATTACTGAAAACAGTTTGACTGCTTTTAGGGGAGTATTTTACTTTAGCTTTTTGGGCTGCCTTGAAAGAGCTTTTGTTTCAATGCCCTTCTAAAGTCATATTAACTATATGTGACCAATTCCATTTTTTCTTGAAATCTGTTACAACACATATAGTTTCTTACACAAGAAATGTATTTTCAGTGAAGGAAACTTTTCTTTGATGTTTTGTTTTAGTCATTGTGTAATTTTAGCTTATCCAGGTGACTTTTTTGTTACAGTGTTAGATAAGAATCAAGATTCTTTTTATTTTTTTCTATCTTATGACTATCCAGTTGTCCCAACACCATTAAATTACCTTAGTCCTTATGCTAAGAGGTCAAATGCATAGGTATGTTTTTGGACTCTCCATTCTGTTCCAGTGCTCAGTGTGCACAGACCAATATTGCATGGTCTTAATTACTGTAGCTTTATAGCAAGTTTTTTTTGAAGATCTATTTTTATTTACTTTAGAGATGGGGGCAGGGTGGGACAGAGGGTGAGGGAGAGATATCACGACCTGAGCTGAAACCAAGAGTCAGACACTCAACCACCTGTGCCATCCAGGCCCCCTGCTTCATAGCAAGTTTTGAAGTCAGGTAGTATAAGTCCTTCAACTTTGTATTTTTTCCAAATTGCTTGGCTATTCTGGGTCCTTTCCATTTCCATATGAGTTTTAGAATTTGTCAATTTTTAGTTTTCTGAGTAACTATCTCTTCTTCATTTTTTAACAGTTTTTAAAATTGTGGTAAAATATACATACATAAAAAATATACATACATGATATTTTATCATCTTAGCCATTTGTAAACGTACAACTCAGAGACATTAATTATGTCCACAGTGCTCCGTACTCATCACAACTATTTACACACAAAAGCTTTTCATCATCTCTGGCCTTTTATTGTCAACGTAAACTGTATTCCCATTAAACAATAACTCCTCCTTTTCTCCGTCCCCATGTTCTAGTATAACCTTTATTCTGCTGTTTGTCTCTATGATTTGCTTACTCTCACTACCTAATATAAGTAAAATCATACAATGTTTGACTTTCTGTGTCTTATTTATTTTAGTTAGCGTAATGTCTTTGAGGTCCATCCATGTTTTCATTCAGTTTTATGGCTAAAGCATATTCCATTGTGTGTATATACACCACACCTTATTTGTCCATTTATTCATTGATGGACGCTTGGGCTGCTTCCATAATCTTACTACTATAAATAATGCTGCAGTACACATAGGGGTGCCTATATCCTTTCAAATTTGTGTTTTACTGGATCATGTGGTAGCTCTATTTTTAATTTTTTGAGGAACCTCCATAATATCTTCCACAGGAGCTGCACCACTTTTGCATTCCCACCAACAGTGCAAAAGGGTTGGTTTTTCTCTACATCCTCACCAACACTTATTTTTTTGTGTTTTTGATTTTAGTCATTCTGACGTGTAAAGTGATAGCTCATTTTAGCTTTTATTTGCAGTTCCCTGATGATTAGTGATGTTGACCATCTTTTCATGTGTTAGCCATCTGGACATCTTTGGAGAAATGTCTGTTCATGTCTTCTGCCCATTTTTAAAATGGATTTTTTTCTTTTGGTGCTGAGTTATTTAAGTTCTTTGTATGTTTTGGACACTAACTCTTTCTTGGATATGTCATTTGCAAATATTTTCTCCCATTCAGTAGGTTGTCTTTTTGTTTAGTTGATGATTTCCTTTGCTGTGCAAGAGCTTTTTTATTTCAATGTAGTCCCAATGGTTTATTTTTGCTTTTGTTTCCCTTGCCTCAGGATACATATCTAGAAAGATGTTACAGCCAATGTCAGAGAAATTACTGCCTGTGCTCTTCTCTAGGATATGACTTCAGGTCTCACATTTAGGTCTTTAATCCATTTTGAGTTTATTCTTGTGTATGGTATAAGAAAGTAGTCCATTTTCTTTCTTTTGCATGTTACTGTCCAGTTTTCCCAACACCATTTGTTGAAGAGACTGTCTTTTTCCCACTATATATTTTTTCCTTCTTTGTCAAAGATTAATTGACCATATAATTGTGGACTTGTTTCTGGGCTTTTTACTCTGTTACATTGAACTATGTGTCTTTTTGGGTCAGTTCAATATTGTTTTGATTACTACAGTTGTGTAAATATAACTTGAAACTTGGAATGGTGATGCCTCTAGCTTTGTTTTTCTTGTTCAAGGTTGCTTTGGCTATGAGGGATCTTCTATAGTTCCATACAAATTTTAGGATTATTCTTGTTCTGTGAAACATACTGTTAGTAGTTAGAGAGAAATTGCATTAAATGTGTAGATTGCTTTGGGTAGTAGACAATATTTGTAGACAATCAGGATCTGTAGACAGTCATATTTGTTCTTCCAATCCATGAGTTTGGAATATCTTTCCTTTTGTGCTGTCTTCAGTTTCTTTCATGAATGTTTTATAGCCTTCAGGACACAGGTCTTTCACCTCTTTGGTTAAGTTTATTCCTAGATATTTGATTATTTTTGGTGCAATTGTAAATGGGATTGTTTTCTTAATTTCTCTTTCTTCATATTAGTGTATAGAAATGCAACAGCTTTCTTCACATTGATTTTGTATTGAGCCACCTTACTGAATTCATTTATCAGTTCTAGTAGTTTTTTGGTGGAGTCTTTTGGGTTTTCTATCTATGGAATCATCTCATCTGTAGTTTCACTTCTTCCTTACCAGTTTGAATGGCTTTTGTTCCTTTTTCCTTTCTGATTACTGTGGCTAGGACTTCCAGTACTTACTGAATAAAAAGATGAGAGTGGACACCCTTGTCTCATTCCTGACCTTAGGGCAAAAGCTCTCTGGTTTTTACCATTGATCATGATGTTACCTGTTCAACTGAGCATTTTCAATCTCATTGTGATCCCTAAACTCATTGGCCCTTCCATATTCTCTTTTCTTTTTGTTCTTCTCTCTGCCTAGTTTAGATTCCATGTTACATTATTTCACTTATTCTCTTGATCATATGCTTGACTCCCTTGTCTCTCTGCCTTCCATAGCCTCTCCCTCCTAAAATCCTCACCCTGAGTAAACTCTGTTACCTGCCTTCCCTCTTTGGACATAGGAGGATAGGCTTTCTCACTTCTGTTTGTTTGTTTTTTAATGTTTTTAAAATTAGGTTTATTTATTTAGGTAATCTCTACACCCAACATGGGGCTTGAACTCATAACCCCAAGATCAAGAGTAACGTGCTCTTCCAACTAAGTCAGCCAGACACCACAAGCCTTCTTACTTTCGAAGGATAATTTCATGTGACATGGAATTCTTGGTTAGTGTTTTTGTTTCTCCCAACATTTAAAATACATCACTCTGCTCTCTTTATGCTTGCATAGTTTTCAGTGAAAAATCTGATATAATTAATATCTTTGTTTTGCTCTAAGTAAGGTATTCTTTTTCCTGGCTTCTTTCAAAATATTCTCTTTATCCTTGATTTTCTGCAGTTTGAATATGATATACCTAGTGTTTATCCTGCTTCTAGTTCTCTGCATTTCCTGCTCCTGTTATTAATTTAGGAAAATTCTTAGCTATTATTACTTCAAATATTTCTTTTTTTTTTCCGTATCATTATTTGTAATGTCCAATGTTTATAATATGAGGGCCGGGGCTGTCTCCTCAACTCAAGTTTATAAATTTTCAATTGGCTTGTGAGGCCAATAGGGATACTTCTTCTTGTCTAATTTGGTTTCTGGGAAGACTTCATTCAGGTCCTCAGTGGTCATCTGATCAAATGGAATTATGTTCTTCATCTTCTCCAGCTCTTTTTCATATTCTTCAATCCTGGCCTTTGAGAGGGACAAAAACTCAGCACAGCTTTTCACATCTTCTTTTTCCTCAGTATCCACCTGGACAGTGTATTTATCCTCTGGCACAGGAACCTTCAGGGCATTAAACTTCTTCTCAAAGTCATCTACCAAGCCAGCCTTTGCCACATTGGCCTTGTAGTAAGCCCAGTCGATAGCAGGTGGTTTCTCAGGAAGAGTAGCCAACCTGGAGGTAAGCATCTCATTCCAGGATTTCAGGGAGTTGGCAATGGCCTTCTGGTTTTGGGGTATGATCTCCCCAAAAGCTACCCAGTCAATGGTTTTTAGAGCAAGTTTTCGCCCAGCCATCTTGAGATCCTTCACCGACCCCGGCGGCCCACAGTCCACAGCCTACTTCAAATATTTCTTCTTTTTTCTCTTCTTAGCAGTTCCAATATATATATATGTTATACCTTCAGCAATTGTCTCATAGTTTTTGGATATTCTGTTTCATTTTTTCTTTTTTTTTTAAAGATTTTACTTATTTATTCATGAGAGACATACACACACACACACACACAGAAAGAGAGAGAGAGAGAGAGAGGGAGAGACAGGGGGAGAAGCAGGCTCCATGCAGGGAGCCTGACATGGGACTCGATCCTGGGTCTCCAGGATCAGGCCCTGGGCTGAAGGTGGCGCTAAACCGCTGAGCCACCTGGACTGCCCCTGTTTCATTTTTTTCAATCCTTTTTTCCTCTTGGCACTTTAGTTAATAAGTTTCTGTTGTCTTTTCGAGCTCCTGATTCTTTCCTTGGCCTTGTCTGTTTTACTGACAAGCCCATTCATTCATCATTTCTTTCACATTTTTTTTTGATTTCTAGAATTTTTAAAAATTCTTTTTTAGCATTTCCATCTGCCTATTTACATTATCCTTGCATGTTATCTACTTTTTCCTTTATGGCTCTTAGTATATTAATTATAGTAATTTGAAATCTCTGGTCTAATTATCCCCAAGTCCCTGGCATATCTGACTCCTGTTCTGATACTGGCTTTATCTCTTCAAACTGTGCTTTTTTGCCTTTTAGCATGATTTGAAATTTTTTGTTGAAATTCATTGGTTTTCAAATGAGATAGATAAGCCTTTATTATGAGGTTTTATGTCTATCTGGCTGAGAGTTAGGCTGTTTGTTGTAGCAGTGGTGTCAGAAGTTAAAAATCTCCTTTAGTGTTTTTGGTTTAGTGTTCCCTGTTGTCTTTGGGTATCCTTAGATATTCCCTAAATAAGTCCTGAGACTTGCAGTTATTTTAGCTATAATATCCTGTGATTTATAGAGGATCTCTACTGATATGGTGGTGGTAGGAAAGCATTCTATAGTCCTATGATTATATCTCAGTCTTTTAGTGATCCTGATTTGGGCATTTTCCTTCCCCCACATTGAAGGCTATAGGAGGATGGAGTTATTTCCCTCCCCTTAGGTATTTAAGCTAAGGTAAACATCCCCCACCCTCCATGCCCCCTCCAAGTTAGTTATGCTCTGATGAAATAGTTTACCTCCTGGGCAGAACTTGTTAAAAAGAACAGAATGCTCTGGGCACATTTTTTTATATGGTTCCTTTTCCAGTACCACTCCTGTAAACACAGGGGAATTTTTTTCTGACCTTCACAGTGGTAGGACTCATGGAGGTAAATCTTCTGTAATGTGGAATTGGCCCTCTAAGGTATTTTAACCTTCAAGTTTCTCCACACTAAAAGTCTCCAGCGATTTATCACAGTTTAATGTGATTCTTACAAGGTTGACTCTAGCTGCCAGCTGCTCCTGGGCCTTTATTCCTAGTAAACTATGATTCTTTGGATCTATTTGTCTGCTTCTGCAGTTTTGGGGGAGCAGTTTACCCCTGTGATTTTAATTTTCTGTTGTATCAAAGAAGAGTTCTTGATTTTTTGGTGTACTATTTTTCTTGTGAGAGTGGGTAACAACTTAAAAGCACTTTATATGTCTGACTAGAAACTACAGAAGTGTACTTGTTGATTTTTCAAAAGATCTTGCTATGATTTTGATTGGAATTGTTCTGAATCTATAGTTCAATTTGGAAAGAACTGACCTGTTAACAATACTGAGTCTTTTGGTCCATAAACATTGTATAGGTTTCCATTTATTAATATCTTTTAAATTTTCTCTGATCAGTATTTTCTAGTTCCTAGCATACAAGTCTTACATACACTTTATTGAGTTTATCCTTACCTGTTTCACATTTATTGGTGCCATGATATTTGTTAAATGTCAATTTTAATTGTTTACTGTTGTATATAAAATATAAAGGATTTTTGTATATTGTGTGTCTTGTAACTTTGTTAAATTAGTAGTTTTACTTTAGATCTATTAGTATTTTCTATATATAAACATCTTATTTTCCAAATAAAAACTTTTACTTCTTCCTTTCTAAGTCATATGATTTTTTAAGTTAATAGATTTTATTCCTTAGAACATTTTTAAATTTACAGAAAAATTGAGCAGAGAACAGAGTTCCCATATTCCTTCTCCACCTGCACAACTCCTGCTACTAGCATTTTGCAGTAATGTACACTTGTTACAAACAGTGAATCAGTATTGATATATTATTATCAATCAATATTGATACATTATTAATGTTGGTAAATTATTATTTACTTTAAAGTTCACTATTTGCATCTTATACTTCTAATGGTTTTAACAAATGTTTAATGTCATATATCCATTATTATAGTATCACACAGAGTAGTTTCATTGCCCTAAAAATCTCCTGTGCTTCCCCTATTTATCCTTTTTTCCTTTCACTAAGCCCCTGGCAGCCATTGAACTTTTTACTGTCTGCATAGTTTTGTTTTTGTGTTTTCTAGAATTATATACTTAGAATCATACAATCTATTCCCTTTGCAGATTTGCTGCTTTTATTTAGCAATATGTATTTAAGTTTTTTACATGTCTTTTAGTATGTGTGCAGAGGGCTTGATAATTCGTTCTTTTTATTTCCAAATAATATTTTTTGGCATGTACCACCGTTTATCCATGCACTGTGGAGTTTTCAGTTTTTAGCAGTTCTGAATAAAGCTGCTATGAAATATCCATGTGCAGGTTTTTATATGGTCATAACTTTTCAACTCACGTGGGTAAATATGTAGGAAAACAATGATTGGATCATACAATATCTTAATCTACTCAGCTGGCATAGCAAGATACTATAGACTGGGTGACTTAAACAATGGAAATGTATCTTCTCAGAGTTCAGGGAGCTCAAAGTCCAAGATCAAAGTGTGGGAAAACATAATTTTTGGTGAAGCCTCTCCTCCTGGTTTGGCTTTGTTGATGTGTTCTCACGTGTTCTACAGAGAGATCTCTGGTGTCTCTTCCTCTTCTTATAAAGACAGTTCTATCAGATTAGGGCCCCTCCCTCTGACCTCAATTAACTTGAATTACCCTTCCCTAAGGCCCTATCTCCAAATATAGTCATATTGGGGGATAAGGCTTCAGCATATGAATTTTTGGAGGACACAGTTAAGTCTATAATATACAGTAAAATTTTGTAGGGGTAGGGGTTGGAGGTGGATTCTTCTTTTTTTTTGGAGGTAGATTCTTAAAATTTATTGCATAGATCCTGAAAATATGGTATGGATTTGTGTAGTTGAAGAATATCTTTGTTTTACTTTCTTATGTGTATCACAACTAAATTAACAACTTCATATGCCAGACAGTTGAATGCAATATTAAGCATCATTTAATAACGTCACCATCATTGTCCTTCTAGGAATATAACATTTATTAATAACTAATTCATTAACATCTGTGTTAAGTGCTTCTTAAGGTTTACTGCATATAAAAATGATCTAGAGAATCTTATTAAAATGTAGATTCTGATTTAGTTGGTATGGGCTGAGGCCGGACTTTCTGCACTTTCTCCACTATGAAAAGCAGAGTTCATTTTTCCAGTATCATAGAAAAAGCATGTTTGAAGTATGTCAAAACAAGGATACCAGTTTAGGGGGTGAACAGAAGATTATATCTGATACTTTAAAAAGATCATTGAAATTGGAAAGTGGGGATCCCTGGGTGGCGCAGCGGTTTAGCGCCTGTCTTTGGCCCAGGGCGTGATCCTGGAGACCTAGGATCGAATCCCACATCGGGCTCCCGGTGCATGGAGCCTGCTTCTCCCTCTGTCTGTGTCTTTGCCTCTCTCTCTCTCTGTGACTATCATAAATAAATAAAAATTAAAAAAAAAAAGACTTTAAAAAAAAAAAAAGAAATTGGAAAGTGTTTTAGTCATTTTACTAAATAAGTCAATTATTTTAGGATTCTTACAAAATCAAGCTCCCAGTTTATATCAGACGTTCTGTGGATAAACTTTCAGTTCAATTCTACAAACATTCATTGAGTCCCTTTTGTGTACTTGGTTGCTTTGTTCTGGAAGCTGAATGATATCACTTAAAGCTAGGTAAACCTGAAATAGTTGTGACAAAATGAGACTGTAGTTACTGGCTGGGGACTTTTGTGTATCTGTGTACCTCTCCCATAAGGGGGCAGCAAAGCACCAGCATGATGTTATGTAGTCTTGCAAGAGGTTGGCTCCCAGAGAAAACTTAAGTAATGGAAAGCTTCCAAGTGTAAGGGGAAACGGAGGGCGTGATTACAGTTTTACTTGGTTTCTAGGTTATCTTTTCTATGGTGTAATATGGTTTTTGCACAACACAGTAGATTATCTCACAGGGACTGTGATATCAGTGGTAGTCTAGTGACTGAATGTTGGTCATGGGGTCAGTTGTGGTTTGAATGCTAGCTGTGTGACTTATCAGCTGTGCAACCTGGAAAGACCACTTCACCTTTCTAAGCTTCAACTTCATGTATTAAAAACAAAGGGAGGAGGGGTTAGGGAATAGCAGTGCCTACTTCACATGGTTTTAATAGATACAGTGGAATTTCTGTATCCTGGAGAGGCTAAAAGATGGAGCTAGAAAAAACTAACCAGTAACCTCCTAGTCTCTGATGTATGCTATCGCTTGAAATCTTGTTCGAGGTCCAATGAAAGAAAGTATAGGCCATTACTGTAGTAGTTACTTCTATATCTTTAAATTAACATATATTTATGTACGAATGATCATTTGTTCATATAATTTCTAAAGCCAATTAAATACATTTAATTTTTTTGCAAACTGCCAGTTATAAAATAAATCATGAGGATGAAAAGGAAAGCATAGGGGGCATAGTCAATAATACTGTAATAAGTTGTATGGTGGCAGATATATAAACTATATTTATCGTGGAAAGCACTGCATAGTGTTGGTAATTGTCAAATTACTGTGTTGTACACCTGAAACTAATACAGCATTGTATGTCCACCTATACCTCTATTAAAAATAAAAAAATAAATTAAAAAGTGAGCTTGTTTCATTTTCAGTTCTCACAAATTTATTGTGATAATTCTGGGAATTTTTGAATATCTAACTTCTAACTTTCAAATCAGATGGACCGATTTCTTTTTTTATATCTCTCCTGTGACATGCCATGCCTATATTTTGAGAAATAATCTAGAATTTTAGCCTGAGATGATTGTTAGTTTTTGTTTTTTTGTGTCTTTCTAAAATGGAGCTCAAGTGGTACATAGAAATAGATCAATAATATCTGGTTCTTGACACATTCTCACCCATGCAAGGACCTCATTTATTTTTTTACTTATTTTTAATGCTGATTAAGCATCCATGAAGTTGCCATCGAATTCAGCAGCCTGGATCTGGATATTAACCCACAACTATTATATGGTATAGTCCCCTCTTCTTCCTTGCCTACCTGAATTTGGGGCCTCTATCATTCCTTTGTTTTTTGCCCATTTTCCCTTTGCTTTACATGGCTTTATTTTATCTCTGTGCTTCCTAAAATATTATTTTATATACTTGTTTCTGATTTTATGTATTTATTTATTTATTTTAATTTTTATTTATTTATGATAGTCACAGAGAGAGAGAGAGAGAGAGAGAGGCAGAGACATAGGCAGAGGGAGAAGCAGGCTCCATGCACCGGGAGCCCGATGTGGGATTCGATCCCGGGTCTCCAGGATCACGCCCTGGGCCAAAGGCAGGCGCTAAACAGCTGCGCCACCCAGGGATCCCCATGATTTTATTTTTAAAAAAGGATTATGTTGTAGGTAATCTTCCAGGACTATATGGAATCTTCTGATAACTGTTCCACTGTATGGATATAACATAGTTTATTTTCCATTTTTCTGTTTGTAGACATTTAGGTGATTTCAAGGTTTTTCCTACTTTTTGTTGTACTTAAGCAGTAATTTCTCTGGGGCTTAAACCAAGGAGTAATACTGCTGTGAATGTTCAGCTGTACGAATAGCACTGCATATTTTAAAAGGGGTTGTATGCAATGAACTGAATGTTTATGTTCTTTTAAAATTCTTGTGTTGAAATCCTAACCCCACAATATGATGGTCATGAGAGTGTAGCCCTCACGTATGGAATTAGTGCCCTAATAAAAGAGATTCTAGAGACCTCTTTCTTCCTCCCTCTGCTATGTGAGGATACAAGAAACAAACCTTCTCCATTCTGGAGCTTAAACCTGACCATGCTGGACCCTGATCTTAGACTTCCAGCTTCTAAAACTAAAGAAATAAATTTCTGTTGTTAATGAGCCACCCAGTCCATTTTATGAATGGCTAAGACATTGTACCATTTACAGTCCCGTAAGGATAAGAGATTCTGTAAGGATAAGAGATTCTGTAATCAACATCTTTAACACTTGATATTCTCATACTTGACATTCTCAGGCGGAATAAAGATAGGAAGTTACGTATTGTAATCTTGAGTAGCATTTTGTTTATCATTAACAAGGTTTAGCATTTCTCCATGTTTACTAGTTAAATGTGTTTTCTCATCTTGAAGTTCCTGTTTATGTCTTTTGCCTATTTTCCTTTTTTGTTTTTTGTTATTAGAGTTCTTAATTCTTGATACTATTGATCAGTTGTGTGAATTATAGATGTTCTCATTTGTAACTGTTTTATTTCTTGGTCTTGAAAATTCTTTTGGTGAACAAAAAAAAAAACCCTCCTAATTTTAATAGTCAAATTTATCATTCCTTTATAGTTAGTACATTTTTGGTATTTTTTAAATTTTAAAAATTCTTCCCTCCCTCTAGGTCTAAAATATTTTCATCCATACTTTCTACTAAGTTTTACAATTTTGCTTGTGACATTTAAGCTTTTACTAT
Organism: Canis aureus; assembly: GCF_053574225.1. NCBI lineage: Eukaryota > Metazoa > Chordata > Mammalia > Carnivora > Canidae > Canis > Canis aureus. Next base: position 22,429,666 of record NC_135647.1, read on the forward strand.
GTCTGGATTTGGATTTTACACTTTGTTATAATATGGAACCTTAATTTTACCTTTTACCACACAATCATTTTTTTCTAACTTCATTTATCGAGTCCCTAATTTTTCCCATCAATATAGCATGTTTGCTCTGATATAGCCAAAGTTTCATAGATGTGCAGATCAATAGTATATCTCTACTGAGTTCTGTTAATTTGTTCAATTTTTTTTCATACTGTCTAAACTGCCATATAGCCTCATAGTAAGTCTTGATTTCTGCTAGTCATCTTTAGAAACTTTCTGGCTTTTTTGCAACCTTATTCTTTATGCTTTATTTTAGAGTTGCTTTAACATGATCTATGAAAAAAACTATTGGAATTTTTATGGAATAGCATTGAATCTATAGATCAATTGGTTCTAATACTGAATCTTCCTACACATGAACATAGTGTATCTCTCCATTTATTCAGGTCTTTATTTAATGTCTCTTAGTGTCTTTTTATAATTTTAACCTAGAGCTATTGTATATCTTTTATTAAATTTATTTCTAGGTCCTTGTTATTCTCTAATACTGTTGAAAATGCTGTCTTCCTTTTAATTATATTTTCCAGATACTTGTCATTAGTATAAAGAAATACAATTGACTTTTGTATAACAGTCTTATATCCATTCACTTTGTTAAATTCTTTCATTTCTAGTAAACTGTAGATTTTTTTCCTACAGAAATGATCATATCATCTGCCAATAAACATAGTTTTATGTACTTCTTTGCAAATATTTTGGCTTTAATTTTAATATTTTATGTACTATTCAGGGCTTCAGTTTAGTGTTATTTTTTGATTTGTTAAAGGAATGCTTTTAATGGCTCTTCATTTAGGATGATATTTGCAGTAGATTATTTAGAGATACTCTCTGTGGAGATTCTTTCTATTTTTTTTCTTTTAAGACCTTTTATTATTAATTTAATATTGAATTTTGTCAAATGCTTTTTCTGAATCTATTGGAATAATCATTTTTTCTTTCCATCTATTACGATGAATCACATTTATAGATTTTTCTAGTATTAAACCATTTTTGTATTCATTGGATAAATCCAACTTAGCCATTTTTAAAAATTTCTCTTAACTGTTAAGTAGATATCAAATTTTATTTCAAGGTGAAGTTTGACAGTTATGAAAACTAGTGATACTAAGTCATAGAAAATAGACTTCATTTTATAAAAAGAATATAACTTTCAAAAGTAAGAAAACTGGAATTTGAATCACTGACTTCACTTCTATTACTTGTTCTTTTCTAGGCAAATAAAGTTATGTTACAGGTCAGAAGCAGTGTTCATGTTTTTATGGGAAGATTTTTTTGATAACAGCTTTATTGGGATATAGTTCATATACTCTAAAATCCACTCATTTAAAATATACAGCTTAGTGGGTTTTAGCCTATTCAGAGTTGTGCAACCACCTTCAAAATCTGTTTGAGCACATTTTTATCATCCCCAAAAGAAATCTTGGGCTCATTAGCAATCACCTTCCTCTTTTGTCCCTAGCCCTCTTGTCCCTCCCATGCAGCCACAAATCACCTTCCTGTCTCTGTATGTGTCTATTGTAGATATTTCATATAAACGGAATCCTAACATATGTGATCCTTTGTGATTGGCTTCTTTCACTTAGTGTAATGTGTTCAAGGTTCATCCATTTTGTAGCGGATGTCAGTGCCTCATTCCTTTTCATTGCAGCATACTATTTCATTGTATAGACATACCACTTTGTTCACCAGCCAATGAACATTTAAGTTGTTTACATTTTTTGGCTATTTTGAATAATGTTTCCATGAACATCAATGTATAAGTTTTTTGGTGGGCGTATGTTTTCATTGCTCTTGGGTACTTAGGAGTAGAATTACTGGATCATATAGCAACAAATACTAAACATATAACTATGTTTAGTATTTTGAGGAACTGCCACACTGTTTTCCAAAGTGGCTGCACTATTTATATTCCCACCAGCAGTATATGAGGGTTCCACTTTCTCCACATTCTTTCATAGTGGTAAGGTACACATAATATAGAATTTACCATTTTTAGTGTGTAATTCAATGGCATTTTGTACATTCACAATGTTGTTGTACAACCATCACCTCTATTCATTTCACAACTTTTTTTCACCCCCAAACAGAAACTCCATACTCATTAAACAAGGGCTCCATATTTCTCCTTCCCCCTGAGCTACTGGTAACCTCTATTCTACTTTCTGTCTTTATGAATTAGCCTTTGTGAATTGTTTATTGATGTGAGTGGAATCCTACAATAATTGTGCTTCAGGGTCTAGCTTATTTCACTTAGCATATGTCTTCAAGGTTGTAACATGGATAAGAATTTCCTTACTTTTTAAGGCCAAATAATATTCCATCATGTGTATATATCACAACGTGTTCATATGTTCATCCATCAATGGACACTTGGGTGGTTCCCACCTTTTGGCTATTGTGAATAATAATTGCTATGAGCATTGGCTTACAACTATTTGCTTGAGTCCCTGCTTTCAATGCTTTGGGTATTGTGATAATATTGTTGACCCTAGAACAGTATGGGTTTATACTGTACCAGTCCACTTATACATGGATTTTTTTAATATAAAAAAGTATCATAAATGTATTCTCTCCTCTTTTTTTAAGATTTTATTTATTCATGAGAGAGAGAGACAGAGATAAAAGCAGAGGGAGAAGCAGGCTCCCTGCACGGAGCCTGATGTGGGATTCAATCCCAGGACCCTAAGATCATGACCTGAGCCAAAGGCAGACACTCAACCACTGAGCCATGCAGGCATCCTCTGTATTTTCCCTTATTTATGATTTTCTTAATATTTTTTTCTAGCCTATTTTATTGTAAGAATATAGAACATAAAAAGTATAACAAAAAATGTGTTGACTATGTTATGGGTAAGGTTTCTAATCAACAGTAGGTAATCACTAAGTTTTGGAGGAGTCAAAAGTTATTTGTGGATTTTTACTTGAGAAGTGGAGGGTTGGCATCTGTAAACCTCCACTTTGTTGAAGGGCAGTTGTATTAAAAAGTAAATATTTGGTTTTTGTCCTCAGTTTCTGGCATACGGATCCTAAAACTCTTGAAATCCCGAGTGATAAGTGTCTTTGTATGCTAATAAGGTGACTGGTGGCTGAGACCCCCTAGAGAGCTGCAGGAGTTGGACTGGTCACTAGAAAGAACTAGCCATAGACATTTTCAGTCCCCCTCCATATCCTTCAGGCAGGGGTAGGAGGTGGAAATTGGAGTCAATTACCGGTGATTTAATCAGTCATGTTTACATGATGAAACCTCCATAAAACCTCCTAGATGACAGGGTTCAAGAGAGCTTCCCAGGTGGTGGATGCGTCCACGTGCTGGGAGGGTGATACACTCAGAAAGGGCTTGGAAACTCTGCTTCTCTCCTGCCATACCTTGCCTATGTATCCCTTCGTGATGAACTTGTAATAGTAAATAAAATGCTTTCCTAAAAAAAAAAAAAAAAAAAAATGCTTTCCTGAGTTTTGGGAGTTATCCTAGGAAATGATAGAACCTGAGGAAGAGGTTGTGAGAACGTCCCTGAATTTATAACTAGTCAGAAATACTGGTGACAACCTGGGATTTGTGACTGTCATCTAAAGTGGGGACAGTCTTGTGGGCCTGAGCCCTTCACTTGTGGAGTCTGACAACTCCAGGTAGATAGTGCCAGAATTGAATTGAATTGTAGGACACCCTGCTGGTGCCTGAGAGTTAGAGAAGTGGTATTGGGAAAGACACTAAACGTTTGATGTCAGAAGTGTTGTGAGTGAAAACAGTTCAGGTATGTACCTGGAAATGGGACTGCTGTATCATCTTGCAATTCTATGCTTAATTTTTTGAGGCACCACCAAACTTTTTCTTATAGCTGTTGAACCATTTACATTCCAAATGACAATAGAAGGTTCTAGTTTGTCTATATTCTCACCAACACTTGTTATTTTTCCTTGTATTGGTAAGAGCCATCCTATCAGGTATGAGGTGGCATCTCACTGTGGTTTTGATTTATATTTCCCTAATGGGTAGTTGATGTTGAGTATCCTTTCATCTGCTTATTTATCTATCTTCTTTGGAGAAAAATCTATTCAGGTCCTTTGCCCAGTTTTGAATTGTTTGGGTATTTGTTATTGTTGTTGTTATTGTTGTTGAGTCATAGGAGTTCTTTATATATTTTGGATATTAACCCCTTATCAGATATGTGCTTTGCAAATATTTTCTCACATTTTATGGATTGTCATTTTACTCTCTTGATAGTGTCCTGTGATGCACAAAAGTTTTTAATTTTAATATAGTCCAATTTAATCATTTTTCTTTAGGTTGCTTATGCTTCCAGTATCATATCTAAGAAACCATTACCTAATCAGAAGTCATAAAGATTTATTCCTACATTTTTTAGGAGTTACAAAATTCATAAAATACAAAGTTATGAAATATATAAATTTTAGCTACTACATTTAAGTCCGATTCACTTTGAATTAATTTTTATATGTAGTATGATGTAAGCATCCAACTTTACTTGTTTATATGTGAATATTCAGTTTGCCAAGGACCATTTATTAAAAGGATTATTTTTCTCCCATTTATGAGTTTATATCTGGACTATTAATTCTATATCATTGATCTATATGTCTATCCTTTTGCTAGCATCACACAGTCTTGATTACTTAGCTTTGTAGTATTTTTGAAACCAGGAAGTGTGAGTCCTCCAACTTTGTTCTTTTTCAACACTGTTTTGGCTATTCTAGGTTAATTACATTTTATTTTAAAGATTTTATGTATTTATTCACGAGAGACACACAGAGAGAGGCAGAGACACAGTCAGAGGGAGAAGCAGGCCCCCCACAGGGAGCCTGATGTGGGACTTGATCCCTGGACCTGGATCAGGTCCTGAGCCAAAGGCAGACGCTCAACTGCTGAGCCCCCTTAGGTGCCCCGGTTCTTTACATTTCTATATGAATTCTAAGATCAGTTTGTCAGTTTCTATAAGGAAGCCAGATGGAATTTTGTTTGCATTGAATCTATAGATCGATTTGGGAGTTTACCATCCTAACAATATTAAGTTGTCCTAAGCCATGAAACAGAATGCCTTTTCAGTTATTTATATCTCTTCTTGTACAGCCATACCTCATTTTATTGCATTTCACAAATACTGCATGTTTTACAAATTGAAGGTTTGTGACAATCCAGCATTGAGCAAGGCTATTGGTACCATTTTTTTTCTCTTTACTTCCTTTCTCTTCTCCATCTTTCCTTTCCTTTCCTTTCCTTTCCTTTCCTTTCCTTTCCTTTCCTTTCCTTTCCTTCCCTTCCCTTCCCTTCCCTTCCGTTCCCTTCCGTTCCCTTCCGTTCCCTTCTGTTCCCTTCCCTTTCTCCTCCAGAGTGGCAGGGAATACTTGGTCATTTTTAGCAGTGTACTTGGACCCACCAAAGCATTTGGCACAAGGTCAGAGCTCAGAGCATAGTTGCTGAATGATATTGGCACCATTTTTCCAATAGTATTTGCTCACTTTGTGTCTCTATGTCACATTTTGATAATTCTCACAATATTTCAAATATGTTCATTATTATTATATTGAATTGCTGCAGTCTCATAATGAAACTTTAATGGATGAAGGATTGTTGTTGTGGCTGTTATGGATAGTCAGTGAAAGAAGTTTCTTGAGATAGAATCTATTCCTGGTGAGGATGCTGTGAAGATAGTTGAAATGACAGCAAAGGATTTAGAATGTTACCCAAACTTAGTTTATAAAGCAGCAGCAGGATTTGAGAGGATTGACTACAATTCTGGAGGAAGCTCTGCTGAGGGTAAAGTGCACTCAAACATCATTGCATGCTACAGAGAAATTATTTCTGAAAGGAAGAGTCAATTGATGTGGCAACCTTCATCATTGTCTTATTTTCAGAAATTGCCACAGCCACAAAACTTTCAGCAACCACCACCCTGATGGGTCAGCAGCCATCCGCATGGAGGCAGAACCTTCTACCAGCAGAAAGATTACAACCTGCTGAAAGCTCACATGATGATTAGCATTTCTTATCAATATTTTTAAATTTATGTACATTATTTTTTTAGACATCACGTTGCACACTTAATACACTACAGAATAGTATAAATATAACTTTTGTATGCATCGGGAAACTGACACATTCATTTGCTTTGCTTTATTGTGTTATTCACTTTTTTGGTGATTCTCTAGGACTGAAGCTCCAGTGGTTCTCTCTGAGGTATGCTTTTTTTTTTTTAAGATTTTATTTATTTATTCATGAGACACACACACACAGGCAGAAATACAGTTAATTTTTGTATATTGATCATGTATCCTGCAATCTTGCTGAAGTTGCTTATTAACTCTAATAATTCTCTGTGGGTTCATCAGAATTTTCTACATACCAGATCATATTATCTACAAATACAGTTTCACTTCTTTCTCTCCAACCTGGATGCCTTTTATTTTGTTTCTTGCTTAATTGCTCTGGCCGTAACCTCCAGTAGGATGTTGAATGAAAGTGGTGACAGCAGATGTCTTTGTCTTGCTCTTGATCTTTGAGGCAAAGCTTTTAGTCTTATACCATTAACTATTTTTGCTTGATTTGTTAATGCTGTGTTTTCCATATGTAAACTTTGTTAGGTGGAGAAAATTCCTTCTATTCCTAGTTTGTTAGGCATCCTTATCATGAAAGTTTGTAAAATATTTTATTCTTGGGACTTATAGCTCTATTTAGCAAGAATTTAAGCAAGTTGTATCCTTGATAAGAAGTATTATCAGAGACCCAGGACTTCTGTAGTTTCCAAGCCATACTCAGGATAGAAAGGCCATTTCTCAATCAAAGGAAGAAAGGAGAATCAGTGCTCAGGTGTTGCCAAACAGTACCTCTGTCTCCAGTTTGTCAGTACCCTGGAAAGCAAACATTTTTTAGCTTGTCTGCCTGCCTGTATCTATCCTGCCCTTCATGGATGGGAGGGATTTATCTTTTTTGATTATTTGTTTATGTATTCCCAGGGCCTTCAAGAGTACCTGGCACATAGTAGATACTTAGTAAATGTTTGTGACATGAATAAGTTGTGAATTACATAGTTATAAAAATTTTTTAAATTCAGAAATGCATAATAATAAATACTTGATATTTATTATAGGACAGGCATATTTTTGGAAAGCAACAGGATATAAATAACTATAGGCAATGTATTTGCAGATAAGCTTCATATTTGTTTCAGAACTTTCTTGCAGTATGGTGCTGGTGAGGTGGTGTGGTAGCTTGAGATTCACAGTACACACAGATAAAAACAAAGAAGTTACTCAGGGAAAGTGCTGAAAATGGAGAGTTTATTTATTCCTCCCTCCTTTTCTTTCCTCCTTCCTTTCTTGCCCAGCTTGTGTCAGGGGCCTTCTGGATCCTGCTCTAGACTGTGGCCAGCCTGCTTTCTGAGTGGTCAGGACCCATACCAGTGGTTTTTGAAGTCATCCCTGAATTGAGCATAATTTACCATGTTTTTGGTGAAATTTCATCTGTTTATTGGGAAATATTTTTCCGTTAAATATATATATATATATTTAAAAGTCTCTTTTTATTTCTCTGAAATTAAATCATATCTTGATGAATATGTATGTTTTCATTGGAAATTGGTCTCTGAAAATATCACCACCATTAGTATAATATAAATTTTTGGAGCAGTGGTTTGGACATATAAAATCCAATTTATACCAGAACATATAATTTGTTTCCTTCTCTGTAGAGCAGAAACTATAGCAGTTGGCTTGAAATTCCAACTATGGCAGTTGGAATTCACTGTTTTTGTGTCACTTTATATTTCAGTCATTCAGTGAATTTCTCTTTAAATATGATGATTTTTTTTCTATAATAGTATATTGCACATCACCATCCTCCAGTACAGCTTGATCTTATACTTCTTTATTTTCTTTCCTCACTTACCTCTTCCTAATACACCCATTTGTATTTTTCTGATATGTCTTTCATATTTTGCAGTCTCAACTAGAATTTCATATTATATGGCTAATTTCATATAATCTAACTTTCTACCTTTGTTTTCATTGTAGCTATCAGCTTTCACCTGTTTTAAATAAGCAGCCTAGCTCTAAGGCTTATTAAGGAAAGAAAGAAAGAAACCTACAAATTTTTATTTACCCAAGTCTTCAGAATGTGTTCTTGGTTGTTTCGTTTGGTTGCTTTTAAAATATTTGTGAAATGGCTGTGAACTTTTTTTTTCCTAGTAGGTTCCAAACCCAGTGTGGACCCCAACACGAGGCTTGAACTCATAACCCTGAGATCAAGACTTGAGCTGAAATAAAAGAGTTGGACATTTAACTGACTGAGCCACCCAGGCGCCCCTGGCTGTGAACTTTTTATCGCAGATTTCCAAGTTGTGTGTTTTTGGCCCCAGGAGGATAATTTTTCTTTAATTCTTACACTGTGGTTGCCACCACAGTTTAAAATAATTGTAAGGTCTAGGTCAGCCCGCTCTTGCTCCTGCAGTGATGTCCTTTCCCTCTGCTAATTAACTTAGGTGAGAGGAAGGCAAATGCCTGCCTATTGACTTTACCATAAAATATGTATATACTGCATAATTTCCTCCTATCTGTGTCTCCATTTCTACCACTCTTATTTAAGCCACCAAAATGTTTTTCCTAGTCTCTGCCTCTATTCCTTTTCCCCCAAAGCAGTAGAGTGATATTTTAGAACATTAACTAAGCAAAAATCTATCAGTCTGGTCAACAAAGGCCTACACTATCTGTAGTGTAGTGCCCTCCCTAAATTCTCTCTTATGCTCTTTAAGCTCCAGGAACACCCTCTTTTGTGATAATACTCCAAGCTTATTCCTGTCTCAAAACCATTCTGTGTGCTGTTCGTCTGCTGACAATTCTCTTTTCTACATTTGTGTATGGTCAGTTTTCCTGGCTTTCAAACCTTAGCTCAAAGGTCACATCTTCTAAGACTTCTCAGTCTCCCACCCCTAAACCAGAATCCTCTTCATCATTTTGCCTTATTTTAGTTTCTTCTCACTGTTTAAGATTATATTTACTTTATTTAGTAATGGCTCACTAAATTAGGTATAAGATCTATAAAATTAGAGATACTATTTTTGTTGGCAGGTGTTTGCCTAGCACTTGACCATGTTACTATACAATAGATATATAATACATATTTGTTAAATCAATGAATTAATCCCTGTGTTGTTAGTTTATACTCCAGCCACTTTGACAGGCAAATGTTAATCGTCTTTATAAAAATTTGCACAAATTTTAGTTGTTTCCAATTAGATGTAGACCAAGAAGGATCCATGTCCCCTAAAAGACTACTCTCCCGTTTCAAGCAGGATGTGAGGAATATCCTGCTTTGCTGTAGGATTAAGATGCTGCACCACAATTATCTCAGGAAAGTGGCTGGGTCTAGCTACCGAATAATAGTTCTTCTTAGGAAAATTTTAGACACGTATTTTATTTCTGCAGTTGCTGACAAGTGTTTTGTTTTACAGAATAAAAGCCATCTTGCCTAGAGTAAAAGCAAAAGGCCTTGTCTTTGTAGCGTTTTCTTTCTGTTTTGGAAAGCACTTCTTTTTAGCTACTCTGTGTCATGGTAATGTTGAATTCTCTGTTGAAAGTCTAGGGCTCTTGGTTTCCTTGATGTTCCTAGGCTTTGGGGTTTTGTTTCAGATTTGTGTTTTTAGAAGGAACATTTCCATGGTTACACTCGTTCCTTCTACCATTCTTGAAAAAAAAAAATGATGACAAGTAGAGGAATCTGATTCCTGGATTACTACACAGATGTCTTTTGTAACTGCCTGCATATGAAACTCTTGGGCAAGTTCCATTTCCGTGCATTTATTCCCTTGAATGCTTTTATAAAATGAAGCGTGTTTTAAGATTAGGAATAAATGACTTGGATTGGCAAATTAAACAGGGTATGGCCTATGTTATGTTAATGGTTTGAACTCAATGTCAGCTGAATTTGGAAGGAACAGTGTATGAAGGGAGAGACTGTGTCAGGGGCCAGACTAAATAGGAGCTTTGGGAAGTAATAACACACATGTGTGAAGACAGTACTCTAGTCGGAAAGACTGTTGTGTTCAAATACAGTGTTTGGTTCTTTTAAATGTAAAGCTTCATGTAAAGTGTTATAATAAACATACGTACTTTTACTGATTTGGAGCAGTAAAACTCCCTTTTCCTGGGAACAATTTGTATGCTTATTGCCATGCTACTCAAGCCTCGTCTAATGACATATACAATCTAGCACTTTTCAGAGCATTGCAAAGCATTTGCACAGACTTGTTTGAATTTACAGTCATGAGATAATTTTTTTTTAACTTTTAAAAGATCTATTTATTTGAGAGAGAGAAAGCATATACAGAGGGAGAGGGGGGAGGGAGAAGCTGTCTTCCCACTGAGCAGGGAGCCTGACATGGGGCTCCAACCTAGGACCCTGGGATCATGACTTGAGCTAAAAGGCAGATGCACCTGACCAAGCCACCTGGGTATCCCTCATGAAATAATTTCAAGTAAGAAGGGGGAGCAAGAGAAGGACCTACTCTTCCAAATTAAAGAAAATTTAAATTACAAAAAAGTTGTGCACATTTTTTTAAAGTTAGTGGTTGATTTATATGACATTTCTCAATGAGTATATGAAAAATTTAATTTGAGTATTAGCTATTGGTTTGCAGACAGCTTGGCTAGAGGTTTATGTTGAAGTATTTAAAATGACTTTTAGGGGTGCCTGGGTGGCTCAGTTGGTTAAGTAACTGCCTTTGGCTCAGGTTATGATCCCAGAGTTCTGGAATCAAGCCCTGAATGGGGCTCCCTGCTAAGTAGGGAGTTTACTTCTCCCTCCTCCCCCCACCCTTGCTCTCTCTCACTCCTCTCTCTCCCTTTCAAATAAATAAAATCTTTTTTAAAAAAAATTAAAAATGACTTTTTAACCCGGTATCACTCCATTTTGCCTGAGCTTTAGATCCTATCTCTTTTCCTCCTGAGGGGCCACATTTTATACTGTGGTATCTCCTCTCCTCCCCCATCTTAATTCAATTATAAATTATCACTAGTGTATAATTATTACTGATTTTTTAAAAAGATTTTATTTATTAAAGACACAGCGAATGAGAGAGAGAGAGAGAGAAGCAGAGACACAGGCAGAGGGAGAAGCAGGCTCCATGCAGGGAGCCCGATGCGGGACTCGATCCTGGGTCTCCAGGATCACACCCCGGGCTGAAGGCGGCGCTAAACCGCTGAGCCACCCGGGCTGCCCAATATTCTGTAATTAAATTCATCTTCAATCCTTTCTAATCCTTTTGATTCCATTTATTTTTAGTTTTTGTGCTACAGGTCCTTAAATATTATGTTTTGATTTCTAAAAACAACAACAACAAAATTCTTTAATACTGCAAACCTAGCGCTGGAGTAGCTGAAAACTAAACTCAAATTTTGAAATTTAGGGTTGCCAAATCACTCTATCAGTTAAAGCCACCAAGCATGTAAGTAAAAGTTGGAACATAGAGTTAGGAAAAAAAAATCAAGACTGTGAATTGAAATGAGTATACCTGAAATGATTCAGAGAACTCCATGGAGTACTCTGAACTCTAACAGCATGAGCCTCCCCTACTTGTCATAGGAGCCCCTCCTTCCTTCTAATCCTCCTGACACCAAATTCATGGTCTCTTTATTAATAACAACCAATTTTCCAATTCTCCCAACACCAGTTGGCTACCCAGCAATTCAGTTCACTTCTGACCCTACTACCTGGGGTTAGCTTCAGATTCCTCAAGTTAAAGGCTCAGTCCCACAAGACTGTGTCTACTTCAGAAGCCAGCCATATATGAGGTGTCTAGGCTACCCACATCTCTGTCCAGCTGACTACAAATCTGGGGGTTTCCACAATCCCACTCCTTCAGGTTCAGTAGTTCACTAAAATGACTCATAGAACTCAGGAAAAGGCTTTACTTAATATTACTTGTTTATTATAAAGGATACAACTCAGGAAGAGCCAATTTGAAGAGATGCATAGGGCCATCTTAGGGGGAAGAGTGTGGACTTTCCATGTCCTTTTTGGGCACACCAGCCTCACAGCACATGCGTATACTTCAAACTCCATCATTTAGGGGATTTTATAGAGGTTTCACTGTGTTTGATAAAATTGATTTAATCATTGGCCATTGGTGATTGAACTCAATCTCTAGCCTATCTCCCTTCTCTGGAGGTTGGGGGATAGAGTTGAACCCAACCCTCTAATCATGCCCTGGTCTTTCTGGTGACCAGCTCCCATCCTGAAGCTTTCTAGGGACTCTACCACCACCTCCACCCCTCTGCCACCAACCATCTCAGTAGCACACAAAAGATACTCTTATTACTGAGGAGATTTCAAGGGTTTTAGGGACTTTGTGCTGGGAACCAGGGACAAAGACCAAATCACACCTCCCTTTTTAAAAGATATTGTAACTCCTTATTATGGGTTGAATTGTGTTCCTCTCACCCCCTAAATTTACATGTTGAAGTCTTAATCCCAAGTACCTCAGTGTGACTTTATGTTGAGATAAGGACTTTAAAGAGGTAGTGAAGTTAAAATGAGGTCATTAGAGTGGGTCGTAATCCAATGACTGGTGTTCATACAAATAGGGAAAATTTGGATAGTTAGATATGCATAAATGTGAAGAAACACAGGGAGAAAATGGTCTACAAGTCAAGGAAGGAGGCCTAGAACAGATCCTTTCCTCACAACCCTCAGGAGAAACCAACCCTGATGACACCTTGACTTTTTACCTTAAGCCTCCAGAGCAGTGAGAAAATAAATTTCTGTTATTTAGTCCACCTGCTCTGTGGAACTTTGTTGTGGCCGCCAGAGGAAACAAATGCATTTCTTTATCTGAGAAAATTACTTTGAAAGATGAAGTAAATTTTCCTCAGTACCCTTCCAACCACTTCTGTTGTATATGGGCCAAGAAGTAGAGTTAAATGCCAGTATGTCCCAGGGGATGGTTACAAATTTAACACAAGAAAAGACTTACAGCCAAAAGACTTAGACCTCTGCTAATTTGTATCTTTCCTTTCTTGAGGTAATTCTTCCAAAGTCTAGCATTCATTGGCTTTTAAAAAAATATTATTATGGTCCTTTCTATTCCCTTTTTTGGTATGCGCTTAATTCGTAGATCCCTTGTTAGATCTTTTGTAGTCATTATTCATTTGAAACCTTTTGGACTATGTTAAAGCTATCCATTAGATCTTCCTATGGCACCCCACAGTTCTTTTTTCATTTCACTCAGTATTCTTGTAAAATTTTAATATACATTTTCCCCAGTAGGACCTGTTTTGCCTAAGGATTCTTAGTGCTTAGCACAATGCCTGGTACAAACTAGGTGTTTAATAGATCTTAAAGGAAGAAGGGAAAGAAAAAGAGGAAGGGAATTCCATTCAAGACTGCTATCCAGGAATAATGTGGATTTTTCTTCCATTTACTGAGGAGTTGTATTTGTAGTACCCTTAGAACTTGAGCTGGAGAGATAAATATTGGGAACTTGTGATTTCTTCACCCTTCAAATACTGCATGTAACATAAGGGACTGAATAGCCTAATATGTTGTCTCCAGATACTCTCTCACTAAATCTGAGGCATATTCTCTTAAACATTGGCCTTCCTCTTTACCCTTCCCCTTGCCCAAATCTAGGGACAATAATTGTGATGAGAACTCTGGGTCAGAAAGCTTAAAGATGACTTGGTCTTATGGTCCCGCCTTCTGTTCTCTCTCCTAATATTGTTAGTGTTTAATAACTTATAGTTCCTATGCTGGGTATTTTCCACTTCTTTGGAGAGCTTCAGTCTTTTCTCTAAGGTGATATGGTGCTGCCCAGCCCTTCATTTATGTTTTGAAATTAACATTTTACCCAATATTAGAAAAGATGGTTTCCAACTTGCAGTTTTTTGCTTGGCTCAAATTCTCTTATATTTTGCAGATATTTTTCAGAATCTTCAATTCAAGATTATGTTCTTTCCCTAGTATCAATGTAGATTTCTTCTTCTTTTAGTTAATTTCCATACATTTTGAGAAAAGGAGACAGATAAATGTGCACTTATTTAGCTACCTTTCTGGAAAATATTAGCATCTCCCCTTCTACTTCGAATATGCTCTCTTCCACTGGAAAAAAGAGGGGGGGTTGTATATGATTGTCTTAATAGAAAACCAAAAGAATGTATGGACAAGTTGTTGGAAATAATGAGGAAGCTTAAAAAGATGAATATTATAACACCTCTATCTTTATCCATATACTTCTAGGTTCTAACCAATTCTCCTGCTTTTCCCCATTGATGAGTTCTTAACATTGGTCTTCATCATTTCCCTGCCAATTACTTTTCTTTCAATTCCTGCATCCTGACATATATCCCTGTCATATTGTAGAAGCTAATCTCTCCCAAAACATTTTGGGATTTTCTAGACCACTGCAGTAGCTTTTTTTGTGTGTTTATTTTCCTTACACTTGGGGCCATATTTGATGCTGTTGATTAGCTATTCCTTAAAACCTCATCTTTACTTTCATGATTCTGCACTGTACTGTTTTCTCTAAACCAGTGCTTTCTCCTTCAAGAACCCTTTTGGCTTTTTGGAACTTCTTTTCTTTAAGAAACATAAGTATCCCAGTTTTAACTGTGTGTGTTTTTTTTTTTTTTTTCCCTATGCCAGAAGCATGAAGGTTTATCTCTACAAGCTCCTTTTTGGTCTAGCCTCTACTTGTCTTTCTTTTGGGTGGAGGTAGAGGTGGAGAGCAGGACAGAGATGGAGAGAGAGAATCCCAAGCAGGGTCCATGCCCAGTGTGGAGCCCAATGTGGGTCTCACTCTCACAACCCTGAGATCATGACCCAAAATCAAGAGTCGAATGCTCAACTGACTGAGCCACCCAGGAGTTCCTCTACTTGTCATTTTTAATAGTATTCTGGATGCTATTGTGAGAGATTTAAAGACAGAGGGGCTTGGAGACAAATGTGAGGGAAAAGTTGAGACTAATGTCTGACTTGAATAATGGCAAGGACAGCAGTGCTATTTCACATAGGAAATGTAAGGGAAAATAGGGTTCAAGAGAATCATTTTAGTTATAAGAAACAGGAATAATTCAAACAATTGGAGTCTTAATTCCAAACCACTGGTGACATTAGTCCAACCACTTTAAGGGATTCTGAACTAAGTAGAGAGACGAACTGACAAATAACTTAGCCAAATTTATTATGTTTTTATTTGATTTGTGTATCCCTGAACATAAAGTTGTTTTGTTGTCATTTTTAATAAAAATTATCAGTGTTCCTTCTTAAAGGATAAGAATTATACTTGTTATAAGTACTACCATTGAAGAAGAGTTTACATTTTTAGTACATTTAGGTTACCCCAAAATAATTGCCAGGAAAAGAGTGACAGATAAAATAATTGCTTTTTAAAAATGAAGCTGTCTGTGAGAAATTCCCTAAAACAGAGACAAATATAAAAAATGCCACATTTGTTTTGTTAGAAACTATTTGAAAAATGACTGGATTGTAAATATTGTCAGCAACTTTAATATTCTAATTTTTACTTGAGGTTCGCAATGAAATTTAAAATTGTGACTGATGGAAAGATTTCTTGTCTCTGCATTGTGGTTAAATCTTTACTTGTTATCAAAATACTAGAAACATGAACAAGAATAAGAATCTATGTGTGTCTTGTGCTCTGTACATAGGTAGAAACTACCCATATGCACATAGTTCTTTTAAAACCGTAAAGAGGATGTCACAAGTAAGCTCTTTATCATTCTCTCTTAGAAAATCTGATATTATGTCCTGGGACTAGTAAATTAAACAGATAATTACTGGTAAATTATGTGTAGACCTCTGGGCTTCAAAAATATCTCCATTTATAAACTGAGTTGGGCATGCTTGTAATTCTGTCAATAACATCAACTTCATAGTTTTTTGGGTCACATTGTGCTTTCATGAATATAAAATCTTTAATTAGCTCTCCTTGAGAGGTATAATAGCAACATTTTAGTGAAGGAGAACAAAGTTTGCTTCATCTGAGTCAATTAGTGAAGGAAAATATGCCTTTTTTTTTTTATAAAGACACTAGTGATAAATTTATTGGCTAATAGAATGCATCATTCAGCTTCTTACTTACAGTCTCAAGGTTAGATTTTTGGTATATTAGGAAGAATTACATATAACATGTTCTAATTATTATTAACTAGAATTTATTAATCCCCTGATAAACTTATTAGATAATGTAGGTTTCTAAGCTGTATGCAATAAAAACAGATTTGTTTTACGACTAACATCTACATACATTGATGTTATCCAGAAAGTGAAATATAGGTTAGCTGCATACAAAGCTCTTCTTTTGTATTCCTGTTTCCTCTTCTCTAGTTCTTCTATTCTGTTATTTTGTTCTCTTTATAGCCTGTTTTTTTTTTGTTTGTTTTTGTTTTTGTTTTTTTTCCTCTCAGGAAAGAACATCTATGAAGGACTTACCCAACAAAGCATAGCACCAGCAAGCCTGGTGCAAAATCAAGGGAAAAGTTTGAAAACAGAGAACTGCCTGGATTAAATGTTTAAGCTTTATTCATTGATGACCTTGGATTGTGCAGAGTGGTACTACCCTTCTGACCCTTATGCTTTGTCCACTTCTGGATGATTTCCTTATTGTATAAGCTGAATTATGCATCTGTACTCATTTTGGCCTCCCTTTAGAACTGAAAGATGAGTAACATAAACCCTTTAAATTTACTTTTAGTCACATTTTATAAAACAATGAGTCACATTTTTAAATGAATCAAATAACATTTCTATATCTAGAATAAGCCATGTGCCTCAGGAAGACATTGACCAGCATATTAATAATAAATGTCAACTAAAGATTGTTTTTTTCTAAGAATTCTGAAGTCTTCTGGAACATTTAGTGCTTTTCTTTAGAAATTACTTTCAGAACTGTAAGTGTATTTTATAATATTGTCAATGGTGATAAATCTTCATCCACCAACATTGGATTTGATTTTTGTGTATAGTCAAAAATTCAGAGTTAATTCTGTTGTATAATGCAAGTGATTAAACTGGATAATGCCAAATTTTTATTTTAAGCAAGAGATATGGCTATAACATAAGTCACTATGTTTTTGAATATGATAGATAAATTCACTTGTAATCTGCTCCGGTAGGGGAATTATAAAATGATATTTTATATAGGATTGTCATTCTAAGGATTATTGAACAAAGAATATAAGAGGATATTTGCAAATGGCATATAGGATAAAGGGTTAGTATCTAAAATATATAAAGAATGTTTAAAACTCAACGCTTAAAACATGAATAATCCAAATAAAAAATGGAGAGAAGACATGAATGAATACTTTTTCAAAGAAGACATGCAAGTGACCAATGGACACATGACAAGATGCTCAACATCACTTATCATCAGGGAAATGCAAATCAAAACTACGAGATATCACCTCATACCTGTCAGAATGGTTAAAATCAACAACAGCCAAATAGCAGGTATTGGCTAGGATGTGGAGAAAGGGGAACCCTCTTGCACTGTTGATGGGAATGCAAACTGGTGCAGTCACTCTGGAAAACAGTGTGGAGGTTCCTCAGGAAGTTAGACATAGAACTAGTCTATAATCCAGAAAGTGCACTACTGGATCTCTACCCCAAAAATACAAAAATACAGGGGCACCTGGGTGGCTCAGTCGGTTAAGTGTCTGACACTTGATTTTGACTCCGTTTATGATCTCAT